>NC_090929.1:887467123-888088581 GCF_040938575.1 Ambystoma mexicanum
GGCTGCATGGCACCAACTGCACCTTCTTATAGTTACTCTGCAGCAGGTATTAAATCCTAAATACTGTTCTGCTTTGCTTTTTAGCATCTTTTTTTAAGTACCCTTGCCTTCAAGCGCCCTACTGGAATGATCCTACGTGTTCACGACTTTCAACCGGAAACATTATGCGTGCCAATCCATTTTTAAACCAGGTATTTCTTTTGTAAGGAAAAATTCAATCGACCCTATGTCAGGCGATCATACATGCCAACCCTCCCGATTTGGGCGCGAGACTCCCGATTTTTTCATCAAAAATGTTGCTCATTTTTACTTTCTCCCTCCTAAAATATTTGTAACCTCAATTCAATCCAATGGGAAAATTCCCTTCTGCCGATTTCTGTCACAAAATCTCCCTCCCAGCTGTGGCAAAATGTTGGCATGTATGGGTGATTAATTTGACAATCAGGCCTAATTTTAGCCTTCCCTTTCTTTGTAATAACTACTGGAGCCATTAAGAAATATTTCCTGCACACGAGACAGCCTTCCAGCAACCTGATCTCAAGACGTCAACCAACGCTTGTAGATAGGTGCCGAACCACAGCCCTTCCGTCAATCTTATACAATAGGATGTTTTGATCACATACCTTCTTCTAAACAACAGTTTTAAACAACATTTTCGTTTTTATTCTTTCCGATGCACATGACACATCTGCTTCTATACGTCTTTTGCTAACAGCATCCCACAGTGTCCTGACGACAGTTCGGAGCATTGTATAATTTCTGCCATTCAGAGAACTAAATGCAAAACTGCTTCAGAACTACAAACACCAATTTTGTGTTGACAGTAGAAATGAACAGCTAATGTTCCACAGTACATGAAATACCATCCATTGTGCTACTATTCACATCGTGTATAGAACTGTATGTTTCACGTTCAGCGAATGACAAACACTTCTGTTTTTAGTATGTATCTTTATTGTGAATAAGTTTTGTTTTATCGGTATTATTTTTCATTCTGTTTGTGTGGTCAAAACATGGTTAGTTTACAATAACGCCTAACCTTCTGTAGGTCTTCTCACCCTCTGTGCGTCAAAGAGAGGGGTAGCCTGTACTCTCCATCCCTGTGTTCTGCATAATTGGTTTAGGGACACAAACAGCATCTCATGTAATTGGCTAAAATACTGAATTTAGAAAGGTTGTGAATTTTTTACACCAGTATGCTTTTGAGCATGAGTACAAATTGATACATGACGCCTTATCCAATGTGCATAGAAAGTAAATAATAATCAATATTGAGTTAGGTGTCCAAATCATGTTTTCGGCATTACGTACATGGTTCTTCCCATAGTAATTGGTTTGAGATCAGTATGTACACCACGCCAAGATGGCCGCTATGTTAACCAAGTCCATGAGTGCATGCGTGATGGTGCTAGGATTCACGTGATAATTTATCATGTGGCCTTGCGGCCGTGTATGTAAACGGCTCACAAATCCGGGATAGGTTTCAGAGTCGAAAGCCAGACACGGATACGTGAATGGCACTAGAGAATAAGTACATGTAAACAAATGAATGGCGCTAATCGTGTCTTAGTGTGTCCGTATACATGGAATTAGACAGATAGCGTGCTGACAGTGTGGCAACCTTTTATTGTTACAGATGCATATGTGTAGAACACTGAAGCCACAGTTGCTCCAAGACTCTAAACAACATAAGGCAGCTTGGAACTAGCTGTATGTTGTTCCATATCAGTTCATAACGTCCCGTTTCGAATGAGTAAATAATGGCAGATGTAATACTGCACTATACAAAGAATATTAGTGGCTTAACCTAATTGAGATGGTTTGGCACAATGTAACACTGAGTTGCATTTGTTTGTAAGGTTGAAAGTGTGAGAAATCTATCTCCATAGTCATTGTGGCACAACCACAAGTAGTGGTAGTAAGCCCATATTTTGACCTTTTTATTCACAATTAAGGTGCAATTATGTGACTGTGCAGCATGTAATTATTGCTGTTTGTTTATAGTACCGGAGTCACTGGGAATATAATGAAGGTGCACACAATTTGATGGTTATGAACTTGTGAATTAATCTCTATGGAAAGAAAGTGAAAAGGAGAACAGAGAGTGTTGAGTCTGTCCACTTGTTTCACATGTCATGTAGCCAACTGTGACATGCCGCATTATACTAAAGCGGCTTCGATGTAAATCCCCTGATGAAGTTCCCATAAAAATGTTCTGAGTGTTGTACAAGGATACGGAACAAAACATGTTGGGTTAAACAGCAACCTCATGATTGTGCATGCAATGAATAAGGTCAGCATAAGGCCTAGAGATCACCAGGTTGAGTGTTAAAATGTGCTGCTTTCATGAACAACAGTTGGACACGCTATCATTGTTTGTGGCCTCTATTGTATATATTTTTTTTAGTTGGTGAGAAGGCTATTATGTTGTTTGATGAAATTTGATGATCTTGTGCTTTGGAAAAAAGAATGCAATGATATTTGTTATGCACAGGTCTCTCAATGGGGTGCTCACAACACTTTAAATGTTTTTAACAATGTGTTGTTTAACCAAAATATTAAAGTATTAATAAAATAATGTTGTGATATGGCATATAGAGAGTATGAATTTAATTGTGTTGACTCTATTCCGTGTGTATTTGACTAATTGATTATTAATGATGATCAGATTATAAGATTCCAAATAGGACTCTGTGGTGACTAATTTAAATAGTACACAACTGCAATAGACATTACTGGTAGAGGGCCTATGTAGTTCTTTGTATGCTTTACCAAGGGCGATCCTCGCCTGAAAACCCTTGTGTCCCTCCCAGTATATAGTGTGTTTTCAACAAAGAAAATGTAGCCACAAAAGACAAAATAGTGGTCCTCATATTACGAGGCAGAAAAGCATTTTTGTCTGACCCATGTAAGATAACCTTTCTGAAGCCAATGCTGGTCCTGTTCAAAATTGACCAAATGCTTGAAAAGAATGGGGTCATCTCACCTGAAGATTGCTTGCATAAGCTTATAATGACGTGCCACCCCCTCAGTAATAGTTCCCAATTACTCATTGTGCAAGAATGGTCACCTGTGCGCTTCCCTCTTGGAACCATGAGGCATGGGTAAGGAATGAATGCTACCATAAGCTGAAACAGGGACATATTTACACATGAGTTACTGAGTGCATACATGCAGTGATTGGAGGTTTATTGTGCAGAGGATGCTCTCATAGCCGATGATATCATGGTTTCGACAGGTGCATGAAAGTCAAAAGCTATACTAGTTGGGTAGGGTGTTGCGATGGGCATGAGTGCCGATGCCCCACCATGTGGACTGTGAACTTATCACCTGATCATCTGCTCTCCCAGAAATAGAGGTGGACAACAAGATACGTTTCATGAATTTATTTACAGTTTTGCAAAAAGAAATGCAGTGTCAAGATGTTGTGCCAAACTAGATGCTAATAAATTTACGATGAGATTTTTTGACAAAAATAAGGTTCTGCATGATATTCCCCAAGGTGTCCGACTCTAAAGGGTGGAAGGGAGCAATGGATACTCTAATTAGGAAATCAGGACTATGGACTTCCTCTCGTGCATCAAAGGGGATTGTCGATTCAAAGTCCGGTGTTCAAAGAGTCCAACACAAAAATCCTCAAGTCCATAACAACAAAATCCTCAAATTGCAAAAAAGAGTCTTTTATTGCAAACAAAAAATATCTTACAAAGTTTTTCATGGAGGCTGTCTCTCTACACCTGCTGTAACGATACGGAGGGTGATTTGTGCCTCTGGGTCTAGCCCTATCTCAGTGATCGCCCTGTGCCACGGTCACATGGCACTTAGACAGATTGATGCTTTGGAGGCTTGCTAGACCTTTGCCTCCTAGGTGCTCTTGCAGTTGTTCCCCAGGGTTTCCCTTGAGGGGAGATCTTACTTGCCCTGGTGGGGTTTGATGGAGAACCATGGTCCAGCTCCTAGCTGCCCACTTCTTCCCTGGATATTTTCTCCTTGGCTTGCCTTCCTGGCCCTGCTATTCCTAGTCTCTCATTCTGGCTAGATTTGTAACTTCTGATATTCTTCACTGCTTTACCTCTTGGTTCCAACTGGTATATTCCCCTCTACTGCTCCTTAGTTTCCACCTCACTCCTCTGATGATATCTATCATCCTCTATGTCCCAAATACTTTTTCTCTCCTGATGGTCTCCTTATGTCTTCTCATTCCAGCCCCTCTATTCCACCCTAAGGACTCTCTTGTTCCAGGTATTTCCCACAGTTTCTTTTTCCATGAACCTCACACTATCCCCCTCTGCCACTTACCTTTCCAACAACCTCCCTATTCTGGGTAAGCCCACTCTCTTCATGATCTCTTCCTTCTCCTTCCCAACTGGTATCCTGTGGTTCCTTCTCCAAGATGGGACTCTTCTCTCTCTCTTTGCAGACCATCTCCTTCTCTCTCTAGCTCTTCCAAGGCTCTCCGATGCTGCTCCAAAATGGTATCCCTTGCTTTCCTCACCAGGCTTGTCTCGCCTTTACTCTGTACTCCTAATTGACCGACGCTATGCTACTCCACACTTCTCCCTATATACCACTCGTCCCTGCAGCACTTCACAGTTGTGCTCCGTTCTTTTTTTTATTTTATTTAACTTTTAGTAATATTTATTTAGTCCCTGGAAAAAGAGCACCTTTCTGACCCTGTAAATAACTGCACTGGAGTCAGCATTGATGACATGGTGGGTCCTGGGAGAAGAGCAGGCACGCTCTGACTCCCGGGGTAGGTCGGAGTGATGGAGGTAACTAACAGGCAGGTGCAGTGTATGGGGTATACATGGGTGGAGGAGAGAAGGTATTAATGGAAAAGAGAGGAGCACTACTTTATATTTTTTCAGTGTGTATTGTTCTAAAAACTTACTTTTAGGTCCCTCTTTGGTTGAGGTCTTCGTCTTCTAGCCAAGCCTTCCTGCTTGGAGTCTCTAAGGTCTGCCTTCCTCCACAAAACTCTTCCTAGGATTGACAAAGGCTCTGTAACCTGAAGGAACTGCATGTTTTATGCATCTATGTGGACTATTCCAGTGTCACTTTATCGACCTGTATATCTATGAGTAAGAAAGATAAATGGTCCATTCCCCTTTTTTTTCTCCCAATTTACATTTATAAATCATGTGTGGAACCTAATAATTCGTTTCTTCGTTTCCCATTTTTCAGAAAGGAACCGCTCGTCTCAATGCAATGGTTGCTATTAAGATATACTTATCATCAAAACGAAACATTCAGTCACAAATATCGTTAGGGCACTTTCCACCTATGTTCTACCTCTCTTAAGAGTTTCATTTCATAGTAACCAATCCCTCAAATACACGGGTATTATCTCAGAATTGGTATATATTCTTCCAAAAAATAAAATACAACTATTTTTTTCAGGCCATACTTAATATGTCACTGTGCTGGACTCGAACATGATTGCACCTTCATAAACATTTACACACCATGTATCTGCATAATGTTCAAAGATTTAAGTATTTCAGAAAGGCATATTGGAGGATTTGGCAGAATTTGAATTTTAGAAACCGATAGTTTGGCACAACCTAAACTTGTTTACAGCTAGAACTACAAGCCTTGGACAATTAAAATCCTAGCAGCATAAAACCTATGGAAGAGGTGGAGCGTTAGGGTTATAGACAACCCCAAAGATGAGAATGAAATCTACAGTCAATTGTACAACACATCTATTTTCTTCATCTTTAAAATCACACGTCACATGAGCACTAAGATTTTTGATAGAATCTCCTACATGGTCATGAGTGCAATAGCAGGATATTTTATAAGCATCAAGGACTCAAAGTTTATGTTGAAAAGAAACCGTACTATGCCCATGCTGTATGCACTCCCCAAAATACACAAAGTTGCTATACAATCTCAACAATATCTTATTTCAATTTAATTAATTTAAGCAATAAGACCAGAGCCAGGAGGGCATTACCACGTCTGGTACTGCCCTGGGGCCCATAATTGTAGCAAGGGGCTTATTGCTATTAGTCCCGTGGCCAATTAGACTGGAGTACCAATAGCTTCTTTCTCCACTTGTCACACGCATTTAGCAACTGAAAAAAGAAATGAGAATAAAATGAACACCACGGAACAGGATACGTAGCGCGTTCTCCCTTTGCATGGTGGCCATTTATAAGAGTAAAAAAAAAGGTAAAGGAAGAAAATGGCCACCATGGATCAGGGCAAAGGGACTACATGTAGTCCCTTCCCCCTTTCCATGGTGGCCACTCGCAGATCGGGATGATCAGCCAGGAACACAGAGAAAGGCACAAGCGCAGGTAATGCTTTGTCGGCTGGGTGTCGACCAGACGAGGGCAATCAGGATTGATATAATCTTATTGTCCCTCACTGGGTACTAATATTTATAAAGATCTCTGTTCATGTTTCTTGATTTTGTTCTAGGTTGAGCACACTAATAGCTGGTCTGGAATTTCATTTCTTTATTGAAATGGTGATGACATAAGGCATGGTAGTGCAAGCACAAGAATTTGTCTTCGAATCAAGCAAATGGCAAATGCTAGTACCCACAAGAACTCTGATTGAATAAGCTAAATAACAACGACTCTATTTCCTCAGTTTCAAGACACCTACTGTGACCAGATTGGGAGCACAGACATAGGCATAATGTTGCAAATATTTTTGTACAACTCTAGCTCTTTCTAACACAGTAGTCCTTGCTTCTACAAAATGGCTGATCTTATGCATTTTCAAGCCACTTTGCTGTTTTTTTTCATGGAGATTGCCTGCTTTTCTTCTGTGTCTTTTGTTCAGGTCTCCCTCTTTATCTTTATCAGCTGTTCTAGCCTGCGTTGGAGGCAAGGAAAGGTTGCAAAGCATTTGTGGTAGTAAAAACATATTTGTCATTATTTAGCAAAGAATCATGCAGCAGTCTTATTCCTTTACTATACAATAAGAGGAATACATATTAATGCAGCCAATAGGTATACAAAAATATCAATGTACGGCAAAACCCTGTGAAAAGAAAAAAATAAAGATTCACAGCCCTGTAGCTCACATTAACAAAAGTGACACAAGGGTAGTGTAGCTGCAGTTACCTTACTTGTGTCAGACTGCAAAGCGCCACTTGTTACCCACGTGTGTGAGTGGACTAATGTAGGCACATATTAGTGCCAGATTGCATTCCATCGCTAATGAACAGTCCAACCTTGTACATACAATGCTTAATGCCGGAGATAGTGCACTCATGTACATCAAGTGCAGGTGCTGGCCTCCACAGTATTGCACAATGCGATGGTATACAGATCTAAATATTGCCATACTCACGCACATTGGAATGCCCTCCTCGTCAAATGGTTTCAAGTGTTTGACCACGCATCATGGAGCAGCCTGCTCCCTTTACAAAAGAATAACAATCCACATAAATGCAGCGAATAGATGAAACACATTTCAGTGTACTACACCGGCCAGAACATAGGAGCTGTTACGGGCAACATTCCACAACTCTAGCCCCAACTTACACAATAGAGCAGGCTTTTACAAAATGGCCAAACCTATGCACTCAGAAGCTGTTTTCCTGAAAGTTGAAAGACTCTTCTTTAATTCCTTGTCTCCCTCTGTAACTTTATTAGCTGTTTTAAAATGGGCTAGCGGATGGGTAATGTTACATCGTTTTTTTTTTTTGTGACTAAAATATGTGTCAGTGTTTACTAATGCATCACTTGTGGCAGACTCCACAGCGCCACTTACAAACCACATGCTATACTGGACTGTGTGAGCAGCATGGGAACAAAAACAAAAATGCCATTAAACCATAATTCAGCAACTCGCTCCCCAATGAAGATAGTCCCACTGGCAATACAAGCAGAAAACAAAACGAAAGCCCTTTAAAATAGCTCCTGCAGGCAGCACTGTACAACTGTAGCCCCACCTTACACAGTGGACCAAGATTTAGCAAAATGGCTGATTCCTTGCAAACAAACACCTGTTTGCTCATTTTTCCTGGAAATGCAAGCTTTTACTTCGTGTTGCAGGTGTCCCTGTTTAGCTTTGTCAGCTGTTTTAGAATGAGGCAGAGTGAGGGCAAGCTTGCATCTCATTTTTGTGGCCGCAAAAATGATTTGTTCGGGTTTAGCCACAATGTGCTTGTGCTAGTCTCCACCACACCACCTATTAGCTAGTGAACACGCAGCATGGACACAAAAAATTCACTTTAAAGCATCATGCATCAAATCAAAATCTATCCCCAATGCAGGCAGGTACACTAGCACCACAAAAATGACAAACATAATTGTGCCAGACAGTTGAAAACAAAACGTAAGCTCTTTATAGCAACATCCAGACAATCTCTCAGTGCTTAAGCATGGCCCGTGATGCAACAGAGCTTTGGGCAAGATGCACTGGTCAAGCATGATTGAGCAGCTGACAACTGGCGGCCCTCTCTTTTTGTATCTTCATTAGGTCTCCCTGGTAGAGGGCAAACATCCCTCCAGTCAGACCTAAAAACGGATTTCTTAACAAGCGGGAAGTTGTGTTTTCTTTTAAAAAGCTGTTATTTAAATAGAGGAAATTATGAAATGGTTATAAGTCTAAAATTATAAACTTGTTTATTATTTTGGTATTTATTGAGCACAGACCAAGCTTGGAGAAGCAAGGGAGCGCTTTACATAGGTATACAACAGTACAGATGCATAATGGAGCGCTTTTCAGAGGTAACAGAACAGATATACAGCGGGGAGGGGGTGATACAGAGGGGCATAGAGGAGGAGTACAGGTTTATAGTGTTCGTTGCTGATAAAATGAATAAGACACACAATAGTTCCAGCATCTGAAATGAAGCTAAACATGTTTATATGTTTTATCTTGGTCCATATCCAGTTGCCAAAAGCGAGGTACTTGGCGAGCTGGCACTTTTTAAGTAGCAGAGGTTTAAAACAACGTTTTATGAGAAATGGTGACTGTAGATGCCTGTTTTATGTACCTTGACAGCTCTGCTGCGTTCACAAGTACTCCTGGATCAGCAATTCTGGAACATCTGCAGCATTTAAATGTGTTTCTCAGGAGAAGGCCCTCTGCCTTTATGTTTTGCTTCCAGATAGAAACCGCACTTATCAAATTATCTAAATGCAAACATACATTCTGCAGTAAATGCCGCAAGAGAATGCCAGGGTTTGCTGGCAACAGTGGGTGCACTAGCCAAAATCGCTGCAGAAGCAGGTGATATGGTAATTTGGCATCAGCGGTGAGAGGCTCTCCTGGAGATGCGGCTGTATTCAAGTCTTCTGCCACCCTTAACATTGACATTAATCAAATCTTTAGCTACTGCAAGAGGGGTGATCGGTTTCCGCCCCTGGTTCAATAAGCTCTAGGCTGCAAAGTGCAGGATGAATGCTTTTTTTAATATGCTTGGCGACCATACTAAAATAGTTTATAACGACCTGACTTCAAGAATGTGTACATTTGTACGGTATACAGCAATAGTCTACAGCAATAGTCCAGCATACATGTGCTCTTTCTATCTAGATCGAGCTCTCCAATGTTCCAGGTGTTTCCAGGCATAGAAGACCAGGATGAGCAGCATCACGGTCTGTGGTGCCACTCCTTAACCTTAACACAGTTTCAGACTTATGTTGTCCTATGATAAAATATATATATTTACAGTGAGCAGTGTTCAGATGTCTTGCACATTGGGCTGTTTTTGATGCTGACTCCTTTGGGTGGTGCAGAAGGGAAAGCCATTGTCATATAGAAAATATGGGCAGGGGCAGTAATCGACAGTTAACGCATTGTTATTTAATGTGTCTGCAGTACGCTGTATCAATCTCCCCCAGCAGAAATAAAACACATTAGCCTGCTAACATGGCGATAATGGCACTGGTGGAGGCCAGTACCGTCTAGAGGGCATTACCCAGGACAACAGACTTATTACCAGAGGATAAAGCCACCCTCCAAGGCCATTATCATTAATACCTGTGGAATACAAGCGATAATGACCAAAAATGATAGGAATCGGATGGGATGGGAAAAATAAAGGGTTGGAGCTGAGGGGTGGCACATAGTGCTGTCAGCCCCAGCCAGACGAGTTGAAAGAACAACATGTATGTTATGATGAGAAGAGTAGCAAGGGATCCGGGGCAGCAGTGGTTTCATCAAGAGCCTAGGAGAGAAAGAGTGATATCTGCATTGGTAGGAATGAAGGGCGCTGAGGAGAAGGTGACAGAGGATGGATGGATGAGGCAAGCAGTTGAAACGGTGAAGGAATGGAGGAGAGGCCAGGAAGAAGATGGCAGCAGAGGATGCAGCAGGCATAGAACATAGGATACACAGGCTTGTCCTGGAAGATAAAGCCTCTGATGCCCCTGTTGTGATTGGTTGAGAAAGAGCCACAAGGTTCTAACGAGTCTTAGTATCGATTTACTATGAGGCAGGCGTGTAGTAAGTCTCTTCATTCAACAGAGAGAAGAAGACAGCAACCCTCCCACATTGTACTGCTGTGCTGCCTGCAGTGTTTTCTTTCTCTGATGAGGGCAATTGGAGAAAGAAGAACTCCACCTTAGTGGAAGCTGGGGTGGTGAAGAAAGGGAAGTACCAGCAAGCTAGCGGCAGTTTTGATACACTAACCTAGCCCCAGATTTCTCCCCACTCATTCTGTCAATGGCATCGGCAAGTGTCTAGGTTGCTGTTCATTGACAGCATCGTGATTGTACTCTGGTTAATCTTATGAAAGTTGTTTTACATCCAGATTTTAATTGATGATTAACAGTTTCACACCACGCTGGGAGATAACATCTATGTCCCATGATAGCTTTACCAACATTTGTGCATCATAGGTCTATATAACAAACAACAGACAACTGACATAGGATGTCTGTCTAAATTCTATATGTGGGCATTTGATGGCAGGCATTATCAGTGGCACCTGATCAGTTGATGACAATTCCTGCCAAAAGAAGAAAGAAAGATGCATGGGATAAATTGAGAAAGAATTTTGAATGCGATCATTTGTTATTCAATGAATGTATGGCTGACCTCAGAACTAGGAGAGTATGACTGACCTCATAACTATTCATCAATTTCACCAAAGAAAATGAGAAAAGGCTCAAAATAAGAACTATAGCAACTCTTTGCAAATGGAATGAACACATAATGCAATAAATAAGAAACACCATATATGAACGTTCATCGTAGCAAAGAATAAACAATCATTGAACAAAAATTCGAAACTATATTACACAAAACAATAAGGCAACCATATATTTATGTTAAAAGAAACTTTGTGGAGAAGAGCAAATTGCCAAAAAGAAAAAGGACAGTACACCATAATATTTTTAAATTTGGCCACGCCCTTACAGGGCTACAAGCTAGTTTCGAAGATGAATCCTGTATAGGATCTTGTCTTCTTCAGGACCTGAATGGTTTATGCACCCTACAAAAAATGTATTGAACAAAACCCCATGGAATTAATCAAAACATATTAGAGGTACTTGAGTGAATTGCAAGCAAAGATTAAAAGAAAACATTGAAAATGTGCAATAGGCCTTTCGTATGCAATTCATGAAGAATACATTCTCTCATTCAATAAATACATTGTTAGTATGCAGCACAAGCACATACAATTGAAAACCACAGTGTAGTAAGACAAGATATGGAAGCTATTCTCTCCTGAAATTACTACTATTGTATAGTCCTGAAGGATCATCTTAGAAAGGAATAGGAGGAGCCATCGTACAGAGAAGAATTAAGAGAAGAGACTTAAGTGTGTGTTGAATGACAACGTCAATGGTGATGTCTGAAAGCATTATACAATAATGTCACAAGGTTCCAAATATGCCATTCATTTTGCAGACATACTCTAGATACACCCAAAGTGGTGCCAATCATCTGGGTCATTGAGGCCTTCTGGCATAGCTTTGTAGATTGCATAATCAGGTTGTTCCCTGCATGCAGGTGTTTCTTCTATATTGCCTTTGGTAGGGTATTCACTTTTTTCAATCACCCACCATGTACGATCATTAGGACTGTGTAGTTCAACAAAATGTGGACTATTGGTGGGGTTGATGTTTTGGTCTGAATTCTCGACCTGTGTTCAAATATTCTAATATTGACCATGCATGATCTTCTGCCAACATATATTTTATTGCATGGACACTGTATGATAGAAATTACATGTGTGCAGGTCGTGTGTGTTTTCAAATTCCATCCTTTATCTCCTAATGTAAGTTTGTTAGTTTTAGATATGAACTTCATACACTGCAGTTGGAGCATGGATTATGACCTTTTATGGGTGCCAAGCCCCATGATGGTATTTATGTGTTTGTGGGTTTGGTTTGGTAGTGTTTCTCTCTGCTGAATCTAAACTTTGTCTGAAACGTATTCCTTTTTTGAATGCAAATAATGTTTGTTTAAGTCCTGGTGCATTAAGTTGAGCAAGATGCCAATTATTCAGTATACTTTTTTTATTTGATTACAGAATTGGCTAAATATGATTACGCAGACTAGGTTTTCTGTTACCTCGTTAGCCTTTTGGGAGTGCAATTAGATGGTCTGAGCATCTAGGCATCTATCCCTTTTCTTGCAGTATCCTAAAATGGTTTTGGGGTAACCTCTATCCAATCATTTTTGCGTGATAATTGATGTCTATTGGTCAAATCCAGAAAGAGAAGTACATTTTCAACTCGCTTTCAAAAACTTCCCATGTGGAATGTTATCTTTTAGGGGTTGAGGATTGAGGATGAAAGCTGCCATATTGTAAAAGAGTCTATCTGTCTGTAGGTAATAAGGAAACTGCTAAATTACCCACATTTTCTTTAATGCTTGAATCAAGAAAAGTGATTTATTTTTTATCAGTAGCAATCTAAAATGTAAGATTGTTGTCCATACTCTTAATTCACTAGCCACACTCATTGATATTACCCTGATCTGTGTTCCAAATCATGACCATATCATCAATAGATCTTTTGTATAATATAATGGCAAGCACAAAAATAATATAATGCCAAGCATTGTGTGTTGAGAATAAAATATAATTATTTGAATTTCGGCATGCATACATTTGTAAGATAGGTGGCAAAAGCTGCCCCCATTGTTGTCCCTATTGTCTGCTTTAAAAAATAATGTTTAAATCAGAAGAAAACTGACTTAAGGCTATAATTACCTTTTTGAACTTTTTCAAATAAGACGGCACCAGTGAACAACCAACCAACAGTCAATTTCTTGATGAGACAAAAAAAAAAATTCTTTTGGTATTGACGTTTGAGCCAACAAATGATGATCACTTGATTAATTATTAACTCTGGTATTGCACAATTAAATTAATGTAATGTGCAATATCCTGTCTTTTTTCATCAGGTGATTTTTCGGTACCCAGTCAATTTATCGCACACATTACAGTGTGGTACATAACAGAGCGGACCATAACAATTAAAAACACCAAAAAGATTAAATAAATGTATAAAAGTTAGTGGGGTAAGGGGTTAAAGTGGGTCGGGATGGGGTTTGGGTGGTGTTATAAGGGTATAAAATCAGGGGGGCTTGGGTTAGAGGATCCCATCAAATAAAAAAAACATAAAAATTCAGTATTTTTACTGCCATGAAATGTACCACTCTGTAATGTCCTGCAGTAAAATCAAATATCACAAATTTTTCACATTGCCACATTAATTGTGGCATGTGATTGGGTGCAGGCATGCTACAAGGAAAGATATTCCTTTGCACTGGTGTTATCCTGGTATCAGGGATGCTATGATAACAGGGTTTAGCTGGTTTGAAAGTGTTGAAGTTGCTGAGGCAGCATTGGGCATCTGGTCCATGGTGAAGAGAAGAAGCAGGTCCTAAATAAGGAAACCATCGTTCCCCCTGCACACCAATTTACTGATATCAGTCAGAGGTTGTAACTCATAGTTATGGGTATGTAAATAAGTAATACAGAATGTTCCATAATCTACCACATTAATATATCGCTGTAAGTTTCGTACTGTGTACATTTTCAAATCAAATGTTCAAAAAAGAAATATCATACAAATCAAAAGATTTTTTGGGTAGACATCGACATTTAGTCATTTAAACAATTCGATAAAAATAGAGCTCAATGTGTTTCAGCTTGATTCGCCTTCATCTGTAGCAATTAACTTGACTATACTTGATTCCGAATTCTCTTAAAAGGAACCCATTGTTTAAATAAATCATAACACCATCAGTATGCAAATTAACTAGTCATTCCATGAGTATCAAGATATCTCACTCACATGTGTCGGGTAATCATCCACCTGGATGTCTGGACTTCAGGGTCTGTGTGTACAATGGGACAAATCAGTGGTTCGCAGGAATTGATATGGGCCCAAACCTTCACTGTGCAGTTAGAGAAGGGGTGGAGAGAGAAGGAGAATAGAAAGTGAAAGTTTTAGAGGACAAATAGCCTGTTGTGAAGGTGATGGGCAAATGCAATCTAACGTATTGGCGAATGTATACACAGGGTTACCTCGGAAACGGCAAGGTATGCTAAGGGACCCCATCCCCATTTCTTTGACAAAAGAATAAGACTCTAAGAGGTCTAAAAGGTGAGCGATTAAATCATTCATAGAGACAGCTGTCTTTATCGAGGAATTTGCCAGTCTGAAGAAGCGTGAGTGTCGACGTCAGAGGAACCTTATCAAAGCCGTAAGATATGACCTCCACCTTAGAGATAACCAATATATGCTGAGGTTGCTCTTAAAGGCTGATAATAGACACATTTGGAAGACCATCAACTCTAAGGGGGATGTCATATCTCCATCAGTGGCTGATGTAATTCTGGAAACCTAGGTCTCCTTCATTGAGGGCACATTTAAATCTCCATTGGATGCCAAGTGCTCCTATCCACAGTATAAAAACACCAAGAAACTTGACCCTTGCCCTTGGACATTGGAAGACATAGTGTGGGCTATCAATAAACTTAAGCCTTCTAGGGTGCCAGGTCTGGATGGGATTCCCCCCTTTCATGCTGAAAAAAGACCCATCCACCTGGACTGGCTGGCTGGCTTAAACCTTATTTTGATTCCATATATGCTATGCATAAGGTGCCAATCTCATGGACGTAGTGACAACCCCCTTTGAATCAGAGGTGTACCAATTCCTTGTGCATTCACAGGTATGAATTTGATTCAGCCTATATCCCATGTATACCGTACGGGACTTCGGACAGGGAAACCATTTTTAACAGGGTGGGCACTGACCCAACCTGTGGGAGGACCTTGCATGTTCCTGGTACGTGGAGAATTTATTCATGGATTCAATTGTAATTCTCAAATCATCCAAATAGCTTAACCTTAACTGCATCAGGATTGCATTTAAGCTCCAGCACATTCAAGCCTATATTTTCCAGTAATTTGTCCATGCTGTCTCAAAACACTTTCACAGACTGGACAGAACCTTGCAGCATAATCTGATTCAAAATCCATGTACAGTGAATTACTTACTAGGAGGGCACAGAAACCTTTGGCAAAGGTAATTACATGTTGGTGAATTTAACACACTGGATTCTAGATTGTTACTCTTTGAGTTTGATCAGAATAAAGTGCTTTGACAAAGAAATGTATAGCTTTGCCTTAGAGTTTTAAAAATAATTACTGTGGTCACGCCTTATATGGGGTAATAATGTATCTATTTTATTTATTTTTTATTTATTGATTTAGCTGACATGAGTCAACTTTACAATAATTCAAACAATGATTTAAACAGTTTTAAATATCTCACATTTAATATTTAAACCTTAATATAAAAACATTTTGTTAAAAGGAAAATAACTTTTTTCTAATTAACATTAGTGATAAAATGTAATGATCATAGTTCATTATCCTATTTCATATATTTTAAAACCATCAATAAAAATGTACTTAATTATTAAGTTTCATAGCATTTAGAAATCTAATGGTTCCAAGTCTAAGAGAAGTATATTTCCACTAAATATTAGTTGCCAAAACAATTCCGGTGACATCATTTTATATCCCTGAGTGGGTATTTTCAAATATTGCATTGTTTTCTGAACAATTCTTTGCACTTGACCAATAAGTGATACAAGGTTTCAGGTTGATCTATACAATGACAGACACGACAAACATTCTCATGCGACTGAATGATTTTCCATCTACTTTGAATATCCTTTATATGCCACAAATTAAATCTTAGGCGCATGAAATCTAAATGATGTAACAGAGGAGATCTTTGCAGATATGGTTCCAATGAACTGAATCTCTTATGTGGAAGGGTATTGTTCTTAAATTCACGATAATTCATGCACTTCTCTTTAGTCTTGATCCAATCCAGTTGGAATACTTTAGTTTTCACTTTGGTTGGATTTTGCAATAGTTGATCAAGAGAGCCATTAGCCTCAGCTAACACACAGATAACCGCAGATCTCCATCTTTGCACAAAGGTGTTTTCAGAATAGAAAACATGTCTGGTTAAAATACCTATAACTTGACTCGATTCAAGGGCCAAGACACATTTTCTAAATAAGACGATTATTTGCCAAAGGTACCTGGCGTACAGCGATATAAGACTCAACTCAAATCTAAAGTAGGATTGGGGTAACTTTCTGTAAATAGAAGGTCATTGTAGGTTCCAATGAGAATTTCCCATAGTTTCCTTGAATGATGAGAGTTTGAGAAATCCACATATCCAGTTTAGAATTTAGATAATCAAAGTGAACCTTGTCATCATGTCCCTTCACAATGGATACTCCTAGGTATATATATATTGGTTTACAAGTTCAAGTTCTTGTCCTTGGAGCGTCCATCTAAGATTTGCTAATGCACATTTGTAGTTTCTATTGCAAATGATCGTTTTAGATTTATCTAGGTTGATCATAAGTAAATTGGATTGCACGTAATTAGCTAACGCATTCAACAAGTGTTGTAAACTCATAGGGGGTTTTGAAATTAAAACCAAGTCATCTGCGTACAAAAGTGCACAGATTACTCTAGAATCCAATTTAGCACCATCGGATAGGATTTCTGTAAACGCCCGCTGGATGTCAGATATGAAAAAATTAAAGAGGGCTGAGGCCAGAATGCATCCCTGCCTCAGCCCTCTTTGAGTCCTAATACTCGGAGATAACCCTCTAGATTCACTCTGACCTGGATGATAGTGTTACTGTGAAGTGCCTCAATCAGACTCAGCAAATAAGCGGTGCAGCCAGCACGTATTAACTTGCCAATCAACAATTCTCTTGACACAGAGTCGAAGGCGGCTCGTAGGTCAATAAAGGCAAAATATAACCTTCTTTATAAGGTCTATATAAGGTTCTTCGCATCATGTTGAGAGATAATAGTTTTTATTGTTAATAGGTTAATGGCAGTTCCCATACCAGTGATAAAGCCAGTTTGGAATGGATCTCTTTGAGAATATTTAATGTACCACTGATTCAGATCTCGTAGTATAAACCGGGAAAACATTTTCCCCGGTACATCAAGAAGGGCGATCGGCCTATAGTTGGTCGGAGATGACCGATCGCCCTTCTTGAAAATAGGCACAACAACTGAATTTTGCCACATCTCAGGGATGTTGTTAGAAGCCAGAACTTGTTGGAAGACATTAAACAGTATTTTAGCCCAAAGATACGGATGTTGCTTTAGCATCTTATTATTCACGCCATCGGGTCCAGGAGCTCTAGAGTTGCTGGATCTGGTGATGTAATGATAAATGTCTTGTTCTAGAATTTTTAGTTCTGAGTAATTTGCCTTCGCCTTTGGCTCAAGATTGATGAGCTGTTTAGGAGGATCATACATTTTAGAGAAATGGGTTACCCATTCATGTTTAAGAACACCATTGATTTGAGTCACCAATTGTCTTGGTTGTGTAGCTAAATTTAGTAAAGACCAGACCTGCCTGATGTTTTTAGAGAACATAGCTTGTACCATATGTTTGGCATCTTTTTGGAGCAGATATGCTTTGTGAGAGTGAAGCCAGTTGTTGTACCTACATTTTAAGGATCAAATTACTCTTGCTCGTGCATTGGCTGATAGAATGGTAGATAACTTTAGTTGGTTCCTCATTTCAGATTTTTTTGCCTGAACATCCAAATCAAAAATGTGTTTTGGTTGGTGATGTTTATGTGTTAACAGAAAAAACGGAACTTTGAACATCTGTAAAATTGCGGTGTAGGGTTCACCTACCCAGCATATACCTAACGCCCTCTTACAGATGTTATCATTCAGTTTTATTAAAGATTGTTCAGTCCAATGAAATTGTGTTTTTGATTTGTTGATAGAAAGAATTGGAGCATCATTTGAAGCATGAAGGTAATCAAAATAGGAAGGCGGAATGGTATTACCGGCAACGTTAACGGGTCCAGGCCATTACGACTCGACAACAGGCCAATACCGCCACCGCCCGCACCGTGCCCTGGCATGCGCGCATTCACGGGCCCGTTCATGGCAGAAATACCGGGATGCCGGTAACAGGAGGACATCACAGATTATGCAGGCATGCACTTACTGGCATCCCGAAGGCAGTAATTAGGGCCTGCATGACGGCGGCAATACAGGCATCGTGGACCACCCGTAAATAGCAAACTGCAGTGTAGGCACCTGCCACAGGTGCACACAATCACCACAGGTGGAGTCAATGGGGCCTGTCCCAGTATAAAAGGAGCACACCCACACACCACACCCTGTCCCAAACCAAAATGATGCCACTATCTGTTTCAATCATGGGGCTGGAGGGCATGCCTGTACTGCTACAACTACAGCAACAACAACAGCAACACCAACAACAACTACAGCTACAACAACAGGCAGCACAGAGGAGATGCAGGAGGAGAAGGAAGGTGAGACAGGCCCAGCAATTACCACCAGTGCAGCCAGTGGTATCCCATAGGCAGCCACGAATCCCTCGCATCAGACTCAGTCCATTCAATCTAACCCCTGAGCAGATCCACACCCTGTACCGGTTGGGCCGGGACACCATCACCACCATTGTGGACATGATACATGACGACATTGTCAGCCTCATTGAAATACGCACTGCCATCCCCCCGCTACTAAAGGTGGTGTCTGTGCTCCACTTCCTGGCCACAGGTACCTACCAGCACACAGTGAGCCAGCTGCATGGTACATGACGACCACTCTTTTCACGCATGCTGACCCAAGTGTTGGATTCCCTACTGAAGATCACTAGCACCCACATATCCCTACCACGGACTACCCAGGAGGTTGCCGACACTAAAGTAGGCTTCCATGCACTGGCAGGCAGGCCCAATTGAGTTGGTGCCCTCGACTGCACCCATGTCGAATTGGTAGTCCCTCATGCAATAGAGGCGGTGTACCGCAATCGCAAGCAATACCCCTCCATCAATGTGCAGATGGTATGTGACTCCAGCAAGATCATCACACATTGTTGCGCCCGATATCCCTGATCTACACATAATGCCATGGTGCTGCATAACTCCACGCTACCTCGTCACATGGAGCGACATGCTGGACGATATGTCTGGCTGCTTGGTAAGTTGCCTGACTGAGTCATGGCAGTGCATCGGGGTGGTGAGGTGGGGGATGCAGACTCCACCTTGGTGGGAATGGGCGGTGAGGGGACAATGCACTCAGAGCTAAACACTTCTGTCCTGAACCTCCCAACCCGAACATGACACATCAATGCCACACATGAGATCAATGCCGTACATCAATGACAACATGCAAGATGCACAACCAGGCCACCACGGGTATGTCAAGCGATGCATGATTAAACATGATAGCAACTGTGCCAATGTCGCTAGTGTGATTAGGCATAAAGTAGCATACACTGCAATTATGGGAGGCAAGACATCGTTCTGCATCCACAGTACATCTGCATCAGCATGCAAGTGTACACCCTGCATCATCTGAACAACACAATCCACACTAGCAGACCATATTGCAGTACACAATGCATCCAATCAATCTGTGTGCATATGTACAGGGACATGTGCATGTCAACACCAAATAGCTGCGGCCATGGCAGTGAATCCTAAAGGTGGCAGCTCAGAATGACTCACACAGACCTCTTTGTGCTCCCATGCATGTGATGGAGGCTATCCCTTGAAGCCATGGCTACTTACCCCTGTGTGGAACCCGCGGAACAGGCACGAAGAGGAGTACAATCGGGTTCATACCCGTACCCGTGTTGTGATTGAGCAGACCTTTGGCCTGTTGAAGGCGCGGTTCCGCTGCCTAAGCAGGTCTGGTGGAGCACTCCTTTATGGGCCTCAGAAGGTGGCAAAGATCACCATGGCCTGTGTCATGCTGCACAACATGTGCATCCAGAGAAATGTACCACTGCCACCTGACATTGACATGCATGCACCGGGCGAGGATGATGAGGATGATGATGGAGGAGAAGAAGCATCCCTGCCAGTATGTGATGCACAAGATGGCCGTGCTGTACGCCAATCACTGATTGACGAATACTTCTGATCCACAGGGGCATTGATGGATATGTGTCCGTAAAACACTGAGCACTGGGTCCATGTAGACATGCACACAGGGTATGTGGGGAGTTGGGCACTGTGCACTGTCGTGAATAAAATGAATACACAAAAAGTGACCAATGTCCAGGCATTAAATGATTTTGCACAAAACGGGTGTATTAATGAAAACTACAGTAAAGTGTGTCTTCCCTCCACCACTCACATGCCCTTCCTCCTTCCCCTCCCCCAACACACCCAAACTCCCCATACCCCGAATGAACACCCCATACCCCGAATGAACACCCCATACCCCCAATGAACTCCCCATATTCCCCAATGAACTCCCCATACCCCAATGAACTCCCCATACCCCCAATGAACACCCCCTTAATCCCATATACACCACCAATACTACCTCCCCCCACACCCATTGTCATCACACACTATTTGCGGGCTTTCTTTGTCTCCGGGGGCAGTATTTCGGTCTGTCTTGCACTCCACCTTGTCATCCGCACAGGGCTGGAGGGTGCGGAGGATGCCGGTGTGGAGGATGAGGTGGATGCAGTTGGAATTGGCAAGGCCAGCGCAGGTTGCTGGTGCTGCATGTGTTGCAGGATGTTGGTCAGGACCTACGTGACGGCCCCCAAACTGTCACGGATCATGACTGCACAGACACTAATGGCGGCAGTGTTCCCAGCAATGGCCTGACGGATCTCTCGCTGTGTCTCCTCTCCATCAGACACATATTGGCGCACAAGGTCTGTCATGATGTCCTACCTTGCCCCCACCCTTGCCAGCTGTGCCTCCAAGTCAGTGGGAGCAGCAGAGGTTGTGGGTGCTGCGGCTGGGTGTGCCATTGCAGGGCTGGCCTCGGGGGTGGTACTGAGGTCAGAACTGTGCAGTAGAACTGAAGGATCCAGCATGGGGCTGGAGAGTGTGGCCTGACTGTCGTGTTGGGGGGTTGGCGGGGGGCTAGGGGTGTGTGGACATTCCACATGGATTGTACCTTCTAGGTCTATGTACTCCTCTGCTCCTCCTAGATCAATGTACTGAGTGGGGCTGTGGCTGCTGCCTCACCCACTGAGCTTGTAGCAGCGGACTGGGTGACATCAGCTTCCCCCTCGGCTGTTGTTGCCGGCTCTCTGGTAGCAGTCACCTCCACTACTGCGGTGTCCTTGTGTGCCTGCATGGCCTGTGCACCTGCCCTGGATTGGACTGTGGGCCGCGGTGCTGCCCCGGAGGTGGATTGGCCAGTGGCCGACGGTCTGGCCTTGGACGTAGAAGGCCTTGTGGATGGGTCCTGGCTCCCACTTTCTCCATCAGTGCCTGTGGGGGAGGAAGAGATGCAGGGCATCAGTGACGCTGTTACATGCAAGAAGCATGAGATAGTTCTGTAAGGTATTTCATTTCTCATGCATTGCAATTTTATAGGTGTATCACACAGGGTAGTTTCAAGGGGGGGCATATTGGCATTAGCCGTGGCATCTCCATTTGGCACTGATACGTACCGGGTAGTATGCCATTGTATTGGGCTTTGTGTGATGTGTTACATGCAAATGGTCCCAGTGTGTTGGGTGTCTGTTGGTAATGGGATTGGCACACAGAATGCATTTCAGTGTGGCAGGGTTTGGGCCTCCATGTGGACATGGATCTGTGAATGTGTGTACGATGGGCCATGCATTGCCTTGGCTCGGCTTACTTTCACGTCAATTGTGCTACGTCATGGTTTGGTTTACTGGGGTTTGCAGGGTCACTCACCTCCTTCTCCAGATGTCTGCGCACCCGTCTCCATTTCCCCGAAGCCCTCTATCGCCTCCATCTGGATGGTTGTGCTGCAGGTTTCCTCCGACCGCATGAGTCTGACTGGTGACTGCGCACCCCCGCCTGTGGCCATGGCTCCCTCCGATTGCTGGCCAGGATGTTCCGGACCCTGAGACGGAGGTCATCCCACCTCTTTCTGCAGTCTTTGACTCTCCGGGGCGTGGTCCCTCCCGCAAACACCTTGCGTGCTACCTCCTCCCAAATTTCCTTCTACCTCATCGGCATGGGCAGCGAGGGTATCTGCCAACATGTTCAATTCCTCATCTGAGAAGTGCTTCTTGCACAGGCGGGGGTGGTTTTTCGGGGGTTGCTTTGGCCATGTTGTACACAATGGCCCTGGTCTCTCCTATGTAGCAGTGGTGGTTTGGGAGGATTGCAATGGATTGTGTTTTTAAAGATGGCCGCCGGCACATTTCCCGTTCCGACGCGATGACGTTACTTCTGGGTCTGGTATTACGAGCCCGGTATTAGCATATTGTTATTACCGGGTCGTTATTAGGGGGTTGCTCCTTGGCGGAGGCGGTATCGGCGGGTCCTGTAATGGTGCTATCAGGGGCTTGGAGGCATTTTACTGACATGGCAGTATGGCCATTACCGGCATGGGGGTTCACGCGTGCTCGTGCACTCGTAATCGGCTGCTAATAGTGACATCAAAGGAGCATGAACCCGCTACTTCCTCCATGCCGGTAATGACCCTGTTTTTAGTGGGAATCTCGTAATGAGGCCCTTGGACAATAATATTTGTTGAATTTGCATTAAGGTTGTTTTGAAACCCCACCTCAAAGACAGTAATTTATGGTCACTAAAAGACTGGCTCAAATCTTCGAATGAGATTGACTGTCAAAAGGTGCCTCCATCTGTGAAGATGTAATCAATGGTGGATTTGCTTTTGGATGGCTGCCACATGCTCTTATGCGGAATGTCACCTGTGATCGCTCCGTTAAGCATAAAAAGATTTTGATTCTGCATCATTGTTAACCACTTCTGGGTCGTGGAATTTAGTTCACTTCGTTGGAAGCACTGTCAATTTTAATCTTCAGCTAATATTAAATTGATGATCTCTAAATCATTAAAGGCAACATGTAAAAGAAATTCAAGATCACCAAAACACTTTTCGTCTGGAATGGCTACAGGGTTGCGATAGAGGTTTATGAGCGCAATCGTCCCTCCTTGGTATTTAATTTTTACCATTTGTAGGTAGAAATTGCACCCAAGAATCTGGCCAGTGCCCACAACCCACACACACAATCCATGCACCCGAGGCCCTGTCCACTTCTGTACACATACTATTACAGTGCTTCCACCCAATGGGCAGACTCTAATGCACCCAACAGTCTAGGGGCAGGCCACAACCACCACAGCATAATACAGCCATAAACCCAAGAATCTGGCCAGTGGCCCAACTCGCACACATAAGGCAGGCGCCTGAGGGCCTGTTCACTTGTGTACACATACTATTACAATTCGTGCACCCAGTGGGCAGACCCTCATGCACCCCAGAATCTCAGGACAGTCCAATAAGGCAGCTGCCACATGCTCTGTCCACTTCCGTACACATACTATTGCAGTACTTGCAAACAGTGGCCAGACTCTTGGGTGCACCACAACCACCACAGCATAATACAGTCATGCAGCCAAGACTTTGGCCAGTGGCCCAACCCACACACATAAACCAGCCACCCACGGCTCTCTGTGCTTCTCTACACATACTATTACAGTACTTGGAGTGGGCTCCAGTGGGCAGACTCTTGGGCTCGCCCGAGGACCAACTCGCGAACTGCCGTGGTGCCCGAGGCCCTGTCCACTTTTGTACACATACTATTACAATTCTTGCAACCAGTACACAGACTCTCATACACCCAAGAATCTCCGGGCAGTCCAATAAGGCAGTTGCCACAGGCCCTGTCCACTTCTTGCAGCCAGTGGGCAGACTCTTGGGTGCATGGTCTGTGGCCATGCACCCAAGAGTTTAGTAGCTGGCCACAACCACCATAGCATAATACAGCCATGCACCCAAGAATCTGCCCAGTAGCCACAACCCACACACATGAGTCAGCCTCCTGAGGCCCTGTCCACCTCTGTACACATGCACCCAAGAGTCTAGGGGCTTGCCACAACCACCACAGCATAATACAAACCTATGCAAACATCCTCATACCATCTAAATTCCACTCCCCTACCCTAATGAAGCCTGCCTGCAGTCCCCAAATAGGCTGCTCGCCTGAGGACCTTCCTGTGAACTGCTGCGGTGTCCGCGGACTTCCGCAGACACAACACAGTCTTCTTCCACCTAAACAAATACATCATGTGAACCATCTTTCACTCCCCCACTTTTCCCAACACCAAATGCCCCAAAACATGTTTCCCAGCCCTGGACGCCGCCGCGCTATCCGCGGACATCTGCGGATACAACATAGCCAGCATTTCGCGAAAATGTGCCACACATCACACTTCCATCCAGCCAATCAGAGGGCGTGTTGTTTGTCCGCGGACATCACGCAGCCCTCCGGGCCAATCGGAGCCCTGTTTGCGGAGCTAACAGTAAAATGGGTCCACAAAGTGAACCCAGATATCACACATTTTTTGCCACCTACATTTTGCCTGTTTTTTAAAAAAATACTAGACAGATTTCCACCAAATTTCCAAAAGTACGCTTTCGGGACCAAGCCGCTGCTCCTGCAGCAATTTTGGGTTGTAGGCGTGAGCAAATTCTTTTTCCATTGCATCTATGGACTCCCTCCCCCCTATAACCTTGTCTCCCCTTGATGAAATCTCACCAAACTTACCGGAATAATTCAGAGCGGACCATACACTTATTTTTGGAAAGTTTGGTAAGTATTCGTCCAGAGGGAGCGAAGTTATAAGCCGCCCAAAAAGTGCTCCTCCTATGAGTTGAGCAACTTAACCATAACTACGTGGCCGCTATGTACATTAAAAAGCAGGGGTGACAGTATTGAACCCTTTGGAACTCAGTGTGCAATGGGCCAGGTTCTTAACTGAAAAAGAAGAAGGAGGGGAATCATCTTCGCTGATCCATCAAAAAAGAGTGTAGTCACTTCAGTGTTTTTCTTCTCCAGTCTAACTGCTCCAGCCAAATTAGCAGTAACTTGTGGGATACTCTTCACGAATGTTAAGGAAAGAAGGAAATATCTAGATGCAGAAAGGCACTGGTGCCGCTCAGATGTGCCCTCAGTGGTAGGTCACATTGTATAGCCACGACCACTTATTCGGTCCCATGCAATGATATAAACTATGCTTGTTTAAACCCTAGTCTAGGAGGTACTCATTTTCAATAAATGACTGCAATTGACATTACACCATCCTATTGGCCTGTTTTGCCAAGTAGTATATGTTAGATCAGACAGAAGTTGGCAAACTCATTAAAAGCTGCCAAAAGCTAACCAGTAGGGGCATCACAATTGCACATTTTAATCAAAGCCAGTCCACCAGTGAAGTTGTTCATAACCAAACTTAAACTTCTTTTTCTTGCTGACAAGGGTGTGTATCTTACCCCCCTTTTAAACCTCCCAACCTGTCCCCAGGCTACCCCTCCCGAGAACGCTACAAATTAATATCTATTTGTACATTCTCCTACATAGATTGGTTCCATGAGTTTTCACTGCAGACATTTCACTGTAGTATTTTTTTTAACCAGTGGTCGAAGTGAGCGGGAGCGGTCAGGAGCGGTGCTCCTATACTTTTTTAAATTACCTTTTACAGCTCCTATACTTTTATTTTAAAAAGAAACAGTTCCGGAATGGTTTTGTTTTAAAATAAAAGTGTAGGAAGAAGTTGAAACCTTCACTTTTAGTGCACTGCACTGAACGTTCCCTTAAACAGCAGCAAGTGTTTGGGGGGGGCGGGTGTATTGTGTGTGGGAGGGGTTGTGGCAATGGGGTTTGTGGGGAGCAGGGGCAGGCCAACAGGGAACATAGTTCCACTACTTCTTTTCGTACACTGTTTTTAACGCATTGCTTACCAATTTTTTTAATGCACAACTTCGGGGGACCCCCTTTAACCCACCCCCTCACGCTCTCCCGAACCCATATTGCTTGCTTAACTCCAGCCTCACCGCTTCTTTTTGCAGCAATAATTTGGTAAAAAAATAAGCACTGCAAATAAATCTAAAGTACAATTTCTGCAGTAAAATGAATGGATACTACTAGAGTAGGGTGCTAGGCATGTAATGTTAATCTTATTTATGTCTGTGCACTAAACTTCCATCGCCTGGTGTACTCTTAACCCAGTACCATGGCATGTTGTAAAGGCACCGCGCACAGGGTTGCATCTGCCATCTATAACGACATTCTGTGTAAGTAATTTCTGTTGGAAATGTCATCTGTATTCTTCTTGAAAACCAAACTGAACAAGTGTTGTCAATGGCAACAGTTTTGGGCTTTTTTGTAGGCATGGGAAAGGCACTTGCCAGGCATTGCTGTAGTGATGTTAAGTAGCCATTGGTGGTAGAAGTGCAAAATGGTGCGAGTGCCTGGGCATCCAATAGCAGTGCCTGGCAAATGCCTAATACTTATACAAAAGCAAAAACCGTTGGCTCTGCCAATGCTTGTTTTTAACAGGACTTCAGTGAAGGACACGAATAGTGCTTTTAAATCGAGTGGCCATACAATAGACTATACTTTACTAGTGAATCAATCACTGATCCATTATTTGTTGGATTGTGTTGTTATCGCATTTTTATTATCTGGAGCTAGTTTATTGTTTGTTTTTGGTGATTGTGGGGTCTATCCTTGTACAGAAGCAACATTGTCACTACCCTTTTCCGTGGAGCACTGTGATGTGTTTCAGTGCATAGGTGCATGAACTGAGTTGTTTTTTAGAATTTGAATTTTTCTACTTATTGATGGTTTGAACACATTCGATGATGCTTATAATTATATCATTGTTACAATTATGTGCTCTTATTGTCAAGTTTTTGTTCTGGTATTCGGTTTGTGTAATTTCCTTTGCTGGCCATATTACTGAGTTTTGATCAATTGTTTCTCTATTCTTTCCATGCGACAGGAGCCTTGTTGTTGTTATGATATAAATCGAGTGGCCGACATGTGTATTATAGCAGTAGCGCATTTATAGCTCCAATTAAGTCAAAAACCCTAAGAACACTGTTTGAAAAAACACTGGCAGTTACTTTGAGTGCAAAGTTTGATGGTAAGGCTTGATTAAAGCGAGTGCAAACAGTTCATATGAGAGGATGTTTTGGCAGGGAGGAGCAGGAGCCAGGTGGGAAAGGCCATACGGATACAATGGCCATGAGCAGTCAATGGGTGGGCAAATAACCAGCTAACACCTACAAACTTTGTCCCTCCGCATATGTGTGCCATTTCTCCCTATCTGTACTCTAATGCAAGAGTTTTGGCTTATAGGTGGTGCAAGTGCCACCTTATAGCCCAAACGATCACAAGGAGGGATGACGATGGCACTCAGCCCCTTCGACCCATACACGGATCCCTCCTCAGTCGGCCCTCACTGGCAGTTATGGATCCAAAAATTTGAGATGGCCATGGATTGCAAAGATATCACCACGTCCAGGAAAATGAGATCACACCTTCTACTCAATGTCGGCGATGAGGTGTTGCACATATTCAATTTGCTTGCGATAGCAGATGGCGCAGATGTTTACCAATCAACAAAGGACGTCCTCACAGCCCATTTCTTGCCCTAACTTAACCTGGACTATGAAACAACATCTTTTGCACCAACATCCAGCTAGAGGACGAGACACTTGATGCCTACCACACCAGGCTCAGGAAACTCGCGATCTCATGCAAGTTTAACAACGTGGAAAGAGAAATCCGACGGCAAATTATCAATGGAATACACTCAGAGAAACTACAAAGGATGGTGCTGAGCGAGAAGGGCATCTCCCTGACCAGTATCCTAGAACTTGGACGCCAGAGGGAGCTATCGCATGCCAGGGCGGCGCACATGGGAACGACCCTGCAAAAGCTTCAACCGGCGCTAACAACGGCGACAGTGGCACAAATCACAAACCGCCAACAGCCAAGAGACAAAGCCAGCGGCACAAACACCCCTCCACGGTGGCAGCCAAGAATTCCAGGACCCTCTGAATGTGGATGGTGTGGAGGACCTTGCCACAGAAAGCAAAATTGCCCAGCTCAAGGCACCACGTGCGGGGCATGTGGCCGGAAAGACCACTATGCATGAGTCTGCAGGTCGTCTGCGCTACCCCAACACCCCCAAATGTTCCAAGACAAAAACACTGGGAAGAAGAATAAACAAGCCAACGCCCACCGAGTTGAAACAACCAACTCGTCAACCGATGAAGAGGGGGACAATGACGACAACTCCCAGAAGGGAGCAGCAAACGAACAATAGAAAAAAGGAAAAAAAGTATGCCTAGTGTCAGCACTCGACTTACGAGGCACTGCGACCATGAAAAGACAGAGAAGACGGAAATGCCAAGTGGCTATTCAAGTCCAAGAAACACAGATGACAATAGACACAGGGGCATCAGTTAAGGTCATGCCCATGACTGTGTTCAGAAAACTACGCCCCCACCAGTTCTACAAGAGACGGACACACTGCTGGTCGCCTATGGGTGCGAAACTCCCTTACCCATAATAGGACGATTTCGAATGACGCTCTGCAGAGGTGACAAAACACTGCAGTCCAAAATATGCATCGTGAACGCAGGCATTGAATGTCTACTGAGTGGAGACGCGGCAGAAAACCTGGGACTCATAAGCTTCATCTGCGACGTGACAGACACGATGAACCTCACCGGCATACTGGACAAACACCCGAACCTCCTCAAGGGCATCGGATGCCTAAAAGGGAAATCCATCAAGCTACACATAGATGAAACTGCACAACCGCAAGCAATGCGCCACCGAAGAACACCATTCCACATAAGAAACCAGGTCGAGAAGGAATTGCAGGCACTCGAAAAGCAGGCATCATTGAAGAATGAACCGGACCAACACTGTGGGTATCACCCATGGTCGTGACCAGGAAACCCAAACAACCTGGAAAGGTGAGAATCTGTATTGACATGCGCCTCCCCACGCAGCCGTTAAACGGGAGCGACACATCACCCCCACACTCGATGAAATTATAACAGACCTCACCGGATCAAAAATGTTCTCCAAAGTTGACCTTAATGCTGGATAGCACCAACTGAAACTCCACCGGGACTCCAGGTATATCACAACATTTTCCACGCACCGCGGCCTACGCAGATACAAACGGCTCAGCTTTGGAATTTCCTCGGCGGCCGAAGTATTTCAACAGGCTATCCAAGAAGTAATTCTTGGCATACCGGGGATACTCAATGTCAGCGATGACATTCTCATCCACGCCAGCGACAAGGAAGAACACATACGTCGCCTTGACATGCTACTCAACAGGCTGGAGAGTGCAGGCCTAACCATTCACAAGGACAAGTGTGAATTCTTGAAGGAAGAAATCTATTTCTTTGGCTACGTGTACAACAGCACAGGGATCTCAGCCAACCCTCAGAAAGTGGCAGATATTCATGCTGCCTCTCCCCCAACCACACGCACGGAGGTACGTAGTTTCTTGGGGATGGCAACTTACTGTGGGAGATTCATCCCCAACCTGGCGACCATATCCGAGCCACTGAGGGAGCTCACCAAGGCCAACGCAAAATGGGCCTGGAACACCACCTGGCAAGAAGCATTCGAACAAATCAAAGCATCACTCTGAGCCGACACCACCATGGCATACTACGACCCCACATTGCTGACCAAACTATATGTCGACGCCAGCCCTGTTGGCCTAGGGGCGATCTTAATGGGGAATTGATGCCAACCGCATATGCCTCCCGCACTTTGACGCCTATGGAGCAACGCTATTCGCACATAGAAAAGGAAGCAATCGCAGTACTGTAGGGCTGTCCTCATTTTCACCTATACCTGTATGGCCGCAAATTCAAAGCCTACACAGACCACAAGTCCCTGATCCCCATATTCACACGATCCTCATCGCACCCCCCGGCCAGAATAGGGAAAGGGCTGCTACACCTAAAGCAATATGAATTTGAACTTGCATACCAACCTGGCAGTGGCAACCCAGCAGATTTCCTGTCCAGGCACCCAAGAGCGGCCGCGCCAGGAGAGGTACACAGGGAGACCGAGGAACATATCTGCCAAGTCGTTCACACAATGAAACCAAAAGCAATCAGTATCGAAGACATTGCAGAAGCAACACAAACAGACCCATGCTGTGATTTGGTCAAAGACTCTGTCATATCTGGCGAATGGAAATCCTTCCTTCGACACACACACAATCGCACAGCCGAGGCGAAAGAATTCCTCGCCGGCATGTTTGCAGTAAGACAAGACCTGTCGATCACCCGGGAAGGACTCATACTATGAAGGACCCGAATAGTCATCCCCACAAGCCAACAGGACAGGACCATGGCATTGGCCCACGAAGGCCACCAGGGCAGAGTAAGGACAAAGGCCAGAATCAGACACCGCGTATGGTTCCCACACATCGACGAAAAAGTCAAACAACTTATCTCAACATGCCTCCCATGTGAAATCACGAGTGCCCCGCCGAATCCTGAGCCCATACTATTGGCTGTGCGAGGGGCTTCCAGATGGGACACCATCAGCATTGACTTCTGCAAGATACAAGAAGGCACATACCTGTTAGTGGCCATTGATGACCACTCGAGGTACCCAGAGGTCGAAATCGTGCCATCCACAGCAACAGAGACGGTAATCGGCGATGGAAAAGATATTCTCCACCCATGGCCTCCTGCAACGCATCTGGAGCAATAATGGGCTACCCTTCCAGGGCGAAGAATTCAGGAAATACCTAGCAGACCTCAGCATTCACTACCACCACATAACGCCAAGATGGCCGCAGGCCAACTGAGATGTTGAAAGATTTATGTGCACCCTCAACAAAGTGCTACGCCTATCCCAAGCCAACTCGAGCCCCTGGAGGGTGGACTTGTACAGGTTTCTACGAAACTACAGAGTGACACCCCACAGCCCCACAGGGATACCACCAGCAGACATCATGTATGGGACGATCATCAACTCATCCATTCCAAACCACCCAAGCAGGGACGCGGATACGTATGACTTTACGCGCACACACCAAAGAAGGACTGTGGCAAACAAAAGCATGAGCATCAGGAGACACGCCAGGAAGTCCAAGCACCGAGTTGGTGACCAGGTAATAATGGTACGAAACCCATCCAAGTCAAAGTTGGACACTCCGTATGACTCTGTCCCATGGACCATAACGCAAAGACAGGGAACCATGATAACAGCCACAAGAAGTCAAAACCAGGTCACCAGGAACGCCTCATCACTCAAGATGGTACCGAGACAACTGTGGACGGATGGAGAGCAGCAACCCGTGGAAGAGTCAGATCAGCCAAGCGAGGATGAGCGCCACCATCAGGAAGATGAAGCAACCATGGACAGATGGATGGATGAGCTGACGGGCGAACCAGAGGAGGCAGTCCCGGATGATGAAGGTGAGCAACCGAGTGGGAGTCAAGGGGCAGCCCCCAGGGGAGGTCATTACGCTCTACGAACTGCACCCAAACCCCCAGAGGGACTAAAAGACTATGAATGGTAGAAAATCAGCCCTGACAGGCATGAGAACCCACAGTTCAGATTAATGTTTAGAACATGTCATTATTGTTAATGTTTTGTTAGAAAAAAGGAGGAATGTTATGTACGCCTTACATCCCGCTAAGTGGTGACGTAAGGCGCTGTAAATAAAAGCCCCGCCCCCGCTCCACGAGGGCAGTTCCGGGCATACCACTGCACAGGCGTGTCCACGTCCATCATATTGCCTGGTGCTGCGCAGCGGGGCCTCCGCGCCCGGGGCCCTTCATTAGCCTCTTACCGCCGATGCCTCGGCTGAGGAAGAGAACATAACACTGGCAATCACTATGGACGGACAGACACTTCTCACAGCGCTGATGCACTGTGAGTCACTTCTTTGGAATACACCATTTAAATTCATAGTTGAAACTCAGATACACATGGAACTAGCAAATGTGTCAGCATACTCGCCATAGACAACGACACCAACATGACACTGCTACATGACAAGGTCCCCTCATCACGATGGGGAATCGCTTCAGGAGTTACAAATGACAATGGGCCTCATTACGACCCGGGCTGTAAGGGATTACCGGTACCGGTAAGGGCACTGGTGCCGGTAATCCCTTACTGCCCAATTACGAGGTCCCTTTGCGGGTCCCTACCATAACGGCTGGTTTTACCAGCCGGTAAGGAAGGGACCCGCAAAGGGACCTTGGAGGTAATTACAGTACCGCAATTTGCGGTGCCGTAATTACCGCCTACCCCATTCCCATTGAGCCATATGGGGGCAAGAATGGGGAAGGGCCAATGGTGAATGGGGAATTACCGCCCCGCCAACCTTGGAATGGGGCGGTAATTCCGCCATTCACCATGGCGGAATCCGGCGTCAACTATGGCGCTAATAGCGCCAGGGTTAATGCCTGGGTCGTAATGAGGCCCAATTTATTGCTAATGCCATATTCCATGTACTCTGGTAATACTGATGATGAACGCACACACACGCATGCCAATGTGTTTTTCAGCGCTGCCAATGCGACGTACAAATGAGTGCCCCTACATTTCTGTTACCATTGGTAATGAGCAGTGTGTCAAAAATCACATATAACACACGATTCTTCATTACCTTAATTCTTCTCTCACGATATCAAGTTATACTTCATCCACACAGCAATAATGAGAGAACATGAAAATAATACCAATTCTGCGTGTTGTTTTTACACAGGATTCTAAACAGCAGGGTTAATTAATTATGCACTTGAAGAATAAAAGTCCTTGGCACACTTAGTTACATTAAGTCTGCAATTTCTCAAATATGGAAAACCGTAACAGTGTTAATTTAAGGTCATAAAACAAATTACCTATTAAAAGCCCTGCTGTTAACATTCTGAAACACACAGAATGGGCGCCTTGCCATGTAAAACTCCACAAAATGACCTTTTAGAGGCCCTGCTCTTAATATTCTGAAAGGCAAATGAGCTCATTCTCATAGAAAATGACCTATACCAGGCCTTGCTCTTAACTCTAAAAAAAACGAAATGGGCCAATGCACATAAAGGCTTCTCGAAAAACAATGGCCTAATGGAAGCTTCACTTTTAACATTCAAAAGACAATGCACGTTTAATCTCTGGAACTCTATGAACTCACAATCGTTATATTAATGAGGTGTGGTTTCACACCGCACTGCATGAACTTACAATGACCCCAAACCCACAATCAGCTGTTTGTATAACTCCAAGAGCTCGGGGTCAAGCTCTTGGAGTGCTGCAATATATTATCTCCCCTTTAGAGGGCGGATGGCCCCACACATGAGGCAGCGCCCATGTACAAATGCTAGTTTGATTTCTTCTTCTGAGCACATGAAATATTGGGAACATTCAAAGCATAGCCCCTCTTTCCTCGGTTGAAACTGTTCCACTTCCTTGTCGGATTCATAATTAGTGCTCTGACAACAGTACTATGGTGTCCTTCCTGTGGTGATCAGTGACCTGCATTATTCTCAAGCCCAGGGATCGTATCTCTCCAGGACTGAAATCTCTGCAGTGGCTCCCAGTGGCTGCGAGGATTAAGTTCAAAACACTCTGCATTGCCCACAAGGCCTTCTGGGGCCTGGGGCCTCCATACCTTCAACTCTCTCTTCCTAAGTATCTTCCTTCTCGAACTCTCCGCACATCCGCCTCCATATCCCTCAAGGCCAGTCGCTTCTCCAAACAACGAGTTGGGGGTAGATCTTTTTCTTCGGCTGGGCCCACCCTCTGGACCAGCCTCCCTGCCTCACTGAAACTTGACGAGAACCATCTCCGGTTCCGGAAGCACCTAAAAAGCTTCCTCTTTGCTTCTGCTTTCTCTCCTCCTCTCTCCTGCTGAATTCCTGACTGAAACTGAAACTGCACTGGTCACCTGGCCACCTTCTGATCTCGGGCCCAGGTCACCTCCCCCGCCAGTTGCACACCGGCCCTGCCTCCCTGGCAACCCCCGCACTTGTGGACTGTTTTCTGTATCCCTACAGTTACCCTACCAGCACTCGACACCTGATGCCTGCACTTAAACTTGCACTTGCCACAAGCTGGTCGTATTTTTTTATTATTGTTTTATGTATTTCTATGTATCCCATGCACTGCACTGTCCCATCCCCCTTCACCGCCGCACTTCTCCCCTTCCCTCTTCCCATATACTGGCACGATCTGAATGACACCTGGTCTAGTAAGATCGTTGTCTCTGTCTTCCCTCTGTTCCCCCTCCCTTGCCTCGTCGCGCCTTGAAACAATTGTGTATAGGCACGTTATAAATGCCATATCATATCATAACATATCATTAATTTCTTTAATGCTGGGAGCTGCCTCCCTCACTTTCGGACGTTTGCATTCGGGTGCGTGGCCTCCGGCACCCATTTCCGAGGTTGCTCGGTTTTCTTTCCCATCTTTCGGACTGGTATCAAGCCACTCTGGCAAACCTACGCAACTTTGCTTCCTTGTTGCCACATGACTTGGTTGGGCACCAGGGGATTGAGTCTTAGTTGCTGTGTTGAAAGAACAGCTCCCTTGCACCTGTGGCAGAATGTGCTCCTTCAAGACCAACATCATCATTGTATGCCTGACACTGGAGAGAATCGGAGCTCCACACCAAGGCCATACAATGTCAGCGTCATGACAAAGAACAAGGCCAGCGGACTCCACGCCGCTGCTTGCACCTGCTCCAGCGACTGCACATGGCCATATCCCTGGGTGTCGTTCCATTGCAGGCCCTGTTACTGGGCTCCTCCCCTCTTTGGCTTGGTCACCCGCAAGCACGTTTTGCTCCTACCCACTCTGCACGATTCAAAAGCAGTCACTTGCCTTAAGCGGAAAGCTCACCCCTCTCTGCTACTTCAAACTTGGGCTCAAAAAAGCTCCAAACAGCAGGAGCCCTGGGTGGTGGCACTCAGTGTGGGGCAGTCTCTCCTTGCCTCCTGGACCCCCGCAGCAGGTACACTATTCATCTTCGCCCAACTCGTCGCCAGTTGTTAGGCTTGATGAAAGGATCATGAGGACACTGTGATGTAGGTAAGTCCAGTTTATTACTATTAGTTGATCAGTTGGAGTAGGCAGTCTCTAGGGAGAAGACTGGCACCACCACCGAAACTGTTTGGAACAAAGGAGACTTACAAACTATAGTATTCTATAGTGGAATTCATAACCTCACACTTATTGAAAGCTAGTGGGCTAAAAACATAGCTTGTCCTAACTGCCTCCTCCACTTCTGCCATCTCCACTTCTGCCATGTATATTGTAATATAACACAAATGTAATATAACTATATTGCAACCTGTATATATACTGCTAATGACTATGTAACCATATTGCAAACTGTATATGTATTGCTAATGACCATGTAACTAAGTAACTAAGCTTTGTACTGTAACAAGTGCCACGATGTCCTCGGGCTGTTGTGCGCTATATAAATACGAATAAAACAAAACATAACAAAACTCTAAGAGGGGTTGCCCAGCCCCAACTAAAATACTAAGGGTGTTGTCAGAAAGTCGGTGCAAATCAATAGTCGGTCATCCTGTGTCAAAAACCCTGTTTCTGTCCCTCGCACTAAATACAAAACAAAAGGTAGTGGATCTTCTTGGTCCAGAAGAATGACTCCCTTCTTCTGGACAGCGGCCCACAGTTCCAGCTCTGGTGCAGAATCTTTGCCCGGGGGAATGACTCCCTTCCCCGGGTCTCATTTTCTTTTTCAGGCAAAAAACAATGTTCCAATTTGTAATGTTAAGCAGCAGTAGAGTTCTCAGCTCATGTTCACAAGGTAAGGTTCCGGCTCAGACATCAATATTATGTAGTGCCCATCATTTCTTCAATAATGGGTTCCTAGAGAATGTCTCCCCTCTCCAGGTGTCTTCTTCTCCAAGTTGTGGTGTAATCTGGGCACTCCCCGCTTTTTTTTATCACAGGGGGCCTGTTTCAAATGGGGTAAGGAACCATCTAAAATAAAAAAAAAAAGGAAAACAGGCTACCCCACCCTTACTCACGTATGTACATGGACTGAAACGATGGAAAATACTGAAGTGCGCCAATCATCAGCACACATAGTCAGAGGAGTATAGAAAAACTATTTAATATACTATATAACTATGTGAAAACGTATACACACAGTTACACAACAAAATACATGCATGCATCTAAAACATATAGTTCATGTCTATGCTTAGACATCCACAGTAGAGAGCTGTTGTGTGACCTAAAAGCTTTAATATCCCAAAAACCACAATCAATTGAAAACAAACACAACTACTTCATTAACAATGTGGGATTAGTAAAAATGTGACCAAGTTACCACAATTGATGATTTATTTGCCCTCTGTGGCATAGAGAGATACTACCAGGCAGCTTGTTGTATCTTATCTGTACTGAACTGATAATACTCAGGAGGAGATGTTGCCTAATTGCACCCTTGTATGACAGGCTATATCTACATATACCTATCAAATGTATCTACAACATATCTATTCTCTTAGTTCTATTGTACAGTAAGATCTCGCTGTTTATAACAAGCAGTCACTTCAATCAGGAGGAGGCTGACTTATCAAAAACTGTTTCAAACCTTGAGTCAACTGTGTTTCTAGCCACTTGGGTGCACTGTGTCTAGCATCAACGCCACATTTATTCGTCTCAAGACCCTTCATCAGGACAACAAACTTGAACATGATGTAGGAGTAATTCCCCATTCTTGCGAATCTTCATCAATGTGTGCACTGTAACCAAAAGCATAACCAATTTAAAAACTTCTGACATATTAGGCACAAAACGTGTACAGGTCAAACACAAATATCCATAGCTCACCACTAACCTCCTATTTCTTCAACATATTTTGGGCAAATCACTTCTTATACTAATATTCTCATGCAATGCTTTCTGTTTGCCTACGGGGAGATGCCACAGAGCGGTGTAGGGTTTAGTTTCTTTGAGCTTCTATTTGGCCAACCTGTTAGGGGTCCACTAAGCCTGGTACAGGAAGGATGGGAGGGCAATCACCAAACTCCTTCGCACAACATAGTGGATTATGTGCTTGGCCTCAGGTCCAAAATGGACAAGAACAGAGCACTCCAAATCTGAAGGTCAGCCAGGAGCTCCTGAAGCACTGGCATAACCAGAAGGCCAAATTGGCAGAATATACTCCATGACAGATGGTCTGGATTTTGTAACCTGTCAAACCCAGCATAAGTGGATTGGGCCCTACATGGTGCTTGAAAAGATCTCAAAGTCAAATACCTCCTTGACACAAAGAGCCGAATTACAGCCAGGATGACTTGGTGATTGCTCCTTCGATGGACGAGGCGACTGAGGAAGAGACAGATCACTGTAAGGTGAATGACCCAAAACCCTAACAATATAAAACAATAAAAACATTTTCAAATAATCAGTGCACTGTTTGCAAGGAAAACAAAGTTTAATTACATGAAAATGTATGAGACGGTCCTGTAGAACCAAACTAACACGGAGCTCGCCCCAGCCATAGACGTTACATCATTTATAGTGGAAACACGCAAATTAACAAAACTATGCATAGTAAAGATTACAACGTGATCCTGCACTCCCCATTGGCTGACACCTATATACACTTCTAATTATTCCCTATTATCCATTACCCTATTGGTCACATATTACCTAAAACACATTCCCCTAAACACGTGACCCGCTGCATTGTCATTGCGAAACGTAGGAGTACCAGGTACATTGTTACCATGATTAATTTCTCTAACAAGTTAAATGATCTTGACCATCACATGATGTGCACCCCTCCATCGGATCCTGATCTAAGTGTGAATAGTGAGGCCAACTCTACTTTGATGATACAATGGGCCTGCCCATTATAGCAGACACTGTAGCACACACAAACAGCTCCCTCCCCTTGTAGATACATTTATTAGCATCACCTCTGCTTCTCCCGCCGCAAATCACAGTACAGTCCTAGCACGTCTCCTCCCTTATCTCTCTGGGAACCCATGTGCCCATGAATGACGTGATCAGGGTACGACTCTTATGTTTGAATTTCGCATATTTATTGATCTCTATAGTGCAGCACCTGCATTTCAAATATTATGACCGCTCTTCAAGTAGTGGCAGTAGTGCTCTAAATCTTCACCAGGCCTCTTGACATCACAGAACCCCATGCCCTGCTCACATGAATTCAACCCTCAAAATGCACTTCCATGCCCTTCCTCCCCGGTCCCAACATTCCTTTCCTAGCTCCTCCGAACTCTGCAGCTGGACTCAATTAACTGTTATCAACACAGTGAGACTGCCTGTGGCCTTGGCAGCATAACCTCTCTCTGGGGGAAGGAAGGGGGACATATCTTAGGATCAACTGGACACAGTCGCAGCTCGACATCAGGCCTGTTTCTTATACTTTCACAAAACACATCCTGTAACGTGCCCTAAAATCCAACATGGAGAAACTCCTGCTACCTTAGTCCCCGGACCTCGTCTTTACTGCAACACTTCTCTGACTCCATCTCACATGCCTACCTATGTCAGCTATCTACTAGCACATTCCTGAAAACATAACAGTGTATACTACCACTAAATGCAAAATACATCACCCTATCTTTAACCTCTGCATCTGCAACGTGAATACACTGTTGCTCTTTCTATGTGGCTATATGGTGTTTGTGTCAAAGCTAACTGCAAATGGAAACATGTGCATTCTGCCGTGCCCAACGAAAATTGCTAGAACTAGGCCATTTGCTAATATGTTTTGTGCAGTGTAAATCTCTTCACCTGCACAAGGCATTGCACTTGCATCCCAACACATCCCACATTAGTTAATACTCCATTAACTAATACAGCAGCTTCCCTTCTTCTATAATCATTGTCTTTGGGCACCCATACTTTGAACATGTGACGTAAAGTTTCGCGCATTCAGGCATATTCCTCTGGAGTATAAGACACAAGCAACACCCCCATCTCCTGCCAAATCTACCCAATGCCCCAAATCATTTTCTGGATCAGGTGGGGGTTTAAGACACTGTCCCTGGGAGAGGAACTGGTCTTTCTACTCTTATCACCCTGTTCTCTATTTCACCATTCCACTTCTCGGTCTGTGTGTGCACATGTTTTGTGAGGGGGCTGCTCTACCTGTTGTTATAGACACCAAAATCATCATTGCACTCTTAAGTAGTGTCTTGGAGCAGTGCTGTAGAATCATTTTACAGGAACAGAAGAATTACAAGACAATATACCACCATAGGAACCTGCACCTTTACAACTATCCCCAACCAAGCTGGGACCCACGAGAACATTGAATCAAACCAGTACACAGAACTCACTGCAGCTTCCTTTTCCATAGCAATTTGCAAGTTGTGGAGGGCCCCATGGCATGGTCTGAAGAATCCTGCAGACCCCTCACTGAAATCCTGCATAAAGTCTTGTTAAGGATTTCAATCAGGCTATAAATCCCGGTCTCATCCTAGTATGCAGCACACAAATGAAATGCTTATTGTGTTATATATATATAAGTTCAATATTTGAGAGCTACACCACTCATATCACACACCCTTTTCAAATACCCCGGGTCACAATGGACCAGGAACCATGCTGGTAGGTAAAGGTCATATTTATTTATTTATTTAGAAATTCAAGAAAATCACACACTTTTTAATATATGGGGCATCAATCACCAATGTGGTGACAATAACAGATAGGAATGTGAACAATGCATTTAAATTAACCCTTTAGCACCACAGATAGAAAATACCAGAGAATAGAGATACTTTTGAATTTTGGGAAAGATAGCACTCAAGTTAGGATTTCCCTGTGCAATATTCCTCAACCCACAAATAATCAATTCTAAATAGATATATAAGCAAGCAGCAGGTAATCAGGAATGAGGAATAAGAAACAGAATTCAAATCCAACCTTCCCTCCCCAATCAAGAGAGAAAAATGGATTTGAACCCTTGCAAAGTTAAAGTGACACTCGGAAATGGCTGAATAAAACAATGAATGTGTGCAAAAGTCCTTAAATAAGTACAATTCTCTACCGGAGCAACACTGGAAAGTTACAAGCAATCATAAGCAACAGATTGAGCCAAAGTATACAATTGGAAAATTAATGGAACGTTTAAAACAATTGATAGTAAAAATAACAGGTGTAAAATTTTGCTAAAATGCTCATTCCCGCCTGAAATTAACCAAACGGTTTTAGATAAAAACGGGTGAAATATTGTAAGTCTGGATGCTGGATGGGTTTTTGGGTTGGTGGGTAGCTATGGATCCTAGGTACAATATGAAAGTGAGGTCTCTAGCTGTTAAATTGAGTGAGTTATAATAATAACAATAATAATAATAATAATTTGGCATTTATATAGCGCTACAAACCCTCAGGTATCTGAGCGCTGCTTATTATTACCCACAGTGTGTGGTACTCATTTATTGACCTCGGAAGGATGAAAGGCTGAGTTTTGCGTTAGCAGGCTCTGCACGGATGTCAAAGCGAGCGCGCTACTCGCTGTGCCACTTGACCGGCTTATGCAAGATCTAGTGAGGTGCGTTTTTGGAAAATAAAGGCACGACAAAGGAACAGAAATCAATTTTTTACGAGGACAGTTTTACGTTACACTAGGGCATTCAGGCTAGGCTACCAGCTTGAGACACAGTAAGCTCTGGAGTTGATCCGTGGAATCAAACCCAGCACCTCCGCGCACACCTTGGCGGACCCAGTGCGATTACCCGAGGAAGGATTAAGGGTTTAGGATTTCACAAGACAAGATTATTAAAGATATTGGATCTAGCACAGCAAATCAAAGCAGGGTTTCAATAATGATTGTGACAATATTTGTAACGCTCACCTGATTCCCACGGAGGCGCTGGTCTAGGCAGGAAGGTGTCTGCGACTCGAAAGGTGATGTGCAGGACTCGGTTGGCTTCTGCGGCTGAGCCTCTTCGCACTGTGTGTCGAACTCGAAGGGTGAGATTTCTGCAGGTGAGAGAATATGGGGGTTAACGATATGGGCAGTTGAGTGTCTCTCTCTCTCTCTCTCTCTCTCTCTCTCTCTCTCTATTCCTAGCTTCCCCGTAGAATCCCCCAGGTCAACGTGCTCACCTTAGATAGGTGAATGCTGGGCTCTCCATCTGCGTCTGGTGCAGGGTGCCGTTGCCAGTTCCTTCACTGGGTAAAACGTAGGCCTCTTAATCATCAGAGGATCGCTACCGCCGTTAACTACACGAGCGGTGAGTTTCCGGACACCTTTTGTCCTTAAAGTCTTTAGGTGCGAGGGCACTTTTATGTAGATCAGGGTTTGGTATAATGCTTTCTCCTATTTGTTTTGCAGGGCTCTGGAGACAGAAGATGGTGTGAAGGGAGCCGAAGCTGGAGCCAGAGCCTTGGAATGAGAATGAAGCGCTTGGAAATGCGTGAGTAAATGCAAGCGCTCTAACTGTTTCTTTTCTCTTGCAGCTGCGGGTTCGTGCTGAAGAGATGCTGGAAAACGCCGGAGTATTTGCAGGCGTCCTATTATGGCGAGCGCTATGGGCGTAAGTAAATACCTGTCTAAGTATCTCCTTTTGTCTTTCAGGTCCAGATTGCAGCGTTGGAGATGCCTTTGTTTTCACAGGCGGAGATGTAGCGTGAGGAAATGATCGCTGCCGATGGATCAGGTGAGTAATGCGCTTCGTACGAAGGTTGCCGTGCTAACCTGTAGTTTCTTATTTTGCAGGTGCTGCTGAAGACTGGATGCGGGGATGGTAAGTATTGTTCTTGCAGGTTCGGGCCCGGATAGAAGAAAAGCTGGAACAGACTCGGTGAGCGTTCTGCTGCAGATGCAGAATAACGCGAAGCACGTTTCATCCATCGGGTGTGGTTTAAATAGCCTTGGAGTGCTGAGGCATCTTCCTCCACGGCCCCGCCTAGGTAAGAAAAGAGTTCCTGTTCCAGAAGAGTTCCAGTGTTGTATCCAGGGAGTGGAGCTTGCCCCACCCAGGTAAGAAAGTAGTTCCGGCTTACTGAGGATTCCTATGCAGCTGGTAAGTAAGCAGCATGGTCTGCTGCAGGTAAGTCCACCCAAGCATCTTCATATAATTATGAGCCCGGCGCTTCCAGTGCCGGGACCGATGGCATTGATGAGCCTGGCGCCACCGGCGCCAGGACAAGGTCCAAAAGGTCCCAGTGGGGACCGGCTGGTGCCTAGGATTAAGGTTAGGGGCCTGCTTCCAAGGACGTTGGGCTGGTCCTGACTCCTTGGAAGCAGTGATCATGACAGTACCCCCCCTCAAGCCCCCTCCCAAGCGTGTCTTCTCTGGGGGTTTTGGTTTGTCGGGGTGATTCAGATGGAATTTCTTGACCAGACGAGGTTCATGGACATATTCTGAGGGTTCCCAAGACCTTTCCTGGGGGCCGTATCCTTTCCAATCAACCAGGTAATATAATTTAGATTTGGAGATTTTGGAATCTAGGATGTTCTTTACTTCGAATTCGAGTTCTCCATCTACTAAAACAGGTTCTGGGAGTTCGGTCAATCGGGTTTTTGGTTGTACTGGTTCTAGTAAGGAGACATGGAATACTGGATGTATTTTCATATGCGAAGGTCATTCCAATTTGACAGCTACCGGATTAATTATAGCAGAGATGAGATAGGGTCCAAGGTATCTCGGAATGAAGGTGCGGGGTCCTTTTAGAGGCAGGTGCTTAGTGGATAACCAGACCTGATCTCCTACTGCGTAGTGAGGGGCCTCTTTACGGTGTTGATCTGCTCCTTTCTTGAATTGAGCTTTAGCTCTTTGCAGATGGGCAGTGGCTTCCTTAAAAGCATGAGTGATCTCAGAGTGCAAGTGATCCACAGCAGGTGCTTCGAATTCTTGGGGAGGATCCAGGTTCGAGGTCCTAGGATGGTGTCCATATAATAGGAAGAAGGGAGTCTTCCCGGTTCCCGAATGAGTCAAATTGTTATAAGTGTACTCCGCGATCCAAAGAATGTCCTTCCAAGGGTTTTCAGTTTGTTGGAGCATGCAACGTAGATATTGCTCTAGAGTTTCATTTGTCCTCTCGGTTTGTCCGTCAGTTTGGGGATGGTGACTGGTTGAAAGTCTCACATCAATTTGGGCTAAACGACAGCAACTTCGCCAAAAGTGGGAGATGAATTGACTTCCCCTATCGGAGACCAAAACCGAGGGAAAACCGTGTAGCCGAACGATGTTTTCTAAGAATTCTCGGGCCAATACTGAAGCTGTAGGTAGGCCTTTCAGGGGAATGAAGTGAGCCATCTTGGAGAATAGATCCAAGACTACTAAAATGGTATTATACCCTGAGCATGGAGGTAAGTCTGTGATGAAATCCATGGACAGGGTATGCCATGGACAGGGAGGGATGTCTAGTGGATGTAAGAGGCCGGCTGGTTTCTCCTTCTGACTTTTATTTTGGGCACATACGCCGCAGGAGATTACGAAGTCTCTAATATCCTTCTTCCATAATGGCCACCAGAAATGTCTTTTGACCTTTTCCACGGTTTTGGTAATGCCAGGGTGACCCTCCATTAGTGAGTCGTGATAACAGGAGATCACTTGTTCTTGTATTTTCTCACTGGGCAAGTACAATCGTCCTCGGAAATATGGAAGGTCTTGATCCACAGAGAATTCTTTTCCCTTTAATTGCCAGTCCTGTAATTCGGCCGGAGTTAGGATTGATTTGACTGTAGTCTTGATGTCTTCAAGGGATTGAGCGCTGACCAAGCCCAAAATCCTTTGTTCTGGGATTATGGGTATTGGTTCTGGATTGGTCAAGTGTTCATCTATTCCCATCCGGGAGAGGGCATCTGCTTTTCCGTTTTTACTGCCTGGTCGATAAGTAATTATAAAGTCAAACTCAGCCAAAAACAGAGCCCAGCGAAGTTGCCTGGAAGACTGAGCCTTGGCCGTCTTTGGATATTGTAAGTTGCGGTGATCTGTCATTACGGTGACTGTGTGTCTGGCTCCCAAAAGATAATGCCGCCAGGCTTTAAAGGCCGATCTCATGGCTAAAAGTTCCTTGTCTGTAATTGAATAGTTGATCTCGGGAGCCGAGAATTTGCAAGACCAAAAGGCTACAGCATGTAATTGGTGTGTGACCGGATCTCTTTGTGATAAAACTGCCCCCATAGCTAGACTAGAAGCATCCGTTTCCACGATGTAGGGGAGTTCTGGACGAGGATGTTTTAGAACAGGTGCAGAAATGAATTTAACTTTTAAGTCCTGAAAGGCTTGTTCTGCCTCGGTAGACCACTCAAAACGTTTGTTCTTCTTTAACAGAGCGGTGATGGGTTGGACAATTCGAGAGAATTCAGGAATGAACCTACGGTAAAAGTTAGCGAAACCTAACATGCTTTGAACTCCTTTTACAGAGGTTGGTGAAGGCCACTTGATGATCGCATCGACTTTTTTCAAATCCATATGGACTCCGTTAGGTGACAATATGAATCCCAGGAACTCAACTTCAGTTACGTTGAAAACGCATTTTTCAAGCTTAGCAAAAAGGTTATGTTGACGTAATCTCTCGAGGACTTCTTTAACATGTTTCTGATGTTCCTCTTCAGATGATGAATAGACGAGGATGTCATCAATGTAGACAACAACACACACATCGATGAGTTCTCTAAGGACATCGTTCATAAAATATTGGAAGGCGGCCGGAGCGTTACAAAGTCCAAAGGGCATAACTTGATACTCAAATAGCCCATACTTGGTGCGGAAGGCCGTCTTCCATTCATCGCCCTCCTTTATTCGTACCAAATGGTAGGCTCCTCTGAGATCCAACTTTGTATATATACATGCGTCTTTGACTTGGTCCAGGAGTTCAGGGATCAAAGGTAACGGGTATCTGTTTTTAACAGTGATCTGATTCAGCGCGCGGTAATCTATACAAGTCCTAAGGTCTCCTTCCTTTTTCGGAACGAAGAACAAAGCCGAGGAAGCTGGAGATTTTGAAGGACGAATAAACCCGTTAGCTAGATATTGGTCTAGATATTGTCTGAGGTGAAGATTCTCTGGCTCGGTGAGGGCATAAATCCTACTGCAAGGAGGAGTTGTTCCGGGTATCAGATCTATTTGACAGTCGTAAGACCTATGAGGAGGCAGGGTGTTAGCTTGGTCCTTCCGAAAGACGTCTTGGAATTCCTGGTATTCGGGAGGTAATTTGGGAACCTCAGAAGAGATTGCCGCCAATGAGACATCAGGCCGAGAATAACAAGTGGTCAAACATTCTGAAAACTGAACCGTCTATGCTCGCCAATCGATCCGAGGATTGTGCTTCTCTAACCAAGGAATTCCCAGAATGATCTGGAACTGAGGGGCCTTGATCACATCGAACACTATTTTCTCCCGGTGTCCATCTTGGCTCACTAACGTCACTTCTTGGGTGGCGTGCATTACTGGTCCGGAGGCTATCTCCGTGCCATCCACTGTAGTAATGACGTCTTTTACTGCCTTAGGGACAAGAGGTAGATTCATCCTTGATGCCATCACGGTGTCAGCTCCCCTAGTAGAGGTCTGTGGTTTAGAAAACACTCGGGTGTCAAATTTGGAACGATCAGCCTTCCTGTTCTGTAATCTGTGGTCTAATTGAACAACTAAGTCAATATAGTCTGAGCATTGTTGTGGAGGATTCACAACTTGAGCTAACACATCCTTGAGCTCTTCACGCAGGCCTCTGTAGAAAAGCGTTATTCTTTTATCCTCAGGCCATTGGGTTTCCACTATAAGTCTGTTGAATGAAGCAATATAAGTCAAGAGTTCTTGATTACCCTGCCGTAATGTAAGGAGTTCATTGTCCAAGGCCTGCCCTTGTGCATATCTTGCGAACAGTTTCTCCATGCTGGACTGGAAGGCCTGGAAATCATGAAGAACCGGATCATCCTGAGTGACTAAAGGGATCGACCAATCTGCGGCACTGCCACTGAGATAAGAAAGTACGAAAGCCACCTTGGTCTGATCTGTTGGGAAGGCAGCTGGTCGACATAAAAAGTGTAGGCGGCACTGGTTAATAAACACTGCAAACTTCTTTGGGTCACCGGAAAAGCGTTCGGGCGGAGCCAAGGGCACATTACCAGGTAGATTGATTTGCACAGGATTTGAGGATGCTGAAGGATAACTTCCTCCTGGAGCAGGCAAAGGTGTCTGTCCTGCCTGCGTTTGTAGCAATTGCCTAGCGAGATCCTCTGTTCGCTCCTTGGATATTATCAGCTCTCTTCTTAGTGAGTTTGTTTCCTGACAAGCTGCATGTACTTCTGCTCTTAATTCCCCAAGCAATTGGGCCAAATGATCAGTGTCCGAGGTTTCCATTGCGCCTGGGTAGGAGTTTTGCGGTGGGATTCGCGTTCTGTAACGCTCACCTGATTCCCACGGAGGCGCTGGTCTAGGCAGGAAGGTGTCTGCGACTCGAAAGGTGATGTGCAGGACTCGGTTGGCTTCTGGGGCTGAGCCTCTTCGCACTGTGTGTCGAACTCGAAGGGTGAGATTTCTGCAGGTGAGAGAATATGGGGGTTAACGATCTGGGCAGTTGAGTGTCTCTCTCTCTCTCTCTCTCTATTCCCAGCTTCCCCGTAGAATCCCCCAGGTCAACGTGCTCACCTTAGATAGGTGAATGCTGGGCTCTCCATCTGCGTCTGGTGCAGGGTGCCGTTGCCAGTTCCTTCACTGGGTAAAACGTAGGCCTCTTAATCATCAGAGGATCGCTACCGCCGTTAACTACACAACGGTGAGTTTCCGGACACCTTTTGTCCTTAAAGTCTTTAGGTGCGAGGGCACTTTTATGTAGATCAGGGTTTGGTATAATGCTTTCTCCTATTGGTTTTGCAGGGCTCGGGAGACAGAAGATGGTGTGAAGGGAGCCGAAGCTGGAGCCAGAGCCTTGGAATGAGAATGAAGCGCTTGGAAATGTGTGAGTAAATGCAAGCGCTCTAACTGTTTCTTTTCTCTTGCAGCTGCGGATTCGTGCTGAAGAGATGCTGGAAAACGCCGGAGTATTTGCAGGCGTCCTATTATGGCGAGCGCGATGGGCGTAAGTAAATACCTGTCTAATGTCTCTCCTTTTGTCTTTCAGGTCCGGATTGCAGCGTTGGAGATGCCTTTGTTTTCACAGGCGGAGATGTAGCGTGAGGAAATGATCGCTGCCGATGGATCAGGTGAGTAATGCGCTTCGTATGAAGGTTGCCGTGCTAACCTGTAGTTTCTTATTTTGCAGGTGCTGCTGAAGACTGGATGCGGGGATGGTAAGTATTGTTCTTGCAGGTTCTGCTGAAGACTGGATGCAGGAATGGTAAGTATTGTTCTTGCAGGTTCGGGCCCGGATAGAAGAAAAGCTGGAACAGACTCGGTGAGCGTTCTGCTGCAGATGCAGAATAACGCGAAGCATGTTTCATCAATCGGGTGTGGTTTAAATAGCCTTGGAGTGCTGAGGCGTCTTCCTCCACGGCCCCGCCTAGGTAAGAAAAGAGTTCCTGTTCCAGAAGAGTTCCAGTGTTGTATCCAGGGAGTGGAGCTTGCCCCACCCAGGTAAGAAAGTAGTTCCGGCTTACTGAGGATTCCTATGCAGCTGGTAAGTAAGCAGCATGGTCTGCTGCAGGTAAGTCCACCCAAGCATCTTCATATAGATTATGAGCCCGGCACTTCCAGTGCCGGGACCGATGGCATTGATGAGCCTGGCGCCACCGGCGCCAGGACAAGGTCCAAAAGGTCCCAGTGGGGACCGGCTGGTGCCTAGGATTAAGGTTAGGGGCCTGCTTCCAAGGACGTTGGGCTGGTCCTGACTCCTTGGAAGCAGTGATCATGACAATATTACAGTAATCAGGATGAGTATTGGAAGACTTAGAGATTGGGATAGAACAAAGAAAGGCAAGGCTTACTATGTTTCTATGGTTCCTATTGATACTGACAGGCCACTTTTAGTTTGGGTTTTGGACAGTCTGTGGTTCTGGTCGCCACACGGGTCTGGTCTAACATGGGGCAGCCGGACAAACTCAGCAGGGCAGAGTCAGCTGGGCAGGGACTGGATACCAAAGGATAGTTCTTCTGGACTGGCAGTTCTGGTTACTGGATACTATAGGGCATCAGGATAGCTGCAAGCCAGGTAAATTCATGATGCTCCCCCAAAACAACACAGCGCTTCCCTTGGTTATGAGGATTATTTTATAATTGAATAATTGAGGCCTAGCTGAAGCAGGATAGCAATTGCTTGGCCTGTGGTTGGGATATGGAGTTTAGATGGATAGATGCAAGATTAAGAAAGGAACAGGACACCAGCATAGGGATCAGGTAGGGGTGGAGGGGAGGGGGTGTGGGGTGTGTGGGGGGGGTGGGGGTGTGTGTGTGTGGGTGTGTGTGTGTGTGTGTGTGTCTGTTTCTTTCAAGCAGGATGGGGGGCCTCTCTCTTAATTGAAGGTTTTATTGCCCTTCACACTTGACAGGGGAGAGTCCCAGGACTGCTATTGTCTTAGCCTGGAGCAAAGACGAATGTCTGATGAGCATGTGAAGTGCCTTTGCCTTAGCCCATTCAAAGTCTTCCAAGCTGGCAATTAGTGCTTTCCTGTGCCAGGAGTTTATGGTGTGCTTCTCTTCTTGAAGGAAGTTACAGTGCTGTAACTTGAAGAGCAGGTTTTTTTTATAGCTTGCCAGCTTAGCCTATGAGTTTTAGCCTTCATTCTCTCATTTTAAATCTTGACTTAAACAAAATCTGTGGAATCAAAACAGCTCATAGGTATACTTTTACCAGCAACAAATCCTATACATTGCTAATTTTGCAGGCCTTCACCCAACAATTTACTTTTAAATAGGCCAATTTTTCTTCAATCAGCAAAAGCACCTTTTACCACATTTGTTAACAACTAATAACATTTCTTTCTTTTTAAATTCGACTTGGCAGCCCCATCTGCCTTTGCAAACACTGCCTTTACAACCAAGGTCATTTTCTTGGAAGTATGAGTTTTATCAGCACAATGATACATGACACTAACCAGGCTCAGCTAGTTAGAAGTTCTTTGAAGACAGCTGATGTTTGATACATTGTAGAAAAATATGCACGCTTTTAGGTGTGAGTGAAAGCAGAGTCTTTGGTTGATTTTTCAAAGTTGCTTTTGACTGGAGCTGTCATTCAAATGAGGCCCGGTTCCTCTGATAAATAATGAATGATCCTGGACATGGCAGGGCTTTTTCAATCACAGTAGTTTCATGAGAAATTGATGAATTTAGCACCAAGCAGCACTTTTAAGGTTGAAAAAGGTGTTATTTGTAAATGGGAATTTTGAGATTTCCAGCAAGGCAATGCTGCCTTTTTCACTTAATTTGTAGAAAAATATTGCAGAGCACATAGGCACACTCCTGCGGTGTGTACTCTGTTCCTCTCCGCCTGAAATGTGTGTGGCTGAGTGATGCAGACATTATTTTGGTGATTGTAAAAATGTAATTTTGAGATCCTGGTGTGCACAGGAGTTAGCACAGCCATTTTGCTGTTTCTTGCACCAATGCAGCAAGTAATGTGGTAATGCATGTCTGACCCCCCCCCGACTTTGTCTGGACTTCCAGTCGTGGAGGAGTCAGGCAAGTGGGGTTTTTTTCTTGAAAAAGCAGGTTCAGTCGGGTATGAGTCCTTCTTCCATCAGCGTATGATGCAACACGATCCCCTCTCTGCCTCTGGTTGGAATTTGGAACGATGCCCCCAGCCTTCTCTCAGGTTTTCTTTTCTGGTGTGGAGAGACACCCCGGATTTCATTGGGTTTCTCCTTCTGGGCCCCAGAGGTGGTCCTCTTTGGTAACGACGCAATCAGTACAAATCTATAAAAGAGACCACAAACCGGTTATGACAATTTCCCACTAACTGTCCTCCAATCGGGATGACAGCAGTGGGATACACATGCATTCAGTGACAATGAAATATTCCTATGCTTCAGATGTATCCCCCACTGGGTTCTCTATGCTTGCAAAATGTGCCTGGGGTGGCAACTCTTTAGCTGATTGATGTGGACCCATTTCTCTTCTGTCAAGTCACCTTTGGGGATGCAGATTCTGTAGGCGAGGTCTGGGATGGTGACCTCTCCTCCATTTATGAACTTCCATTTCCTGCCGTAGCACTGGAGCTGACTTGAAGGCTTTCTCTAGGATTGCCAGGGCCCTGAGATTTACTCTCCAGTTGGGACCAGGCTTGGGAATAACTGGGATCCAAATTAATCTTGAGCCGGTTGAGGATGTGACTGAGTTTCTTGAATAATACTTCACTGATGAAGCTTTCTTCGCTAATCAAGTCAACTCGGGCGAGGACAGACTCCTTCCCGTCATTTAACTGAATCAGAAAGAAGAGCTGTTTGACCTTCTTCTGAATGACAGGTACACTTGGTGCTCGTTTCTCGTCAATTTTGGCTATGGAATTGGGAGTTTCAGATTGTGCATTGGTATAAATTTCAAAGTATTTCCTTCCAGTGTGGAATGCCACTTGAGAGTGGAAGGAAGGTTGATTTTCAGAAATGGGGAGGAGTTCCCATCACCAGTTTGTTGTCCCACAGCAATTATTGTAACGTCAGGTATTTCATTATTCTGAAGATGAAACTTAATTTGATCTGGTTTTTGTTCAACCATGTGGCAATTACCATTTAGACTAACATGGTTGACACTCTGTTTTAATTTGATTGGCCTGTGAGTCTGGGTCCAGAGTACCTTATTCACACAGTCTATTAGGGGAGACAACCTATGGAGAAGGGGGTTCCCTCTGGAGCCACAACTTGTGTTGACCTGTTTTAATTTCCAGCTCTGCAGACCCCTCGACATGAATTTCCTTCCCGTCAAAGTTCTGGAGTTGTCCAGGAAGAGGGGTGAGAGGGATCTGGTATCTCTCCCCCCCCTTCCTGAATTTAGCTGCTTGAGGGCCCTCTCTAACAGAAGAGTTGCTTGAGATCCAGTGTCCACCAGTGCTGGAATTGCACATTGCACCTGCACTTGGACGGAGGCGTAGAATCTACCTTCTTTCTCCTCCAAGGGGCAAAGGTAATGGGCATTCCGGGTAAGCTGGGTGGTCAATTTCCTTATTTCTGATTCCGATACAGGGATAGTTTGGTCATGATTCGGTGTTGGAGTTGGGGAATATGACAGAACATTTTCACACACCGCTATTTGGGGAGTTTCAAGCTCCCCTTTTTCTGATTCTGGGCAGCCCCCCCCCTTTTTGGAGGCAGTCAACAGAGATGGTTGGTGAGGTTTGGGGTTTCTCTTCTGCTGGTTCTGGGATCCCCCCCTTCTAGGAGGCGGTCCCCAGAATGGAGTCAGGTAGTTTGGGACTCCTCTTGTGCTGGTTATGGGCTGCCCCCTCCTTATAGGAGGCAGTCCCCAACATCCCTGCATGTTCCACATGGAAGCGAGGGGAAGCCACAAGGATTGTGGACCACTTCTATGTATCAGGGAAACTACACCCCCGAGTGTCATCACTGGAGGTAATACCAACGACACACAGTGATCACAACATACTGAAACTCACTTGCATTATGGGTGCCAAACCCTCAAATGAAATGTATCCCTTCCCTGCTGAAGTTGCCCAGGGACAAAATCACCTAAAAATAAGCAGGTCCAACTTACTGTTTTTAACAGCTCAGTATAGAAACCTCATTACAAATATCCCTAAAAGGATGGCCTCAGTGTTCTTGACTACCCTAAACATTTGAGGGTTTTCATGAACGTCAGGAAATGGGGAACACACCCCAATTCTCACATAAACCCTGCTGTGATGGAGAACTCATTGCAGAAAGAAAGAAGCTGAGAGCAGACCTAAAGAGAATAAAAACTGGGAGTGACCCAAATCACCTTGCCTTGGCGAAGAGACAGAAACATAAATATAAAAACTGCTTCAGGCAGACTCAGGTAAAATGTTGCAGAAGATATCAACTAAGAAGACTGGTGACTACTGGAAGATGAAACATTCAATAAACACTCCTCTGGAGGCTCTCCAGAGTAACACTGTGACAGAATCAGTGTGGATCGACCACTTCACCAGATTGTTCAGCCCAGGAAGCATAGTTTGTAAGCAAGGAATGAGACATATAAGATCCATGTGGAGTTTTCCGACTAATGAAAAGTGAATCGGGCAGTGCATTCATAACGCTAGCAATTCAAGAGCGCCTGGCCCTGATGACCTGTCCAACATGCTCCTAAAGGAGGAGCCAGAACTATGTGCTGGCCTTCTGAGAACATTGTTCGAAGAGATTAAAAGCTTAAGGCAGGTGCTGAATGCCACAAGGTGCTCCATCGTGGTCCCGATCTTTAAGAAGGGTGACAGGTCAGACCTGAGGAATTACCATCCTATTTCCCTTCTCGACGTTGTGGGGAAGATATTTGCCCTCCTGTTCCTAAGGGAACTAGAGGCCTGAATGGGCAGGTTTGGCTGCTTCAACTTGTGACAGTTGGGCTTTGTCTGGGAGAATTGAACTCCACTAAACATCTTCCTGTTAAACCTTTTAAAAGCTCTAGTTGAGAAGCCAAAGACCAAGATATATTTGGCTTTTATCGATCTGGCCACAGCATTCGACTCTATTGACAGATACCTACTGTGGCCTAAATTGGGGGAAGCGGCAATGCCCAACCGACCTCTTGAAAGCCATCAGAGATCTTGAAACTGGAACACTGGAACCTCGGTGCAAATAAAGCTGGACCAAAGGGGCACACTGTCATGTGCAATCAAGACATCAAAAGGGTTGAAAAAGGGCTGCCCTCTAGATCTGGCCTTTTTCAATGTATTCATATCAGATCCCACAGAAGCTCTGAGGAAAGCTATGAGTTTCCCACTATACATTGCTGGAACACCACTGGATCACCTACTATATGCGGATGACTTGGTCCCAATCGACCAAACTCTGGTAGGCTTACAACGCACATTTATGCCCAGAACAACGCTCTAGAAGCCAACGTGGGGAAATCGAACATCCGATATTGCAGTCCGTTAAAAGAAGGAAATCCAATAAAATATTGTGATACCTGAACAATGAAAGACTGACTAGAGCAGATTCATTTATATACTTCGGAGTGCTTATCAACACTGCCTTGAGAGATGCCCCCAGGAAGCTATGTTTCGGAGCAAATCCAAAGTAATTGCATCATAAGGTAGATTACTCAAAAAAAGTTAGTCAAATTCTCCATCATCCCCGCGGTGACCTTCTATAAAATGGAGGTTGTACCTATACTAGCATACGGGGCAGAAGCCTCACTGGCTCTTCCACCTAAGACATGGAAAGCCCCTTTTGGAAACAAAGTGCTGAATCTGCCAAATTTCCTTCCAATACAAGTGATTTGACAAGAACTAGGCATGATCTTGTTATTGGCATTAGTAAAATGGAAGACCTTGGCATTCTATCGGAAATGCTTATTGCTGACACCCCTAGGAGGCTTCTCCTTGCTGAAATGAGCACTTGGGGCTGGACATGAGCAACCTCTAGTTTACTGGAAAAACGCTTGTTTGGAAGTCTTGAATAACCTAGACACAAAGGAGGCACAAATGCTGATTAAGCCAGCATCCATAAAAGTAAAGGTCTGGCAGCAAGACTGGATCGCGACACAAGCTCAATCTAACCAATTTAAACTATACTCCAATGATGTGGCCAGGCCCTTCAACACCCTCCCAAAATATCTGATAAAATGTCCTAGTGTCTTTCTTAGAACACAATACATGAGATTTAGGATGAACTTATATCCTATACTAGAGGCTTTATCAAGAAGGAACAAAACTGGTGAAACAATGGACAGATGCAGATTTTGTAAGGCGGACTGTGAAAAAGAAACATTGAAACATCTGTTGCTATTCTGAGGAGCTGTCTCAAGACTCAGAAAACAGATCTTGGGCACGTTTCTTGAAGAAATTAAGACAATCTCAGCTGGTGAATGGTGGTCAATATTCATGCGGGGGGAAAGGATCTTCCTAATTATTGCTTTGACATCCTTCTTGGGGAAACTGTTTGGACTAACCATTAGATAGTAAGCCATATAAATGTTTTTAAAAAAGGACACATATGAATCCTTGACAAGGAGTTCCAGGCTCCCTGTGTGTGGAGAGCATTAGTATCTTTTTTTTCATCTCTTATTGATAATTTTATATGGAGGTGAATGACTTAATTAAAGTCAAATCACCTAATAACTAAATAAATAAAAACATAGAATCACAGGGCACATGCACCATCGCCCTACACCTTCACCCACACACTGCACATATATACACACAATGCCCATACAAACACTCACACTGCACAAATAATCACACGATTCACAGCTTTCACACCATACAGCACTGGTCGTCCATGGCACTTTATCACTTTATAAATACCAATTAGCATAGCATATCAACACAAAGCACTCACAATCAGACACTTCACATACACCCACAGATTCAACAATTTACATGTTCACGCTTTGGTTATGTCTATACAAATTCAACACTAGTGAAATGCTAATTCTTATTGCTTTTGGTATAGAACGCCCAGCCTCGGAGTAGGGTCGGAGTGGCTCCATTGTTGGGGACTGTTGTGGTAATCTATAGTGGCTGCCAATGGCAGTACAAGTCCATTACACAGACTAAAGATGCCATTGTTCATACCCTGGATTGTGGAGATAAACATAGCAATTTGAAATGAATCTGATGATGTGATCACTCCTTTCCCGGAGGTAGCCTCTCCTCATGTGGCCAGGGGACGGCAGCCGCTATCTGATCCCAACCCTGGGGGTGGCTATGTAAGGGAGGACCCTACGTGGGGGAAGGGGGGTGAGACATTGTCAGATGAGACATGGTTTCCCACTTTCACTTTTAGGGATATCCCCTCCATTTCTTATGCCATTATGACTTATTGTTATGTAGAAAAGAGACAGCAAACATGACTGACTATACCCTGCATGTTCACTACTCAAGCCACACTACTGGGATGAGGAAGAAGAATAGAGGGAAAAAGATCTGCAAAGCCTGAAAACCAACAACACGCTCTAATTGTTGGAAGGAGTGGTGCCATGGTGGTATTTTTTAAACCTTACAACTTTTATGGAAGAGAAAGAAGCTGGCAGGAGCAGGCAGCTCCTGTTGGAAGGATTGGAACAGGTATATGCAAGACCTGTGGAAGAGGGAGGTGTCAGAGCTCTCACGTCGGAAAGGCAGTGGCAGCAGAACACTACCCCAGAACGTGTAAGCCAGCCAAAGAGCGGGGAAATGATGGGGTGCTTTCCTAACCTACCAGCTAGTTGCAGCAACCACGGAAGCTCACGGGGGACGCAGAAGCAGGTGCACATAACCGGTGAGCCCAGATGGGAAAGGTGGGATGCTGTGGCGCTTCATGGCAAGTACCACGCACCATGGGAGAGGGCGGAAAGCCCTGTAGATGATGAAAAATAAAAAGCGGTTACGATAAGGGTCACTGACTGATTGGATGCTGAAAGAGGCATAAGAAACTGTGCCATTATGGAACCCGCACCTAAACTCAGAAACCTGTAAGAAGCCCTGGCAGGAAAGTGAACCGGGCACTAGTGGAACTTACTGTTACGCTCACGATGTATCCACGGGGACGCCACCCAGCCCTGGTTGGATGATTTGCACTCTCGAACCCTCTCCCGGTCCCTTGGTAAAGCCTCTGGTTAAAGATGGGTCTGTAGGTTTGCTGCTTTACAGTCTTTATATGCAGTTCTTATGTTCCTCTTAGTTCGAATAATAATGTCTTTCTTCTTTCCTTTTAGGTATGGAAAGGTATTTTGGTGTTGTCATGCAGTTTGAAGATGAGCATGGGCCAGTAGGCAAAAGCAGAGTGTGCGCGATGCTGTCCGGTGAGTAGTGCGCGATGTGCGGCGCTGTTTCGCCTTTTATATTGGTAACCTGTGTCTTTTCTCTCCTTGCAGGTTGCGATGTTCCTCACCGAGCGCCGTAATGTTCCAGCAGTAATACTGACCAGGCGATGACTACCCAGGTAAGAATTGTGTGGCTTTCTTCATTCGGGAGGAAATGTGAGTAAACGCTTACTAATGCTGTCTTTCTTTCTCCTCTTTCCAGGTTATGGTATTCCAGGATGCATGCAGTGCCGGATGATGGAGTTCGTACCTTCAGATGAGTGGAACTGAAGTCAGCGATGGATTGAAGACAGGATACTGTTCCAGGTAAGTTTCATAGTGTTCTTTCTCTCTCTGCAGGTCCTTGATTTTAGGTAAGCTGGAATCTAAGAATTGGACACGGTGAGCGTTATGCTGCCCACAGCAGAATAACGCAAAGCATGTTCTGCTGTTTGGGTCTGGTTTAAATAGTCTCAGGTAAAGTAGTCCAGGTAAAATAGTCCCAGACCTGCCACAGCCAAAGTAGTCCAGGTAAAGTAGTCCCAGGCCTTCCACACCCAAAAGACTAGACAGCATAGCTCAGTTCCTTGTAACTGAGCTATTTGTGTGCCTCCATGTTGGCTGAACCCCCCCTAAATTAAATAGTCCCAAGTAAATAGTACCGCGCCTGGACTGACTCCAAGAGAGTCTTGGATGAGGTATTAAGGCCTTTAACCAGGCCCTAACTGGAAGGCTGACTTGCCAGTGAGGGCCAGGGGCAAGGGTCATGGCACTTGTAACATCAAGTCCTGGTAGGAGAGTATACCAGGTGAAGAGCGACTCTGGGATTCGCACCCATAAAGAGTTGTGTTGTGCAAAAGAACCTGGCAGGGGAATATACCAGGTGTTGCGTGAGTCTGGGACCCACACCCAAGTAGTGGAACTTTGAATAGAGAATCCAAAGAAAGATTCATGCCCTTAGGATTTTGAATTGCATTTGTGACATTTTTGAAGAGAGAATCCAAAGGAAGAGTCGAGACCATAGGCCTTTGAATTGCATATGTGATATTTTGAAGGGAGAATCCAAAGGATGATTCATGCCCTTGCGATTTGAACTGCATTGCATGTGGAAAGGACCCGGGGAAGGGAGTCATTTCACTGGGAGTGAATTGCCACACCAAGAGGAGAGGGTTATCCTTTTGGGCTACAAAGAACTTGGTTATTCTTTTGAAACTATTGCTTTGGTGGAGAGAAACCTAGGGAAGGGAGCCAACTGTGAACACCACCATTTGAAACCTCTGTTGTATTTATACTTTTTGTTCAACTTGAGCGTTTGTGAACTTTTTGAGCCGAAGACATTACCCTCAGCACCTTATAGTTTTTGTTTTTCTTAATTGTTTTATTAGTGTTAACATAACTTACAGATGTTTGCATGAATAAGCATAGCAATGCACAAATGATTAAGTCTGCTTCCCAATCCTCCCTCCCCCAAATCCCCCCACTCTCCTCCCAGCCTATGCCACCTGTACTGCATTTAATACCATTCCCTGTTTGGTCTAAACAGAGTATTCATGTCTATCTTCTTCTCCCGTCTTGGGCGACGGGGTGCTAACTTCCACCTGAATTGTAGTATGTACAGAGGCTGTAATTTCCTGAAGTACATGCCTCCAAGAGTCCAGGTCTGTGTTTTGTTCCCTTCAGCTCTGTCGGGCAGCTTCTTGCCATACTTCCCCTTCCCCCTTCCCATGCACTTGCGTGATCTGAATGACACCTGGCCTAGTAAGATCGTTGTGTCAGAGATTATACTTTGTTGGACATAAATGAGATTTGCTCCAGGTGAACAGAGAAGGAAAACAGAAAATCACTTACCTGAACTGAGTTAACGAAGAGCAATGTCCCATGGACTGGTGATATCCACTAATGAATCTCTCTGTGACCTTCCCTGCAGTAATAAGAAATTCCCCTGAAAACCCCTCCGGAGTCCGGCACAAAGGCTTGATCCCCGGGAGGTCCCCAGGGAAACACTCTTGGAGGATTCTGTTGATAAACTGTTTGGGAGGATGTGACATCAGTGAGTTGCAGTGTGTTCTGCGATAGAACATCTAGACTGTTGCGTTTGCAATGATCGCCAGATATGGCGGCCATGTTGGAATACTTCACGGAATAAGAATCTGCCATACAGAACATGACACGTTGTCTATCTTCCTTTTGTTCCCCCTCCCTTGCCTCATCATGCCGCGAAACACTTGTGTATAGGTGCATTATAAATGCCATATCATATCATATTATATCATATCATTATATCATACTGGGTTCTCAGCCAATATCCATTTCTGGAAGTCCCTCCAACACACCCGTGCTTCCGGGCCTTTGTGTGTTTTCTAGCACATTTTTAACCTATGTTTTGGCAGGATATATGCCAGTTCTGTCAGTTTACTTACATGGTTCGCCTGTTTTGGGCGGGCAAAAATATCAAGCAGACATGCTGTGGGGGACCTTATATCTAATACTATGCCTGCTTTGGCTACCATTTGAGCTATGTCCTCCCAAAACTGTTGGATCACTCTGCAAGCCCAGAACATATGCCCCATATCCACGTTGATTAGTCCACATTTCGGGCAACTTTGTTCTGGTGCTTTACTAAATCCCACAATTTTCAGTGGGGCTAGGTACGCCCTGTTGGTTATATATAACTGTATTAGCTGGAGTTTCACATTTCTGGACACTTCTTTGTGGTATGTTATCGCTCTATCCCATTCCTTGTCTGTCATTGGTTCCTGCAGATCTTCTTCCCAGCTTTGCTGGGTCTGCGCCAGCTTGTTTCCGTGCTGGGACCTAATTAGTTTGTATATTTGTGATATTGCGTGGCCTCCCTCCAACATGTCATAAAGTGTTTCTATCATTTCATCTTGTTTCAGTTCCCTGGCCATCTTTAGCCATTTCTGCTTTAGCTTTATGAGTAAAGAGGTATGTAGTATATGTTGCCCTACGTGTAATCCCATTTCTGTAGTGAGTGCGCTGAAGTCCATTTGTCTCCCCGCTTGTAGTAGGTCCCCGATTGTTGCCACCCGCAGGGGTTCCCAGCACGTCCTCATATTTAGTCTAGTTTGCAAGTCATCTGTTCTTAATGCCACCAATGGAATCTGTGGGGAATAGGGTGACTTCCTTCCTAGTAAACGACAAGCCCTGTGCCATATCGACTACCCGAGCGTCAGCAAGAGCAGAGGCTTCGGTATTGTGACGCCTCCATCCATATCATCTCTTTCAGACAAAATAGAGTACAAACAGGCTGCAGTCGTGGAGTATCTTGAGATTGTTTGTCCAACAACCATTTTCGTGACAAACTGTAATTGGCTCGCCACGTAATACGCCTCAAAGTTGGGCACCTTTATATCCCCTTGATAGTGTGGTTTCTGTAATTTCGTGAGTGCCATTCTCCATCTGGAGTTGTGCCATAGAAACCCTCGACAAGTGGTGTCGAGCTTCTTAAAGAAGCTTCTATGGATTTCATATGGGACATTAGTGAAATAATGAAGGAGCCTAGGGAGTACCACCATCTTCAGTAATGCGGCTCTACCCATCAGTGAAAGCTGCAACCTAGCCCAGAAATCCACAGATTTTTCAACACTGTCTACCGCCTTCTGTGTGTTTTGTGTGTGTTCTGTCTTTAGGTCATGGAAGATTTCTGCTCCCAGATATTTAAACGTTTCTACCTCCCATTTCACTGGCAGTGTTGGTAGTGTCTTCAGTGGTTTCTTGCTGTAACCCGCCAAAGGGAACAGGCATGATTTCTGTTTGCTAACTGTGATGCCTGAAAGGTCAGCGTAGCGCTCAAGCATGACCAGAATGTATTGCAGGTTAGTCTCCGGGTGTTGAAAGTATAGGAGCATGTCATCTGCATACAGGGAGATAAAAAATGTCCTGACGTGTATGTCTATGCCTGGCTCTTGTTACTCCGTACAGAGATATATCGCTAAGGGTTCTAGGGCCAGTATGAACAGCATAGCATAGAAGACTATGGGCATCCTTGCCTTGTACCTTTTTCTAACACCAATTGATTTGAGATCTGGTTACCCGACTTGACTCTCACAACTGGCCTGCTGTACAGCAGCCATACCCATTTAATGTATGTAGGCTCCATGCCAAAACTTGTCAGCTTGGCTAGCAGCCATGGCCATCTGACAGAGTCAAATGCCTTGACTACATCCAATGTGGCTACAGCGTAATGGTTTGTGCTGTTTTTGGTTTGGTCAATGATACGATGCAACCTTCTCAGGTTCCATGTAATGTTCCTGTCCGGCACATATCTGTTTGGTCTGCGTGTATGATCTTGGATATTACAGTTTTGAGTCTATTGGCGGGTAGGGCTGTGAGTATTTTCCCTTCTTGATTAAGCAGCGACAGGTGTCTGTAAGACCCACAGTCGGTGCTGGGTTTGTTTGGTTTCAGCAGCGTGATAATTATAGATTCTCTAAGTGACATTGGGAGGGCCTGTGTGTTGAGTGCTTCATTTAGCATTGCCAGCAGAGGGGGCATAATATCGGTTATGTACTCTTTATAACATTTGCTGGGTAACCCATCTGATCCTGGTGTCTTGCCAGTTGGCAACCATTTGACAGTGGCTTCCAGTTCTTCTAAAGTTATGAGGGACTTCCAGTCGCTCTGCCTCCTCAGCATCTCGCCTCAGAAGGCCTATCTGTGTCAGGGCCTCTTCTATCTCGGAGGGCTGTATCTCAGATGTCTCTGCATATAGTTCTTTGTAATAATTGTGAAAGCGCTTATTTATCCCTTCCTGAGTTGTGCATACTACTCCATCTCCTCCATTAATTGCCAGTATCATATCCCGCTTAGATTCTCTTTTGTATAGCCAGCAAACGTCCTTGTTTTGTCCCCCTCTGCATGGTGTTTTTCTACGTATTTCTTGTAATTCAGTATGCCCAATCTGTCCCAGTGTTTGAAGCATTCGTGTTTCAGGCGGGTAGCTTACCCGGTTCAATCCCTAGTTGTGCTCTCTGTGCGGGCTATTTCTTCTAGTGTGGTTTCCGCCTTAGATAAGTCCCTCTATATTGCAGCCTGGATTCCCACCTATTGCTATTCCCCTAATTACTACTTTAAAGGTTTCCCATGATGTCCCGGTCATTGCTACACTACCAGTGTTGTGCCATGTGACTATTAGAGGTGCGTGGTTTGACAGTACTTGTGCTTTGTATTTCGCGGTAATGAATTCGCTTAGGGTTTCTTCGCCTGTGAAAACAATCTAATCTGATAAATAGGTTTTTCAGAGCTGTGCAATGTGAGTATTCGCTGACCTGCAGGTAAAGGGTCCTCCATATGTCAGTCAAGTTAAACATTTGCAACAATGTATTTAGTGCTTTAGCTGAAGGGGGTGGGTGCACAAGAGTATTGCCTGCTCTATCTAGTTTGTGGTTTAATGTGCAGTTGAAATCTCTGCCCCAAACTAATATATGGGCCAATTCGGGGGTATAATGACCTAAAGTAGGCTTCTGTATTGTGGTTTGGGGCTTAGGTGTTAACAATACATAATTCCCTTTTTTCCAAGAAGCCTTGTACTACAACCATCCTGCCCTCTTTGTCTATGACTGTTTTAAGAACTCTAAATGGTACAGTCAGCACTATCCATATCTGTACCCCTCTAGCATATGCCGAGTACAGCAAGCCCAGGGTGGTGCTACTCCATCTCTTGGTGAGAGCGGTTAATTTCTCCTTCATAAGGTGTCTCTCTTCTAGAAGTACTATATCTATTTTTTGGCGGCGTAAGTATGTCATTATCCTGTTTCTCTTAATGTAATTGTTCAGCCCTCTAACATTCCAGAAGGCTATCTTAAGCTCCTCCATCGTAGACGCAGTCTTCAGTATATCCCTTTGGTCTAATGCTCGTATCATGCATACACTGTGTGGTTATGTAGGCTGTCTCCCAACTACCTCCACAACCCCTGTTCCCTCCCAACCCCCAACAATTGCCCAGCTCAATACCTTGTGCTCAGGCATTCCCGGTTCTCACTCCCGTTCCAGTTGTCTTGTCCACTGGTATCTGGAGTGCGGCGGGCGGATACGTAACAGCTAGTATCCGAACACAAAACCACTCTTGGGTAAAGAACGCTTCCCTGCAATGGGCTCCTGGTTTCCTGGAGTATGCATTGCTTGTTCCTGCTATTTGCAAAAGAAGCTGATGCCAAAATGATCCTTCCTGTAAGTTAACTCGAATCACAGTTGGTTCGCCGTTGGTCTGGCATTGTTCCTTCTGGCTCTTATGAGGTTCCTGTATCATACATCCACAATGTCTACTGTCTGTTTGTCCACCCCTGATGGCACATTTTCCATGTCCATACACTTATGTGCATCCTCCAGGGTGTTGAAGAAGATGGCATGGCCTCTGCTTATGATCTTATGTTTCGCCGGGTACAACAGCATATATTTGAGATTGGATTCCCGAAACCTCTTTTTCACAGATGTGAAGTGCATCCTTAGTTTTTGTACTTGCATAGTGTAATCTGGGTATGCCGTAATTTTCGCAGGTGCTCTTTGTATCGTACCTCCTTTTCTGAAACTTTTCTGGGATCTTTTCTCTGTCTTTATAGTTCAGTAGCCGGGCTATGATGTGTCATGGTGGGGCCCCTGGCTGTGGTTTTCTGGTTAGGGATTTGTGTGCCCTTTCTACTGTAAAACCTTCAGTGAGGGTATCTGGGACGATTTCCTGCACTAGCATGTTTGCGACGAAGTATGTGGGGTTTGTTCCTTCTTCCCCTTCAGGAAGACCGATGTAACGCTCACCTGATTCCCGTAGAGGCGCCGGTCTTGACTGGGCGTATACCGTATCTTCAAAGGTGATGTGTAACACACGGCTGGCTCTTTGGGCTGGACCTCTGTGCACTGTATGTCTGACTCGAAGGGTAAGATGTCTGCAGATAGAAAATATGGGATTAATGAACTGGGTTATTGAATGTCTCTCTCTTCTTCCCTTTCTCTTCTCCTGTAGAACCCCAAAGGTTAACGCTCTCACCTTAGGTAAGTGAACGCCGTGCTCTCCATCTGCCTCGGGGCAGGGTGCTGTAACCAGTTTCTTCACTGGATAAGGGGAGCAGGCCTCTTGACTTCAGAGGACTGCTGTCCGTCGTTTACTGCACGAACGGTAAGTTTCGAGTAATTCTAATGTCTTTAAAAGTCTTTAGTAATGATGTCTCTTGTTTTGCAGGGTTCCGGCGATGGCGGATGACGGGCTGAAGTGAGTTGAAGATGGAGCCCGTGTGATGAATAGAAGCGCCTGGAAGCACGTAAGTAAGCGCTTGTTGCCTGCTTCACGATGCGCTCTAACTGTCTTTTTATTTTGCAGGTACAAGTTCGGAGCGGCTGCAGGGTGCCGGAATACCCACTGGGTTAGATGTGGAAAGGAGTAATGGCACGTGAGTATTAAAGTTCCCCAATGTCTTTAAACGCACCTTGTTTTGTCTTTCAGATGCGGGATGCAGCGCCGAAGGTCTCCGGAGCGTGCGAAGAGTTGGTAAGCTTTTGTCTTTCAGATGCCGGAATGCAGTGCGAAGACCTCCGGAGCGCACGAAGAGTAGGTAAGCCTTTGTCTTTCAGATGCCGGAATGCAGCGCGAGCCGTTGGTGACAGCCGATGGACCAGGTAAGTGAAGCGCTGTCACTGAAGACCGTAATGCTAACCTGTTCTTTCTTGTTTTTATAGGTGTTGCTGAAGACTGGATTCAGGATGGTAAGCCTTTTTCCTTAGGCCCAGGATCAGATGCAGAAGACACGATGAGCGTTCTGCTGCAGAGGATGCAGAATAACGCAAAGCAAGATTCATCCATCGGGTGTGGTTTAAATAGCCTCCTGTAGTGCTTAGGTGTCTCCTTCCACAGCCACGCCTAGGTAAGAAAAGAGTTCCTGCTTTCCAGAAGAGTTCCAGTGTTCTGAACCTACGGAGTGGCTCCTGCCCCACCCAACAGGAAAAGTAGTTCCAAACAGAAGAGGATCAGAGGCTCAACTGGCAGGCAAGTAAGCAGCATGGTCTGCTGCAGGTAAGTCCACCCAAGCATTATGAGCCCGGCGCTTCCAGCGCTGGGACTGGGCATATTTATGAGCCTGGTGCCACTGGCGCCAGGACTGGGTCCAAAAGGTCCCAATTGGGACTGGTTGGCACTCGGAACCTGGGTTATGGATCTGCTTCCAAGGGAGTTGGGAAAACCCTGACCTTTTGGAAGCAGAGATCATGACAGTACCCCCCCTCAAGGCCCCTCCCAAACCGGGCTTCTCCGGGGGTTTTGGCTTGTCAGGAAATGTATGGTGAAATCTTTTGATTAGGCGAGCAGCGTGGACATATTCAGCAGGTTCCCAGGATCTCTCTTGGGGACCGTAGCCTTTCCAGTCAATTAGGAAAAATAGTTTAGATTTGGAGATCTTGGAGTCCAGAATGCTTTTGACTTCAAACTCGAGTTCTCCATCAACTAGGATGGGTTTTGGAGATTTAGTTAGTCGGGTTTGAGGTTGCACGGGTTTTAATAGAGAGACGTGGAAGACCGGATGTATCTTCATGTGCGGGGGCAAGTCCAACTTGACCGCTACTGGGTTTACTATGGTAGTGATGGAATAGGGACCAAGGTATCTTGGGTTGAATGTGCGTGGCCCTTTTAGAGGTAGATATTTGGTGGATAACCAGACTTGATCCCCTACTTGATATTGAGGGGCTTCCTTCCGATGTTGATCTGCTCCTTTCTTGTATTGTTCTTTAGCCCTTTGAAGGTGAGAAACAGCTTCCTTAAAGGCTTGGGTGATTGTAGAATGCAGGTAGTCTACTGCTGGTGTTTCAAGATCTTGGAGGGGATCCAACTCTGAGGTTCGAGGGTGACTGCCGTATAACAGAAAAAACAGGGTTTTCCCAGTTCCCGAATGGACAGAGTTATTGTAGGCATATTCGCCTATCCAAAGGATGTCTTTCCAAGTTTTTTCAGTTTGTTGCAGCATGCAGCGTAAATACTGTTCCAGAGTTTGATTGGTCCTCTCGGTTTGTCCGTCGGTCTGAGGGTGGTGACTGGTCGATAGTCTCACATCAATTTGAGCCGACCGACAGCAACTTCGCCAAAAATGAGAAATAAATTGACTACCTCGATCCGAAATTAGAACCGAAGGAAAACCGTGCAGTCGGACGATGTTTTCGAGAAATTCTCAGGCCAGAGTTGCTGCTGTTGGCAAGCCTTTGAGCGGAATGAAATGCGCCATCTTGGAGAATAAGTCCACGATTACTAGAATCGTATTGTATCCGGAGCATGGAGGTAGATCGGTGATGAAGTCCATAAAAAGCGTATGCCAAGGGCGAGTTGGGATGTCAATAGGGCGTAAGAGGCCTGCTGGTCTTTCCTTTTGACTCTTGTTTTGGGCGCATACTCCACAGGACATTATAAAGTCTCTGATATCTTTTTTCCAAGACGGCCACCAGAAGTAGCGCTTGATCTTTTCTGAGGTCTTGGCCATACCGGGATGTCCTTCCATTAAAGAATCGTGATAACAAGAGATTACTTTTTTCTGTAAATCTGTGCTGGGCAGGTATAATCGTTCTTGGAAATACAATAAGCTGTCCTTTACTGCAAAGTCCTTTCCCTGCAGATGCCAATTCTGTATGTCTGCTGGAGTTACAAGTTGCCTGGCTTTATCCTTAACTTCCTCTATGGATTGTGTGGCGATTACACCCAGAATTCTTTGTTCGGGAATGATTGGTACAGGTTTAGGGTTGATCAAGTGTTGTTCCACTCCCATCCGAGAAAGGGCATCAGCTTTACCATTTTTTGTACCAGGTCGATAGGTAATTATGAAGTCAAACTCGGCAAAGAATAATGCCCAACGGAGTTGTCTAGAGGATTGGGCTTTTGCGGTTTTCAAATTTTGCAGGTTTCGGTGATCCGTAATCACAGTAACGGTGTGTCGGGCCCCCAGCAGATAATGCCGCCAAGCCTTAAAGGCAGACTTGATAGCCAGAAGTTCCTTGTCAGTAATCGTGTAATTGATTTCAGGAGGCGAGAATTTGCGGGACCAAAATGCCACGGGATGCAACTGATTGGTTACCGGGTCCTTTTGTGATAGAACTGCCCCCATGGCAAGGCTTGAAGCATCAGTTTCCACGATGTAGGGGAGTTCGGGGTGAGGGTGTTTTAAGATTGGTGCAGAGATAAATTTAGTCTTCAAATCCTGGAAAGCTTGTTCCGCCTCGGTAGACCATTCAAAACGTTTGTTTTTCTTTAACAAGGCAGTGATGGGCTGGACTATTCGAGAAAATCCGGGGATAAACCTGCGGTAAAAGTTAGCGGAGCCTAACATGCTTTGCACACCTTTTACGGAGGATGGTGATGGCCATTTGAGAACTGCATCGACCTTCTTTGAATCCATACGCACTCCGCTAGGGGATAATATGAATCCCAAGAATTCAACTTCAGTCACGTTGAAAACACATTTTTCCAACTTAGCGAAAAGTTTGTGTTGACGCAATCTTTCGAGGACCATTTTCACATGTTTCCGATGTTCAGATTCCGATGAAGAATAAACGAGGATGTCGTCAATGTAAACAACAACACACACATCTATGAGCTCTCTGAGGACATCGTTCATAAAATATTGAAAGGCGGCCGGGGCATTGCAAAGTCCGAAGGGCATGACCTGATATTCAAATAGCCCATATTTGGTGCGGAAGGCCGTCTTCCATTCATCGCCCTCTTTTACTCGTACCAAGTGGTAGGCTCCTCTAAGATCCAGCTTTGTATATATGCATGCTTTTCTGACCTGGTCCAGGAGTTCAGGGATCAAAGGTAACGGATATCTATTCTTGACGGTGATCTGGTTCAGGGAGCGATAATCTATACAAGTTCTAAGGTCTCCTTCCTTTTTTGGAACGAAGAACAAAGCTGAAGAAGCAGGGGACTTGGAAGGACGAATAAACCCATTTGCCAGGTATTGATCCAGGTATTGTCGAAGGTGAAGGTTCTCAGGCTCGGTGAGGGCATAAATTCTACTACAAGGAGGAGTAGATCCAGGTATCAGGTCTATCTGGCAGTCATAAGACCTATGAGGAGGTAGAGAGTTAGCCTGATCCTTCCGGAAAACATCTTGGTATTCTAGGTATTCGGGAGGTAACTGGGGAGTCTCTGAAGAAATTGCTGCCAGTGCAACACCAGGTGGAGGGTGGCAAGTAGAGACACATTCTGGAAACTGGACCGTTCTTGCTCGCCAATCGATCAGAGGATTGTGTTTCTCTAACCAAGGTATTCCTAGAATAATCTGAAACTGAGGAGCCTTGATCACATCCAACACGATCTTCTCATGGTGTCCATCTTGACTTACTAGCGTCACTTCTTGAGTGGTATGCGTTACTGGTCCGGAGGCTATCTCCGTTCCATCCACCGTAGTAATGACGTCCTTTACAGCCTTGGGACAAAGAGTTAGATTCATCCTCAAAACCATTTCATGATCCACATAATTGCCGATGGCACCGCTGTCGACGTAAGCTTCAATTGCATGTAATCGATCCGGATTATCAGGGCTAATGAGGACCATAGGTATCACGAAATGCGAGGTCACAGAACTGGTTTTCACGTTAGGCAAGAGGACCTCTATTCTTGTCGGGCGAGGTCGTTTCCCTGCTCAGAGTTTGTAACTTTGGTAACTGCAGCTCCTACTGCCTTCTTGGCAGGTTTCACCGGACAGTCTCGAAGAAAGTGCCCTGAGTTTCCGCAATAGAGGCATAATTGCAACTGTTTTCTCCTTTCCCGCTCCTTTTGTGTTAGAGGACCTTTCAGGCCCCCTATTTGCATGGGTTCCCCGGAGTCTACTCCTTTGGAAGGAGTTGGCGGTTTGGAAAATACTCGAGCATCAAACTTGGAACGATCGGCCTTCCTGTTCTGCAGTCTGTGATCTATTTGAACGACTAAGTCTATATAGTCCGAACAATCTTGTGGGGGATTCACTACTTGGGCTAACACATCTTTGAGCTCTCCACGTAGACCTCTATAAAACAGCGTAATCCTTTTATCCTCAGGCCATTGAGTTTCCACTATCAGTCTGTTGAAAGACGCAATATAAGCCAAAAGGTCTTGATTACCTTGTCGCAACGAAAGAAGCTCATTGTCCAAGGCCTGCCCCTGTGAATGTCTTGCGAACAGTTTTTCCATACTGAGCTGAAAAGCTTGAAAATCATGGAGGACAGGATCATCTTGATTTACTAGAGGGATCGACCAGTCTGCCGCATTGCCACTAAGGTACGAAAGCTACTTTAGCTTGATCAGTTGGAAAGGCTGCTGGCCGGCATAAGAAATGCAACCGGCACTGATTGATAAATACTGCAAACCTCTTTGGGTCACCAGAAAATCGTTCGGGCGGAGCCAGAGGTACATTCCCAGGTAGGTTGATCTGCACTGGATTCATAGAGGATGTAGAAGGAAGATTTCCCCCAGATGCGGGTAACGGGGTCTGTCCGGCTTGTGACTGTAGCAATTGTCTAGCGAGATCATCTGTTCGCTCCTTGGAAATAATCAGTTCCCTTCTTAGAGCGTTCGTTTCCTGACGGGCTGCATGCACTTCTGCCCTTAGTTCCCCAAGTAACTGGGCTAGCTGGTCGGTATCCGAGGTTTTCATAGCGCCTGGACGGGAGTTTTGCGGTAGGCTTTGCGTTCTGTAACGCTCACCTGATTCCCGTAGAGGCGCCGGTCTTGACTGGGCGTATACCGTATCTTCAAAGGTGATGTGTAACACACGGCTGGCTCTTTGGGCTGGACCTCTGTGCACTGTATGTCTGACTCGAAGGGTAAGATGTCTGCAGATAGAAAATATGGGATTAATGAACTGGGTTATTGAATGTCTCTCTCTTCTTCCCTTTCTCTTCTCCTGTAGAACCCCAAAGGTTAACGCTCTCACCTTAGGTAAGTGAACGCCGTGCTCTCCATCTGCCTCGGGGCAGGGTGCTGTAACCAGTTTCTTCACTGGATAAGGGGAGCAGGCCTCTTGACTTCAGAGGACTGCTGTCCGTCGTTTACTGCACGAACGGTAAGTTTCGAGTAATTCTAATGTCTTTAAAAGTCTTTAGTAATGATGTCTCTTGTTTTGCAGGGTTCCGGCGATGGCGGATGACGGGCTGAAGTGAGTTGAAGATGGAGCCCGTGTGATGAATAGAAGCGCCTGGAAGCACGTAAGTAAGCGCTTGTTGCCTGCTTCACGATGCGCTCTAACTGTCTTTTTATTTTGCAGGTACAAGTTCGGAGCGGCTGCAGGGTGCCGGAATACCCACTGGGTTAGATGTGGAAAGGAGTAATGGCACGTGAGTATTAAAGTTCCCCAATGTCTTTAAACGCACCTTGTTTTGTCTTACAGATGCGGGATGCAGCGCCGAAGGCCTCCGGAGCGTGCAAAGAGTTGGTAAGCTTTTGTCTTTCAGATGCCGGAATGCAGTGCGAAGACCTCCGGAGCGCACGAAGAGTAGGTAAGCCTTTGTCTTTCAGATGCCGGAATGCAGCGCGAGGCGTTGGTGACAGCCGATGGACCAGGTAAGTGAAGCGCTGTCACTGAAGACCGTAATGCTAACCTGTTCTTTCTTGTTTTTATAGGTGTTGCTGAAGACTGGATTCAGGATGGTAAGCCTTTTTCCTTAGGCCCAGGATCAGATGCAGAAGACACGATGACATTCTGCTGCAGAGGATGCAGAATAACGCAAAGCAAGATTCATCCATCGGGTGTGGTTTAAATAGCCTCCTGTAGTGCTTAGGTGTCTCCTTCCACAGCCACGCCTAGGTAAGAAAAGAGTTCCTGCTTTCCAGAAGAGTTCCAGTGTTCTGAACCTAGGGAGTGGCTCCTGCCACACCCAACAGGAAAAGTAGTTCCAAACAGAAGAGGATCAGAGGCTCAACTGGCAGGCAAGTAAGCAGCATGGTCTGCTGCAGGTAAGTCCACCCAAGCATTATGAGCCCGGCGCTTCCAGCGCTGGGACTGGGCATATTTATGAGCCTGGTGCCACTGGCGCCAGGACTGGGTCCAAAAGGTCCCAATTGGGACTGGTTGGCACTCGGAACCTGGGTTATGGATCTGCTTCCAAGGGAGTTGGGAAAACCCTGACCTTTTGGAAGCAGAGATCATGACAACCGATGATTCAGACATTATTCCTTATGGCTCGCCCTTCCACATCTTCCACCCTGCCCTCCAGGTTTCTCTTTTGCTGTTTCATTATTGCTAGGTCCTTCATGGTGTCTTTCAGACCCATCGCATTTGTGCCAACTTGCTTTTCCAGGGTGCCAGTTCATTCAGCTAGAGCTCTGATGTCTTGCCTCAGGAGGTTCACATCCAGTCTGATGCTGTCCATTTTGGTCTCCAGTGCGACTTTTAAGACCGCTATTGCTGCTAGGGCTTGCTGGTCTCCCTTCATCTGTTCTTGCTCTCCCTATTGGGTTGAGGCCGTCAACGTGCTAGCTTCTCCTGAGTTTGATGATTTTGTGAACGTTTCCAATGTGGGTTGCTTGGACCTGTTCTTTGGTGTCTTGGCCGACATGTGTGAAACGCACAGTGCCAGTTTATGCTCTTCTCACTGGCTTAATTTGTATCTTGTCTTTACTTAGCTGGTTTCAGTCCAGCCCTTGATGTGTGATTGTGCTCCCTTCCTCAAGGGGTGAGTATTGGCAGTAGTCTATGATCAGGGTATGCAGTAGCCAGGTATTGCTGCTGTCTCCCTGATCTGTTAGGCTGTTCTTTTTGCGCAGCAATTTGCACCGGGTCACTGCTTGCAGAGATGTGGGGTTGCACTCCGTGTGCTGTGTGCTCCGAGACCCCCGGCCAGCCCATAGAGGTGGAGTTTGCTCAGAAGCACTTTAAGACAAGATAGCAGCACCCGTGAGATGGATGGGCATGCAGATATATACTTCAACACCAATCAATAAGGACAACTCAACAGTTTGGCAAAGGGAGTCCGTTTAATGACAAGTAGAAAAAACGGGGAGCCATGAATATCAGCAATGGTGCGATCTTCCTTCTCGCTTCAACTCCAATGAACTTCATAAAAATCCTAACTTTTATACTGAAAACTCATCATCATTGACATGGAACACTCAAAAGATGACATGCAATTCTATTGGTTCGGAAAAAGTAACTTTACTATAGGTACTATATCTGTATATGGTAATGGAGTGAGGAGATTGGGTAAACACTGTCAGGTGGGCATTTAAGCCCTTCCTTCAAAATTGACTACTGCCAACGCCACTAAAAGTACGACGTCCCATTGGTTCTACTAACTATAGGACCCTAGATTACTTGGTCCACTGTGATTGGGTTAGCACCAACCCCATGCATACTTTTCCATTTTGCTTAGCAGCAAGCAGAATGGTCGGCCAGGTGCAGGGTGCCCCTCAACTCACCCGGCCTTCCTCCAATCAATCATCACTTTAGTGGCTATGTGTCAATTATTTTGCTGTGGTTGGCCTCAAGACTGCATCTTCTGTCTAGATATCTTCTCCTGGCTCACAGCTATGCGTGGGTGTAGGGGTCTTGCTTCTGTTCGTTCGGCTGGTCACGTAATTCAGACACTGTGGATTTGCCTTTTCTTCAACAATTTGTGTATTTAATTTTATGTTCACCCACCACCTGCCTTTGCCTTCTTATCTTGCCCCTTCAAAGCAGTATGCTCTGGTCCTTGCTTCAGTTAATTGTAGCTACTGCTCATTCATTTTGATGGATACGACCTTGGTTCCCTAGGCACGAGTTGCCTCTGCTGAGTTTCGTTTCTGCCGCTCAGCTCCTGATTTCGTTGAATGTGAAACCATTCTCGAATGGTCTTAGTAATTTTTGTTGATTCTGCTTTTGTGCAAAGTGGAAGTATACTTCATATAATGTGCTTTATTTGAGGTAGATATGTATATGGTGCTTGCCGCACTATCCCTCTACTAAGCATAGCAAGCCGCACGATTCTCTTAGCTTTCTTGCAGTTTCAAGCATATGTACACGTGTAAACTGGTTGAGTATCTTCGCCATGCTCATTGCTAAAACTTCTTACTTTGACATTGTCTTTTCACTTTTAGGTTTGCGATATCCTTTGTTCATGGCGTTTCGTCTCTTTATGCTATTCTCTGGTCGTCATTTCTTCTACATGTGAGTTAGTCCGGGTTCTCGTGACCTCATCATTCGTCTTCCATTAGAACCTTTTTGGTTTCTTCAGGGACTGTACGTAGGCGATCTTCGGTTTGTCTCAATTGTTGATATGGCTTTCTCAATGGGTACCTTACTGTCCATGGTTTCCTCGGTACTGGTACTTCAATAGGTGCTGTTCTTCTAATAGGTACTGGGCAGAGCCCAGCCACAGCTCTATGCTGGTTTATTTGCTCATCATACGTCACATATCTCGGTGTGAACGTTCTTGGTACTTCAAAATGGATGGTTGGAGTGCGGGCTGTATTTGGGAACTCCTCTACAGCTGCTTGTGTCTGGGTCTTGTATGTAGCCCTGCGTATGTGTCTTCTCCTCTGGGTATTTTAAATTACATTTTATTTTATTTTTATATAATGTATCTCCCTTATCTTTTACCCCATTCAGGCGGTTATATGGTGTATGGTGTCTCTGCGTATGCTACAGGTTCTGCCCGGGGTGTGGGGAGCTATTAGCCCGTAGTTGCAGTCTTGGTGTGCGTTCCCTGCTGCTCGCCTTTGCGTCTCTCGTGCAGTGTGGATGGCTCCCACCTGTCGGTCCTGTCGCTTACCTTGCCGGGTCTGCTTCTCTCCCTAACTGGCTCTCCGATGTGCCTCACTTTGATGCCATCGCTTCCCAAGATAGTTCCACAGCCATACAATGTTTTTTGCTTTGGTCATCTTGACACAGGACAGATCCTTAGTTTTTGGTTGAGGTAGGAAAATGCCTCCTAGAATAGGAACAGTAAGGCATTTCCCAACCCCCTTTATTATTTGAATAAAGGTTTGTATCCACAAACATGAGTCCTCTGTGTCTGCATCTCATTCCTGGTTCCTCACAAACTGCTGGCTGTTTTTCAGGGTAACGCAGGAGCAAGGTGCAGACACTTTGCACTGGATTAAGTGCAATATTGAATGATAATTAACACTAGGGCAAGAGACATTCTTTCAACACATTTTTTCAGCAAGGAAATGTTTGACCTAGTGCTAATACCATTCAGTATTATTTTCCTAGTGTTAATACGGTTCTCTAGTAATACTGGGGCAAACCTTGCCCTGGTACAGTAATGCATGGAAAGAATATATTTGTATGCCAATGCAAAATTGCATGTGCACCAATGCAACGTTTCTGGGGTAATATTAAAGTAAATGCAAATTGCATGTAGGGGCCAGCCAATGTTAGCACTTAATTACTGTTGGGTCCCCTGGATGCACTTTGCAACTTTTGCAAGGCAAAGTGGAAAAGTAAAGTGTCGAACTAGTTGAAATCGACTTCACTCTTTGCTTTTACACTTTGTCTTGTTAAAAAAGAAATACTGCCTGCAAATTACGCTTTGCAGGTGGTGTTTACTAATGGATTCCTATGGAATCAGCCTGCTCGTTTGCAGATTCCATCAGAATTCATTCGTTTTACACCTTCATGAAAATCTCCTGCAGAAGTAAAATGCAGTACTCTTCCAAGATGGTGGAGGGAAGGACAGCAGAGGAGCAAACTACATTCCATACCCCTTGTACGCCTTGGAATCGGAGGAACATGGCTTGGAGTGCAACATGAAGGCGTTAAAGCATTATGACTTGCTTTTACGCATGTCCTTTGCACTGCAGCACATTTTAAAATGACCCCTTCTGTAATACTGCCCAGGAGGTAAAATGTCTCAGCCCTGAGCTCTCTCAGCCACCACAGCTCTTCCTTTCCTGTGACCACTATGCAGTGGGGTTCTCACTTCTGCTGAAACTCTAACTCAGAGGCCACAGATACAGCACGTATTTCCTTTTTGTCAGCCTCAGTTCGTCGGCTCTTACAGACTTGCAATCGCCACATGTATACATGGTCCTTCTGTCTCCCTCCACCCCCTTTAGGGACTACTCTGTTATCCCTGCAAAATCAGCGAATCATTAACCCAAGAATGAATTGCTCAAGAGTGTCCCAAGTGGTAAATGAACCATAACACTTGCACTAATATTAGCTGAAATCCGAATAAATGCAGGCCTCATCACACATGACCCATAATTGAAGAACACTGTCTATTCATTGGCAACGGCACAGTGAGGACACCTGCCTCACACTTCACGCATATTCTCAGACACGAGTCACTGCACAAGGTCAACTACAAAGAAATTACTCTGGCTCATGGCCTATGAATAAGAGATAGTATCTTGTTTAATTGAAAGGAAAGCGGTTCATGGACCTCTTCCCTCCTACTCCTGTCTGGCTCATGCCTTGATGACCTGTCAGTTGCCCAAGGTTGGTCAGTACAAAGCCAAACAATCAAAACCCTCAATGCAAGGCTGCCCAGTATGTATTAGGCCAACCAATAGGTGCTACCGGTGGGTTGCCGCTAGACCTGTAATAATTTCCTGGAGACTGATTTCCCAGTGCCACCGGGCTATAACAAGTCCGCGGCCCGGAAATCAGGCGCTGGCACATTTGTTAACCCCCATAGTGTCCTTTCGGCCTCTATGGGAGTGGGTACACCGGAGCACCGGCGCTGTTAGCATCAGTGCCTGTGCTCCCGCGACAACTCTGCCTACTGTGGCTGCTGTGCCCGGCAGGGTCAGACCTGTCGGGCACAGCGGTTCCGGCAGGCAGACTTGTAGTTTGCTGGTGCGGAAACAAGAGTGCTCTTGTGCTTACCAGCACCCTTGTTTACGGACAGGCAACATAGTAATGAGGCCTTGTGGGCCTCATTATCGGTCCGGCGGTAACCCTGCTGATGCTACCCGCGGGTTGCCGCCGGACAAAAGATCGACTTAAAAGCTGTTGTTTTGATAAGCATGTCCAAAGCTTCGAGACTTGTGCGCTTGTGTGCTGTCCATTCTTTATTTTGATGTCAATATCTTTATTTTGATGTCAATAAAGCTGGGTTTTGCCTTTCACTTTGTCTATTTCCATTATTGTGGTTGGCTTGACCCAACACCAGAACCTCTGTTTAATTTTGGGGACTTCCCAGGCTGTCTTTACAGAATCCAAAAGAATCCACCAAACTTATTTTACACTTAGTAAAAGCTGACAGATTATATTGAAATGCATGGTTAATGCCTCATGAAATCATTAATTGCTGGAGGTCTTTTACACTTTCCCACAAACGTAGTGGAAAAGTCAGGTGTAAAGGCTATTTTGCCTGTGTTTTACAATTTACGTGTTTATTACATGGGTGAAAATTGAACTGATGGAACATTCTACGCAGAAGTGCAAATGGACATAGTTCTCTCCAGTGCAATTACCATTTTCATGTCAATTGAACCCCTTAATTTTGTGCATTTTAACCTATAGTCCAATGCTCCTTTTCAGTGTTTAAGTGGAAGTATTAAATATTCTGCGGATAGTTATGTTAAGTATTCTTTCTTATGGATGTCAGAGGACTTTCTCCATGTGTCAGCAGGATGCTTTTGAACACGTAGATGATCCCTTGCTGTCTCTAATCTTCTCAAATTAAGTATTCTGATTTACTAAGTGATGGGTATCATTCTTGTATGTTTTCCACGTGACAGTGGTACCCTTTCAAAGCAGTTGATTTTTCCTTAGAGAAGTCAATATTCTTGCAACAGACGTTATATTCCTGTCTTCAAGTTTCTCTTTTTAATTCTCTGCTAAAGGGCACCATGTTTGGCGCACCTACCTTGGCACTAGTGTTGTTGCAGGTGCAAGGCTTTTAGAGGTCTATTCTTGCATAGTGACCCTGTTCCTTGGACATTTGTGACTTGTTTTCGAAAGGCCTAGTTTTAATGAGTTCTCTTTTAGGATCTTCGGTGACTCACACTCCTTTCAAGAGCTGTATTCAGGAGAACTTGTTCATTTCATGTCATAAACTGTGTTTTAGGATCTCAGATCAACTGATTTGGTGGGTTGATGTGCCTGATTTTTCAGGTGAGGTTGCTTGTTTTCGTAACAAGTTAGATCATTTACCTTTCAGAATGACACATATTCTTAATTGAGGTGAAGTCAAGTTCCCCCCATTGTAGGTTTGTTGCATAATCCCGTTTTTTAGACATGGATGTAAGCAAGTGCACCGAGAAATGCCAGCATCTTTATTCAAATGGGATTCCGGAATTATGCCTTGACCTTCCAGCCTAAGGGGAATTAATCAAGGATTCTGTTGCTATGCAGGCCCCATAGAGCACAATGGGTATCCCGAAGGGTCAGTCTAGCAAAGCAGTCGGCCATTTTTCAGGGCCAATATGGATCACATGAATTACTCTGCAGTTGGTATTTTAAACCAATGCTCGGGCCAACTGTTCTTTAAAAGGCATCATTCCCCATCAATGTTGCCGAATAATGAAAGTCAAGAATTGCAATTCACAATGTTGAAGACCTTTTATGTGGTGCTCATGCATATCTTTTGTTCTAATCTACCCCTGTACGTAGGGTCTAAACCGAGACAACTCTTGGGCTGAAATCTACCCTGGGGAACAGCACAAAGGCCAGGACTATGATTAGAGGACACTTACTATTCAGAATAGGCTACAGGTCAGGAATACAGTCCTTCTCAAGATAATGGATGTGGATACACATGGACAACCAGGTTCAAACCCGAGCTCTGATGACTGGAAGGAGCATGCCCCATCTCCTAGGATCGGCAACATGCCAGGTCAAGTGGAAGCTTGTGCCATATCAAGAGGGCCATCAAGACCATCTCAGCCAGCGTTCTCAGCCTCAAATGACACACATCAAGCTCTGGTTGCTTCTTGCGTGGTCCCCTGGGAAGCCTCCTGCCACATAGCTCCTCTCACATCTGCAATTATACAGTGTCCTGTATTATGCCGCAGTATGGGAATGATAAATGTTCTTGCAGTCGCTTGATCCAAATGTCAGGCATTGCTAAATTCTCGTGTGACCCTCCTTCTTTATTATGTTTGGACAGAGGTCTTCATTTGAGAGCAGTGGATCCTTTAGCTAATTTAAATTTTATGACTTGGACTCCATGATTTACAGCCTCATATTGAGAGGAAATATGAGACTCATTATTGAACGTTAACACTTTCCTCTCAGTGTCCTTTATAAGTGGCTTTCCAGTTGGAGCATTTTAGCATTGGCCTTGGTGGTGAAGCAGCCAAGAGGAAAGAGGGACAACCGAGTAGGTACCATCCCAACATTAAAGTAGTGATTGATTAATTGAATAGGACTTTGCAGGTCCTAGGGTGTGACACTGACAAAGCACTTTGCCCATTTTTCATGGAGCAAGGAAGAAAGTTTGCCAGTCGGCTACTACGTGATGGACTATGTGGTTTATGTTTATTGTGTTTATTTAGCGGTTTACGTTTGGTCCCTGTACATACAGAGAGGTGATAGCTGAAGATCTAACCTGTGAAAGCAAAGTGACTGGTGAGACTTCCAGGGGTTGCCAGACATTTGGTCGAAAAAAAGTGGTCGACCAGACAAATGGTCGAACCAATTTGGTCGAAAACCAAATGGTCGAATTTTTTTTTATTTTATTTTAACCCTTTTTTTTCTCTAAAAACCCCTTTTTTTACTAAACGAAAACCCAAAAAATAAATATATAAATAAAAAAAAAAATACGACCATTTGGTTTTCGACCAAATTGCGTCGACCAAATTGCAGTCGACCTGTTTTTTTTCGACCAATTGACTGGACACCCTTCCAGGTAATTCTACAAGCCCCAGACTGGTGCTGCCCAGAAGGCAAAGGTGATTGAGAGGACTAAGTGTCGATGAGTCTACTGAAGCTGTGTGAGCCATGTGCGCAAATAAGGCGGCCTCGCGAAATACTAAAGACCCTGTGGCTACTTCGCCAGACATGTGCATAGCATAATTTCTGAGCCCATATGTCAAATTTGTCAAGTGAGGCCCAATGCCATAGACCTTGAGATATAACATAGATGGCATGTTTACCAATGTAACAGCTGGAACACTGCAATGCTTTGGTGGCCTGCATTTAGGTGGCATGCAACGATGAAAAGAACGGACAGCATGACCTAATGGAAGTTGGGTGACTGGTGGTCTTCAACAAAGACAGACAAATAGAGCAATAGTGTTCTGACGACCAATGAGAGGGCTGGATGCAAATGACTGGCGGTCACAATCCTTACCCTGCCATGGTAACTGTGCTAGGCTACAACACCACAACGATGGGAGTACTAGTTGTCGAAAAAGCTCCTATCCTGCGTCCTATATGAATCGGTGTTGGCCCAATTGCATAGATTAAAGGGCCTCATTTCCATTACCAAAATAACAGTTTTAATTGTTCATTAATGCTAAGCTGTAGTCGTTTAATGCTGTTTTTTTGGTGCAAATGTGTTGGTGTTTTGTTTTACTATTGGATGTTTGCCTTCAATTTTTTTATATAGTTAGAGCAGATTGCATGGGGGAATATGGTTCCCAGCACAATATATAGTTCCTTAGAAGTGTATGCCCAGTGAGCAGTATTTGTCTTTGTGGGAGGGTGTGTGCCTGTCAGCTGGTGTCCTCACCTAACGCGGCAATGCGGTATAATTGGGCTCTGTGGGAGTGCAAAGCCTGTAACATGCATTTGGGGAGGTGCACCAGGAGGAGATGGTGCACAAGATGCATATGTGGTGTGCTGCATTTGTATAGGTAGACTGGGTGGGTGTTTGGTTTGCAATGTGTTCATCACATGGAGGCACCAGTCTTGAGCAAGTTCCCCATGTGTCATCTGGTTTACGGTAAATATATATGGGTTTGAGGTATGCACAGTCTAGGAGTTGTATTATGTGTACACGACGTGCATAAATGCCTGCAAATGTGTAATATCCTGCAGATGGGGCATGTGTGAACAACATGCATTAAATGCCTGTGTCTGTGTTGTTGCCCCCAGATGGAGTAGATGTGAGTGATGTGCATGAATACCCCAGATGTGTTATTTTTGGTTGATGGGGATGTGCATATCATGTTCATAAATGCTGCTGGTTTGTTGTGGTGTCATGAATAAATGCTTAGTTGGCTTACCAGAAATCTTCATTACACCAAGTCACTCACTTCCTCGTTGCAGTTCATACAAGTGAAGGCAGTTTGCCTCTTCCCCATATATTCTCCCAAAGAAAGAATTCCCTATGGCTGCTCCTTTCCCCACTCCCCCTGGGGTTTAAGGGCCATGAACACACCCAAAATCCCCCTGTTACAATACTCAAGAAATCGAGACATTCAAGCACCACAGAAGGGATAGGAGGAATTAGGGCTGTGACAAGGAAGAGAGTGACTAGATATTATGAAGTTTATCGCAAAGCAATCCAAGCATTACCATCTTTCTCGTCCCAGCCAAAACAAGCTAAGAGTACCGAAAATGAACAATATTCCTGTATACCCCTGAAATTAGGACATACTTCAAGGCATAAAATGAGCAGTGTCGCTATGCAATTCTCTAGGTTTGCTAATTAAATTGACAACCAACAAGGTAAGGTTAACAACCAACCATACGTGGGGTGCACTGTGTGACACCAATAACCTCGACCGACGCCCGCAACTAATAACCTCCTCTGACCTTCCCCACTCCACCACGAGCCACTCACCTATGAAACCCAAGATTCCCCTAAACAGTCCCCTAAACAGCCTCCGACCATGCCCAACTCCCATGATAACCGGTCGTCTCCTTGACAGCGCCATCCCACTCGCACCAGCCCCCACCCCGGACTCTGCAGTTTTCGCCCATCCGTCCTCTTCACCTATGAAGCCCTCACCCACTGCCCCTCACGTGCCCCTCCCACTGCTCCTCAGCACTTCCTCCATCCCCAGACCTCCCCTTTCACCTCTCTCAGCATGGCACGCCTTGCTCTTTCTAGAACCATCGCTTCACCCCCCTTCCCCTCTCTATCCCCTACCCTCTCTCACACACCTCTTGCATCCAAACGCTCAAAACTCAGATACTCTGACCGCCCCTCATCCTCGACTCTTCATGCCTTGCCAAACCTGCCTCGGTCTAACCTCCCCACCATCCACAGCACTGCTGTCATGCCATCCCCACAAGCCAACCCCCAACTCTCCATCTTCAAACACAACATCTCGCCTAATTCTCCTGAACCCACGACTCCCTCCAGGCACGAACCGCACTCAACACCTTGTCTGACCACACACCTTACAAACAGCACCCAACACTCACCCTCCTAACCCCAATCACCCCCCTAACCTCACGCAAGGCAGCCAATGCCCACTCCCTCTTCCCGTTCCCCTTCCACCACACCCACTCACTCCCCCCACAAAGAATATCTCTGACCGGCTCCACCACCACTGCCCCTCAGTCTACCTCAGTCACCACATCTCCGCTTGCCACCGAGTCCCACCAACCCCATCCGCCCACGAGCATCAGGAGAACCTCTACATTCCAGAGGTTCACCTGCCTCCTTTTCAATGCCTGCTCCGTGGTCAAAAACAGACACAGCATATTTGACCTCCAATGCACTGACAATCCTGATCTTATCTTCATCACAGAAAAATGGTTCTCCAACGATTTCGAACCAGTCACGCACAAGGCCTTCCCTCCCGACTACTCACTCATCTCCCACAACACCCTCCAGAGGGGGCAGAGTAGCGATCCTCCACAAACCCCATCTCTCTATCTCACTCACTGAAACCCAGCCATGCACAACTGTGAATTGCTTCTAGTCAGAGTTTCTCTGATCGCCACTCTCTCTCACAGTTTTCTACTCATCTACAGGCCACCTGGATATGACAGACTTTTTGACAACAGTCTTTGCGACTACACTGATCAATCACCCAGCGCTCACACTACTTGGGGAGTTTAACATCTGATTTGATGTGCACAGCAACTCCATGACCTAACCCCTAGTAGACAGTCAAGAGGCACTCTACCTCTCCCAGCATACCACTGGGCCCCCCCACACTTGCGGCCACACCCTCGGTGCAATCTTCAGCCCCTTCTGCCCTGCATAGGACCACCCCCAAATGGTTTGCACCCAACCTAAATATTTTAAAAAGCCAAAACCACTCACACATGGCATGCTTCCAAAATCCCTCACAGCAAGTCTGCATTCACCCTCCATCACCGTAACTACAAATCTGAGATCTGCAAGGCCAAAAAAGCCTACTAAAATAAAAAAACTGGAACTGCAGCAGCAGTAGCAAAGAGCTCCACAGGATAATCTCTCAAGTTGTGAAGCCTGCATGAACCACTCCCCCGAACACGTCCACGCAAAAACTCTGCGACTCCCTCTCTCAACACTTCCACAACACAGCACTGGACAGGATGGCCAGCCTTAATGCCAAACTATCCATCCTCATGCCCTGCCCAACTCCCGCTCCTCGCATTTCCACTGTTCTGTCTCCCGCAATGCCATCTTTCAACTCCTTCAACCCCATCTCGAGCGAGGAGTTCCTGAAATTTCTGTCCAGCAGCAGACCCACTGGGTCTCCCCTTGACCCTTGTCCCGCCTCTCTCCTCAAAGAAATGTTCTCCTCCACCCAAGGTCCATACTCAATGACTCCCTTACCTCTGGCATCTTCCCAGAAACTTTCAAAGTGGCGTGTGTCCCAGGCCTAGGTAGGACCAAGTGGAACGAAGGCCTTGGCTCAGGCTGGTGGGATTTTTACCAGCCGTGTATACTCCCCTCAGATGATTGCTATTCAAACCCTGGGGTCAAAAGCGTCTCTCAATCCCCTCCAGCCAATGAACTACAGGCCCATCTCCAACACCCCATTCCTGGCAAAACTCATTAACCGGTTTGCATACTCTCAGCTGAACCATTTAGCAGAATCGAACAACCTACCCGACCCTGCTCAACCAAGGTTCCGACCGCACCACGGAACAGAAAACACTCTGAAAACACTCTGATCTTGATCTGGGATTACCTCAAATTCTCGGCAGATTCTGAGGGATGTGCAGCACTGGTCCTCCTGGATCTCTCAGTGGCCTTTGACACCAATAAACACTCAATCCTCATCGAACTACTCCACTCGCTAAGAATCTGAGACTTGGCACTCAACTGGATTACCTCTTTCCTCAACAACAGGAAACAGATCTCCTTCCTCCACCCTTTTCAATCGACTGCCCACCCAGGGAACACTGGTGGACCCCAAGGAGCCTGCCTCTCAGCTCTCTGGGACAACCTCTACCTAACCCCCCTTGCAGGGATCATCCGTGCAAACAACCTCACCTTCTATAACTATGCCGACGATACCCAAATTATCCTAAGAATTCCAAAAACAAGCATCTGTCCACGACCTGACCTAGCAGCTTGCCTCAGAGATATAGACCAATGGATGGCAAGAAGCCACCTCCTTCTGAACCCTGGAAAAACAGAGATCATGATGTGTGGCAACATAGCTCTACTCCCACAACCACTAGCATGGCCCCCCTCCCTCGGCACTCCCCTGCCTACCTCCAACTTAGTCAAAGGCCTTGGCTGCACAATGGACCCAGGCCTAACCCTGTCCCACCAGATCAGTATTGTATCCAAATCCTGTCACTACCACCTCAGACTCCTGAGACGCATCTTCCCTCACCTCACCAGACTAGCTGCCATTATGTCCATTGTGATCTCCAGACTAGACTATGCGAAATCCATTTATCTGGGCACACCAGCCTACCAACTTAAACTCCAAAGAGCGCAATATGCAGCTGCCAGACTTCCCCTTGCACTGGGATGAAGAGACAACATCTCACCCTGCTCTCCACGCCCTTCACTGGCTCCTTATTGGACGAAGGGCCACTTTCAAAATCCTATGCATCACCCACCAAGCAGTACACAAGACCAGTCCGACATACCTACAAGAAAAGATTATGCACTACCGCCCATTACGCCCCCTAAGATATAGCTCGGCCCGCCTACTAATGATTCCTGCCTCCAATTCAACAAAAATTGGAGGGTCAGACTTCTCTATCTTGGTACCAACACTGTGGAACTCACTAACTCCCCACATTCGACACAACCAGGACTCTATGTCCTTCTGTAAAGCATTTAAAAACTGCCTTTTTCCCTGAACACTGAAAGGGGCCTCCTAGAACCACTGAAGCACTCGACCAATGGCCAGAATTCGGCTTATACGACACTACCTCAAAATAACAACTGCTGACCCAGAAGCCAGCAATAATTACACCATCACAGAAATAGCAACCGTCAAGGCCAGAATGCCAGCTTTTGCGACCAACTGGCACTAGGACATGCAGCTGCTGCCTCTCCCCACCTTTGCCAGACTACAAAGGCTAATACTAATCATAGGGTTCGACTTGGCATGCTCACCTCCACCAGACTTGACAAACCCCATGCTCTAAGACAACAAGATGCCTCTTTGTATATATCATCCTGGAAACCATAGCCCGGCAGCACCCATAACTGAGCCTTCCCACTATCTTCCCATAAGGAAGCACAGCACTATCTCCCCAGGAGATGCAACCCACTGTCATACTGCCAGATCCGTAGACTCCGCACTGCCGCACTCCAAAGCGCAATCTGCCTCGCTAATCGCAATTGTGACCAGGCCTGCCCTTACCGAAGTTTCCCATCGGGATTTAATACACAAAATCATAGTCGCAGGCCTCCCTGGTCATTCAACCACAATCTGACAACCTGTGTCATGCTCTAGCTACCGGGAATCTACCAACAGAGCCACTACTGCAGAGCCTGAAAACACAATAGCAATGACAATAACAAAACATTATCATAGAATATCCCAACATGCACCGAACAACCCAACCCAAAATACCCACAGCGACCCTGAAAATGGGCCCTCCAAGTACAATTACAAAGCATCTCGAAAAGGACAGCCCATGGCCATATACCCACCCCCTTATGGCCACTGTCCTGTGAGATTCAGCACTAACATGAAACAAAACATCACTGCAGAATATCCAAAGAAGCATCCAACAACCAAACTCTAAATCCCTACAAGGACCAAACCTGAAACAACACATCTCAGCAGAATATCCAAAGAGGCAGCCAACAACCCGACTCAAAATCCCTGCAGGGATCCTGAAAATGGGCCTCCAAGCATAAGCCACAGAGCGTCTCGGAAAGTTCTGCCCATCCAAAATAAATTATCATACCCTCACCGGCCAGGAGCCACTGACTGATAACCACAGACAGTCATTCATACCATTAAGCTCACTCCCCTCTTTACATCAAAAATAGAACGCAGCTACACCCCTCAATCAATTCAGCATAGCTGCACACATACCTACATCGCTCATAAAACACCTCAACAGCCTGGTAGAACACAGCTATACCCATGAAAAAAAAGTGGCCAAGCGGCACACATATTCTCCCACACATGCCTCACTTTAGCGATAATGCAGACTCGGAAACCACCCTCCAAGCACTATATGCTACACTACTCTTTCAACTGAAATGGACTGCAGCCCCCAAGTGCGTTCAACCAACAGCGCTTTGAGATCATACAAATGGTACACAAAGCGCTATACAAATGCACTATAACATTACTTGAGTAGCAAAAAGAGCTATTTAAGTTATCCAATTCAATGAAAACACAGCTCACCCTGCATTCCTCTCTTGGTCTCAGTGCTCTATCCACCCTCTTTTCTCTGTTCACTGCAAGTTCAAAGGGGCTAATGGGGAGAGAGAGAGTGCAGCATTAATAATCACCTCCACTCTAGTACTAAAGGCTTCGGAGGGAGTGCTACGCAAGATTTTTTTGATTTGTTTTTCAAATAATTGAAAACCAGATGTATTTGGGATTATACTTTTATTAAGCTAATTATATCCTGTCTGGCAAAGACCATTATGTGTTAACTTTATTTTTTTTAAAGACAGTCATGTAATTCCATTTTTAAAAATGTAAGTTCTCACATAATTACATTATTGCTACTGAAAAACACTGCATTGTCTCAACACTTTAAATAAAATTCAGGTTAGTGTATCTAAATCTAATAGTGTAAACTATATTTCTTTTTGTTGGGGAAGATGCTGTCGAGTGAACACCTTTGACAATGTACGTGACCACACGGCCAAATGCTTTTGATGGCAAGCCTAGGTCTGTGACCTGCTGGTTGAATACATCTGTGCGAATGGTGTTCAACCCATGAGCTGATCCCATACTCCGTGACATTCTATCTTATCGCCCTTTTGCTTTATACCAGCTACCTTGAAAGTGAGATGGCAGCAAACTACAATATTCCACCTAGTTGGCCCAGTTCTCTGCCCACTACGACATCCACTCTAGGTCTCTTAATTTCTTTCATATTACACATTGAATACACAAAGCCAACTAGTGTTTACGCAAAGTAGTAATCAATAGTTCCATCCTCCCTGCACATCTACTGATCTACTGCAATACCATACACTGTAGTTAGCCTCCAGTGCTCGCTTTGCGACAGATTTCTGATTGCATTATATATTAGCGCCTGCAGGAGAGAGCTGACCAAACTGTTTTCAGAGTCTTTTGATCATATTTATTTTTTCGTGTCCTTTCATGCTGCTAACCTTTTACATTTTACAGACACTAATCCAGGGCTCTCAAAGTCTACCTTCCCAAACGCATAGTCAAGTAGATTTAATGAATGGCAAGTACAATTTGCAGGAGATGTTTACAACTTTTATGTAACATTTACTTTGCAGTAAATGTCAAATAAATGTTTCACTGTGCATAGTTAGCCACTGATTGGAAGCAATGTGCCAGACATAGTGGGTTTGTGGTGACAAGCACCATTTTACAGAAAGCATGTTTATATTTGTTGTTATCCGTTGCTATATGTCGAGTGCATTTCTTTTAGGTCAGGTAGGTAAACTAAGTTACTCGACGTGCAGATCTAGCCGAATTTTAAAGAATTAGCAAGGCCGGACTCTTCTCTCCAATGTTTTGCTTCAGCGGTACAAAAAATGTGGTATTGATGCTCATTTTATGTCTTCGGTGCAAATAACTTGCGGTGACATTAAAAAAAATTGTATAACATTCCTAATCAAATGGGTTTGTTTGCTCACCAAGAAAATTAGCAAACTTTGCTAATCAATTTTTGAAAACGAATTCATGCCTTGCACTGCTGTCTTCTATGTAACCCAATAAAACTTTGTTTAGACCAGAGTAGAAAGAGTCCTTATGGTTTAGAAGCCCGCAGAACTATAGAAGCTCGACGTGGCAAGTGGAGTCAATAACGGTGAATAAACATGCACTTAGCAGCTGAGGTGCCAGCTTTACAAATGTCCATGAGGAAGGACACTTCAGCATCAACCCAAGAGTCTGCCACAACTCTCGTGGGCTTGCCCGTAATGTTCTCGTTAGGAGTAGTCCCACCCAGAGAATAAGCCAAATAGAAGACACCTTTCAGAAAGGGTCTAATGGAGACGGAACACCTTGTGACCTCTCCTTGTCCCTGTAAAAGTTACAAATAGACTTTAAGAGGATTGGAAAAGAGCTATACAGTCATGGTAGGCCAGGAAGTCATAACAGATATCCAGAGAGGCCAGAAAAATCCCCATCACCATGAGGAAGGTCTACTGGAAGGGATGGTGGCATAATATCCTGGGACATATGGAAAGTGAAGACCAGCTTAGGTCTAAAGGATAGATAAAATTGCAGCATCAGGTGTGACCACCAGATTCATAGGCGTGCACAACAGAGTCCCCAGTTCACCAATTCCCCTGGTCGTGGTGATGGCTACCAGGAAAAAGGCATTAAGGATAAGGTACTTGGGGTCTGTTGAAGTGAGAGGCTCGACGCAGGCACTCTGTAGAGCTCTAAGAACCAGAGAAAGGTTCCTAAGAAGTATAAGAGATTTCACCCTACATAATGAGGTGGAGCCTGTAAATGGTATCATCTGTTAGGCCCACAGAAAGACAGGGAGCTCTGAAAGCCTGTATCACAGCCCACTGTGCCAGAAGAGAGTTGTGTGCTGTACCCAAATTGAAATTCTCCTGCAGAAACTGAGCAATGGTGGGGGACCCACAAATGAGGGGAAATAAATCATTCCACCCACATTATGTGACAAAAGACCTCTAATGCCGAGCATAGACACGTAAGGATGATGGGTGCCAGAATACCAGGAACCCTGCAACATTAAGAAGCGATAACCCGAAATACCCTTTGTTGGAGATCTGCCCTCTCAATAACCAGGCCATCCAACTCCATCTGTTGGTGGGACTGATGAACCCAAGAGAGGAACCATGGCAGGGCACTTGAAAACGAAAAAGAAAAAAAAAAGGTGCTTAGGCCAGCTGTAAAAGCAGGGTGGGTGGGGGCGAAGATCTCCTGGTCTAATAAGGGGCATTCATGTTGATGGAGCTCCCATCCTTGATTCGTTTCACCCTGGTTGCTAATATAACAGCCAACAGCATCTAAGCCAGTTTTATACCACCCACACATGCACTACTGACCCTCCACAGAAGCATGCTGATCACGTTTCTAGCCCTTGGGCTTGGGTGGTGGCGTTGCTCCCAGATTGAGTTTCCTCGCCGGCTTTGAGCCGGAAAATGAAAGCATGTATATGCAATGCGACAATACTTGAGCATACCTTTCCCAGCCTACCCTCCTCAACTAGAACTGAAAGAGCGGAGGTGGAGGGGGCGAGGTTGAACACCCCATTCGGGCCCTCAGTAGCATGGCAAGCCCTCGCCCAACTGCAGGCCGTACTGGGATCCAGGCTTGGCCTCCCTGCAGATTCCCCTGCCCTCAGCCCAGTCCGAGGTCTAGGTGGCCTGCCTACACACCCGGGGTTCATGCCACAACTGCACTCAAGTTATAGGAGCCTTTGCTAAAGACAGAGGGAAGACCAGCCCAGCAGGCATCCTATAGGATTACTGTCTGCAAATACAGCAAACAAACAGGATAATTGTGGGTAAGTCCTCTATTCTTATACCACAATGCTAGGAGGCAGGGTTGGCCACTGGAACAAGTTTAGATGGAATTCTTTGGCAGAATATCTGGGGGAAGCTGACTCTTCACATGTTAGGACTGGGATAAGGAATAGGCGATGTGGGGATAATTCCCACAGAGTGTTGTCCTGCGGCTGGGGTATGCCCAGTCATACTTTGCATGGCGCTGACTCGTTTGTGTCCGTTTCCTGTTGTGTTCTGTGGGTGTGCCCCAGCTCTAAGTCGGTATAAAGTCAGGTGATGTGTAGTAGCTCCTCGTGAGGTGTTGTGTCAAGGAGGTGAATGTTTGTTGTCTACCTATGCATGTCAATGAAATGTGATACGTGTGCGAGTGAATGGAATGAAGAGTGCCTTATGCGCATAGAATCATATTTGGAGTAAACTGGCACAGTGGATTGTGGACTAGTGGGTTGCTACAAAAGTACTTCCTGCATTACCTAGATGAAATGCACCTTTCTCTTAGGAGGAGGAATAAAGACGTACCTTATACAATGGTGCGTCCTTCTTTATTGCTGACACATAGAACACGCATTGGTCCGATTATGTACACAACTCGTCTGCTTAACTAAAGGACCAGAGGCTAATTTGCAATGTAACTGAAACACTTGGCTCATTGCGCGCCATGTTCCTGAACGGTCAAAATGTCAAAGTACCACCCACTTGTCAGATCCAACATGTTGCCAAGGAGCCCTGAGATAAACGTAACAATTAAAAGCAGGATGTGGCAGCTGGTCAGCAGAGAAGTGCGCAACAGTAGAAAGCGACCAGATCACAAGCATGTGATGATAGACAGCCCTTTAAATGTCAGGATTTAGTAAGTGGGGGTGGAGGGTGTGAGCAGCCACATTCAGCTCGATACAAGGAAATGTGTGGCAATAGGGACACGTACAATAATAAAAGAAAGTAAGCTGTGGACCTAGGGGAGGGATATATTAACTAAAGGTGGTACTTATTTTCTTACAAATTAAACACTGGACTTGCCTCATGCTCAGTTGCTCGTGAAACAGATTCATGGCTTGTAAAAACAACGAGCACGAGTTCCGCTCCTGTGGTCCCATGGCATAGCCTCTCGTTAAGTGGTTTAGAAGCTGTTATTAAAATGTTCAATCTCAAATCTCTCCTGGCCTAATGTATACCCTGGGCAAGTTGAGCAATTAGTCGATTTCCCCCATGGCCAAGTTACTAAAAAGCACACATTACAAAAAATGCATTTGGAGGTACATGTAAAAATTATTGTGTCAAATAAATGTAATTTACTCTAGTGGCACACTGCACCTAGCAACGTACACTGGGTGATATTTTGCATTGGTTTGTTTTAGTTGTGTGCATTTTTGCTGCTTGCACATTTTAAACAAAGGAAGCTTAAGAAATATGCCAGCGCATGTACATGTCACCCATCATACCTTACTACTGTCGTGTTCAATACTAGCCTGTGCATTTAGCACCACGGGACGGGAGAAAAATAGCAAAGCAATGCAATTTATCCAAACAATAATAATTGGATGCTCAGATCTGTTCATATAATAGCGACCCCGAGCACATTCAAAATGTCTTCCCACGGCTTGACATGTGGGCATAATGGAGCTCTGTATTTCTTCAAATAAAGCAATAAGGATCAGGGAGAAAAGGAATCGTGGTTGATGGAGAGAGAGAGAGAGAAGATCAAGGAGAGGGACTACAACTAGACGTCATCAAAATGGCAGAGCAGAAAATCAATGGAAAAACTTGTAAAATGCCTCCCAGAGAGGAAAGGAGCACGAAGAGGCATGGCCCTGATTGCAGGAGAATGCAGCCACCTGGAGATAATGGCCAATTATCCAGTTATCACCACCAGGGAACAGAGAAGCTATTTTGGGAGAGCAGGTGGCTTTCATAACCTAATCAGTTAGGAGGCGCCCTTTCCTAGCAACAAGAAGGTGGGGCACTTCAAGAAAGCATAACAGAGACGGGGCATTCAGTTTGTTAGCTCTTGCACACTGTCGTAACGGGGGCCCCGCAGCCCTCGCGGTGCGGGGGGCGAAGGGACCAAATGTCCCAGGAAGGCACCCCCTGGGAGGCCCCCGTGGAGATTAAAACAACATTTTAAAAAGCTTCTTCTTGAATTCACTCTGCATTCATAAAACTATTATTTCTGTAACAGAAATTATTTCTCTATGAAGGTAGAGTGACTACAAAAAGAAACTTTCTTTCTGATGTCTGAGGGCCGCCCCCCCTCATTACATGGAATCCTCTAGGCTGGAGGCCTCCATGTCGTGGGGTGGGAGGAGCCCTATGGCTTCAAAAAGAAATAGTTTATTTTTGAAGTCACTCTGCCTTCATAAAGAAATTATTTCAGTTATGTTCGGTCCTTAACAGCATTAATGTCTTTATGAAGTCAGAGTGACTTTAAAAGAAACAATTTCTTTTTGAAGAAATATGGCTTTTCTTAGCCCAATGACGTGTGCGTGTGTGAGTGTATGGTGAAAGGGTGCACACTTAAATGTATAGGTGGCTGCCTGTATGAGTGTATGTTAATGTTCAAGGTATTTGTACTGCACACTGTCACCACCGGAGTGGTCCCCAGGTGCTCTGGTGAATCTGAAAAGGGCGGGAGTAGGGTGGTTAGTAGGGTGTAGTGGGAATAGGAAAATGAGAGTGTTGATGTCCTGTTGGTAGCTTCAGTTCGGTTTGCACCATTCACTGAGCTTAAGTGCGGTTTTCAGGTCGGTGCGACTTCCCAGTGTACTGTTGTGCCAACTTATGTGGTATTTGTCTGTTGTTGCAATGTGGTGAAGTATGTGTGGATTGCTGTGCAGAGAAGTGGTTGTGTGAGTTTTCTGTATGAGAAGTGTATGCAGAAATGTGAGGTTTTAGAGTTGGGTTGGCTGGTTTTTTTAACTATTTTTAACTTTGCATTTCTGCGCTCAACAACTATGAATATCCTGTGTGTTTGGTGTTGCATTTTGTCTGCCTAGTTGGCACGCATGTTGAGGAGTGGCAGTTTCCTCTGTGTTACTCTAATGGTATGTGTATCTCTCTGATGCAGGCATGTTCCCCTGCCCTGTGTTGGTCGATGTATGGGTTAGAGGGTTCTGGTCACTCCCTGTCTGTCCTTACCTACCTAGGTTTCCTCTGTGGACTAGCTGTATGTGGCCATGGGTTGTTGGGGTGTCCTCCCCCCACCCTCCGGTTAGGGAAGATTGTTTTAGGGGTCATGGTTTACTCCTTGGGATTCTTGTTTCCAGCTGGGTGCATGCTTCCTAGTAATTTCCTTCTGGTTTCAGAGCAAAGAGCGAAGTTTTTAGTAGTTTTCTGAATTCCAGATGATCCCTTGTGTTGTGCATGTTTTTTGTAGGTCATGCCAGGTTATTGCTGCCAGGTAAGAGAAAGATGATCCTCCAAATGTTTTTTTATTGTATGGTTTCGATTCTACGTGAATATTGTTGCTTGATCTGAATGTTCTTGTCGGATGATAGGCGCTTATATTCTCATTTAGGAACTCTGCTCCATGGCCGTGGATTGTTCTGTGCGTTATGCACATCATTTTCAACTTTATTCGCAGTTTTATTGGTAGCTAGTGTAGTTTTTTCAGTGATGAGGCTATGTGTTCTCTTTGTGGTAGTTTGAGCAGGAGTCTGGCCGCTGCGTTTTGGATGCACTGAAGTGTCTTTAATAGACGGTTCAAAGCAAAAACAAAGAGGTGATGGCTGGAAGGTTTAGACTGAATCTTAACCACTGGCATTGCTCGGGGCAACCCTCCAGAGCATCGTTCTTCGCCTGCCAAGCCATTACACAAGGGGAAAGACCATATGCAAATTTGGCTTGGCCCCACCCCAAAAGGGGCTGTCCAGCCCGAACTGCTAGGTCACATCCCTTCTGCACGAGACCACAAGCATCCCCAAACATGTTTCGCCCTTGTTGGGGCTCATCAGTGAGGAGTAGCTTGGGTCTCTAGGCCCAGCAGGCACGGGACCCACGTCTGGGCATACCCGTCCCACTCGGGGTGACAAAGCAAAAACAAAGAGGTGATGGCTGGAAGGTTTAGACTGAATCTTAACCACTGGCATTGCTCGGGGCAACCCTCCAGACCATCGTTCTTCGCCTGCCAAGCCATTACACAAGGGCAAAGACCATATGCAAATTCGGCTTGGCCCCACCCCAAAAGGGGCTGTCCAGCCCGAACTGCTAGGTCACATCCCTTCTGCACGAGACCACAAGCATCCCCAAACATGTTTCGCCCTTGTTGGGGCTCATCAGTGAGGAGTAGCTTGGGTCTCTAGGCCCAGCAGGCACGGGACCCACGTCTGGGCATACCCGTCCCACTCGGGGTGACAAAGCAAAAACAAAGAGGTGATGGCTGGAAGGCTTAGACTGAATCTTAACCACTGGCATTGCTCGGGGCAACCCTCCAGACCATCGTTCTTCGCCTGCCAAGCCATTACACAAGGGCAAAGACCATATGCAAATTTGGCTTGGCCCCACCCCAAAAGGGGCTGTCCAGCCCGAACTGCTAGGTTACATCCCTTCTGCACGAGACCACAAGCATCCCCAAACATGTTTCGCCCTTGTTTGGGCTCATCAGTGAGGAGTAGCTTGGGTCTCTAGGCCCAGCAGGCACGGGACCCACGTCTGGGCATACCCGTCCCACTCGGGGTGACAAAGCAAAAACAAAGAGGTGATGGCTGGAAGGTTTAGACTGAATCTTAACCACTGGCATTGCTCGGGGCAACCCTCCAGACCATCGTTCTTCGCCTGCCAAGCCATTACACAAGGGGAAAGACCATATGCAAATTCGGCTTGGCCCCACCCCAAAAGGGTTGCCCAGAGCTTTGCCCGTGGTTATGATTCATTCAAAACCTTCCAGCCATCAACTTTCTGTTTTGCTAAAGTCAGCCCGAGTGGGACGGGTATGCCCAGACGTGGGTCCCGAGTCTGCCGGGCCTAGAAACCCAAGCTACTCCTCACTGATGACGCCCAACAAGGCTGAAACATGTCTGGGGATGCTTGTGGTCTCGTGCAGAAGGGATATGACCTAGTAGTTCGGGCTGGATTGCCCCTTTTGGGGTAGGACCAAGCCTGATTTGCATATGGTTTTTCCCCTTCTGTAATGGCTTGGCAGGCTGAAAAACGATGGTCTGGAGGGTTGCCCAGAGCTTTGCCCGTGGTTATGATTAATTCAAAACCTTCCAGCCATCAACTTTCTGTTTTGCTAAAGTCACCCAGAGTGGGACGGGTATGCCCAGACGTGGGTCCCGAGACTGCCGGGCCTAAAGACGCAAGCTACTCCTCACTGATGACGCCCAACAAGGCTGAAACATGTCTGAGGATGCTTGTGGTCTCGTGCAGAAGGGATGTGACCTAGCAGTTCGGGCTGGACTGCCCCTTTTGGGGTAGGACCAAGCCTGATTTGCATATGGTTTTTCCCCTTCTGTAATGGCTTGGCAGGCTGAAAAACGATGGTCTGGAGGGTTGCCCAGAGCTTTGCCCGTGGTTATGATTAATTCAAAACCTTCCAGCCATCAACTTTCTGTTTTGCTTTAATAGACGGTTTGGCATTCCTAGGTAGAGGCTGTTGACATGAAGAGTACGATGATGGTGAGTGTTTTGTGGGTGAAAGAGAGGGATGGTAGGATTCTTTTTACTGCATGTAGGAGGAAGAAACATTTCTTGATTATAGCATTTACTTGTGGCTCAAGTCTTAGTTCACTGTCCATCAAGACTCCCAGGTTCTTTACTATCGTTGATGGAGTCAGTGCTGTTCCTAGTTCCATTGTAGTGATTGTTTTTCCTGCTTTTGCATATGATCATTATTTCTGTTTTGCCTGGGTTGAATTTGAGGCTGTTAGTGTTCATCCAGCCGTAGAGTTCTTGAAGTCAGTCTTCCAGCATTGTGTTTACTTCCTGTGTATCTTGTATTTTGTAGACAATCTGTTTGTCATCAGTGTAGTTGTAGCATGTGAGCCTGTGTTTTTTAATAAGCTTGATTAGTGACGTCAGGTATATGTTGAAAAACAATGGGGATAAGGAGGATCCTTGTTGTACTCCACAAGTGGATTCCCTTGGAATGGATTTTAAAGGTTTGATCCATATGGTTTATGTTCTGTTTGTTAGGAAGGATTTAATCCATAGTGGGGCTAGGCCGGTGATTTCTATTTCTTCGAATCGCTCAATGAGTATGTCATGGTTTACTGTGTAAAATGCTGCAGAGAGATCCAGAAGTATTAGAGCTGTGCTTTTGTCTGAGTCTGCATTAGCCTTTAGATCGTCCCAGATTGAGAAAAGTGCTGTTTCCGTTTCTCTCATCAGTCTGAAGCCTACTTGTGCTTGATCCAGCAGTAGGTGTTCTTCTATGAATTCTTGTGTTATTTTATAGACATGTTTTGAGTAGTTTTGCTGGGAACGGGATGTTTGAAATGGGTTGGTAGCTGTAGAGGTCCTCCACATTTCCTGCTCTGTGTCCTTGAGGAGCGGCTTGATGTATGCCGATTTGAATGATCTCAGTGCTTTCCCTGTTGAAAGTGATTGATTGAAAACATTTCTGTAGTATTCCATGGGTGTTCCTTGTGTGAGGATTGATTTGTGTATGCCTGGTGGGCAGGGATCCATGGGGGAGCCAGCTTGTTGCTATTGCTTACCAGCTTGACAAATATCTCTGCTGATATTTGGGGGAAGCTTCGGAGTTTGTTCTGGCAATGTTCAGATGGCTGGGTAGGTTGCATGTTATAGTTGCTTGTTCTGCTATGTATGGTGCTGAATTTTTTTTAAAGTGGTCTGTGAGGTTATTGCATAATTTCAGTGAAGGTATCAGTGTGTTGTTGCAGGCAGGGGGGTTTCTCATTTCATTTAGGATTTTAAACAGTTCTTTTTGGGTGTTTGCGTCTTTGGTGGTTCTGTTGTCATAGTATTTATTTTTGGCCTTATGGATTTCCTTTTTGTATGAGTGGATTTGTCATTGGAATTGTAATTTCTTTACCAGGTAGTTATTTTTCCTCCATTCTAGTTAAAGCTTCCTGTTGATTCTTTTTATGGTGCTGAGTAGCGGGGTAAACCATTTTGCTGTTGCTCTCTTGCGCAATGGGGTGAAAGGTGTTTCCTTGGAGATCTCGTTGATTGTTCTGATGATCCATTTGTGCAGTAGTTCTGTTTTTCTGTCAAGGTCAACTTCATCCAGAGCCGTTGCCGGCGGTTTGTTGATTTCAAGTAGTTCTACTAAGTTGCTATTTTGGATGCTCCTTGTTAGGCAGAAATTTATGCAGTTTTCCCCCATTCACATAGCCTGGCTGTCAATCACACAGCAGGGTGGCTGTCCTGGCAAGGACAGTCCCCTTAGCCAATCTAGCAGGAGTGTGACTTGGGTTATCAAGGGAACCCATGGCAAGGGTCCGAAGACCCCTCCCTCACATCCTGCCTACCTAGACATTCAGGCACCTTAAGGAGGGCTTCTGTGCAGAAGCCCGCTAAAAAACAGCAAACAAAGGAATCACCCCTGGTTTGGCGCGCAGAGAAAAACATGAGAAAGACTTTAACAAAAAGAAATGGCAAATAAACCCAGCCGGAGCCAAAATAAAATGTATTTGGTCAAGCAGGTTTATGTTTGAGGCTAATATATTAGCCTAAAACATTACCATGTTTATATAAGATAATCGCGGTAGAAAAGTTAGGGTAGTTACCACTGCCACCAGCCAAGTCTTAATGTAAAGAGAGTGAAACAATGCTCCAAGAGGCACAGACAAAAGGGATAAGAGTTAACCCTTTCCAATACTCCATGTAAGATGGGGTGTACTGGGTCTGTGGTTTAAAGTGACTAAAGTAAAGTTAATGGCAACTTTACCCTTTCCTGGGGGCAGTAGTCAGCCCAAAAAATGGAGTCGGTGGGAAGTCTCAAAGACAACTCAGTGTCACTGCACTGAAGGTGCTGTTTAACACACATGAACATATGAGGCCATGGAGTAGGTGAGGCTCCAGTGCTCAAGATCACACAAAAAGTGAAAACACACACAGCAAAACACATGTAAGAGTGGGAAAAAAAAGGCTCACACTCTTACCAGGTGGAAAAAATAAATCCTAGAAATCCAGCAAAGCCGCTGAGGGACTCATTAGGTAAGGGAAATTAGCCATTTATGAGAATTCACCCTAACAGTCCTCGAGTTTCTTTTCATGATATTCAGCAGTTTGTCGGGCCGTTTAGCTGTTGATGTGGCTAGCTTGGTCATGAAGGGGATGATGAGGTGGTCGCTCCAGAGGATCTATATTGGTGGCACCGTGGTGATGAGGATTTTGTTGGCGAAGATTGCATCTAGTGTATGTCCCACTGCGTGAGTTTTTCCTTTGACTAGTTGATGTAGTTTTGTTGTCTTCGGTTGTTTGGCTAGTGATTTTTGTGTGTTAGCTGTTTCTTCGTCAAACCAGATGTTGAAGTCTTCAAGGATTATTGGGTGTTCCTGCTCTATGGCTAGGTTGGTGATCTCTTCAGTGTAGGCAAGCACAAAGGTTGCATTGTATGTCGGTGGTCTGGATACCAGCATGAATTTGAGGTTTGTTTTCGGGCTTGCCGTTAGGGGAAGGATTAGGGATTCACATTTTTCAATGCTATGCTTAGTGTTTCTTCAGTTTCAATTTTCAGGTGTTCCTTGTATGTTATCGTCAGTCCTCCTCTTTCGTTTTTCCTGTTTGCTTGTGAGCTCGTCAGGGAGGCAGTTATGGAGTGTAATTTTGTAATAGTCTTCTAGCCATGTTTCGGTTATGAATAAGATGTCAATACCTCTGTCGCACAGGAGGTCGTAAACCTCTGTGGCATGTTTGGACATTGATTTAGTGTTGATTAGGTTCAAATGGATCTTTTAGACGCGGTTAGGTTTTTTTTAATCCTTGTTTTTTCTTGTGGTTGTTCAGTTGGAGTGCGTCTGTGTTGTTGCCATATCAGTTGGCTCTCCTTTAAGTCTGAAAGCCCCCACTGGACTGCTGTGAGAATGAGCAGTCTCCTGTTCCCTCTCCACCATCCCAATCACTCCCTTGGCATGCAAGTACTAAACGCACATCACAATTTCAATTGCCTAAAAAATTATGCATTTGAATGGTACTAACAGTGAAATGATTTACGTTAGTAATTGTTGGGCCTTTGGTAACAGTGAAACCCAGGTGCTGTTTAACATCTGTGTCCTGTACTGTCTGGCAACTGCTCTGTAGGTCAGCCAGGATGAGTCAACATAGCCTAAAATTTCAGAGGTGCGCCACTACTTGTGTTTAATGCCTTGATTACTTATTGATAATCTTCATTACTCCTAGCCCTATTCTTCCTTATCCAGTACTTGTGTATGAGAGAGTTTGCCTCATACACATGTACTGAGATGAGGTACAGGTACATGGAGTTAATGCCTGACTTAGCTACCTGCAATCTTCATTACTCCTAGTCCCACTCTTCCTCATCCCATTACTTACCTATGAGGCAAGGAGCCTCATATTTAAGCACTGGCACAAGGAAGAGGGACTGTTGGGTGTCATGACCCACGTTTGAGTCATTATGCTGCAACACTTGGTGCTGTAGGCTTAGGAAATCCAAGAGGGCGTAAAAGTCCACATTTGCGCCAGACTCCTGGAGAACCGCGCTGTTTTGGCACGCACCAAAATGTTCCCCTGACCTGCTACCCACCAGTGCGAGCGTGATGGGCCAGGAGCGCCATGAGGGAAATGTGGCGCCAAAGGAAAAACACCAATGCCATGTTAAGCAAGGATTATATACTATCAAGCAAAATCCCCTTTTTGAAATGCATTAATTCAAGACAGATCTCTAAAATGGGTGCAGTACCGGCATTTTCCACAAGCCAGCGCTAGCGGTCTAAACTCTGACAGGAGAACTGCTACTTCAGAAGCTAATCAGCCTCCTGAGACAGCTGGAAACTTCAAAGCCTTTTTGGTTAATTAAAAATTTTAAACACCTGCTGTTCCCTGAAGACAGGCTGATTCAATTAACATTGCAAGAGGCTGGGAAACCTTCTCACCTCAGAACTACACACAAGAAGGCAGGATATCACGTGGCCCTGGTGATTGATAGGGAGGGGACTTCCTGCAGCCTGCTGTACCCAACACAATAGGCTCTTGCAATTGAATGGGGTATGTTAATTTGGGTGTGGACTGTAAACAGAGCTCTGCCAGCAAGAAGAGACATGTGATCCTTGACTCCCAAGTTTCTGGGGGCGGACCCAAACACTGAAGTGAATTGAATTGAAAGCAAATATATGTTTTATAAGAACACTGATAACTGATTGTAACCAGATGACAGAAATGTACAATTTGGAGATCCTTAATCTAAGAAATGTACCCACAATTTAAGACTAGACTCAACTCTGTACCATGTTCTGAGGCAAAACCCCACTAATTATTAATACTACTGACACTGTATGTATGCTAGAGACACGATAACTTAGATTAATATGCTCAGGAAGAGGGTACAGGTCTGTGTAAAGATTTGATGAAAAACCAATGTTGCAAAAGCTACCAAAAACGAAAATAAGTTGTCATTTTTTAATGCAAGCTCTTAGGAAGATCGGAGTTGAACAAGCATGGACCATAAGTAATCTGTAATATGTACATGTAATGTCAAACAACTGTGTATCTGGGAAATATGTGTAGATATGAAAAATTATTTTCTAAGGTAAAAGCAAAGGGGAGTGTTCTTTCTGTATGCCATAAAGATGACACCTCATGACTCACTCTGACACACAACTCTGTTCTCCAGTGAGAGCACAGAAAATTCTTCAACCTATCAGAGTGGGTTGGGCATAGAAGATGAGCAGACCCACCCACTTTCAAAACACATAAAAGGAGACAGTGCAGGACAGGCAGGACATTAATTTTTCACTTTCTGCGGAGCATTTTGACAGACAACTTCACATCCAGACTTCAGACTTCACATCCAGAGACTGACTCCATCAAGACAGAGACCAGAACTTAGAACTCTGACTCCAGAACTCAAAGCAAAGGCCTAACCCACAAGCTGAGTTCTCTTCAGCAGGCCTCAAAGCCTAACCAAACTATTCACAGCCGGGCGAGCTGTTTCAATTCTTTAACAAGAACTTTTTCCAGAACCGGTAGCAGACCCAGAAGGCAGAATTATCCAGAGAGACCAGACCCAGACCGGATCGCTGTGCAGTGCTGAGAGCTGACCCAGATCACTGTGAGCAGAACCAGAGAACCAGTACCCAGTGGCGAGAGAACCGCAGCCAATCCTGACCCGATCCGTGACGAAGTCGCATTCCTGTCCAAAATATAGTGTGAGTACTCAGCCAGAACTGTGCAAAACCAATCTCTTAGTTTAAAATAATCTAATTCAAACTATTTTAACCTATTGAGAACTGCATCATAGAAATCGTGCCCCTTCTTTTGATTCAAAGCTGCAAACCTGTCAACTGTCATTCTGAAACTTTAAAATTTAATTTCTGAAAAACTACCTTCACAAAATCGTCTGTATCTCTGGAACCGTTTGTCCTAGGAACGGAATTTAACTTTCATTTTAAAGCTAGGATTCGGGGATTTCCAACGAACCCTGAACCGACTTTCTATTCATTATATTTTTTCTGTAATCGTGCTCGACGCATCGGAAAAAGTGCTGCGATTTGCGATTTGGCTCATATTTCTTCACGTGTCAAAATAGCAGCTCCTTGCTTTCCTTTGCTGAAATTCGTTTGCAACCTGACCATAATTCATAGAGCATTGCTAAAGTGATCCTGAACTAATTTAAAGTAGCTATCACTCACCCTGAACCTTTATAGGGATTTAAAAGCAATTTGAGTATATTTTTCACTTCATTGCCACCACATTTGAAAGGATTTTGCTTGTGTTTAAAATCATACCTGTTTTCTTCTAAGCTCGCTGGGGGGAACTGGAACTTTGTATTGCATTTGTGTGTATTCCTGAGAATTGTGTGTGTTACTTCCATCTCCTTACATTGCATAGGGGGGGGAGTGAATTGTCCGAGAAAAAGTGATCATATTATCTTTTGTTGAAATCATATCAAGTTTATTTCTGTGCTGCCTTTTATTCATCTTTGCATCTCCTTGAAACCATAAAGCATTATCTGATACCTTATTCCCCTGTTCCTAGTCATAAGTCACCAGAACTGTGCTATTGTAGGATTACCAATTGCTGATTACTGCTCATATTCACAAGTGTGATATCAATTATTAATTTATTATAAAAAAGCGATGTATATATATATTGTTTAATTCTCAAATAAACCTTTTACATTTGAAAAACAAACTTACTTCTTGGCTATGTAGGGTCAGGGGGATTCTAAGAGAGGGGTGTTATATAAGGGTTGTCATCCAGAGTACACGAACTGGACATAAAAATATATAAATAAGGGCTTCCCTTGAGCAATCCCAGACAAGGCACTGACTTAGTGGGACTGCTTGATTGGAGTCATTAACAGGACATGGAGGTGTTCTGGGTCAAGAAGCTGATTTTGGAGGTTGTGGTAGGGGGTGGGAGGGAGAGGGGATGTGTGGGGGGAAGGGATTGTGCGATAAATCATAATGGTCGTCCTGTTCAGGCTAAGCAGGCATGATATGTGGTATTAGTGGCTAGAGAGGCATTTTGGTGCAGCCAGTCTAGTCATTTCTTAATTTGGCTTGACTTTTTTTTAACTGAGCATTTTTGATAAAACCTTCCTGCAAAGTGTAATTAAATGGCTAGATGGGCACTTGGGTACTGCCAATCTAGCTGTTTCTTACTGCAGCATTGTATATTTTTCTGGGCATCTGTGATAAAATAACCATGATAATTGTTGTTGCTTCGACTGGCATTTTGGTGCAACCAGTCTAGGTATGTCTAAATGTGGCCTGGCATGCTTTACTGTAATATGTTATTATGTGTCTACACTGGTCTACATTGTGAAGTCAGTTGGACATGTTTTCATTGTGGCATGGCATTTTGTCATAGCAAAGCAGTAATGTTCCTGTGCACTGTTGGTGACTTGCATGTATTGGATTTTTGGATTAGTGTTACCCAACAAAACAACTCTGGCTTTTTAGCCAATTCTTCTCTGAAAGTGTGCTGTATATTGCATTAAAACACATATTTATATATTTCTCTTAGTGCAGAGTGCGGCATACCCCTGCAGCAGCACATTCGTGCATATTGCGCAAGCGTGGTAATGTAGGCTGGCCCAGAGTGTGGCGTGACCCGCATAGCTCACAGGGGGGCCCCACATTTTGTGTTACGCCACTGCTCTCGCATGAATGAGTTTCAACCTTTTAAATTGCTTCACCTGGTCAGTGGGCTCAGTGGGTAATGTTTATGCCGCAGAAGTGACTATACCGTTTGCAAGGCAAATCTTCATATGCTGGCTGGCCAACCAATCTTCTATCTGATGTCAACATAATGATGAAATTAAATTGGGCAATAGGAACACCTTTCAATTCAGTTATATTTTGTTGTTCAGCCGTGGGTTTTCAAAATTAATACATAATGATGATGCACTATGTTGTAATTGGATCTGTGGGTTGGCTTGTGATGTAATTTGGAGTGTGGAGTGTTTATGGATGTGATGTGTGCAAGGTTCCACGGATGGCAGTTGGATAATCTGAATTGGGCTGGGTGATGTCCCAGTGCTTTCTCTACAATGTAACTACAAGGTAAACTTACCTTCTGGTCTTGACGTTGTGTGAGACCGGTGGACTCACTTTACATCACACTACAATCTAATGCAGATTTTAGAGGCAGTGACATCTGACACTGCAAGATGGTATGTTTTCAACTTGATGCAATGGGGCAAGGTTAATATTATTAAAGTGAATGTTTTACCACATATTCTGTACATCTTTAGCCTATCGTTGGAAGGTTATTAAGACACAAGTCAACACTTTAGAGAGGGAAATTGGCTGCTTTCTGTGGGTTCTGGGGAAGACTGTGCAGTTCCCTTGGGCAGTTTTGAAGTCACTGAAAAAACAGTGGAATTTGGTTTAACCAAACTCCCGAGACACAATAAAGCCTATCTCGAGTCAGCTCTCAGAAGCGGATGAGAAATCAACAGATGGAAAGGAGAGGATAATGCACTAGCTGGCTGGGCTGAGAAGCACTATGCTAACAGGGAAGCCAGTCTCAAGGAAACCTGCACCCGTTGCCATGAAGAATGGAATTGGAGCTTGGTGTAGAGCTCTGAAGGAAGCAGAGCAACAGGGAGCGTACTGGCCCAAGTCGGCAGTGTGTAGAAATACACAGTTCAAGGTGAATGCATATCAGTCTTTGTCAGGCCCACATGGGCAGTCCATCACCTAAATGCTATGTCAATTCCCTTCTAAAAAAGAGGACCAACAGCAATCCCATACACGTGGTTCAGCCTTGTTGGGCCTCATCAGTGAGGTGGAGCTGTGCCTCTCTGAGCACAGTGAGCAGGGGGTACACGTCTGGGTTCCCCCAGTTAACTCAGGGTGACCAACCCCAAGTTCCTTGCAAACATTTTTCAAAAAAGTAGCAGGCGCCCATATCCAGAAAGAACATGGCATCATAACCTGTTCTGTGTTTTTTCCCACTTTGAGAGTTTGCAGTCATCGTTTATTTCTCACTGTACCTTTCACAGATGGGAAATAACCATTTGCATATCAGTCTTTATCCCGCCCACATGAGCAGTCAAGCACCGAAATACTATGGCAATTCCTTTCTGAGCAAGAGTACCAACAGCAATCCCATGCATGTATTTCAGTCTTGTTGGGCCTCATCAGTGAAGTGGAGCTGTGCCTCTCTGAGCACAGTAAGCAGGGAGTCCACATCTGGGTTCCCCCATGTAACTCAGGGTGACCAACCCCAAGTTCGTTGCAACATTTTTTCAAAAAGGTAGCAGGCGCCCCTCTCCAGAAAGATCATGGCATCATAACCTGTTCTGTGTTTTATTCCCACTTTGAGAGTTCTCAGCCATCGCTTTTTGATCACTGTAACTTTCGCAGATGGGAAAAAATTTCCATTTGCATATCAGTCTTTGTCCCACCCACATGTGCAGTCCAGCACCGAAATGCTATGGTAATTCCCTTCTGAACAAGAGTACCAAAAGCAACCCCATACACGTATTTCAGCCTTGTTGGGCCTCATCAGTGAGGTGGAGCTGTGCCTCTCTGAGCACAGTGAGCAGGGAGTCCACGTCTGGGTTCCCCCAGGTAACTCAGGGTGACCAACCACAAGTTCCTTGCAAATGAAATTCGAAAAGGTAGTAAGCACCTCTCACCATTACACTCAGGAGATGCTAGCCCAGTCCTGTTTTAACTTTGCATTCTGGGACGTGTAGCTCTGTGTTTCTAATAAGGGAACTGTGGGACTACAAGTTCCAGAATGCAAAGTTAAAACCAGTATTGGACTAGCATCTCTTGAATGGAATGGGTAATGTTGACATGCATAAAGAGATTGTAGAGGAGCATTTGTGACCATACCATGGCGAGTATTCGAAAGAAGGTACCTACTGAGACAGCCCTATCGAATGTATCGCCGAATCCCTGAAGAGAACATAATGTGAGGGAGGAAATCCCTGAAGGAATATGAAAAGGAGCAAAAAGAGGATCTGGTGACGTCATGAAAGACGAGCGTGACGCACTGAGAATACTGGCTGAAGAGAATGTATGGATCTTACAGAAACTGATGAGGAAGTTAAGAATCGAGTAAACTTTCATATGCAAAAAGAAGATTGCATGTTTGCGAAGCACTGCAGAAAATGCAAGCCATTCAATAACTATACAGATGCTGTAATGCAAGTAGATTAAGTAATTTTAGAAGCTGGCTATATGTAGTGAATAGACTGCAGACGAAAGCCGCCATTGTTTAGAAACTGGACATCAATGTCATGAATTTAGTAAGCCAGGACGCATGGAGAGAAAACGTGCGAACTGTGTCGGCGCAAGAAAAAGGTGAGATCATGGAAACAAATGGCGAGGCTGTCTGGTCTGTTCTGGTATCAAAGCTGAAGCAGCCAAGGTCGGTTATCTATTCTTGAAGGCAGTGAACGTGCAAAGCTGAATCATCCCTTATTAAGGTGCAAAGAAAGAACACCAAGCGTGTCAAATTTGATTTATTTAAGACAATTAAATGCTGCAAAATGAGACTATATTAATGACAGAGTTTACACTTTTCAGGCTAAATTTGATGGAGATCAAACACATATAAAGACCCCTAATGCATCACCAGGGACATCTGATATGGACTCTGACTCAGATCCAGGGGCAACCAATACGGGTGGCACAGCAGGAACAGACCAAGCACAAACAGGTGAAGAAAGACCACATAATAGGAGAGGTTTCCTGGTGGAAATCAAAAGATATAAAAAGGGCAATTATCTGAACCCCAATGTGAATTACAAGCAAGTACGTTTCCAAAAAACACTCCCTTTAGGCTCAAATATACCAACAACCCCAGCAACCTCAGAGGAGGAAGAGGAAGAGGAGCTAAGAGGAGAGGGAACCGGAGATACAAGGAAAAGATTCACCAGATCAAGTCTCAAAGCATCACAACCCAAGCCAATTCTAAAAATCTAGTTATAAATCTTTCGGATAAACAACTCTCACCGAAACAAATCACTGTTCTCAACTATGGCCTCTTCTTTGCACCTAGCACATCATCTGACATGACCGAGGTACAAATAGATCTATACAAATTTACGAGAAAATTGAAATTGAAGAAATACTTTCACAACAAACCGATATTCTTCCAACAACCGACAGTGTTACCCCCCATCAGCAGCAAGAGCATTCAAGAAATTGAGAACATACACCTCCTTGCTAACCTTGCAGGTGAAAATGGTCAATCAATAGCTGAGATCCAAAGAGACCTAGGGATACATCAACGGAATATGGACATTTTGGAACATAAGAACAGATCCAAATTTATGCCGCCCAATATTGAAGACAATGCAATAGAAATCTTCTATAAAGCAATTACCAAGGAAATTCACCAATATATTGATGGACAACACAAGGGGTACATTAGTAAAAACTTTAACATATCCAAATCTGAGCAATTGGCTCTTCAAGAGCTATCCATGGACATCTCTCTTATTATTAAGGAGGCGGATAAAGGAGGCAACATTGTCATTCTTAACAAACTAGACTATATTAGCATGGCTCAGGACCACCTAGCAACCCCGGACTGCCACCGCAAACTTAATAGTAATCCAATGACTCAAACTGTTCAAGAACTCCAGATACTGGTACAAGAATGGTACCAACGGGGTTTGCTAACTGATGAAGAAAAACACTTTTTGAATAATACCAGTCCCGTAATGCCTACCTTGTATCTATTACCTAAGATACACAAACCCTTTGAAAAACTGCCAACAGTAAGACCTATCATGAGTGGCCAAAGATGGGTCACTGAGAACCTAGCAACCTACATTGACTCATGCATTAAGGATCTTGTACCAAACATCCGAGCATACTTAAAAGATACAACCCATATGTTACAAATTCTTAATAACATTCTATGGAAATCAGATTACTTCTTATTTACCCTAGATGTTACTGCATTGTATGCATCAATTGAACACACATTAGCTCTTAAAAAAATAGTCCACGCATTTAGATCTCACTCAGCGTCGCATGCAGATCATGTTCAGATGCTTAAGAACTTTGTGGACTTTACCCTTAACCATAATCAATTCATTTTTGATGAAGAGTACTATACCCAAACCAAGGGCATAGCTATGGGTGTCAAATATGCTCCCGCTCTAGCAAACCTCTTTATGGCATACTTTGAAGACTCATATATCTCCCATAACAATCCATATATTAAGTACATTCCTGTATGGAGGAGATATATAGATGACGTGTTTGCAATATGGGCAGGCACACTGACCCAATTCAATGACTTTATGCGATTTCTTAATCAGAACCAATTTGGTATTCAGTTTACTGGCAAAATAGACCCGACTGAAATTATGTTTCTGGACCTCAGAATCTATGTAACCAATGGAACCCTTCAAACTTGTACTTTTCGTGAAGACACTGCAGTCAACTCCATTTTACATGCTAAAAGCAGTCATAGAAGAAATGTGATTGATAATATACCACGCGGGGAGTTCCTTAGAGCAAGGAGGAACTGCAGTGAAGATGTGCAATTTGAAATAGAATGTAAGTCTATAGGAGCCAGATTCCAAGAGAGGGGTTACAGGAATTCCACTATTCATCATGCATTGAGGAATGTTAAAACAATTACCCGACCCTCGCTCCTCGCACAGACCATGAGTGAGCCGGCCAAAAATGCTACTGGATTCCCACTGTATGTTAACTTTATTACCAAATTCTCAAGTGATTCTCAATTCATTTACCACATCTTGAACAAACATTGGAATCTCTTACTTTTGGATCCAGATTTGGGAACCTATATCACAGAGAAACCCAGAATAATCTTCTCAAGAGCACCGACTCTCAGAAATTCACTTTGCCCCTCCTTTATGAAATCTGGCTCCAACAGACAGGCGAACTGGCTCACGCAGAATATCAGACCTAGTGGCTTCCACAAGTGTGGGACTTGTAACTTCTGTCAGTTTGCCTTATCACCAACTAAAGTATTCACATGTCATGGGAATCTGAGGATTAACATTATCGATTTCATTAACTGTCGTTCTAAGTTTATTGTATATGGAATTATCTGTGTCTGTAAGAAAGTATATGTTGGCAGTACCATCAGGGAGCTGAGAGTACGTATCAGAGAACACCTTGCGAATTTGAACAGCCAAGACATGAAATTACCGTTTGCAACACATTGGCAAAAGGAGCACCAAATGGAGCACAGAATGGATATTAGATTTGTGGGCCTGCAAAATATTAAACCACACGCAAGAGGAGGAAATAGACAACTGAAACTAAGACAAGCAGAAGCTCGAATGATATGCAGGCTTAGATGTGTTCAACTCGGTCTTAACCATGAACATGAACTGAATGTATTTCTTTGATTACTATTAATTCCAATTTGAGACTTTAGGCTGGTACCACATCACACTAGACAAAGCAGTCCGTCGTGGGGTCTGTTCAGGAGGCGTTAGTTCACCCCTGATGTCTAAAAGATTCATACATATATTATATTATTGTTTCCAAATGTACCTTAGCACACCCAGCCAGGTGCCTAGAGTAGAAGGGCTCAAATACCATTGCCAGTTACTCAGTGATTAACGGCCAAAAGACTTTCCTTTTACCTATACATTTCGATCTACCCATCTGCCTCATTAAACAGAATGTTAACAACCCATTCGGCAAGTACTTCACATCACTGACCATCTTCAGCTTTATGGAATTACGACCTCGATTTGAGTAACTTACTAACAGTTGCATGAAAAACACAATTAGAGACATCCCTTCCCCTCATTTCTGTAACTCATTATCGAGTGGGAGCCCTGGTGCAAATTTTAATACTCCCACTGTCATTACAACCAATTTATAATCCCTTAACTGCTGAAACTAACTACTTTGTGGAATCTATGGCACTAAGTATAAATATAAATGTAACTCTGGCAACACAGCCACTTTCACATGGGGACAAGCGCACATGGGTTTTTTTAAATTTACAACTTGGTAACACAGCCATTCTCACACGGGGACATGTTCCTGCTTTTTGTGATTTACTTGTGCATCTTCTAACAATTAGAAGGCAGTGAAATCACCAGGTACCCGGTGCACTAATAAGCGTCACTTATACAGTATTTCCTTTTTGTTTTACCAACCTTTCGCAGTGCATGGCACAATTTAACTTTACTGAGTTTTCACCCTCATTTTATAAATGCTCCGCAGTACATGGATCATTACACACTATTGATTCTGACGAACCTATACAGCACGGAGAAAATCCCCAAATTTAAACCTTGTACAAAGTTGCTTGGCAACCGTGATTACAACAGGTCACATGACCGTCAACTTTATATTTCAAGCTGGACTGCCACTGGCTAGCCCAGACAACACCCACATTCTCTTAGGAGAGCGACCGGCGAGCAGGCTGGAGACAGCAGACAGACACGCATTCAAGTAGATAATGGTAAGTGTCTGCTGTTTCACCTGCGTTTGAACACTCAGATTGCAGTTCCATTTACAAAGGCGCTGATGGGAAACATGCCCCTTGTGTTTTTTCTTTCTTTCCCGTTCGACTTTTAGAAGACGAAATAGACGTTACCAGACATGGAAACATTAGCTTACAACAACATAACTTTCATGGAAAGCTCAAGACTTGCTGGTAAGCACGAGCACTCTATCTTATATTATATTATTTCATTTTATTTTAATATATTATTTTGTTCTCTCACTCTTGCTCATAGCAAATGAATAATGTTGTGCCTCACATAATTGATAATTAGTGGCACTGTTTGATTTTTACAGAAATACTTGCATTTGGAAAATGCATCCAGATAACAAATGCACACAGATTTAGTGCTCGACAGATCAGGTACCCCACCCTTATGGACTGTCTTTTTCTTTTTTGTGATGTGGTCATGCCAAACCCATTACCTATCTATTTATTTTGGAGTAAATATGACTGTTTTGCGTAGAAGGTGGAATTGACAGTCCCAATTAATGTGTTTCCTTTCTATCCCTCTCTTTGTCTTCTCTCCCCATCCCCCCGCCTTGTTTCTATTTTGCACTTATGATTTTGATGTGATATTATTGTATGTTACTTCTGTTGTCACAATTCCAACTTGGCAACTATGGAAATGTCATTATGTCTTGCCATAATGTTTGTAATAGTGAGTTTTGAATAGCATGTTTTGAACGCCCTGAGGACGGCCCAGAGAGGGCTGAAACACGTGTTGGCGTGTAGATTTTGTGAATAAATGCTTATAATTATAAGAAGAAGACTTGTAGTATACTGTGGGTACATATACCTATTTTGATAACCTTTAGACATATGATGGCAATTGGGGAGCACAGCAAGCGAGGCATCTCCTCATATTAGTGCATGGTTTTTTTAAAGGGAGACCGAGAAACCACCCTTCTTTGCCTCACCAATGCAGCAAAACCTTTCAGAATAATACATATCCAAACAAAATGTACCAAATCATGGTCTCCTGTTACGTAAGGCCAAGGATGGAAATATAGTTGAGCGTGGAGTTCTAGAACAACAATAGTGAAAGCCTGTACTGTACTCGCATATATTCACACAGACAAGGATACTTTGCAAGGCCAAGTTCAAAGACAATCTCTATGGCAAAAGGCATGGGTGATGAGAGATGTTGGGCTAATTGGGTGGGTGGTAACGTCGAGTCCACCTCCTGGCACCTGGGTCTGAGCTTACATGCTGCTAAGTGAACTGAATGTTCCAGACATGGCACGAGCGTTCCAACCAATTATAGAGGGCTGCATAACGAAGGGCCTTATAGTTTGAAGACCAATGATAAACTGTGTACTTAATAGTGTGGAAGATGACTTATTTTTAGAGGTAGACAGAAGTTGCCCACCTGACAGTAGATAGCCAATCACAATCCCAGCCCTTATAGAAATTAAACATAAATGTTCCCCTTGAACGTGTAACAATGACTCATAGGTTTTTCTTATTTGCCACGTAGTATGAATTATATTTTGCATATAAGGATGTTTTTATGAGAAATGTACTGAGAGCTTGAGCGAACGTCCGTTGATGTCCGTTGTAACTCCCTGTTTTAGATAATTGTTAATAAAACAGCACCTTTGCCATCTTCCTGAGTTGGTTCGATTATTTGATGCACATTACAAAAAGGGCCATATGCTCACGTGGTAGCAGTGCAGATGGTTGGAAAAGATCCAAACAAGTTTGTCTTCAGATTTTCAGAGGATCAGGCATCCTGTGCCGTTAACCGGAAGATCAGAGGGTTTCCTGTGGAGAGCGGTCGATAGAAATAAACTTGCAAGAAAAACCGAGAATGTTGGCAGGTCCCCCTTTGATGAAATCCCTGCCCGGTATCCACGGGCGATCTGCAAACGAAAGGCGAAGTGTTCGGAGTGGAGGAGGAGTTGATACCAGAGGCCTTAAGTCAATTAACGAATGAATTGTGAGTAAACTAAGGGGAATTGTAAATGAAGAGGATGGGATTGTGATAATTTTTAAGTAACAGGAAATATTGTGTGAAGAAAAGGTAGTGCCTAGAGTCCTGTCTAAAGGGAGTTTCAGAAGGAGACATTTCAAATCCCAACAGGGGTTGAGCAGAAACATATAACGTGTGAACAGGTTTATGTAAGGTGACGTCTCAAACCCTGTATAGGGTATAAAGTAAAGGCGAGAGAGAAAAAGGTGATCACAGTGTTTATTAATGTGTAATTTCGACTAGTCTGTTTGTTGTTTGTTGAGTATAAATATTGAAGATCAATAGAAGTTGAGAAGTAATTGAAAAAGATGAGGAGCAATAGTGACTGAGCATAGCCAAGTGATTGAGATAGCTAATTAAGAAATTAGAGGCTTGAGCGGCACTTGATGCTGCATGCTTATATTTGTTGTTTTAAAGGCGTTGCAAAAGTGGTGATTTTAGAAAAAGTATAAAGGTTATTTCATAAGTCTGGTAAGTATTGACAGTCAATTGAGGCTTGTCATTATGGGAGACACTCCCCTGATGCACTTATGTAAAACGCCACCAAAGCATATGCCTAAGTTCAAACAGTATAGTGCAGAATGGGTGAAAGGCACAGGATATAAACATTTTCATGCCATGGGCCCAAGGGGGATCGTTGCCAAAAGCAGTATTGCAACACATGACTACTTACTTACATGGGGAAGAAATTAGAGAAGGGATTAGCAATTCAAGAGCTCTGGAAAATGTACCAAGAAGAAAGGGAAGTTCGGCCACCTGAGGAGTGGATGCTTAGTCAGCGTAAGCAGGAAGGTGTTGAGCCCTCAGCTCCCCTTACCTCAACCAAAGTAAAAGGTGCTACTACGGACGAAATAGGGTTGTATCCTTTAAAGGAGTTGAACGCGACCACGGGGTATAGTAATCCAATTTAAGAAACCCCTGCTTATAGTAGTGCTGATAGTCCAGAGGAGAATAAGAGAAAAGAAGAGATCTATAAGATCATACAGGATAAAGAAGAAAGGAGCGAGCTGTCAAATATGTCGACAGAAATAGACAGGGCGATTGAGATTGAAAGGAAAGAAGGATAAAGCTGCTGAGATAGCGCTTGTGCAGAACAAATGGATGGGAGGACAGATATTACTCAAAATAGATGGGAAAATCATCGAGGAAGTTAGGCAAAGAGAAGATAAGAATGAAAAAGAAAGAGAAGACAAAGAACGAGAGAAGAGATTGAAAGAAGATGAGCAGAAAACAAAGAGCAGGGAGTGACGAGAACAGATATATCAGGAGGAGCAAGAGAAAAAAGAACAGACTAACGAACAAAGAAAATATGACATTAGACAGAGAGCGATAGAAGATAGGGATAGAAGAGAAAGGAAGAGATAAGAGGAGGAAGCGCAAAGACTAAGGGACAAAATATTACAGAGACGAAGGGAAGAAGAGGAAAGAAGGGAAGGAAGAAGGGGAAAAGAACAAAGGCAAGAGGAAGAAAGAATTAGAAGTGATGCGAGAAAGCGAAGAGAAATAGATGAAGAAATAGAATGAAGAAGAAGACAGTAGGGTCTTGATACTGGTCTAATTCGTAAGGAACCAGTAGGGCCAAGCCCAGAAATACAATGAGAGAAAATACAAGAGATTTCTCTGATGAAGGAGGCAATGCCACTAGAATCTAGAGTAGTCGATTGTCTCCCTAAATCAACTGCACCACAGTATGATTAAGAACTTTCAGACTTTAATTATATGATTCCACTTCTGTGGATGAGCCCATTTTGGTTACACGTGTTTCGGCATCTCGTGCATTTTTCAGATCTGGGCATTAGATTTTCAAAATAAATCTATGTACAATTGTTTCATGACAGAGATGAGGGAGTGGTGAGAGGGAGGATATTTAAGGTTAGATACAAAATACAAACAACAAAAAGAAAACACCATATGAGTTGAGCATTCATAAATGGTAGTGTGTCATAAGCAGTAAAAACCTTCTACCAAAATAACCCCAAACTTAGGCATATAGAAAAGGGTGCTGAAGCTATGCACCTGTTGCCACTCAGTTAATCCCTTTTTACCTGTGCTGACAGCTAAATCATATTTGACATTTCCAATTTAAATTACTATAAATGACATTCCATTTGTGCCATGTCCCTTTTATCTATGCTAATATATTGTATTCCACAATTCCAACTGAAATTATTATACAACATATTCCACTTGTGCAATGTCACCTTGTTTCCTTTACTCTTCTCTACTGTCATAATCTCTATTGAGCACAGTGGAACAACAGGTAGGTAACTTTTCTTACTTTCTACATGCTCACCACATTGTCACAGGTCTATTCCCTTTGGTTCTCTGTCAAAAACATGATATTGAATCCTCTATACCCTCAAGCTCCATTGAATGTAAGTAATCAGTAGGTTAATGTTTTACCACACATGGATATTTTCTTGTTCAGTTCATTATACGCAGCAAATCATCCGGATTATCCCACCTGTAATGTAATACACTTCCATATTCAATAGACGCTCACAAGCCTTCTGTGTGCCTGTCTTCCCTATATGTCACTAATTCACATTCCCCATTTGTTTGATTTGTTTGTCTTATTATCATCCCTTTCAGTGCATCATGCTGTAATCTAATGCAGACGTCACCGCACGTTTCCGCCGCACAGATCCTTTTACAATTACATTGCTCATAGCGTATCTTAGTTATTCAAATTCAGAACTGCATGGTTTCCCAAGACGTATGCATACTAATTTGCATTTCCCATTGGTTTGATCTGTTTGTCTTTATATCATCTCTTTCAACGCATCATCATGTAGTCTAATACAGACCTCGCCAAGCATTTCTGATGCACTGATCCCTTTACAAATACTTTGTTCATAGTGTATTTTAGTTATTCAAATTCGGATCTGCATGGTTTCCCAACACGTATGCATAGGATGAACTCACCTGTTATTCTAGTAATTACAGTACTGAAGTACTACAGTACTGAAGCTGTGTCCCTGCATATCAGCTCTCAAGTCATCCTGTTAGGACCTGCCGAAATAGACCGGAAAACGGATTGGGCTCACAATGAATCTGGGGGACAGGCAAGCCCTACCTACATCCAAATTAAAGATCAACTCCCTCCTACCCCGGTGGCTATTCATAGCTACATCGGTATTACCCGACACCTATTAGGAATCCATTCTATTGAAACCAGGGCATTAATTTCCCAGATACCCGTCGTGCTCAAATACAGTGGCTGATAGATACAATAAAGAGATGATTGCGACCATCCATTCTATAGACGGGTCACCATTAACTTTAGGTCCAGTCACACAACAAACAGGGGTCTTTAGAATAACATGAGGGACATACCATCATGAATGAATCCCCTTTGATATAATTGATGCTCCCTATTTCCAACTGTGAAAATCCAATCACCCTATTGTGTGGAATTTTGCTACTTAGAATCATTGATGAACCCATACATTAATCCAAGGAATTTGCAAAACATACCCCACACAAAGACCATCACAGCAACTCTTAATGTGCCCCTGAATACCTCACCTACTGAGACGTCTTGGACTCCAAAGAAGGAGAAGTGCTACCACTGCATCGGCTTTATGATTGTCGAATCAAGCTAATTCCAGGAGCACCCTTATCTTATGGAAAGTCTCCCAGGAAACCAAGGTACTGGAAGAATACATAACCAACAATTTGGCTAAGGGATGTATAAGACCCTCGACTTCACCTGCAGGGTCTCCTATCTTATTTATCCCAAAGAAAGATTGTGATGAATTAAGACAATGTATTGACTATCGACAGATGAATGATATCACAACTAAAAATATATATCCCCTACCTCTTATTTCAGTACTCATAGATGAAGTCCAAGGGTCTAGGAAATACACTAAACTGGATCTAAGGGGTGCTTATAACCTTGTTCGCATTCATCCTGAAGATGAATGGAAGACAGCCTTCCAAACTAGGAAAGGACATTATGAATACCTGGTGATGCCCTTTGGGCTATTTAATGCCCCTAAAGCATTCCAGTTCCTCCTAAATTACATCTTTAAAAACATTCCGCATTCCTTTGACAAAATATACCCAGACGATATTTTGGTGTTTTACAAAAACTATACATAGCATGTCCAACTTGTAACGGAAATATTGCATCGACTATGTCAACATTGACTGTATGCAAAGCTTAGTAAGTCTGCCTTTTATCAAGAAACAGTGACACTTTTAGGACATGTTCTTTACCCAACAGGAGAACACATGGATCAGGAGAAGATAAAGGCAGTGCAAAAATGAGCCATACCTCAAAACGCCAAAGAACTCCAAAGATGTTTGGGTTTTACAAACTACTACCAAAGGTTCATCAGGGATTATTCACAAAAGACCCACGCCCTAACTCGTCTTCTCAAGAAAGGTGTCACCTACACCTGGGATTTACCGGCTGAAGAGTCCTTCCTGTAATTCAAGAAGGGCTTTACAACAGCTCCTGTTTTAAGCTTGTCTAGAGCAGATACTCCATTTACTGTGGAAACGGATGCCTCCAATTGTGCTATATACGTGTCATATTATCACAAAAACAAGAAAGCACCAAAGAACTTCACCCAATTGCTTACCATTCCCGAAAACTCAATCCATCAGAAGTGAACTATACCATTTTTGATAAGGAATTACTGGCCATACGAGATGCATTTCTTACTTGGAGACAACCTGTAAGGAGCCCCATTTCCTATCAAAGTTTTAATCAATCACTGGAATTTAGGATTCCTTGAAAACAGCCACTAATCAAAGACAGTTCTTCTGGGTACATTTCTTTAGTCGTTTTGACTTCATCATCACCTTCAAACCTGTAGTACAAAACACAAAAGCAGATGCCTTATCTAGAGGTTTCTCCAACCCTGCGATGCCTGATCATAATGGTTTACAATCTATCCTGTACGCAAAAATAATATGCACACTATCTCGACCCATGTCCAGGTTTTTAGACACGATCAGAGAATCATATCAAGAAAAAGATATACTGCACTTCCTTCAAGAAGAACAACTTCATGACCTGGATGGCTTTTTGTATCACAATAAACAACTTTAGCGGGCCACTATGGGCAAAGGAAAACTCATGATCTTGTGAAAAGTTATGCCTGGAGGGAAAACATGGGTGAGATATTAAAGATTATGTCAATCAGTGTGAGGTCTGTGCTAGAGCTAAAAGTTCACGTCAGATACCGATGGGGCTACTACATCCTCTTCCGATATCCCCATACCCTTGGCACACTATCAGCATGAATTTTATCACAGACCTCCCTGAATCACAAGGATTCAACACTATATGGACATTAGTGGATTCATTCACCGAGATGAGCCATTTCGAATGAAAAGTATCCTCATAAACCCAGTCCCTGGGAAAGGCCTAGGAGGGCCTGCTTTTAAGCACCTACCTGGTTTCCTACCTGTTTCTGCTAATCATACAGTGGTGTGACTGATGTGCAGGGCCCTTATGTATCCTCGGGGCCCTGACCCCCCCCACATCTCTCATCCCAGCCACTGTCTATTCAATGCACTTACTTAGGCTCACCCTCCCCATGGGAGGTTGCACTTATGTTTTTCTCTTCATAGCACTTCACCCCAAGCACCTCTCTATGAACACCACAGCACCTATCCCATAACCCCTCCCCTCTGCACTTGAACGCTCTGAACACTCACAATGCATAGTAGGTTTGTCTCCCCTATTAATTCAATTCGTTATCTTTGTTGTAATTCATTGTCTACTGCCCCCTGTCCCCACCCTGTTGCCCTGTGGGCACTTTGAAACAGCTTTGCTAATTGTATATGCACCTAACAAGTGACCAATAAATAAATAAATAAATAGCAAGGGATCCTCAGCAAACCCTGTGCTAGAGCCAATTAAGTCACGTACCTGGGCCTGGCACCTGTACCTAAGATGGCGACTCTGGGATGGCGTAAGGCCCGGAGACGTCCTACTGTAACCTGGAAGCTCAAGGAGTGCTTTCGGATATGCCGATAAAAGATGACAGAGACGGGCGAGCTGCATCTAATCCATGTATTCAGCCAGTACCCCTCACGCATCCAAGATCTCTCACCAGCCACAGTTTTCAAGTAGGTTATTCCCTAGATAGTGATAGTTAGGGGTTCCTTAAGACCTCACAGTGAGTTCCCACATTCAGTCCTAGAGGAATCCTTCCTACTTTATAGATCAAGCCCCCATAGTAATCAATCTTTAACTTGCAACCTTTCTCCTCCTGTCATTGCTTAACTCCTTCATCACCTAATATATGCTATGTCCACACTACACTTCAGTGAGAATAAGTACATAGGGGAAAGGGGAGAGCGGGTGGTCAAGACATTGTTCCTCGCTGTTTCTAATACATATCCTTGTTATTATCCTTGTTATTATAGATATTAAGAAAATGACACATCTCCAATACCTCTTTGTTGCCTGACCTTGTGCTGTCTAGTAGCTGTGGAACGGATGAGGGATAATTATTCGGATAGTATCCGCCTAGGGTGTTGGGATTTCTGTCTCTCGTCTTTACCTCAGCAATTGTATCCTGCTGTGGATGTTCAATCTTGTTCCGGAAACACCAGGTACTGACAATAACAGAGAGGGTGAGAGAAGGTGGCTTGAAGACCAGATGTTGCGGGGGAAGGTGAAAGCATAAACCAGGGACGAGGACAGGACAGAATAACATAGGAATGGGATGGTGGAGGAAGTGCTAAATTAAGGATAGAGGGGTACAGAAAAGTGCTGTTAGGTTTTCAATGAGGGTAGGGAGAGAGGAAAGCAGGATGATGGAGAATGTAGAATGCTAGGAAACAGGTTCTTTAGAACAGAGGAGGGCTTTGAGGTTGGATTTAAATAGTGGTAGAGTAGAAGTAGTACAGAGAGCTAGATGAAGAGCATTCCAGAGTAGGGGAGGAAGGAGAGGAAGAGAACGGAAACGAGAGGAAGAACAGGGTGCCTGAGTAGTGGCAAGAAGCTGAGCTGAGAATGATCCTAACGAGAAAAGGGTAGAGTAGGGAGTGAGATGAGCAGATTGGTAGAGTGGGGCAAGTCCATTGATAGTTTTGAAGATGGTAAGCTTGATGATGAGATTAGAAAAGGTAGTCTATTCAAAAGTAGATAAATCTTTAGCCAATTTTAGATCCTGTGGGTTCAATGTCAAGTAAAGAATTTTGGACTTGTTAAACTTTACTACTTTACAGTCCTTTTTGAGAATAGGTAGGGAGACAAGAGGATTAGCCAGTGGCAGTAATATATTGAATGTGAAGTAAAATGTGCTAAATTGGCTTTTGATCCCATCACTGCTATCAAGATCTTTCTGATTTACAGACCACCACACAATATGCAAGATTTTTATTGCACCTGAGTGACCTCATATCACTGAACCTTGAACCCTTATCTAGAATCATCATCTTTGGTGATGTTATTCTAGGTTTTAGTGATGGTACTGATGCAATGGCAATTCTGGTTAGTACCACTCTACTGAATTTGGGCTTTACTCAGCATGTTAGCCTACCCACCTACAATAAAGGCGGAATCTTAGACTGGATACTTACCCATAACATCAGTATAATGGCGGTAGAAATCAACCCATGTCCCTGGTCCAAACATTACTTTTTTGAATAGTACATGACCATATCGGCCCATACTAAAAGCAGATCAATGAAACACTGGGTCTCATTCAGGAATTATCTTAAGCTCACACCATCAACCATGGCCTCCTTTATCTCCTCTACCACCAATAATCTACCCAACCTGAACTCGGCCAAAGAACTGGCTAAAGCATACCAAAACATGCTCAAGAATGCAGTTTATTGCTTGGCTCCAGTAAAATTGTGCCTGATAAGAACATAGCCCAACAAAATGTGTCTTTCTGCCAATATTCAGAGTCTTAAAAAACCAAGACCAAAGCATTGAAACAGTGGACAAAAAGCAAGTCACCGGACGATAAGGCCATCTACTCCCTTACTGCTTAAGCATATAAACTTGCCATCTACGATACAAAAAAATCAAGCTAGATCAAAGAATCTCTGGCGCAGCATCCAACTCGAAGGAGCTCTTTAGTATGCCCGTCACGGGTGATTAAAGATTCCAACTGGTGTACGGCCATCCAAAATGCTTTCACCGACAAATTAAAAAACATACAGACAGACATTGCAGCTTAGTATGTTGAAGAAGACAACTGTAATGAGAATCTAGCTCCTACAGGGCCTAGGATGACACTTCCCAAATTTGAATTGCAGGTGGTTAGTGACAGAAATTTTAAGGAAATTCAAGACCACAAATTGTAAAGGGACCTCTGTCCCGCACTTACGGTGAAGTCATGTGCCCCCCAGCTAATACCGCTAATCACACAATTCATTAATGCCTCTTTCAGAGGAAACTGTATACCATCATGCATTAAAAAGCCGTGGATCTCACCCTTAATCAAAAAACCTTCCCTCGACCCTAATATGCCAGGTAACTACCGGACCATTACAAATGTTCCTTATCTCCTGAAAATCCTGAATATGATGGCTCATCTTCAAATCGAGGAATTCCTCACTAATCACAAAATCCTGGGAGAAAAACAATCTGGTTTTAGGCTTGCTAATAGCACTGAGTCTACTTTACTAGACCGGAAAACCAATATCTGCAATTCCTTTGAGAAGGCCAAAACGGCACTAGTTGTGCTGCTGGATCTGTCTGCAGCAGTCAATTTGGTGAACCTTACTATACTAGCAGACAGATTACAGAATACAGCCTTTTTTTACCATCTGCAACAAAGTGGCCAAAATTCTTTTTCTTGGATCTCAAGGCCAAAGTGTTCTTCAAAGATGCTATGGCTGAGGAGTTTTCAGAGACATGTGGTGTCCGCCGGGGTCTTGTGTGTTGCCCACACTATTTCACATTTTCATGTTACCCTTATTTGAACAACTGGACAAAGAAGGCATAGTGTATGCCAACTACGCAGACGACACACAATGCCTGATCCACATCACCGGGAATCATGTCACAGACTCCATCGCTGTCAATTCTTTTTACAGGCAATTTCAAACTTGGATGCGTATCAACGGCCTTGCACTTAACGATTCTAAGACAGAGCTCATGGTTATGGGCACTTATTTGCATCTTTGGAAGTTAGGCCCAGAATATAAGAGTTTTGTCATTTTTGGTTGTACCATTACCATCTCCTTCCCTTCGTTCTTTCACAGTACTTTCTCTTAAGTTCCACTTACTTCACTCTGGTTAAATGGTTGCTAAAGTTTTTATCATGTCTCATTTTATGTACTGCCTGATTCTATGTACAAGGCTTTGGAGTAAAGCGCTCTAGAAAATTCAAATAAAATGCAAAAAATACAAAGAAAATACCACCGAAACCAAAGTTAAGACCATAGGGGTTACCCTGGACCAAGAAGTGAATATGAAAGCCCAAGTAAACAGCCTTGTCTCAGGAACATGTTATCATTTAAAGCTGCTCGCCCAGCTTTAACCCTTCTTAAACCCTACCAACTGTGCCACTGCTGCACAAGCTATTATAGGGGCATAATTTGACTATTGCTCTAGCCTACTAATGGGCATTGCAAAAGGCGAACGTACCCGCCTGCAGGTCATCCAAAACAATGCTGTGCACATTGTTGAGGGACTTTGTAAAAAAGATCATGTGTCTGCAGCCCGGTTTGCTTTATACTGGCTTCCGATCAGCACCAGAATCTCTTTTGGAATACAGAGTATTACACACAACTGCTTGTATGGAGAGGGCCCTAACTATGTGTCTAGCGGTATTGCATGGATACCAGCCCGCAGAGCCCTAAGATCCAATAATGCATGTCACCTAGACACACTACGGGCCAGACTGTCCATTGTGGCCCAAGGCTCTTTTCCTTATGGAGCACCTAAAATCGGGAATGCACTGCCTCCAGATCTGAGAGTGTGCTCCTATTCAAACTCAGGGTCAAACCCACTCTGTTCCATTAATACTTACCGTTGTTCTTAGGCATCTGCCACTTCTGGCATTTACTGTTTCTCTGTTTTCTGTGTGTTACTGTTAAGGCACCCCTATGCCCTAGAGACATTGTTTCCAGGATATATAAATAAAAATAAATAAATACACTGGGCCTCATTACGAGGTTGGTGCTAGTCATGGCGCTGTTAGCGCCATGACTAGCACCAATAACGGGACTGTGTCCGCCCTCGTTCAATGGGGAGTTACCGGTCCAGTCCGACCTTGGTGGGACCGGTAACTCCCCATTGTGAAAGCCATTCCCCATTCCCATTTGAGCCCCCATAGGGCTCAATGGGAAGGGGGAAGGCGTCAATAACAATACCGCAAATTGCGGTAACGTTTTGACCCCGGTATCCCTTAACGGGTCCCGTCCATAACGCCTGGTAAAACCAGGCGTTAAGGGAGGGACCCGCTAACGAACCTGGGAATAGGGCGCAAAGGGATTACTGGCACCAGTGTCATTACTGGTGCCCGGTATCCCTTTGAGCCCACCTCAGAATGAGGCCCAATGTCTGCTCATCCCTTAATGTAGCCAGATTGATCTACAGGAATTAGTTGGAGCATAATTACTTCTAAACCTGTTGCCAGCATGTTAGTTTATATCTTGACATCAATGTAAATAAGTGCTTGGGATGAATAAAAGGACATTTTCTCTGGGGCTTTTACTGGATTCACCATTAATGTAATTGTATTTTAGATTCTGAAATAGAATTGATTATTGAGCCTCCTATATATGTTAGGCAGTGTGGACGTTGATATATCTGCAAAGCCATCGGCCAGCTGCAATTTAATGGGCCATGGTGTAGTGGCCCAAGCCCACAATATGGTGGCTCTACCTTCCAGAGCAAGTAAACTGAATACCAACTTCTCCACACCCAACATTACCATCCAGGCTGACAGATTCTGTCGTTCAAATGAATGCATTGCCTGTAGGCAGAATGAACATGCACCTTCCACCTATTCTCCTCTCCCACTCACTCACTGTTAAAGCCAAAATGTGGGCGGCACACTGTCACATTTTCAACATTGTAAAATCAACACAAGTGCCTCACCCATTTACAAAGAAGCCAAACAGGCCTTGGATCACTTGGTTCATTCCAAGCAGGCTGGATTCTGAAGGATTTGCTCTCTTTTTTTAACCTATTTAATCCCTAGCCAAGAGAGCAAATGTCCTGCCAGCCGGGGGAGGGGGAGCAACTGCCTTCTCGCCCCGCTCCGCAGCCCGCCTCTATAGGTTAGCTCTATGAGATATTTTGAGGGATTCCCTTCATCGGGCTTTTCAGACTGCTACAGTCTGCAAGAACTTCACCATCTCTTTATGGATATTATGGCCTGCTGTGAGGAGCACCCCTCTAGCATCCATGATTCCCTTCAATTGTTGGGTGGCACTCTTCGCAATCTCTGAGCTTCTATGGAGAGTCACCCGAGAGAGAGACGGATGGAGAGTAAATATGTTTGAAACTCTTGGCGTTGTTGTACATTGGATGCCATGTGGCAGATGACAGGGCAGATGACAGAATTTATGAAAACAGAAAAGTAATTCCTTATGTGTTTGCATCTCAAACAGCCTGCTACTGTTTCCCCCAACCCCCAAAGTGGGATCATGATGCAGCTTTGTTGCAAGATTTTCATGATTGGTGCCTGTTCATTAAGGGCCCGATTTATGGAAAAGTGCATTTATCCCACAAGGGCCACGCACCGAGAATGACACTGTGTGAGCCTGAACGCAGAATAAAAGATGCACGCTCTGTGTATTCATGGAATTGGTTGCGCAAAGTAACCGTATATGGAAACCGCAGCCGGAACGCCCCCGGCACGCCCCCCAGACAAAGCAAAAACAATCAGAACAGCCACTTTAGCATGCTCCCCTGGGCGTGAATAGATGCACCCTTCAAACAGTGGGTGGGGTCCCCTGCAAGCAGGCCTGCATCTCGGGGATCCTGCCCGGGGTCTTCCGTAACTGTTACCGGAACACCGACAACATGCGTACAATACTTCATAACTCGGGTAAAACTCTGAAAATCTACGTGGGAACCCCTATAAACTGTTTCTGCATCCCGCTACACTGCTAACACTCACCCCTAAGTCAGATCGTAACCACGTTTGGGTGCATGGACCCCTAGGTCTGACACCCGATCTTACTTCTGCATGGTTATTCCTATGTGCAAGTGGTTGTACGCCTGCCTTCAGGTGGCAGATTGTATGAGAGCTTTGCGTGGCCATTTCCCTGCCGAGAGGTTCCGCGCTCTGATCCATGAATACCTATTGTCCCACACAATAGTGGATGTACGAAGAATTGCATGTGGGCCTTCCTTTGTAACGCCCACATTTTCTCTTGTTCTTCCTCATTATCTATGTTCTACCCCTTGCCCACTATGCAAGCGTGGTGTCTAGCGCAAGGCACTCGGCCTCTCGCAATGATGTGCCGAGCCTGTACGAAGTCCATGCCAAGTATGGAAAAGTGCTGCGCATTCGATTCCATGAACCAACAAGCAGGATTTCACACACAGTTTGGCATGCAAAGTCCGGTTTTCCACGCAGATAATTCCATGAATCTGGCCCTTAGTTCTTAAACGAAGAACCATATACGGCATGGAACCAAACTCCTAAATTGCTCTGAAGGGCACTCCACCTGTACCCATAAAGGATACCCGGGCTTGGCTGCACCACAGACTACATGTCCTACTGAAGTTTACGCTTAATTCAATGTTAGTTGAAATAAATGACTGGGCAGCACACACTGAAATGTTCAATATAGGCATCAAATAAAAAAGCTGAGGGATATCATGCTGAATAAATACAACAAGGCTCATAACAATTTTGGAGGTGCAGGAAAAAAGTGGAGGTAATACCAATTACCTCATTTTTTCCTGCACCACCAAACTACAAGTTTGCCGGTATTAATTAAAGTAGAGGAGTTACCTCCAGCTTCAAACAACAGCATCTTGCATGTTTATCGTCGAATGTGACAGGTTTTTCTGCATTCATTAATAACATTGAGATATGAACATTCCTAAAATCGTTTTCACTCATCCTGTTACAAGAAGTATGGTTGACCTCTTGCCCAGTTATTGATGGGTATCAGAAGGTTTTCAGCCCACTATCTAGGGGAACCTGGGGGGCTTTATATTAGTGGTGTGAAATGATACAGGTCTTGCAGTGTTTAAGCAAGAACTGCCTGAAGGTGTCCTTGCAGTGGGTCTGAAAAGGTCTCAGAAGAAGGTGGATATTCACCTCCTCATGGTGAATATTAATTGGCAGCATACTCACAGGAATTTAAACAGGACAATTGGGTTACTGCTTATCTTATTAGAAAATTGTTTTTCCAGTTTTCCCGTTGGGCAAGTCATAGTGGAAGGTGATCTAAACTCGGATTATGGTTACGGTTCAGAGCCCAGCCCACGACCCAGGGGCCCTCAGACTTCACAGGTGGGTACGCACAAAGTTATGCAGGGTCAGGTTTGGAGAAAAACTATGGAGGATTGGGGCTTACATATGATGAACGATAACTGAGTGGTGATTTCTATAGCCACCTGACATGGCATAAGGGAAGGATTTCTTCTGTGCTTGATTATATGTTTGTAAGTAGGGAACTTTTAGATCGGTGTGTATTTTGGATCAAAGGGAACAGACTTAGTGACCACAATATGCTGATAGCAATATTTTAAACTAATGAGAGAGTGTTATGTGTGTGGACCCAATTTAGCAACGGTCAATGGCGGGCAGTTCAGCTTGAAGTGGCATGACAAGAATGTTTCCCTTTTTAACAGGAATATGGAGTTTACTTTCATAAATTCCTCACTGGCACAGAAGAATGTTCTTTTTTCTGTGTGTGCAATAAATCAGTCTATACAATGTGCCATGCAGTCGTTATATAGAGGCTTAACTGCCTGCACTTCGGGTGTTGGGATGGTGGATAATAGTCGGAATGGGAATGAGGTGTACGCGTTGCGTGCCATGTTGGTGACAAGGGTACGGCGATGTTAGCATGATGTTGCGATTTAGCATATATCCAGTGTAGTAAATAAGGATGGGATAAGTGTTATTATTTCTTGTTATGTATAGTAATTATACTATAGTAGTATAGTTGTTACAGTATAGATTTGCACGCACATAGCAACATAATGACAAGTCTTCCGATGAAATATGAACACGATGTAGTCACGTGGTATGCCATATAGTACCTACAGATGAGAAGTGAGAAGCTTCATACGTGCATACGTGAAAGGAGGTTCACTGCTGGAGAATGCACTGTGAGGGGGGACACGGTAGTCTTGAACCTACATGCACAGATATGCTTGCACAGGGCCGTTTAGGGAAATGTGTTTGGGATAGTTGGGGAACAAGGGGTACATGGTGAATACATTAATCTGAATATCGCGTGTCCCTCCTAGTTTGCGCTGTCTAGTCAAATGGTCGACAGACAAAGGGCCGACAGTCAAAAGGTCGACACAATTTGGTCGACAGGTCTAATGATCGAATTTTTTTTTTAGTTATATATATTTTTTTAGGTTTTCGTTTAGGGAAAAAAAGTGATTTTTTCCAAACATCAAAGGGGGTTTGGGGCCAGACCCCCTAAAAAAAAAAAAAAATGTGAAAAAAAAATAATTCGATCATTTGACCTGTCGACCTTTTGGTGTCGACCATTTGACCTGTCGACCCTTTAGATTCGATCATTTGACCTAAAACCCTAGTTTGCGTAGGCTGCAAAAATCTGGGTTGGGGAAGTAAACTCTGTGTGACCTGGGAAGCTAGTTATCGAGGTTGAAGGCTGGGGTAAGGCAACTATCTACATTCAAGCACCTGCGATAACATCAAAAAGGCAGTTGTGGCCAGGTAAGGGTTTTACGACCTGGCGCTATTGTGGAGAGGGGATGTAATCTTTTAAAGAACATTGGAGTCTGTTATTCTGTGTCCAGGGAAGTCCGTCCTCCTGGCAGGTTGGTTTGGGGCTAGGTAATAAACCTGGTGCAAGGGGTACTTAAGGGCAGAGTGGACAAATGGTTTATGGGTTTTAATCAGGTTCTCAGGAATGACCAGGATGTTGCCATACGCCTTGCATGCTCAAATTGTGGTCGTTATAGATTAGCGTGAAATGAGGACACCAGCAACTCTGGGCGGATAAGATGCTTATCGTCAGTTCAAAGGGAACTTGTTTGTTTCTCTCCCTCCTCATATTGCTGAAGTATCCTTGATAATGCCATGTGAATCACGACTGGGGTTAAAGGTCCATGACCAGATGGAACCTGTAATAAATTAGTATTTTTGTGTGTGAATATGTAACTATGTGATCATGTCATGACCTACTATGGAAAGATCCCAAAAAGGGGTGTGCTGTAAATATGAGATATTACAAATGTATGTCGGAACGGGATGGTGGTTAAATGAACTAATAGAATGAGAGCATAGGAACTGAGGGGGATTAGATTTATTTGTATCGGGTGGACCAATCAAGTTTGGGGGGATGACTTTTGTAACAAAATATTTGGGAGTGTAGCAACTGTTGCAAATATATATAATGTGAAATCTTTGTGTGATTCAGAGAGAATCTGGTTAGTTCAGTCTCTAAAGTGTAGTCTAGCCCGTCCTAGCCGTTTGTATGATAAACTTGCATTATGGACAAATGTGCACTCGCTTCTTAAGAGGCGGGCCTGTTCTGGGTAAGGAGATCGGAGGTCCACCCCCACATTTGGTGACCATGATGTGATCTTCAGGCTTTCGGAGATGCTGGGAGATTCCTGTCCACAAAATCAGCTGCATGGACCAGTCCTTCATGCACATTAAAAGGAGAGGTTTACAGGTGCCATGTTTGTTAAAGGCCTATCTGCTCCCCAAAGGCATGGTGCTGCGGTCCAGCTGTGCAGGGCGAATTGAAGGATCACCACTTCGGAGTACTTCAGAGACGATTTTATGTGAGTATACTTAGGTGGGTGATGCAAGAGGGTAATAGGGGAAAAGGAGGGTTTTTCCTTTGATCTGGGGTTTTCTGGTAATGGAAAAATAGGCATTGATGTGTGTAGTAAGACAAGGTTAAGTAGGTTGAAAGTGTGAGTGTTTTGGAGGAATTAATTAACTGTTTCGTGTTGTAAGTCCCTTTTCCATATATTTTTACCTAGTTTGTTATTTTAAGAGGGGTGAGGTGGCATCTTAACTGTAAGTCCTTGTGGAGTGTGCCCTGATACCAAGAACATGTGTCAGGTATGCCCTGGGTATAAGGTAAAGATTTTGAAATACCATCAAGAATGGCTGCAGGAAATTGAAGGCCTAAAGAGGGGACCTATGATAAGGGAATGTTTGAAAACCTGTATACATTCTTATTTTAGATTAATGGAGGATGTATGAGAAGGGCGGAAACGCCCACAATGTTAAAGCTGCAGCCAAACGGCTGAGACATGAGAGTGCAGGGATTCCTTCCGCACCACCCCCATATGGGCGCTATCCTTTATAGCCCACGCAAGGGTATACCAACCCCGATTTTGAACCTCAATTTTCTGAAAGATGGGATACTGAGGAAAGTGGAATGATCACTGCTTCAATGGTCAAGACCATAAAGAGATTGAGAACATGGAGAAAAAGAAGAATAACTCCTCCAACCGCTACGTTGGCAGAGAGATTAAGAGTGGAGGAGCTACAGATATTGAGACTGGCAACCGAAAGGTTAGATGAAGGGCTGAGAATGGGTGAAAAGGAAAGAATCGTGCCTTCTACCACTAGGATAGCGGGTACATTGCGGATGGTAGTGGAAAACCAGGTGCAGAAAAATTGGGAATAAGCGCTGAGCCTAGCAGAGAAAGAAGTAGTGCTGTTATGGCAGCAGAGAAGTGAAGAGCGGAAAGAAGAGAACAGGCAGGTAAAGGATGTAGAAGAAGAGAATTGAAGGCATGGATAAGTCCTCGTTAGGCCTGATAGGTCAGTCATCAAGGAAGTCAACAAAGAACTTGAAGGAGAAAGTGTTGCACTGTGTACAGGAGTCGAGCAAGGAGAACGGAAACGGCATACTACGGTAGTGCCAAGTATGCTTCTGTGCCCATAGAAAGACCAGGGGATGTGATAGTAGGGGCAAAGAATGAGGAGGATGAATAGGAATCGGATGTTGAGCAGAGAGAACAGGGTGCAGTAGCCCCACCTGCCGCTCCAGCAGCGACAGCTACAGAAATCCCACCATGGGGACTTAGGACATGCAGTGGTGCTGGTATGGCTGTAGTGAGAAGCAAGGGAAAGACGGGGAGAGCCCCAATAAAGGCGAGCTTAACTCAATTTCCATTGCTTCAAAGGTACAGTGAAAGTGTATTATGTGCTATGGTCGCTCATGGACCAGAATAACTTGATGAAGACACTCCCTTCGCTCACTACAGGGATGGGGAAGTGGATTTATGAATTGGAATAACAGACTTCCAGCGTCATGTTGGCCACAGGGGACATGAAAAGCGTGTTCACGACTCTAATGGGGGAACGGTCAGACGATCAGGTAGGAGGCGATCAGGGTATCCAGGAGTTCAGTTATATATAAACACCCATGATGGAGCACCCTTAAATAATTACAGGGCATAGGTATGTGGAGCCCTGCGGGTTATGTATCCCAATATGCCAATATCAATTTGTTTCTGGCCAAAATAGTGAAACTGGATGACAATCCTGCCGCACATATCCAGTTAATTCAGAAGACGTGGAGGGCAGAGACAGGAAAAGTGTGGGAAAAGAATGTGGGTATTTTGTATCATATGCTAAAAAAGGAGGCCAACGGTTGGCCGGAGATTCAGGTGCACATTGTGCATTTCTGTAGGAGACAACAGGAAAAGGAAAAGGGACTACTGAACAGTCACAAAAGGCAGAGGTCAAGCTCATTCAGAAGAAAATAGAAAAGATATGTTTAAAAGGAGCAGTGATTACCAGCTCCACGGAGGGACAGCGGGGACAACAGGGACAAATTGAACCAGGTATGGCACATGGTTGGAAGGATGGGTATGCTCCTGATCAAAGGCAAATGAGAGGGTTTCCGAGGGTTAGGGGAAGATTTCCTCAAGGAGGTGGTTCATGTGGCGGGTTCAGAGGAATGAGCCTCGGTTTAACGGGCCGATCAGAGGTAATTATGGAGAACTGAATGGGATCCAGTGTTGGTCGCGTCAAAGAATAGGCCATGTGGCATGAGATTGTCAGAGTAAGCCACAGTATTTTAATGTAGGTGCCCACCAGATGCACCCCCGACCATGCTATATGCCCCAGGTTCTGTGCAACCACAGCAGATGCAGGTTGGACAGAACCTTGCGCCTGAGGCTGCACAGACCTATATGTTTCAGCCAACTGTGCCAGCACAGGCACCGGTACAGGCATGGGAGAAGAACCCTTTACCCCAAGGAGCAGTCAATCACTACACTGGGGCAAGTGTCTTTGGAGGGAAGCCTTTCACGCTCTTAAGTACTAACATGTACCTGGATTAGAACAGCCCACAGGGATCTCTGATGTGTCTCGTCCTGTCAGTTACTGCTGATCCGAAGAGGTAGGTACACAACATTTATCTGCTCAGTTATTGGCAATACAGATACCTCGGCGAATCTCTTGGGCAGAGATCTCCTAAGAAAACATGACGATCGCTTTCACGGAAGAAGTTATAGTATGTTCAACTCCAGGTTGGAATCTGGTGAGAGAAGCAGCACTGTTGCATGCACGTTGCAATGACAGCACGACAAGGGGGGTGCCTATACATTCATCTTTGTTCCTTTACGGAGTAATGGCTGTGTTGAGTTGGGTCCCGGGGATCAGAGATCGGACATGGCCGGTAAAGACTCAATTTTACTTTCTACCTGCTGAGTCACAGGAGGTAACACTAGTGGTCAAAGAGGGCGGGAGCGGTCGGGAACGGTGCTCCTCTACTTCTTTTATTTACATTTTACTGTTCCTATACTTTTATTTTAAAAAGAAACTGTTCCGAGAGGGTTTCCTTTTAAAACAAAAGTGTAGGAAGAAGTTAAAACTTTCATTTTCAGTGCACTACACTGAGCGTTCCCCTAAACAGCAGGATAATGTTTTTTGGGGTTTGTATTGTGCCTGGGAGGGTGCGTGGCGATGGGGTTTGTGGAGAGCATGCAGGCCAGTAGGGAACATAGTTCCACTACTTCTTTTTGTGCACTTCGACCACTGGGTAACACTGGGCACTATTGTTACAATTCTTATAGAAGCAGTGGTTATTAAGAAGGACAGGGTAGTTCTCTCAGGCACCAATGAGGAAGGTGGAGAGTGGCACACAGTTTTGTGCATCAATCCGACCTTATCAGTCAGTCAGTCTGTCAAAACGTTTATTTCGGATGCAAAGATCCATCAAACACAAAAATACAACATTACATACATCCATAAAATATCAAAATTCATAAATATTTCCTTAAAATCATGTACAAAAGATCATGTCATACATTAATAAATCTAACCACAATAGAATGACAATAAAAGGAAATATAAGACCACTGTCCATTATCTAGAAGTTTTATCAATGTAAAAACAATTCCCCCTACATTCCACCATTACATTAAGTGCCCCCATCTCCCTGGAGCATCATCAACCCCTTTCTAAAATACATAGCTCTCTTCAAAAAAAGAGAGCAGTGCCCAGGCAGTGAAAACAGAGTCTGCACTCAAAAGGAAAGTGAGTGCTACTTTATAATGGTGGATCTCTGCCTTCTTTAGGGCCGGTATCAGGGCTGCTCTCCGTATCCCTGCATAACCAATACAAAACAGCAATACATGAGCCAGGTCTTCACGCTGATGTCCACACACTGGACAACTAGCAGAATCTGGAAACCCTTTCCAATTTGCTGTATTCCCTTGCAGCAAAAGGCAATCAAACCTCGCCCTAGTTATTAACCACAGATCTTTTTTGTGGGAACCCCATGTTAGATATAGTTGAATCACAGAGGGCCTACTAATCATAGTGTGAAATTGGCCAGATTTATGTCCATACACTAAGAGTATTATTTTCCTCATGACAGCCTCACCCAATGCAGATTTGTAGCTGTTCCCTTCGTCCTTCGTTACTAATGCAACAGGCAGGAAAAGAGCGCTGAGGTTGGCCTCCCCGAGGGCTTTGGAAATATAATCAATCCATGGAATTCTTTGCCACCCCACCCCACCCTGCCCGGTACAGACCGAATGATGAAGTGGCAAAGGAAGGCATATTCATTTGCCCACAACCAGACCCAAAATAAAGTCGGGGCCAGCACCCACTGGTCCTCCCAGAACTCCATTCCCAATTTGCGATGAATTGCTATGCAAGCCACAGAGTTCGAGAGCCCCAACAGTCTCCTGATAAATGTATTCTCCTTTATTTGAATTTCATCAGCCCTCTGAAAACCCCATAATGGGGTGCCATACATTGTGACTGTCATTGTTTGGGAAACGTAGACCTCAGAGATCACTTACAAGGGCTGACCCTCACAACTTGACATGAAATGAAAAATGCCCCCTATTTGCTGGCTCATTTTGGCTGATTGTTTGGCCAGGTTGGCCTTCCCGGTTAAAGCTTCCGAGAAGCTTATCCCCAGATAATCAAAAACCTTTACCCTGGTATGACTTCTCTGGCACAGAGCATTGGTCTCATTGCCACTGGCCGTTTTCTGCCCACACAGGCCATCGCAGCCGATTTTTTTGGTGTTCATTTTTAGCCCCAATTCACAAATGAAGGCTGTATAGGCGTTTATCAAGGTCTGTAGTGCTCTCAGTGTTCTAGCTATTAATACTGTGTCATCAGCATACGCTAGGACAGGAAAAGCCAGTCCTCCCAGGACCAAAAAGTCAGCCAAGATGTTAATGAGATCCAAAGAAAGACCATTGATATATATACAGAAACAGATAGGGGCCAGCACACAACCCTGCCGGACGCCAAATCCGACACTGAAGCATGCCGTGTAGTGTCCCCCCCGGACCAATGCGCACACATGCCTCATTGTCTGTGTGTATATCTACCAACACCCTCAAAATGTCCCCTGGGCAGCCCTGGGACCCAAGCACAGCCCAGAGCTTTGCCCTGTCTACCTTATCAAAGGCCGTGCTCAGGTCCATGAACGCTAGGTACACCGCTTCACCCCTACAAAAGACCGTATTGGCCACTATGAGATATAGATTAAGACTCTGCTCCATAGTTCCAACTCCTGGGCGGAACCCAAACTGGATGTCTGATAGGACCGATTGTTCCTCCAACCACGTTTCAATACGTACTAACAAGACTCTCCCAAAGATTTTAAAGGAAGAATCCAACAGTAAAATTGGTCTATAGGCGCTGGGGCTAGCCTTGTCCCCCTTTTTAAAAATTGAGAAAATGATGGCCCTTTTCCACAAGGGGGGATAATTACCAAATTTCATACAGGCATTGAACACCACAGTTAAAAGTGGCGCCCACATGTCCAAAGGATCCTGAAACATGTCTGAATGGATCATATCCGGGCCCGGCACCCGATTATGAGTCTGTTGGTTGATGGCCCTCTTAACTTCCTCCACTTCAAATTTTAAACAAGATGCAGCTTGGTCTACACAACCCTCAGTATTCGCTGCCCCACACAAACTCCCAAAATACTTTATCCATGCCCCTTCCTCCACATGGGTCCCACTTCCCAAAGTGGACCAACACCCAACGGAACCACCCTTCACAAACTCCCAAAGGGCCTTCTGGTACCTTCTTTTGGCAGCGTCCAAAAAACAGTCCCAGGCCACCCCTTCAATTTCCTGTTTTCTTCTCTTGAGCTCTATCTGGTAAAGTGCTCTAGCCTGAGTTAATGCTCTTCAACTGGATGCTGGATCCTTAAGTGTCAGCAGTAGGGCTCTCTTCGCCCCTTTACAGGCCTCATCAAACCACCCCTTCTGCAATGCTCTTCCCTTTGCCTTAATTGCTATCGTAAAAATGTGCTAGTGAGAGCACCCGCTAGTTCCACAAATGTATCTACAATTGCCTTTGGGGGTAAACCATCCCCCAATATATCCACCAAAAGGTGTTCATTCTCTGTGATTGATTTATAATGCAGTTTCTCCTCTAAAATGGTCTCCCATTTAATTCTTCTAGATCCAGTAATCACCCCCTTCATTGGGCAGGGTGCAATGTCCGAAGATGCCCCAACCCCGAGAAAACCCGTGAAGGACAAACGTATCGGATGGTGATCACTGTTCACATCGGGGATCACCTAAAAACTTACAGTACGTTCCAAGAGGCTCACAGAAATACAAAAATAATTGATTGTTGAGGAACCCAGATGGTTGTTGTTGAAGGTCATCTGGCCTGGAATATCCGGGGCCAGGCGACCATTGACAGTGTGTAATCCCCATTCCATCAACCATGAGCACATCTGCAAGCCCTTAGAGCATATTCTCTCATCCCTCATACATGGGACCGGGATATTCACTGACAAATACTCCAAGGGATCTAATGCATCCTTAGCCACGCTCATTCCCATTTTAATGTTAAAATCACCTCCCCAAATGTATAATTCATTTTTATTCCTGCCTGCAGACAGTAGGTCCTCAATGAACCCCTTCACTTTTGTTAGTCTGTCCGCCTCCAAGATGTGTGGACTGTTATAAAAATTAACAATACATATCGATTCCCCCTTTGCTGTAGATAAGAAAACCATCTGCAGGAAATCCATACCTGTATCAATCACCTTAATCTTACAGTCTAAAGAAGACTTAATCAGGATGCACAAACCCCCATAACATCTACCCCTTGGTTTTTTCTTGGCCTGGATTCCCCAGGAGATAAAACCATCTAATTGCGGGGAATCCATTGCCCAAGTTTCCTGCAGAAAGACCACTTTGTTGGCTTGCAGTAACTCAACAACAGGCCCATTGTTCATCTTCCTCAATGAGCCTGCAATGTTCCATGAAAGAATACAAAACTCACGGATTTGCTTGCCTGAAGGCTACAGGTTGGAGTGGGGACTATCGGCTGCTCTCCCATACTTGTTACTGGGGCTTGATAATCCCCTGGGGCAACCTGCTGTCAATCCAGATCCTCACACGAGGTGAGGATCTCAAATTGATTAGCCAGTTCCAAAGTACCAGGGGTGTCCTTATCCTTATAAGTGGTATGCCCTCTCTTCATGGGGATCCTGCTCCAGCCGCCCACTATCTCACAATCAGAAACTGGGTGAACTGGAATGTTTCCTTTCCCCACACCTCCATCCCTGCCCTGCTACCATGAGACTGACCCCACACCTCCTGCCCCCCAACCCTCACATAAATATGGTCCAAAGGAAGAAGCTTACTAAGGAGTCTATTTCCATTTGGTCTAAGGCCTCCTGCTAAATTGGAATTTAAGAGGTAATTAGCCATTGTTGCGTCTGAAAAAAGGTCCCCACTACATAGTCACCTGACAAATTTTTAGGCCTGCTTCCAACCCCACCCACTCTTCGAGCCATACCGATGATGGCGGGATCTATCAAGGGCTCCATCAGGTTGGAATAAATCCAATGCGACGCCTTATTAATTAGGAAAAGGGTTGATTCAAAACTTTCCTTAGGTAGCCCAGGCAGGCCAGTAATGATCCCCACAAATGGGACCGCTTCAGGAGGTAAGTTTAAAATTGTCTGATCCCCTACCCCTTGTAAACAAGCTGTCTCCTCAATGGCTTTATCCCTCTCTGGTCTGCAATTAGAGCCCCTCCCCACCTTTTTGGCAACTAGCCCTTCTTCAGCATCCGCTGCGACGGCAACAGATAGTTGCCGACTAGGCACTTCCACAGCCATATCGCAGCTGGAAGAGTGTCCACCCTTTATTGACTCACACAAAGCACAAGACCCAACGACAGCCACCCCTTCCGACCCACCTTTAGCCAGATCACACTACTTCATTGAGATTGCTCTTACGGAGTCATCCATAATTGCTAGGGTATTTAGGACCCCATCCTTCAATCCACATAGGGATTTCAGTATCAGCTGGAGAGGTTTTAACTTATCATCAAGTAAGGATTCCAGCCACACCTTATCCCCCTCACACGCTAACGCGGAGTCTAAGGCCAGACGTTCGTGGTCCTCTAACGTTGGGCTACTCATCCTGGAGATGCCCAACATGGTTAAATCCTGCAGATGCTCCTGTGCTACCCCCAATCCCTCTATTGCCCCATCCGCATCCCCAGACCTCTTCTCACAATGCAAGGGTCCAGGGCCATCCGCCCCATTATTTCCTTTACCGTGGCCCTCTAACAAGGGGACTACCTCTCTAGAGGCTTGCTCAGCAGCATATTGGCTATTACATCCATATAGGAGTCAAGGGATCTTTGAGAAGAAATGGTTACAGGTTTTTGGGGGGGGGTTTCCAACTTTGGTAGTTTTAACATTTTTAGGTTTTTTTCACTCCCTTTCCGGAGCCCCTGCTCCACCTGATCTCCCCTCATCCCCAGCCGTTCTTTCACCATAGTTCAGGGTTTAATAAACAGGGTTAGCTGGTAATAAAAGTAAAGCTAAGAAAAAACACACAGAATAAAATGGTTTTGCCACAATTTGGAACAGATGGGCAATAAGAAGATGGAACAATGGAGCATAAAAAGATCTAAAAGTAAAACCTTTCCGCACCGTTCATTAACTGGCAGTTGACTAACAATGTCTTAAAAGCATCTATAAAGCCCTCTGCCGAACAATATATAAAACAGTATACAAGATGCAATAAACAGTGTACAGAGTGCAAAATGCAAATACCCAAAAATAATAAATGTGAATATATAACAAATAAATATGTATGAGCAGGTTAAAGAGGGAGGAGAGATTAAACTCACAGCCGTCCAACAAAAACAACAAACTCAAAAACAAAGGGGGAGAAGAACTTCTTCGCAGGCCCCTGCAATAGCAACAAAAGTTGTGGGTTGTAGGTAACAATATCAACAAACCTCCAGTCACTGCTAAAAAAGAAAGAAAGGATTTCCAATGCTCCCCGAGAGAAACAAACTGTCAAGGCAAACACCACATCAAATAGGTGTATATCATACCATACACATCACAGAGGGGGGGGAACGCCCGGCAGCTTAAGGAGCTGCTTGAGTCCGACACTTCCCCCGCCCTCTGATAGTTCAAACAGAAGTATGGACCAGTAAGCCCACTGGTGGTACCTGACACGGTTAGTTGCGTAAACGCCTCAACACGCCGGTCAAATTTCAGTTCCCATGAGTCCACATGGGTGGTTAGTTCCTGAGTTCCTCCTAGAGCGCTCTCTTTCTATTTTTACTCCGGCTATGACTGCGATCTGCCTGACGGCTCGGAACGCTCAGTATCTGCTGGCAGCTGCCTCTGAGTGCCAGAACGCGAAGGACGCCAAGGACTCTGCGGGACTCCAGGCTCCACACAGCGTTTCCTGTTAATGATTAACCCCTTCACGACTAGGGGAAAGCAGTCCTGCTCCGACCTTATCACTAAGGTATGTATCAGACGAACAGTTGTTCAAGGATGCCGAACGCACAGGAGAGATGGTTTTGGAGATAACCATAATCTCCCTCATCGTGTCCAGAATAGACTATGCCACCAGCATATACCTTGGAATGCTGGAAGACCTGCTGAGGAAACTACAACGAATACAGAATGCATCCGTCATACTCTCCCGAAGAATCAGACCAGCACTAAGGATGCTACATTGGCTGCCACTTGAAAGACAAATCACCTTCAAAACAATGTGCACATCACACTGAGCAATCCACGGCCAGGGAGCCAAATTCATACAAAAGAAAGTCGCCATCTACAAACCAGCAAGAACACTTAGATCCAGTAATGACACCTGCTTAGAACCTAAATACTACTTGAGGAAAAAGACTTGGAGGATCAGCCTTCTTTTGCATAGCCATAAAACTCTGGAACTCCCTACTGAAAGCAATATGAAATATGGAGACCATCTTAAATTCAGAAAACTATTTAAAACCTGGCTCTTCAACTCTAAAGGGTAGGAAAACACCTGAACGACAGCTACTGATCACGTAATGAGCAAACACATGGTGGAAAGGAACCCCACGAAACCGGTGAGTAACTTAACATGTCCAACATGAACTGAGACCAACCTAAGGGACCCACCACCATCAACGCTACCCAACGCGCTAAGCCATGCAAAATTCAGCAAGCGAAACCTACCAGAAAAGCCGGTAGTACAGCCACTAATATACTCCAGAAATCCCACCAAGCTAACTACCTAATATCTTATACCCACCAGCACTCAGTCTACTAGCATAAGATTACCTTATCCGACATGTGGCCCAAGTAGGAAAACTAGACACTTTCTACTCTCAACCTGTATGTGCAGGCAAGCTACATTCTGCATCAGGTATATTAATAAGCTGCGCCCTGAGACAGGCACTATGTAACATCTGTAGCTTGCCGGGGCCAGCTTTCCGAGAGCGATTGTGGGATGGGAAATGCATCTGACTTCAATGAACTGTTGGGGCAGGAAATGTACCATACCTCGATGGATTAGTTTAAAGATGGGAAGTGTGTCGCACCAGGTTGGATTGCGGGGGGTGGAAGATACGTCAGACTTGCGTGGGCAGTTTGGGCCAGGAAGTGTACTACACTTGGATAGAGTGTTGGTGATGGGAAGGGTGTCAAACTTGGAGGGACGGTTAGGAGCGGCAGATGCATCACACCTAAATGGACTGATCGGTTGAGAAATGCGTCGCACATAGACGGATTGCCTGGAGGCAGAAACTGTGCCTCACTTGGGTGGAATGTTGGGGACAGGGAACGTGTCTCACTTGAATGGACTGCAGTGGGTGGGAAAGGCATTGCACTTGTATGAACTGTTGAGGGTCAGAATTGGATCAATTGTGGAGGGACTGTTGGGTGTGAGGTCTGTATTGTCACTAACCGACCATACTAAAAAACTCACCTTTCTGGATACACACCCTCAAACTCTGAACTAAACACAACAACTACTCTACCACACCACAAACCACATACACTTCACAACTCCTGACACGTAAACAAACAATACACAATCACTCCTCAACACCACATGACGGCTACCAACCAAAAATGCACATCAAAGCTCTCTTGCTCTTCTCCCTCTCAATCCCACTAACAAAACCGCCAAGAGACCACAGTGCATGGCACAAGCCATTAACATTAATGTGTTAGAGACATATATATTGGATGTATGTGAATGATTGTGTGTGCTCTGTATACTCATGAAATTTCCACAGGAAGCTAAATTTGCCTTTTTGCAAATAGGCTTCCTATATTTGTATTATGCTTTGTTGAGTTCCCCAGCACAATGTTTGGGGAGTTCTAACTCCAAATACAGCCTGTTTCTTGTCCCAGAATTGTGGGGTGGGAATCAAAAACTGAAAACCACAATAATACCTGACAGTTTGTCAGTATCTCGTATCCCAGCTAATTTAGGGTGTGCCAGCAGGACAGCAGCCCCAGGGGCTGTATGAGTTGGGAAAAATTGGAATTGTGTGTAAAATAAAACTCTGCGGTCATTTGCAGTCATTTCTGTAAAACGTGTTCATTAGCAAAGAGAGAAGGAGCAACAAGGTTGAAAATCTGTGCTAGACTGGTTTAGGTGAAAAATAACCTGGGTGTTAATTTTTGTTGATGTAATACAGACACTGCAAAGTAAAATAAAAGTTTGAAAACAACTTGTTTTCTAGTTCGGCTGTGTACATATATACAAAGAAGCCACCCTGTTCCTGTATTGTCCTTGTGTAGTTTTATGAAAACCTGTCACCAAACATCTAGCTCATTTCAATTTAATTGTCATGTTTGTACTTTCTGGGGTCCAGTATGCATTTTCCCATCACATTCATGTGCATGGATTGTGCACTCTGGCCTGCATTGCTGCCATTCCATATTTGCTTCCCCATCCCCTGTCTGTCAATGCCAGGTTGGCCTTAACCTATCTTGACAAGAACTCAGGTAGGGAATCACAAATAGCCTTTGTACTGTTTTTCCCATTTGTAAGCTTGTGGAGGCATGCCATCACTATTATCCCCAAACCTTCTGGTTGTTCCACTCAGCAAGGAGTACACACAATATTATGACTGTTTTCCCTGTTTTGAAATCTACCCAGAGGAGCAGAAGCAGGTTTTCCAGTCTATTGTCAAAATAGGATTCCGGGGCTCAAGCCATCCCATCAGAGTATCAAGGGAGTGGGAGCCCAAGGAAAGACCCCAGAATCAGGCCCCAGTTACGCAGCACCATATCGCTTTTGCAGACTTCATTGGGTGTCACTCCCCACTGGCACTTTGGTACACCAACAAAAGACCTAACAAACGTTCACTAGTCGCCTGTCAGAATACCTGAGCACCTATATCATGTTGTGCAGCAGTTAGCCTCGTTATGTGAGGCGGGGCTAGTGTGGTGGCATTAAGAGGGATGTGCTGAATTCTTTTCTGGTCACCAGAGCAGTTTGTTTAATGAATTTCATGAACAGCAGCCACCGGCATACCTTTCCCATGAATGGTCATCCAGCTTTCCCACTGGCCACTGTCAAAGATCCTGCCTTCTCTTTCCAAGGTCTGATGCCAGAGAATATACCATCAGTACTCCTTGAGAGCTCATCGCAAGCCCCACCTCGCTTTCCCAGATAGGCAAGCACTGTTGAGGTGAAATTCAGAGAGATTGTGAAAAGAATTGTTCTGCTTTTCTCAGCTCAGAAGATTTGCCTGGGAAATATGGGTAAGGGAATGTGTTGCTTATTGGGACTGCTGAACTTACAATGTATATATTTTATATCATTTGTTCTCTGATAATTGGACTGCATTAGAGCCTCCTTTTATGAAGGGATTGGTTTAAATGTACATCAGGACTCAGAGTATTACTTCTCTTCTTTACTTAGAACAACTACAGTGAAGTGCATATTGCCTGGTGGTTTAAATCATCCCAGATTCCATTAGGGATTCCAAGTCTTTCCATGTTCTAGAAATCGTGTGGAGGCACACCTTATTACGTCACCGTTCACATCATACCTGCACTACCAAGAAACTCCCCTAGGGAATATCCAATGTCCCACTCTTGTTATCACCCTGGTTTATCACCATATGCCATTCCCCAGTAACCATGGGAACCAGAGGCAATTTGTCACTTAAGAAACAAACCTGGGGCATCCAGCAACGATCTCGTGGTTTATCCCTACAATATTTCAATATGCACCTGCAGACTGGCACGCAGGTGATTGGGCAACATTTATTACAATAACAGATGTATGCCAACAATTCGATGCTCCACCTGGAAAACTCCCAATAAACATCCAGATGAGCACCTAGCTCTGTGTGAATGAAAACTCCCCATGCCTGAATGGAACCAAAACCTAGGCATGAGTTGCACAAAATACAGCAGAGGACAGTTTACATTAGACTGGCCACAACAACTGACAGCAACACAAATACTAAGGTTAAAGGTACAGAATCTTGTAATTTTGTTAGACTTAGACCTCTTTTTCACCCTTAATCTAGACTGTGACCATTGTAGGACATACAAACCACTAGCACAGGATACTTGAAACGGTTAATCCTCTAATGTTGGGGTTCAAAGAGCATAAGTCAAAATAGTTCTTATGTTTTCCCAGATCGGATTCTCTAACATGGTCCAGATTGGTGCCACAAGAAAAGTAATGTGAAAGCTCCAAAAAAATCCAAAGCAGGGCATTTGGGCCGCACCTGAATAAGGACAATGTACCGCATTAACCAGTTCCTGCAAGAGTTTCACTGACTACCTGTGGAGCGAAAAACAACTGTAAAGTTCTGTGCACTGTGTTGACTGTGCGCAATGCGCAAAGAATCACAGGTCCTGCTTATGTGCAGATACAGGTACTATCACATTCTTGTGGGACCTTTAGAGCAGGCAATGTCAAGCTCATCAATTCAGACATAAGAAACATTGGGGTAAAATCAGCAAAGTGTACCTCATCCATTCTTGAAGATTCTCGTGCTGCTGGTGGCATGGTAGGAAACCACAAGCCAAATGTTGAGTGGTTTATACAAATCATTGGGCCTCATTACAACATAGGTGGTAGGGGGTTAACAGCGCCGGTAGAGCTGCCAGCGCCGTTAACCCTCTACCACCTCATTACGAGGACTGCTTGCGGGTCCCGCTAAGGACGTCTGGTAAAACCAGGCATCCTTAGCGGGTCCCGCGAGCAGACCAGGATGCTAACAACGGGCCTGTCATTAACGGGCCCGTTGTTAGCATCCTCCCAATTCCCATTGAGCCCTATAGGGGCTCAATGGGAATGGGGATGTACCAGGTCCAGGTTCCTTGAATGGGGAAATACCGGGCCCTCCAAGGTCAGAATGGCCCAGTATTTCCCCTTTCAAGGAACCCGGCGCCCGGTACCCGGTATGGGGGTAGCTATGCCGCTAAAAGCGCATGGCTACCTCCATACTTGTAATGAGGCCCATTGTGTTAGTGAACTACCACGTTTAGCAACACAACGGTCATAACGCAAAAGAGGGAGAGCCACAATCTGACTGCAGCCTGTTTGCTTTGGGAGGACTGCAGACATTCAGCAGAAAAAGCCACACTGTGCTTATTGCCTCGCAGTTATCAGAGCACTTTGGGCATGTGGCATGTGGCATGCAGAGTCACTTTGCTTTAGGTGTCTCTGCGTTTCTGAGCATGACAAGGCACCTCAGGGGGTGGGTCATGAGTAGGCCAATAATAGAAATGCCATAAGTAATGGGAAGGACATCATCTCTATGATTTACAGGTTGTATATATAGAGCACAAAATCTGACCACTTTCTAGGATGTTTATGAAATACTTAAGTCTCTCAAAGGCTTAAAGTCTTTGGGGTGGACTTTTCCACCACATAATAGTTGAATAAAGACAGTGACAGTGAATATGTTTTTAAGAAACGCACATGAAGTGAATGTTGGTACAAATATTTGCATATTTCTATATTTGCATTGAAAACTCAACTGCATTCTAAGAATGGGTGGGTTTACATGCCTAACCATGTTCAACTTGCAATAAGGTCATTTCAATTTTTTTTTTAAAAATGCAGAAAATCAAAGCCGTCATATTAGATAGAATGGGGTCATTATTACCCTGATGGTAGCCGTGCAGCAGGAGTCATGAATTGTTCGGTGCCCGGGAATGGGCAATTACCGGGGCATTACAGCCCCGGCTGACCCAGTAATTGCCCATTCTCGGGCACCGGAAAATATTACTCTCCATTCCCATTTGTGTCCCATTGGACTCAAATGGGAATGGGGAGTAATATTTTCCCATTGGGCTGAATAGGAATGGGGAGGTCGGATGCACCGGCACCATTCATGAATGGTTCCAGGGCATCCGACATGGTCTGCTAGCGGGTGCCGTTCCGCCCGCCAGATCAGACCTGGCAGGCTGAAAGGCACCCGCTCGCAGAATTCGTAGTTTGCTGGTACGGAAACAACGGTACCGGGCAAGCTTACCGGTACCGTTGTTTGCGGACCGGCAAATATATAATGAGGCACAATGTCATAAACTGCAGCTGCTTTTGAGCGTTCCGGAATCTTCAATTTTTCATGCCTTGTTAAGCTATGATGTTGACCTATCCCTTGAGAGTGCTTATCTCCAGAGCTTTGTACTGATGGTATTGGTGATGTTATTTGCTATGTTACACTTGCTACTAAAGCACATATAATCCACAAGTAGCCTCTTGGCACTGCTGGAGATAGCATGAAGGCAAGTTCTTAAACATTCTGTTCAATTGCTTTCTGAAGGAGAAACGATTCTCAGTATTTCTAGGGTATACCAGCATCTTGGGCCAACGCTCCAGCACCAAATATGAAAAAGACTAACTGCCCAAGTGGCTCCTATTAATGAGAGGAACAACCATTCAGCAGACTATTAAGGATCTTAATGCTCTGCCAGGGAGGTATTTTGGAAAGCAAGATAATGGCCCTCATTACGAGTTTGGCCGGTAGCCATGTCGCTATTGGTGGCATGGCTGCTGCCGAAATCGCATCTGTGTCCGGGTCCTCGGAATGAGGACTTACTGGGCCATTCCGAGTTCGGATGGCCTGGTAATTCCTCCCTCAAGGACCCGAACACGGTCCTTCCCCATTCCCATTTTAGCCCCCATAGGGCTGAATGGGAATGGGAGAGGGAGCAAACAACGGGCCATAACGAGATGGCCCGTTGTTTGCTCCCTCTTCCCCTCGTGGGACCTGGTAAGTACGCCTGGTTTTCCCAGGCATGCTTAACATGTCCCGCAAGGGGACCTCGTAATGTGGTGGAACGGGTTGAACAGCGCCGTCACCTTTTACGGTGCCATTTAACCCGTTCCGCCAGGGTCGTAATGCGGCCCAATATGTTTTACATGCAAGCTGAATTCTCTAATCTCTTAGATCTCATCAAAAAGGATTTAGGAGCCCCAAATAGATGGAATTAGAATAATCTGTTCAGAACTGAACGAGGTGCACATATCAGTCTATTCCAGATAATTAAATAGTTTCTGGCTTATTTGTAAATGATAGAAGCTTCTTTCCGTAGTCTGTGAAATGTGTGACTCCATGGAGAGCTCTTGGTCAATAACCACAATCATATTTTTTACCAACTTGGCAGTTAGTCGACAATGTGCTGGAGTGACCAGTCAGAAATAGGTCAAAGCTATTTTGAGTTGGTCCGTAATTAGGATTTCGTTTTTTGTGTAACTCAGTTTCACTACCATTACTTTCTCCAGCCATTAGTCACACCTGACCCGCTCTGAGAAACCCTTGTGCTTGACAGAAGATGTTATCACATTGAAGAAGTACAGCGTATCTCTATACAGGGATAGGTGTGCCTGTTGGCTCCCCTTCCAAAATAAAGTGGTGATGTCCTGCAAAAGAACTCTATCCTTATAGATGTATGCCTCTTCCTGGTGCTGGTGTATCCATTGTCCCGAAGTTCCCGCTGCACCTGGAGACCCAGAGCGGTCCATGATGCTTACTACAGTGCGGGCGGCAGCACGGTCAGTCACCGCGCACTGGCTGAAACCTTGCCCCCTCCCCCGCTGACGTTGAGCCGTTCTCATCTCCTGCTCCTCATTTACGTGTCATTCTGGGCGGCTCATCAGCTATTGCCAGCACTGTCTTCTGAGCTGCACGCTTGGTGACCCCCACCTCCTCTCCCTGTGCTGCTGGCCCCAGTGGCGGGACTGCTGTGGCGGATAACCACATCACCTCCTACTGTGCCTCCTGCGCAGATGTGACCCCCACACACTGCAGCAGCACCAGCCCCGTGTTAATGGCTGTACAGTTAGGGCAGTGTCACTAAAGCAAATTCTCACTAAGCCTTAACGGTGGGAACAACTCCAAATACAAACCCCTTCGCAACTGCTGCTCTCTCTAGCCTTAAACTCTCTACTGCTTTATGGATCTGCATGCCTACCCACTGCCTCAACATTCTGCTCTTGCTGGCACGGTCCTCTGAGCTGTGCATCTGACAGCTCCCATTCGCTCTCCTTAAGCCGTTGGCTTCCGTTAGCTGGGCTGCAGCTGCAGACACTCTACCTCACCTACGCTGCGCCGCCGGCGCGACTGAATCCTTCACAATCCAAGGTGGCACTGGCCCCATGGGTTTAGAGCCTTACATGAAACCAAGCTAGGGCAGTGTCACTGAAGTAAATCCCCACCACGTCTTGAGTGGTGGGAGTGGCTCCGGATACAACACCATTCAAAACTGCTGCCCTCCCCTGCCTTATACTCTCTACTGCTGCACCGATTTTCCTGTCTACCTACTATCACAGCACTGTGCTTCTGCTGTCGCGCTCCTCTGAACTGTGCGCTCGGCAGCTCCCACCCGCTCTTCCTGAACTGCTTGCTCCTGTTGCCTGGTCTGCTGAAGCAGATACTCAGCTACACTCACTGCTGAGTCGCCTGCACTTAGAAAACTTCACACGTCACAGCAGCACTGGCCCCCTGTGCTAAGTTCCTTATATGATCCCCAGATAGGGTAGCGGCACTAAAGCATACCCTCACCAAATCTTGATTATGTGGAGCGACCTTGGACACAGCTCCCACCACAACTGCTATGCTCGCTGACTTTATACTCACGATGGCTGTGCTGATTTTTCTACTTACCTACCACCTCGTCATGTGGCTCAACCATGACCAAAGGGGGGAACAAGAAACAAAGCTCCATGAACATTTTCACCAAAATGACACCCGAAGAAGTGGGGGAAGGGAACGAGCCTGGAGATGACCCCTCCATGCCTACTACTGTGGAACCCACGAAATAGCAGAAAATTATGGACTACGCGGGAGGGGTTCACCACCCTTAACACCAAACTTGACGACATGAGTGGTGCCATCAGTGCCATAAAAGGCTGCATGGATGAATCTGATTCCCGGGTCACTGAGGCAGAGACCAGAATTGAGCTGGCAGAGGGTGACATTTCTACACTTAGAGCAGACATAACCTCACTTACCAGGCAAGTGAAGGCCATCAGTAGAAAGAACAATTATCTGGAGTCCCGATCTCGGCGCAACAACCTGCGCATTATCAGGGCAACATCAAGGGCCCCATGGGAGACTTTGTAGAACGTACTCTTCTCTCCCTTCTTGATGCACCAAGCTGTCCCCCTAGTTTGCTATAAAGCGCGCTCATCACTCACTGACCACAAAGCCTAAACCATCAGCCCGCCTCGCCCAATCACCGCCTAGGTCCTTAATTACCATGACAAGGACACTCTGCTGTGTGTGGCCAGGGTTAAGGGTGAACTGAAGCTAGGCTCTAACAGAATGTATCTATAAACTGATTTTTCTATCACTGTGCAGCAGGAGCGGAGGTCCTTTCGGGCAGTGAAAATGACGCTATGCGATCTTGGGATAAACTATGCTATGCTGTTTCCAGCTAAGCTCAGAGTTGAACACTCTGGGAAAGTCTACTTCTTTAGAATCCGTGAGGAGGCAATGAAGTTTCTTGATCAGCACTTCCCCCAACTGTGTGCCCTTCCTAATCTTCGCTGTTTGTTGTGACATGTTTTGGATATGACTCTGACGCAGGACATGCTACATATTCTATGGTATTTTGGTGAATCCAACAACAATCAGGCAGTCTATTTTGGTAGAAAAAAAGGACAAGTTGTATCCTAGAGTGTTACATAGGGTCCCTGTTATATCACGAACACTTTCTAGGGGCATATCTAAATGCATCTTAGAAAACCTGACTCAGTTATTCACAATCAATTTGTACCCTATAGGCTTCCATAGGCAGAAGAACACCCTATCCCTGGTGGATGTTGCTGTCCCTAGGAGGGAGGTGGTGCAACGCCTATCTAATAGAGACAGGAAGAGAGGCTACCCCTGCTTCTGCAATGTTTTTGTACCCATAATGGGATGGACCGGTAAAAAGCTAGTTGAACACATTTTACTTAGCTCTCCATGGACATTCTCTGGAGGTATTTTCTGTATGTCTTAATAGGGTATCAACACCATAGACGTGCTTTATTCAACCCTGACAGAGGTGTTTACAGGCGGTGTAGACCAATCAAAGTGTAATGGTTCAAACCATATAACTCTGCGATCCAATATTTTGGTTCACGGTTTTTGAAACTAAAAAAACAATGAAAAATCAATCAACACCCTATTTAAATTATAGGTTGAGAGACCTCGTGTCTCTGAAAAGAAGAAAATGGATAGATGGTGCTCTGTCACCACTGTGGAGCACGTGAGAGGCTACTTCTCTGCTGTAGAGTATACCTTCTTTGTTCTATATCCCGTCTGGTCTTATGGGATATCATCTATCGTGATGGTCGACCAGTTTCAGTGAGCAACTTGTTTGTGTCATCTTCTTCAGGACCTTTAATGTGTCTGCGTCTTCAAAAAGATTGTCCACTCCCTCGAGGTGGTGGTTTGCACGACCTCGTGACCTACTGACCAGCAGTAGTGACTTAGAATTTCCAGTTTTTGCAATAAAAAGGAGACAAAATCTCTGGGATCACCTGGTCCAAACCCTAAAAGAAACAGAAACAGAAACAACAGATCAAACGATTTGGGACACCTCCAGACCCACTGGCCATGCTCCATGTGGTAGGTGTTCTATGTGCCCACAGACATCCCATTAAAAAAAGATCGATATTGGATGGAAAACTCCATGGGAACAGAAAACGCTGATGATCTGCAACAGTAAGGGCATGATCTATCTCATCACATGCCCATGTGGGTTGCGGTATGTCGGTGTGACAACCTGAGAAGTCAAAAAACGTCTCACGAACACAGATCATGTATCAGAACCAAGGAAACTACAGCTCCATTGGTAGCCCACTTTACAACATAGGGGCATACCCCAGAAGACTTTCAGTGGACAATCCTTGAGGAGATCAGATTGCCACGTAGAGGCAGCAATTCTGCTAACCTATTACTCAGATGAGAACAAAACTGGATCTTCAGATTAGACACGGTAAAACATGGACTTAAAGAAGAAATCCAGTGGCAAGAGTTGGCAGTCATAAAATGAACCCCATGGACCATTACACGACATACCTCATCCATAAGTTAGAGGTATCTGTCCGCTAGAACATCATGGTACGGAGGAAATGACAACAAGCGCCAGAGAGACCCTTCAAAATTCCTGCATTTTTTTCAACCAACATAAAGTCCCGGATGATGAAACCCAAATAGTAAAGGTGGGATGCATATGGGCATACATTCAAATGACTTGACGCGACCAGTATTCTGCAGGAGACACACATCCCAGAAATCATGGTTTAGGTATACCATCCCCAGCACTTGGTACACATGGGGCAACAGCCTTGTAAGCAACAGGACACTGTCAACATGGGATTTCCCAAATACCTGGGTAAGGGCTATACAACAAGCAACCATAGGCCTCATAGATTGGAATACATGTATAGTATGAGTTCTTCATAATACACTGAATCACTTTACCCAACAGAATCTAGAAATTGTCTTGGTGATTCAATATTGGTGAATTAGGGTGGTCACCCGCTACATGGTTTATACAGCGGAAGTAACACTATCATCCACATTGACATTAAATATACAAGGATAACCTCTCCGGCATGGTAGTGACATCTGGCAAGGTACTTCACACTATCATGGAAACATGGATCTACCATACAGCTCAAAATCGGCAAGCAGTGGCATGTAATGCATCAGATACTGCATTATAATACAGTCACTGAAAACCATTCCAACATAGCGGTCAAAAAATCACATGCAGATAGGGCCAGGCTACGAGGCCGGGCCAACACAAAAGATGGCTTACAGTCCACGTTGCCTAGCAACCCCAGTTTGTTTGCAGAGACGAGCAGCGCGAGGAGAAGCACCCACGCAGCAGTTACGTATTTCAGATTCCGAAAGCAGACACCGGTAGGCCACAACAGTGGGCACAACACGACATTGGCACACGACACAATGCCACTGTACGTGCATTTTAGGCACCCCCAGGCATAGACGATCACGGCGCAAGCTAGCAGAGACTCAGCCCCCTAGGTGGCACCAAGCACATTTTCCATTGTGGCAATGTCCTACACGGTGTCCAATATACCGACACTGTCACCTCTATGTGAATTGCTTCTCAGCATTTTCAATGCGAAATATGGATACTGAAAATAGTATACTGAAAAGAGTATCACTGAACATATATATAGGTGGGGATTCCACAATTATGTTCCACAGCACTTTTTACGAAGGCGGAGGTGCATGATGGACTTATATTTGCAATCTCGAGCACCGGAGCACATTTTAATGCATGAATACCAGGCCAGCCCCTAACGGAGGGGCGCATAATTACGCTCTATTAACTAGGTGCTTCGGCCCATATAGAGATGGGCACACAGAAGATATCCTTATCAGCTATAACAATACTCTGAGGTTTACGAGAGGGATTGATATGATTATATCTTCAGTTACAGGGAACCGAGAGAAGATCAAGCAAATGACACTGCATGACAAGATACCAGCCGTTCCATTCCCAGACGGAACACCTAACTCTGAGAAACGAGGTAACGCACGATTGAGTACCTCTCACATGGTGCCTAATCTCCAGTTCAGTTCTCATTAACTAAGTTTTGATATACATCCTCACTTTGACATTTTTTTCAACCTTGATGCACATTAAATAGACGGAATTGTCAGCCAGATAGACAGGCACCCCCCTCTAAACATGGAGGGGGTTTATAGCTATTTGGCATTATCTGGTCATCTTTTACTTTGTTCTAAGTGGTTTGGGTGCTAGTGTTAACAGGACCAGGGGTGGGGGACCAGAAGTGACAGAAAAAAGAAAAAATAAACACGGACTCAGAGGATCAGCAAAATATTACTAGATAGCAATGGATATGAATAGTAAGTAAAACTCACCTAGTAGGCCTCTAAGGCTACACCACGTTATTGTAATATCCTTTCCCTAGGTCAGGAGGTCGTGCAACCACCACATCGAAGGAGCAGATGATCTTTTTGAAGACGCAGACACATGAAAGGTCCTGAAGAAGATGACACAAACAAGTTGTTCATCGAAATCGGTCGACCATCACGATAGATGATATCCCATAAAACCAGACGGGTACAGAACAAAGAAGGATACTCTATGACAGAGAAGTAGCCTCCCACGTGCCCCACAGTGGTGACAGAGCAGCATCCATCCATTTTCTTCTTTTCAGAGACATGAGGTCTCCCAGCCTCTAATTGAAATAGGGTGTTGGTTAATTTTTCATTGTTTTTTAGTTTCAAAAACCCTGAAACAAAATATTGGATAGCGAGGTTACATGGTTTGAACCATGACACATCGATTGGCCTACACCACATGTACACACCTCTTTCAGGGTTGAATAAAGCATGTCTATGGGGTTGATACCCTATTAAAACATAGAGAAAGTACCTCCAGAGAATGTCCATGGAGAGCTAAGTAGAATGTGTTCAACCAGCTTTTTAACAGTCCATCCCATTATGGGTACAAAAACATTGTAGAAGCAGGGGTAGCCTTTCTTCCTGTCCCTATTAGATAGGCGTTGCACCACCTCCTTCCTGGGGACAGCAACAACCACCAGGGATAGGGTGTTCTGCCTAGGGAAGCCTATATGGTACACATTGATCGTGAATAACCGAGTAAGGTTTTCTTAGATGCATTTAGATATGCCCCTAGAAAGTGTACGTTATGTGATATAATTTTGGTTAATCCTACATGGATATTTGTTGTCCTCCTGCGCACTGCTCACCCACATTGCATTGTGCATATTATATTTGATATATACTACACTGCTGTATTTAAGGCCGGGCTGTACGCTGCAAACAGTCCCCCCATGCAGTGTTGCAAAGGTTGTTGGTTGGGTTGGTACGGGGTGTTCACTCCTCTGATTGGGAGGGGTTTAGGGGCGGGGGGCTGCGGGTTGGGGAAATGTTAGTTGAAAAGTGCTTGACATGCGCAATATGGTCATGAGTAGGTTCCCACCCCTTGTAGTTTTTCTCGGACAGTGCTTTTTGCTGGCCTTTCTTGGACCCATGACCTACTTACTGCCAGCAATGGACTGATGACGGTTGACACTCTGATGTGCATGAGCCAGAATGTTAGTACATTGGGTAATCATATTAAGATGAGGAAACTCCAGCTTAACGCTGAACAATGCAAGGCCTGCATCCTTTTTTTACAGGAAACACATGCACTTGCCGCAGGTTGCGACAGGTTTGAGAAGAGTTGGGGTACGCATCGCTTTTACACACAGTATTCCATGAAAAGCTGTGGCGCATGATACTCATTCACAAATCACTGCAATACTTACATAAGGCCTCCTATGTAGATCCACTTGGGCGCATGGTACACTAAATGGTTTAGAGGTGGTAATGTTGAACATACATGGGCCCAACGGTGACGACTCAGACTTTTACACCCAAGGGATAGACCTGCTGGCAGCGTACCCCCTTGTGCCCATCCTGTGGGGTGGGGACTTCAACACCATTGTTGATCTCAACCTAGACAGGTCCAGCAGCAAGGCTCAACAGTTGTCTAGGGTCACCTGGACCATAATTGAGGGGCAAACTAGGTTGAAGTTTGAAGACGCCTGGAGATTGTTACACTCACGGTCCCACAGGTACTCCTTTTACTCAACAGTGTAGGACTCACACTCCAGGATTGACCAGTGGCTGCTATCTGGGACACTGATAAACTGGCTGGTGGGAGCAGATATACTGCCTAGGACTTACTCAGATCACTCATCGGTCACCCTGACTCTCACTTGGGAGGTAAGGAACATCCCAGGACACCCCTGGAGACTCAAACCCCAAGCACTGCTAGATCCAGCATTCAAGGCCGAGCTAGGGAAGTGTGTCGATGACTATTTCGAAATAAACTCGGGTACCGTGGATTCCCTCACTACTCTCTGGGAGGCTTTTAAAGTCTACATCCACGTTATGGCTCTCGCTAAAGAATCGGGGATTGCTAAGGCCACCTGCCAAAACATCTGGGACAGCGATGCCTCCCTTAAGCTACTTGAAGCACATTACGTGGCGTACCCGGCACATGCTACTCTGGTGAAATTAAAAATGCACTAGACAATTTTAGAAGCCTCGCTGACAGGGAACGGAAATTTCTGGACAGCCCAGGGCAGCAAGACAGTACAGGGAAGGGGAGCACACGGCAGGACTGTTGGCCAGTGTGGTGTGACAGGAATATGGAGACCGCCACATTCCGACCATTGAGGATGCTGCTGGTCTGATTGCCCACACTGTATCAGACGTCAATGAGGTGTTTCTTTCCTTTTATGCGACACTCTATGCTAACAATGACGTGGTGTCCAGCCCAGACATTGGGGTGTTCCTAGGCAACTTCCTGCTCTCAGTACTCTCTGACGAAGCTAGGGAAGCACTTGGCTGCCCAATGAGGGCTGAGGAGATCTCCAGAGCCATAGTTGCTCTGCCCGCCGGTAAGGCTCCCGGTCCAGACGGACTCATTATGGACTCGGCTTACTTGTGCCCTGTGGGACAAATCCTGTGTGAGGGAGATGCTGCACTCCACACTTAGGGAGTCGATAATAACCGTCTTTTTCAAGCCTGGTAAGCCTGCTAAACAATGTGGCTCATACCGCCCCCCTCTCACTCATCAATAGTGATGTTAAAATATTCGCTAAGGTGCTGGCCCTCCGACTCGCCCCCCGTATGCCATATCTAATACACCCGGAACCAATCCGGATTCGTGCCTGGCCACTCCATGGCGCTCAATCTAAGGCACCTATTCAATATACTTGCCCGAGTTGATCCAGGGGTGGATGCGGTGGTAGCGGGCCTTGATGTCCAGAAGGCTTTTGACTCAGTATCCTGGCGCTTCCTCTGGAAAGTGTAATTGTGGCCCCTGTTTCATCTCGTGGATACAACTACTTTACACGCTGCTGGTGGCCAGGGTTTGCACTAACAGTCTGCTCTCGTCCCCATTTGACATCTTTAGGAGGACCAGACAGTGCTGCCCATTTTCCCTGCTCATCTTTGCTGTGGTCATCGAACCGCTAGCCGACCTGATATGCCCAAAGCATGCCCATAGGGTAGTCAGACTCTTGGGCTCCCCCAAGATCATATCTCTATAAGCAGATGATGCACTACTATACGTTAGAGTCCCAGCACATAATCTTGCTCCCATCATGGGTGATTTCCTCCACTTCGGGCGCATATCCGGACTCTGTGTCACAACTGTGCCAAGTCTGAGCTGTTCTCCTTAACAGACACCACATCTGCCCTAAGCGATCTCATGGGATTTGCATGGTCTCCCAATGAGATTAAATACCTTGTGGTCATTATCACGAGACAACAAGCCTCACTGTATGATTGAAACTTTGGGTCCTACCTGCAGCAACTTCTGCTTAAACTGCGCACTGAAACTGCTTATAATGCTGGCTGGCCGGTTATCACTCCTTAAGATGATTATACTGCCACATTTACTGTACCACTTTCTAAACATTCCGATATGGCCTGGGGCATCGCTGTTTGATGCGCTGAGAGCCGCTTTGAACAGCTTCCTTTGGCCCTCTGGAGTGGTAAGACTAAAATGGGCCACGTTCACGAGACCGTACAGCCGCAGAGGATTTGCTGCCCTGGACTTTGAGAAATACTGGCTAGCCGCCTAGGCCCAATTTGCAGCCTTCTGGTTCACTGAGGGCCCACTACTCCCACATGTGAAGATCAAGCGTTGTGCAATGGGGTGCCGCGATGCCCAGTCCTTGGTACTTCCCGCACTGTGGAAAGACCCTGGGGTGTCTAGTCCTGCAGCCATCACAACTCTGGCATGGGACAAAATATGGCGACTTGTTGACAACCCTTATCCATTTATTTGCTGCTTTGGAACCTTTGCCCGGAGATCCGTGAGATAAGCCAAACTGCTGTGGATATGTGGGAGGCTAACGGATACCACGCATGGGGTGATGTGTTTGTTATAGGCTCCATTGTTGTGCGGCCCATGTTGCCTAGGCATCCTTGTAGACCGACCTCCTGTTGGCTACAATATGCGGGATTACAAAAGCGTTCAGGAAGGCATGGCGTGAGTTCCCCATATTGCCCCCAACAAACCACTTCTGTCATTAATTATGGAAGGGGCATCGACCAGAGGGATAGTTTCCAGAATGTATAATCTGCTCCAAGATCGGGCTAACATTCGTTGTGGCCAGCTTGGGGTGAGAGATTTGGGTATCGACATTACTGACAAAGGCTGGGAAACTATCTGTATGCAGTCATGCTTAGTGTCCCTCAATACCAGGTTCGCCTTATCCAATTTAAGGTACTGCACAGATTCCACTACACCCCGGCTAGACTCCATCTCATGTCCTGCGGCCACCTCCTACCCTACTGCCCAAGATGCCGCTCAGACAATGCGGGCTATCTTCACATGATTTGGGCCTGCCCCAGTGTTTCAGAGTATGGGGCGTAGTCTGTGTTATATCTGAAATGCTTTACCGTACTATTGAGCCATGCCCTATGAAATGCCTATTCTATGAGTACTCAGCTCTTTGGCGGACCCACCGTAACCTTGCTAGCATATGTATGATCATTGCGATGCGCTGTATACTGCTGTTATGGCTCAGGCCTGCTTGCTCCACTGTTGAACAGTGGCTCCGGGATGTCACCTGGGCATCAGATTTGGAATAACGCTGGTCATCCCGACAACCGACCTGCAGTAGGCCCCTTGACATCTGGCCCCCCTTCCAAATGTACTTGCATTTACCTACTGACAGTACATCTGGAGAGGCAAATCTCCCTGATCCCCTCGTTACCTGATTACTGGTTGTTTACTGGTTGTTTACAATCATGCATGTTGTTACTCCATGCTATGTTCTTTGCTCATGTAATGAAATGTATCATTGTTTTCTGATGCGATCACTGTTAAGTTCATACTGCCATGCTCAGTACCTTTCTCATATATGCCTTGTTGCACATTCAAGCACTTAATAAATAAAGTTTTTAAAAAAATGTTTACCTCCGAACAAAAGTTCCTTGGTGTTACCGTTTTTAAAAATATGTTTATTTTATTTTTGAAACAAGACAAGGAAGATCTGTATTTGGCACTTTGGCCACCTTTTAATGATTTGTATGGTTAATATTGAGATCTTATGCTGTGTCGTGAATTTTGATCGGTACAGGCTTACGGTATATGTGCTTGGATTGGTGTTACATTCCCAAGACACTTCAAGCAACCACCAGGTACGTGATGCACCCTAGACAAAAGGTTATTTTTATTTTTGAACCTTTCCAGGTAGATTAGTTTATAATATTTTTTTTAATCTTGTTTTTAACAGAAATACCACCTGTGGGGGTCCCCATCTTGAACTCACCGGCTGACCATAAGAGCGTTTTTCACTATGCACCAGCCCTGAAGAAAGCATGGCAGATATAGCACACACATATTGTCTGTAACTTTGTCTATGGACTACTCCCATGCTGGAAACACAAACTGTGTTGACTTTCATGAGTGTACAGTAGTAAAACAATGCACTGTAGTCAAATGTTACTAACCTCACACAATTGATGTATGAACCAACCATGAAATAAATGTCTGAGTTGAAGACATCATAATCAATGTGACGTATTTCTTTTTATTTTGCTGATCATATTTCTAAGAAATGTATGTTTTTACTAGTTTGAAACAAGCACCTAACCAAAAGACTATTTGTTCTATCTGTCTTGCTAGGTACACTACCATTAATATTGACCAGTGTCTAAGGGAGGGGGAGTCTACGTCTTTTTTGCCTTAAATCCTTAATTGATCACATGCAATAATCAAAGTTTAAATGCATTTTGATATGCTATGAAATTTCAGGAGATAGCTCAGTGTATTTACACTTATTACAGAGATACGTGTTCATATGCCAGATCACAGTTCCAAATCCCAGCATGGCAAACTCGGACCTCTCTCTGTGATTAATAAACTCCGGTATATAAGGTTTGGTGATAGTGGCACCTATTCTGCTACAAAATAACATGCGTGCAGCAGAAAATGGTAGTAGTAATGAAACCTAAGATACCATCAGTATGTTGCAGGTCTAGAATGGGGTCCCTTCAAACAAGGTTTGCGAAAACCAGATAGACGTTGCTTGTAAAGAGCAGAATGCATAAGTTAGGAGAGGTGGTTAGGTAGCCATATTCTAGAGAGGAGAGCCACATTGTTGAGGCCCATATCTCCGCTTTGCCAGGGCTAATGAGAGCCTTAAATGGCCATTCTATCTCACTGAATAGTATTATGATTTCTCTGGTGAAAGGGTTTGACTTCTAACATTCTGGGGTTCTTTCTGTTCCTTCTTTTCATGTAGGGCTTGTGAGTGGAAGAGGTCCAACACAGGGGGAGCCCACCAAATCCCACGTATGTCTGTCAAGGTTATTTTCAGGTCTGCATACTTGAAACAAAAACAGTGTGCTTTGTTCTAAAATGTCTAATGTCAAACCAGAGGTTCTTGATATGATATGATATAATTTGGCATTTGTAACGCACCTATAAACAAGTGTTTCAAGGCGCTATGAGGCAAGGAAGGGGGAATGAAGGGAGGACAGATAACGATCCTACTAGGCCAAGTGTCCTTCAGGTCGCGCAAGTGCATGGTATGGGGGAAGGGGAAAGTGCAGGGGTAGGGGGAAGGGAGAGTGCAGTACATGGAATAGAATAACAACAATAAGTAACGGCCATCAAGTGGCAGTGCAAAAGTAAGTGCAGAAATCAGGTGTAAGTGCTGGTAGTGGAACTGTTGGGATACAGAAACAGTCCCCAACTGCAGGGGTTGCCGGGCAGGCAGTGCAGGTGTGTGAGACTGGCGGGGGAGGGACCAGGGCCTGAGATCAGAGGGTGACCAGGTAACCGGTGCAGTTTCAGTTCTTGGGTCCGTTCATTTTTTTTATCCGGGTGGCGCCAATGTTCTCTGTACCCCGCTCCAAAATCCCTTAAACTTGCATTCAGAGCAGCATGGAATCCACAAATCAACACATGACCCCTTACTGAGGGTTAACACAGGGGAGCAGGACCAACCCCCAGGGGAGAAATAATTAGGGGGGGTTGAGTGTAAATGAGCAGAAGCTGAGTAGACTGGGGAAAGAGAATAGCATAGCTCTCAACTGACCCGCTTTTGGTGGGTGTCACCCGCCCTGTAAAGGGCTGACTCACCCGCCAAGCCCCCTGCACGCCCATTCATTCTAATGGGCGTCTCACCCGCCAAAAACAAAATCGGGTGATTTCACCCACCTTTGCAACACAAATGGTTGAGAGCTATGGAATAGGATCAGCAATGCTTCATTTCTTGCTTCCTTCGCATGTTAACCTATCTTATACTGACATAAAAACCATGTATAACGTGTATAAGGCTATACCTGTAAAAGTATTTGTCAAGAGGTTCACTGCAGATAAAAACACAGTGGCCCTCATTAGGACCCTGGCAGATTTTTTCCGCCGTCGGCGGACTTTTCCGCCATGGCGCAAAGTCCCTTTACGCCATGGCGGATGGCGGACTTACCGCCCCATTCCGAGGTCGGCGGGGCGGTAAGTCCCCATTGACCCATTTACCCTTCCCCATTCCCATTTCGGCCCCATAGGGCTCAATGGGAGTGGGGAAGGAGTTAATTACGCCACCGTAAATTACGGTGGCGTAATTAACACCAAGGTCCCATAGCGCCATGGATTTTTACGCCCGCAAAAAGCGGGCGGAAAAATGACCATGGCGCTATGGGAACTCGTAGTTGGCGGTAAGGGGTCGGCGCAGCTAACGCTGGCGCAAACCCCTTACCGCCAGGGTCCTAATGAGGGCCAGTGAGAACACGAAGCCCATCCAGAGACTATAGGCTGGATTTTCGGTAACTTTGTGAGTTTTTTTAAAAGCATGTGGCACAGATTTTACATTTGGAATCTATAAGCCCATATTCCACATTGAAAAGGAGGACACTAAAAAGCAGGCTGAAAAAGTACCAAGAAAGCGGACACCACGCAGTGGGAACAGACCCAGACTCACCGGCGGCCATCTTGTTCTTGTCGACTTGCAAGGTCGTGTCAGGTGACACAGTAATGAAACTGTTGGGAGTATGTGTTGGGAACATTGCGAGAGGTAAATTGAACTTTACAAGCTTTCGGAGAAGGAACAACAATTGCCTTCCAAAACCACGACTTGTAAAATGTGGCTATTGATTCAGCAGGATAATGTTTTGTAGAAAATGAATTCGCACCACTTCAGTAGAACTTCCGACTTCAACGCCGAGACCCGCTCAAACTTCCTCGGAAAGACGTAGGAGGCTTACAATTTGTTCAGACATTTTTTTTCATGATTCCTTTCCTAGCTCATTAAAAAAAAGGGATTGGAGGTAATTTCCACACACAATATGAAGTCCCACTGTCAGCTCGATAATTTAATAAATGTAAACACCTTTAAGAGAATGGAAAACGTCTCTTAAAAATACACCCGTATTTGTGTTGCCATCAAACAACCGTGAGCAGTTACAACTGCCCAAGTTCATGAATACCTGATCAGAGGCCATAATGCACACAGGGCTTGGACACCAGTATCAGCCTCCTAAGCGTATAAATATGTTTTACCTTCCTTTAAAGATGAGAACAGCCAGGCAGTCAACCCAGCTCTGCGTGAGAGAGAGCGAGAGGTGGGATGGGGGCGCTCAACGAGGCTTCAATAAATTATAAACCCACAAAGTGCTTTTTAGCTGAGAGATGCTTTGTGTTTCTCTAATCATACAATTTCTAAAAGGCCTGCCATCAAAAACGTTTTTGCCGATGGAAGATTTTGAATAATTTGTTGACCAAGGGCAGGGAATAACTCGCGGCCCCACATTGCGTCTTGTGAAGGGCTTTATTTAGGGAACATTTCAGACTTACTTTTCCACTCAGCCTTTTTCACTCAAGTCAGGTTTCCTATTGTTTATTTAAGAGCTTGCTTTATGGTGATATTTCAAAAAATATATTGCTGGAAAATTTGAAGCACATTGTCTTTTGGCCTGTTATGGCCTTAAACGTGCTCCATTCATCCTAATTCTACATAATTTATGGCACGTGTTCGATTATTTATCCAAGAAATTGCAGTCAAGTTACTTGAAGGAAACTACCATGATTTGTGGACTTCTTTTGAAGCAATAATAACGTGTGATGATCATAGTGCGTGTGCTAGTATAGCTTTTCGTGCCGGGTTGCTTCTGCTTCTAAGCACTACAATAGAAAGTATAATTGTGACCCAATTGAATGGTACAAAATGCACCGATTGTCGCAATGTGAAGGGCTGAGTCGGCCCTGGCACTGGATTCAGATGTGCAAAGTGCAGGCTGGCCCCAAACCAGAGTACACCCATAGGCTATCCCCCCAGCAGCGCGTGCCTAGAAAGTATACTCTGGGGGTTTGGTGGGAATTAGCTATAGGAGAGCTTATAATGCAAGGCTTCCACTTGCCAAGGTGGCCATCTGCTTCTCTAAGGGCACATTTAAACAATCCTGCAAAATCTGGAAAACAATTGTATGACAAGGTATACTAGATAATTCGAGAACGTACAGTGATGTCCCACCAATTCAAAATAAAGGGATCTCTTGCACAGGAAAAGAGACATTTCTATGAAGCAAAAGTTGGAAGCATCACTGGCAAGTTTGGAGAGAATACTATCAAGCGTGCCATACGAGCGGCTCAGGGAAAGGGGATATCTAACTCAAAGCAGCAAAAATGCGGGGCTCCAAAAGAGTGAGCTCGTGCATAGCAGCAGCTGCACTGTCTAGCAAAATGGGAGCTCAGATTAAAAGGAATTCAAATTCAGGCAGATTTATTTATGTTTATCTAATAGATGGCATGATGCTTTAATAGACCTTTCACAATCAACAATAGAAGCATATAATCTACATATAAAGAATATTTAATCTCCATTAGGTACAAAACAAATTATATAAGAAATCCTAAATTATTTACAAAAAAAACTTCTATGTTGATTGAGATCTGATGTCCGCCTAAAAGACGTATCCAACATGGCTCTCTTCCTAAGCAACCTTTAGAGCTTGCAAAACAAGGAGAATTATTAGACCCTGATCCCCAATCATCAAGTACAATCAACATCCAAATGCCTCAAAGTTTCAAGCTGTGCTCATTTAAAAAAAAGCTTGCATGTAGGAGAATCCATATGTAACCATAATGGGATACCCAAGATTTCCCGTTGTTTCAAGCAGGTTGAAACATAGCGGAATTACTGTTACCGCCACTCGGTCCAGTGGATTTACCGCTGGATTACAAGTGGTTGTAGGTGGTGTAAGTCCCCATTTTTTGGAATCTATAGGACTCCATGGGAATTCAGTAGAATTACCATTGGTGGAAATTCCACAGATTTTTGCCGATTTATTGGCAGTAAGGCATCAGATTTTTCTCTAGCCTTTTTACCACACCACGGTACTCATAATGATCCCCACAATTTCATAAATATCTATGTTTTTATATGTTTGGGAACTTGGAGACATAGATCTGTGTAGTATTAAAAGCAGGATAGATGTTGATGCTTTGCTCACGCTTCTAACTTATGCCCTAGGCATTACCTGACGATAATGCCTTCCTGCTCAGGTTATATTGCTTAAATAAGTGCACTCATGAACGTTAGTAGTGGTGATATGATGGGGGTTCGGCCTTTTCCATTACATGAGGGATTATAACACCCCATATGAACTTCAGGTCTGAAGGCCCCTTCCCTATGATATCATGTCCTGTGTACTCCTAGTTGTTATCCCTTTTTAGCAGCCATTTATTGAGCCTTCATTTGACCATTTAGCTGAAGGCAATGCTGAACATTGGCGCATGTGTGATTGAAAGGACTGCCCTGCTCCTTCCCCTCTTGAGGTTATTGGGGCATGGACATGAGGTCACGTTCAACGGATCCAGCAGTCCAACTTTGTGGGAACAATGAACTGCTGTATTACAGTGGAAGTGGTCATAGGGGCAGTGGACAAACACCCCTTGGATGATTCCAATTTCCCAGAAGTAATCTCCACCCCCTAGGAGGCTATATCACTCTGGAACTCCACTGCACTCTTCCCGTGAAACAGACAAAGGACTATCCCATCTACGACTAAGCCTACTGTTCTCGCCAAGGTGGGACAAACTTACGGGGAGGCCTAGGAGGAAAGATTTCTTGAAGTTTCACAAGTCACATGATCAGGAAACTGTATGGTCACTGGGCCTGGAAGGGGATGACATTTGTTAGTTAGGATTGCTGGGGTTACTATGCTGTGCTCCTTGACTTGCAAGGAAAATAATCAAATCTCTTCTGCTTGCCATGCACAAAATTAAAGGCAGTGATTGCTTTTCTGCCACAGTAATAGGAAAAGGTGTTTTCAGCACTGCTTATTCTTACTTCCTTATTGGATCATGAATGGTGGCCAAAGGTTATGGCTTTAGAAACCAAATCAAGAATACTTTCTTCATTTTTTGTTTTTCTTAGCTAGTCTATTTTTCGCATTGTTTTGAGCTAGTTAAAGATCCTTATTTTCTTTTACTTTTGTTGAGCATTTTCCATGCAAAAATGGCTTATTAATATCTAGTCACTTTTCACCGAACTTAGCAGTGGGGTTGTTCAACCACTGGTGGATCATCATTGGGTGTAATGCCCTCATATGAGATTTCTTCCTTTAGTACTGCAAGGTGACTGATATTCTGCTGAATGAATAATTGTTGACTGTCCCATTCTGCTAAATCAGAGGGTGAAGACTTATTCATGCCATTATTATTACATAGAAGATTTTTACTAAACATACGTTTGTGAATAGTACCATACATTAACTTTATGTTGTGTCACAGGTGGTCTTAAAGTATTACTGAGTCACCAGTAAGCTTTAACAGTTTTATTACATTCACAACAGCTGGTGGATCCATTGATCTCAGTGGCTATACTTTTCAGCATAAACAGGCAGGTAGTTCAATGAAGCCACTGGCTGGAAACAGGGTTTGGGAAGTGGCACTAAGGCCACCCCACCTCTCCCTCTCTCTCTTTCTCTCTCTCCTCCCATGGCATGATGCCCCAGCCCAGCCATCCATAACCCCCGGTTAGTGCTACCGATTAGTAAACCTTACTGTTTAGTAGATGGCTTTGACTTGTGATGGTACCTTAATACGCCAGCTACCAAGATTCCCAAAGGGACTTCCTACATGGCCTTATACTAATGATGGTTAGTTCTAAAAGGATGATGTATGTATATGCAGTTTCATCTTCCTCCCACTATCCCCTTAATATTCTCCTCCTTCCCCTAATCTTCGCTGACTTACCACTCCACCAACCTTCTCTCATCACTGCATCCTCCCATGTCTCTCAGATATTTCCCTCTCTTACCTACCTCCACCCTCTGATGTCACTACCTTTCTTTCTACCGCTCTCCCCTCTCCACCATACTACTACTCTACTTTCTGTGCACTACTGCTACTGTCCCCTAACTACCACTACTACTACTACTACTACTATCACTGCTACTACTACTCTGCCTTCTCCTCACTTCCCTCCATTGACTTCTGCACGACTAGTTATCACCTCCGCCCTTTGATGCTACTACACCATCCGGTCTACTACTACTACTTACTCCACACTACATTAAGTCCAAAAAACTGTTTCCAGGTTTCATGCACTCAACTCAATTAAATTAACGCCTTTGAAGTAGATTACAAATATGCTATTCTATCCTTGAACTTTAAATAAGAATCATGACAAAAGAGTTTTGTGAACGAAATAATGCTCTTTATAGTGTTAATGATATTCGGCCTTCCATGGGCCCCTTAACTTAATATCTCCAATTAATTACAAAACAGACATGTATACCCTGTACATATCATGTTTACAGTATCATACTTGAGCTTTTCATCATCGGTTTGTTACCTCATTTCCATCACCACTTATTGGACATTCGGTATACACTTTTGTATGTTCCTAAATAAATATTGTATTAGAAATGCAATTGTTAGCTCTTGTCCTGTTTCATAGATATTGGCTCATCATCATCACTTTGTTAGACTTTTTCATCACCACATATTAGCCAACATGTGTTTCACCCGCAGTGGGTTTCTCAAGCCTGTAGTGATTGGTGTGTTATCAGCTCTAGAGCAGAAATACTGTGTTCAAAATGTTGTAAGTACAGCAGTTTTGTATTATAAAACTGTTCAATTAAAAACACTTTTTTATGTGTACATTGAGTAGTTAATTCACCTTGGGTATAACAAAAAACAAGGGGGAATAAATAAAAAAAGAAAACAAATATATTCAATAATTAGTATTACAAGTCTCATTTGTATTTGTAATCTACAAATTATATATTTAAAAATCTGCTTAAACATTCGTACCTGCAACCTAAATAAGTTATTTGTGCATTTCTTTGGGGAGTCAATCTGTTGTAACAAATGGAGGGAATGTGTCCCTTCTCTCCAAGGGGGAGGCTCCCCCTTTGAGGCTAGGCAGGCAAACCCATTTTGCAAGACCCTCGCTTGGGGTTTGAGCTGGAGAGCCAGCATTTACCCGTAACGAGAGACGGGAGAGAAGAGGATATAAATCCCGGTGGTGGCATTACCATGACGAATTTGTGGTGTGCATCGCGCCTGTCCAACGATGCCGAAACCATAAGGCTGAGCTTTCAGCAAACAAGTAGTTTACCCGAAGTGATAACGGTAGGCCGAGCGAGGGAGGACCGAGAGTGGCGATCCGGTGGAGGCGAACAGACAGAGAAGCAGAACTAACGAGTAGAACCCGAGCGAGTGCAGGCCCTGGAGAAGTGGTCCTTTAAGACCTGAGGTAACAGGAGGACTTGAAGGCCACCAGGGAATCATTATTTATCAGGAGAAACTCTGCCCAGTGAAATTGATGAAGCCTTAAATGTAAAGTTGATGATGTTGAACTTTGATAATGTGATCGAGAGAATCACGCTTAAGCCTAAGAGGGAGGTCATTAAAACCCAGATACAAATTCCCTGGGAAGAGGGGAAAGTACCATACATACAAGGAAGTAAAGAATGGATTTACAGGAAGAGAGAATATTCAACTGAGAGAAAGGGAATTACTATTAACAGTGAAGGTGAGATCATTAAAATTCAAACACCAATACATTGGGAAGAGAGGAAAATATCCAATACCCGAAGAAGAATGGAACAGTGGAACAATACAAGGAAAGAGAATATGCAAATGAGAAGAAGAAAGTAAAGATTACATTTGAATGAGAGGTCAGTAAAACAAGGGCACCAAGACCCAGGGAAGAGGGGAAAATAGTCCCTAATTCAAGAATCATAAAGTGAAACATATCAGAAAGAGAATTCTGTGAAGTAAAAGCAAGAGGGACCCATAAGAGAAAAGTGATACAAAGGAAATCCTATCAGACAGAGAAAGTAAACATCTAGGAAACGGGCAATAGTCAAGATCGCATATCACACATTAAAAAGTCAATGTTACCGAAACCTCTAAGACCTGTTTTCCTGAATCAAAGAATAACCCAGAGTGCAAATAGGGTTAGCTGGAAAACATCCCCTAAGAGAAGGAAACTACCAAACACCTGCTGAAATAATTACAAGAATTCATACAGATTGTGACGCAAGTATATTTAAGAATATCCTCTTTGCTAGAAGTAGAAGGAAACACATTTGTGCCTCATTAGGACCCAGGCGGTAAGGGGTTTACGGCGGCGTAAACAGCGCCGACCCTTACGGCCTGATTCCGAGGTCCCTTAGCGCCATGGAGGCATTAACACCTGCTTTTAGCAGGTGTTAAAATCCATGGCGCTAAGGGACCTTGTTGTTAATTACGCCACCGTAATTTACGGTGGCGTAATTAACGCCTTCCCCACTCCCATTATGCCCTATGGGGCAAAAATGGGAATGGGGAAGGGTAAATGGGGATTGGGGATTTACCGCCCCACTCACCTCGGAATGGGGCGGTAAGTCCGCCAACCACCATGGCGTAAACGTAGTTTACGCCATGGTGGTAAAGGTACGACCCAGGCGGTAACTTACCGCCTGGGTCGTAATGGGGCCCATTGTCCGAAGAGACCATCAGAAGAAGGAATGCCTTCTCCTGACCTTAGTTTGCTAGAATAGTGGTAGGGTCAGTTAGACTTAGTTTTTGGACAGCACACTTATTCATTTGGACATTTTCTGACGACTGACGAGCACCTTAGTTATTTAAACAAGCAGGGAACACCCACATAGAAATAGGGAAAGATAGCCCGTTTTCTTATCATTTAATAAAAAACTCATTAGATTTGTCATTGCCATGTCTCCGTCCTTCTTCTGACCCGCCACATTGTTCTGCTTTAGTCTGAAGAGTTAATTCTTGGAGTTTCACCATTTTCATGAACAGAAATGATTATGAGTTCATCAGTTCTGTTTAAAAGTGATATTCTATCCCAGGGGTCACGTCCTATAAGTAGGGACTCTCATTAACATATCAATTGAATGTGGTGTTGCCAGAAATCAGTATATCAAGGCGCCCTCTGAAAAAAGCGGTGGGACTCCTCCCACCCGCGTGTACCCTCGACTTGAGCCCTGCTATCCATAATGAAAGTATAAGGTTTCATCAGAACTCACCATATTACTGTTTGAATGCGGCAATTGCACCCTGTATTTGAATTCTCATAATGTGGTGTTTCTTCATACATCCAAATATTTTTAATCTATACAAACAAGTTTATACATTTAGTTCTATACTATGATGAATATATTCTCCCTTCACCTAGTCTTTGAAGTTTTCCCAATACTTTTTTCAAATTAGCCGTTCAGAATTAAACTTACATGGTTTCCCCATGTTCTAAGATCTGCGCCTATTTTCTGGCATGCCGCATGGTTAATGGTGGCTATCATAATATATATATGGTGGCATCATAGTGCGTGTGATGTCATGACGTCCAATGTCATAACGCATGATGTCATAATGTGTAAATGCGTGGTGTGCATCCGTAATGTAAGTTGGGCTCATATCTAGTCTACTTGTTGTCCTCAATGTAGACATAGGAAACACAAGCAGTAGCTTGTGGCTTAGTGTAATGCCTGCAAAAAATGTAATATGTGTCAAGTGAAGAGACATAGGGCCTCATTACACGGTAGGCGGTAGGGGTTTACCGGTAAGGGCACCGGTACCAGTAAACCCCTACCGCCTTACTACGAGTTCCCTTTGCGGGACCCGACTTTAACGGCTGGTTTTACCAGCCGTTAAAGTAGGGTGCCGCAAAGGAACCTCGGAGCTAATTACGGTACCGCAATTTGCGGTACCAGAATTAGCACCTTCCCCATTCCCATTATGCCCTATGGGGGCAAAAATGGGAATGGGGAAGAGCCTTGGTGAATGGGGAATTACCGCCCCCGCTCACCTTGGAGTAGGGCGGTAATTCCGCCATCCACCAAGGCGGACACGGTAAAATACCGGCGGCAACCATGGCGCTAATAGCGCCATGGTTACCGCCTACCGTGTAATGAGGCCCATAGTCTTTTAATCACAGACAGTCCGAGTGGACAAACCACTATGTTGTTATATATATTATTTGGCTACTATATAGTTGTATCTCTATAGTGCGGTGTTCCATTGACACATGGTATCGCTGTCTCATATTACTGTAATAAACCTGATGTAATAGTACGTTCTATGATTCTATTCTTGTCAGGGGTGAAAATAGTTGTTTCAGTCCATTTAGCAGTGCACACTTTGAACAATACACCATATATTAGTTACTAAGCCATATGGCCATCATGCAAGTTTCAGGATCGACATTCGATAATATTTTTATCAATAATACGTCTTCTCTTGATTGACGCAACCTCTGTTAGCTCCAAAAAATTATTGATGCTAAATTATTGATGCTAAATGTCAGTGGTGCCTTTGATCATTACTATGTCTCCTCATCAAATAAAACATCTGACAATTTGAGTTCGTAATTCATAAGAAAACATGCATTTCTTGCTCCAGATTTTCATTTCTACAAAAGCTGTATGTTGTTCACAAATGTATCTTACGAACAACTCTAACTTGCATATTAAAATACACTGGAATGCTTTTAGGTAAGATTTGCACAGAACTGATAAATCTTCCTTTCCTGGTTAAACCCCTGAACTTTTTGCTTTACTAGTGGGATGTTTTTCATTAATACCTCAGTGAGTGGGAACCTTTTTCCACACTCACATAATCTTTAATTCTTTTTATGGATGTCATGTTTAAGACTCTATAGTGTCTTTTTAAAGTTATCATATTTAACAACTTATTGGCAATAAGTGCCTGTTGTTGCTGGGTTGCCCTAGGGGCTCACCTTTTAGCTGTCTTGTGCTAAACTTGAGTGAACTACATTTCCCAAGGGTAGAAAGGATCTTTGGATCCCTTATACATTTTGTTAAGTGAAACCAGCACACCCCACCTTATGTGGAGTGCTGGTGAGATACAATGTATACCCTTTCACACTAAAACTGCAACAATTCTGTTACAGTGACAAGCTTACCTTCAATGGCTGGTGGCAGTGATACCTTGTGTTAATGTGGTGCACCTTTACGCGGGCTGTGTTCACAGCTGCAGTAAAGGGACCTAAGGGTGTAAATCTTTCCCAAAATGGCACTGTTTGTTTTTTTTAACCATTTTAGTGTTTTCTATCGTTTCTTATTCCTTCCCCTGGCATCCAGGGTGGGAAATTCCTTTGTGTGATTTTTGTCTTCATTGGGAGTCCCCTGGACTCCCCGCCCATTCTCCAGTCTGTCTGTAAGAGCAGGAAGTGAGGGAGGAGTCCAAAACTCCCCATTCCTTTATCTTACACCTTGCCTGAATGGGGACAAATCCCAGTGGGGGGCTGGCTCTCCTGATTGGGCAACCAGACCGCCCCTTCTTGTAAAATGCGGGGAGAGAATGCAGAGATTGTGCTTTAATTCCTGATAAATACTGCTTACCTGGAAGCTGAAGATATGTCGACCACTGGAACTTAAACCAAAGAGGATGACAAAGGAAAAGTGGGGGGAATGATTTCCAGTGACCGGAGAGCCTGCTGGGTACCCCAAGCCTGCTGCAGCTCTTCCTTCCAATCGACCTGGGGACTCCAAAAATGACAACCCGAACCCAGTGCATAGTGAGACCCACTAGACTCAAGAAGACCTGCATTCTGAGCCATCCCACACGTTGCTGCGACCTTGCATTGTTGCAATACCCCAATACTCTAGGACCTTATGCCATTGTGCGGTGCACGGTCTTCCCAATTCTGAATCTCACTGAACCTTTGTGGGCATCCTGGTGGATCTCCAGAGACACTAATCACGTCAGAAAAATCCCCTCACCAGAGTGCTGGATCTTTAAAACGACAAGAATTCAACTGTGATTTTCTGTCTTCTTCTGTGCTCCTTGAAAAGGTGCCAAATCCGCAGAACTGCATTCAGCCATGAGGGAATTCTTGCCTAGAGCCCTCTTCATTGATCCCTGCTGCAAAGCCCCTTCTGAGGTCTTGTTTTCAGTCTCCACGACAAGGAATCCACTGACCAGGTATTTGGCTTCAGACCCTGAAGTGCTCCTGCTGCAAAATCCTCTTCAATGCTGAGGTACTGTGTGGGCTTGGGTATGTACTTACCTTAAGCCTGTTAGGATTTCTGTATAGCTGTGGTTTGTTTTCTGTGATGGGGAGGCCTCTCATCCAGTGCACCCAGTCCCACTGCTAGAATCCTGCTGCACTAGTCCTAGTGACCCCCCTTCTGCCACTGAGAACACTCATGCTCCAAGAATAAGGGAAAGACTGTCAAGGGATTGGGACTCCTGCCTAGAAAAGAAAATAAGTGTTTTAAAAGTTACTTACTTGTAAAGAGTTGGTTGGTAACTGTAATTCTAAGAGTGCACAGTTACAAAAGTTCTTACTGATCTTGAATATGCGATGCACTATTCTTAAAAGTATGGTTAACATCTTTTGTTCCTTAGCAACTGTTTTGCCAGTCCAATAGAAAGTAGATGTGAAGGTACTTTACTCTTTTTTTATTGTATCTGGTTTATACAAAATAAACCTTTACAAAACAAAGTAAAACATTTTTACATTAAAATACCGAAACATGTAAAATCAAAAATACTTAAAATGACAGAAAAAAACTAAAAGACCAACAAACAAATACCATATTTCACATTCATTAGTTAGGCGAATGAAAATATCCCTTGTCGGCCAGTGTTCTCCGGCTTTCCTGTCATACAATTTCTCATTGATTGCATTTATCCTTTCGCCAATGTTTAAAAGGCATCTTGTTCAAGTTCAACAGTATTTTTAACTGTTGCTGCCAGACCACACACTTCTGTTAGAAAGTTCACCACGGCCAATTTAAGCGCATTTAGTTTACCGTGCAACATGTTCCACCATAAAGTCTGGATAAAACCCTGGAGGGGTCGTGGACGAATCTACCAAAAGCTGCTAGCCGCTGTGGAGCTATTACTTCGCACTCCAGGAGTAGATATTTAAGTGATTCGATAGTCGTTCTACAATGGCAAAAACAACAGGGAATTTGTTGTCCTGATCCAGATCTGTCCTCTAATATTTCACCTGTGAGGAGAACATTAAATCGAAATCGTAGATAGACTGCTCTCTTTACGGAGTCTGGAAATTTGTTCAGATAGGATTCTAACATACATAATTTCTTCCCCTCATACAATAGTTGCTTATAGATCTTGGATGTACCCACCACTTCCATAGTCCTCATCCAATCCAACCATTGCAACCTTTTTTTCACACCCCTGGGGTTAAAAACCAGAGTTTCATGCGAGTGGTTAATAACTTCAAGGAGGTTTACACATTCTCTCTGTAATTTCAGCAACCACCTCGATTCGGTGGTACCATTTCTCAATCTGTTTCCCAGTTGGGCGTAAAGTGAATTTTCCCTAATCATAATAAGATTATCGATACAGTGACATTATTTTCCACCACACTCTCATATTGAGAGAGAGTAGACCTAGTTCAAAGTGTATTGCTGATATGGGAACACTCTTTGGTAAAGTAATAAATAAGTTTTCGCCATATTTTGGATTCCAGCTTCTCCACCAATCGAGAGGTTTCAAAGGGTAAAATTTCAAAGCCATATATTAATTTTGGTACTACTTTAAGGTTATAGAACCTGATCGATGGAGTTACCGAATATTTACAATATTTGCTGGATACCTTTCTCATTTGGAAAATGAGTTTATCCACCTTCTCTAGATAGAAGCTCCAATACATATGGAGAGTAGCACCACCAAAAACTGGAAAGCCCAAGTAACATAAAGATCTTACTTTTACCAAAAAACATGCATTGATTTTCCACTTAAAGTTTATAGTTTTCTTCCTATTGGTAAGTGAAATTACCACTGATTTCTTTTCATTTATAACCAGTGCATTGTCTTCTACATATGCAGTTAGGGCTATTAGTTTTTGCTGCAAACCAATGGGAATGATATTGACCAAAAGAAGGTCACCAGCATATGCGCTCCAACATATTTTTAAACCTATTTTAGGTGAGATCAGGGAGAAAGTCGTCAGGGGCGCGTTCACATCTGAAGTATAAAGGTTGAACAAGGTGGGAGCAAACAGACACCCTTGTCTAAGACCATTACTTGTTTGAATTAGTCTAGAGAGGTCACCGGACATATTCAGTGTTACTTGAATGGCTGAGTCCTCATGGAGATTAATGAGAATAGCCAAAAGTCCTGAGGGAAGCCCCATGGATGACAGCTTTGTTCATAGTCTCACCCTGTCCACCTCATCAAAGGTGAAGGAGAGATCGTTTGACGCCAGATAAATGGGAGTTGCTGTTTGTTACAGGCCTTCACTAAGAGTAGACAGATAATAAACCCTCCTATCTCCGTACCCATACCTTTTCAAAAACCAAACTGTTGGATAGGTAGGATCGTAATAGTATCGGCCCAATCAACGATTCTCTGTAATACCAACCCAGCAAATATCTTCGAGACAGCATCCATAATGGAGATCGGGCGGTAATTAGTAGGGCAGGTTCTATCCCCCTTTTTATAGATTGTCCCCCTTTTATAGATTGGGACAACATATGATATCCTCCAGGACTGTGGAACTGACTGAGTCATTATGATGTCATAAAAAAGGATATATAACGCTTTAGCCCAATGTTCAGAATTTCTCTTTAGTGTGTTATTTGTCAACCCATTTGGACCAGCCGCCCTTGAATTATTTACTCCCTTAATCTGAGTTTCAATGTCTAATATGGTGGACTCACATTTCCAATGCCCCCTTTTAATGGCCACCAATTCATTTGTCATCTCCAGTTTTCCTTTATAAAGTGTTGAAAAATATTTTTCCCAAGTATCTTCCTGTACATTGACCGATTGCATCGTCACCTGTGAGTTTTCCATCGCATTTATGAGCGACCAGAACTCTCGTCCGAGGAGTCTCTTAAAGCTTCGAGCATGTTTGTATTATCATTATCCAACAAGACAATCTTATGGTTCTTCAACCAATTGTTTTTTACCTGTTTAATTCGAAGGATTTGTCTCCATTTTTCTGGCCGATCTAAGTTAGATTTCAGTATTGTTCATATATTACGATTAGCCACTTTTTTTTTTTGCCTTACCATAAGCATGAGCATGGTGACATTTCATAATACCATATTTGCTTTGCTTCACAGACCTATCTATCATATCCTTGACATATCCCATAAAGTACAATACAGAAAAAAGGTGTGATCTAGTTGACAGTGGCATGCTATGATATTCATGTACAAAAACAGTATTGAATTTGTTTATATTACCTTCATGCCAGATTATACGGTTCCCCCCACAAGAAACAATAGCTTTCATCTGGATGACTCCTTGATTCGATGTTACTGTATTCCATAACAGTTTAGCCTCAAGGAATCTATGATCAATCATGTTATCTGGAATTCCACGCATACAGCGGAAAGGGAATTTGACATGAAGATATGGTCAATATGTGATTTATGAACACCATTCGACCATGTGTGCTCATATACAGAGGAATTAAAGAGAACATTAATGTGAGAAAAACCCCAGTAATCAAATAAGTTCCTCCAAATCTGACCATTAGTTGTCCTATGTTTCAGAGCAAAAGGAGCCCCCTCAATATTCCCCGAGTTCGACATAGATCTTATCACAGAAGAGCCCATCTTTTTACCAATTCCTTCTCCATATTTAATTTCAGAATTGAGATCCCCTGCAATTATGATATCTAATCCTCTGTATTTGAGCAGCATGGACGATATGCATTTATTTAATAACAGGATAACATTGCCCAACGGTTCTGGAGGATTCCAGTAAACATCCAGTCCAACACAAAGATGAGACGTGAGTGCAGTGTACTTCCATATTCCACTACAACACCCAGAGCAAGATTCAATAATTCCACAGATTCCAAAATTCGTGTACCAGGTGCTATTTTAACCGCGATGAGTAAACCTCCTGCTGGTCTACCCCGGAGCCCCATCTTAGCAAGCAGATGTATACCTTCAAAGCCATCTAGTTGTATAGAAAAGGTGAGCCATGTCTCCTGTATGCATATCAGGTCAAATGATTTGAATTTGTCACATAGTGCCTCTGAGTTCATTTAAATTCGAATGTCCCCTAGAGTCCCATGAAACTAGTCGTCATTGATGATTTACCTTTGGGCAACTAAAGTTTTTGTTGCATATTTTGGATTTGTGAGATGGACTCTCTTAGAGACAGAGCAAGCCATCTCCATTCCTGATCCCCTCCCCCTTTGGGAAGCGTATCAATTTCCTTAGATCCATGTACTTCCTCCCTAGGTTGGTAGGAATTGGCCTTCTGGTGCATCAGATCCTTCCCATTCTCCCACCCATTATTGAAGATCAGGATATCATATCCCATCCTGTTAAATTGCTCTGTCTCCTGTATAATCAAGTCAAAGATCTTTTGGGAATTCGGGACAATGCAGACATGATCAAGGCATATAGGATGGATAAAGTCCACTAGACAGATGTCAGCCGAGGAGATCAACCTCAAACGGGGAATCTCATTAAAGAGTGACAGAACACGGGGTCTATTCAGGGAAGATGGACCTCCAATATCGCACAAGTTATACAGTAAAATACTCGGATATTCAGGAAATGAGACGTTCCGCCACATTGTGTTCCTTAGGTCACTATCCTTGATGTGAGTGGGCCTAGCCGATTCATATTGAATTGATTTCCCCGATTCCTGAGGTCCTTTGAATTGAGTAGTTACCTGCATTTTGATAGATTTTGCGAGAGATGTCCCCCCATCCCTTTCAGGTTCATCCCTCTGTCCCAACTGGCCCTCATGCACGTGCTGTCTTTGACCCCCCCCTCCCATCAACTTGGAATTAGTAGACATCTCATTTTGGCCCCAGATGGAATTTCCATTTCTTTCACGGTCAGTGCCCGTTAAGGCCTTGTTTCCAAAAAGTGCTAAATCTGGTAAAAGGTCCAATATAATTTTTTTAATGGTATTCGGGAGATCGGGGTTTTTTGTATCATTTTCAATAGGGGACTGATGTACTCCATTTGAAAATAACATATGTTCCCCAGACACCACCTTATCATTTGCGGACTTTCCAGATTTGGATTGCATTTTCCCCTTTATTTCATCTGGATCCTGGATTTTCAAAACCCCTATAGATAGAGGGGCATGATGTAGATCCATGGGTTTCGAGGAGAAGCCCAATCTATTTGATTCGGCGGAAGTCATGGGATATTCATCCATCAGACTTGAGAGTTCCTGTGGCAATATTTGTCGGGAGGTCGATTTCTCCAATACCTTATAGAAATTGGAGAGTTGAAGTTGTTTTACTTCCTTATTCTCCCCCCCCATTTGCTGTATAGTTGTTTTCCCATTTTCAGTTCCTTCTGCCACATCTTCACTACCCTGTTTCATACATCCATCCTGCTCTTTATTTGTATTTTTCATTTTTTTTAACAAAAATGTTGTTTTATTGTTTCCCAGAGTTGTTCTTAGGGTGGGATTTGTGGCATCGTATTATGGAGTTGCAGGGCCATCCTGCTTTCTTCGTTTAGTTGTATTAGATTCGATACAGCCACTTCATTTGTTGGAATCTTGGATTCTTTTATCTTAGTTTCCATCATAACAGGCTTCGATCCCTTCTTTATCATCCTCTTTTTTGCTTTTAAAGCCAGGCGTTTTTGACGCTTCGAGAGGAAGTAGCCCTCCCCTCATACACTTCCACCATCCTCCTGTTTTTTAGTTAAATCTTCTCGCCCCCATGGACCTTTACCAGAGTTCCATAATATCAGTTAGGGCAGAGGGACTATCTAGGCTCTCATTGATGTTTGTTTCCTTTTCCTTAGCCGGCAGCACCATCCCCAAAGTTGTACTTGGGGTGGTGTTCCCAGAAAATGTTAAAAAGCCTTGTTCCAATTTGGGCATTTTCAGCGAGAGCTCATTGACTGCCTCTATGATCCTCTTTTCTCCTTCTGTTTGTGATTACTTAGGACACTATTTCCATTTTTGTCCTTGCTCATATTCCTCCCATTCCTGGAGGATAACACATTCGCAGAGCTGGGTCCCTCATTTCCAATAACCATCGTTTGGCATCCTTGCGATTTAGTTATTGGGTCCATTGATGCTCTGACCTTCTTTGCCAAGGGGTCCATGTCATCAGCTTTACCCATTAGGAAGCCTTCTACTCTACTCAGTTTTAGTTGAGATTCCAATACAATCCTTTTTAGGTCTCATCTCCCAATGGGTAAGCTCGTGCCCCTTGTCAAGGAGATTCAATATCCTTGAAATCACTGGGGGTGATTCCTCAAACTTATAATTATTTTCAGGTATAGGGGAACTCGTAAGGGAGACCCCTGATGCTAGAGGATTGGGAGCATGTAGGGGTGGAGCGGTACTAATCAGGTTCTCGGGTACCAACTGCCCCACCTGTTCACCCATAACAGTTTTATGTTCACCTTCCCAAGTTTTCTTTGCATCAGTAAATATTGAGGCCGATGGTAGGGGGAATCTTGCATTTGCTGAGAACATTCTGTGAGGTGCTAGGGTCATCATTTGCGGGAGAGTGTTAAAGAGATGTACGTTGTCAATTCCATTCCGTGCTTCATTTACAGGCATAGAGGGACCCCGGGAAAGCCTGGTACGCTTCCCCAGTTCAATCTTCACTGTTTGACCCATCATAGAAACATCAAAGTTTATATCATTTGTCTCAATATTCACTTCCTCATTGGGTTGTTGGTTTTGTGGCTCTCTTATACCCAAAAAACTGGACTGAATGGGGATTTGGGATTCAAAGGACAAGCCAGCAGGCACAAAAGATATATCCTCCTCCCCCAGAAATTGCCCCCCTATTTGTGTGTGTATTTGTGAGTGCATATACGAGAGTTCGACCTCTTGTTTAATTTCAGCCTTTTTTTATTTTCATATTCCTCAATATTCAAATCCCAGGTACTTTCTTCTTCAGTCAAAATATTTACGGTATTGACCTTTACTTTTTGTCCGTCCGCCCCCTACCCTATCTGAATAGATTCATGGGATTCCCTAAATGATTTCACCTCGGTCCCTCTGCATGGGGTAGGAAAGTTGTTATCCATAGTCAGTACGTCACCAGGAGTCTTTGCTAGACATATTTTCCCATTCCTCAAGACGTTTGCCATTTTGCCTAAACAATAGTACTGTTTCCTATAAATCTGTTTAACCTATATTCTATCAGAAAGCGGGGTTCCTCCACCCCCACTCACCCTCACAGCCAAACAGCCCAACACCTTACGCCGCACGCAAGAGACCCTCCTTTAGTAAGCAGTGTGCGCGAGGCTGAGAGGGCTCTGGGCGTGGATAGAGGTTGCACAGCTTCTGCAAAAAATGGAAACAAACAAGAGATCCTATCAGCACCCTGGAGCTATTTACCTTCCAATAGCACTCGTGGAAAAACCACAAGAACAAAGCCCAGCCAAGCCCAGCCCACTAGAGTAAAGCCCAGCCCAGAGCCCAGCCCACAAGAACAGAGCCAAGTATACAGACAAGAAAGTGATTCAAGTCAGAGAGGTAACAAAAAGGCTCTCTAGATTCAGTATAATTACTCTGGTATAATGAGTCCAAACATAGTCCAATCCAGCAGGCGTTTCGCCGCTATGGTAGAATCGTGCTTCCTCTTCTCCTTACAAACATCCAGAGGAGCAGGCAAACGAGTTAATACGGCACTGAGTAACAATAGTCCAAATGCAGTCTCCGGCAGTGTGTACAGCCCAACAGCGTACTTGGAGCTTACTTCGTGCGCACGCACCGTGCGCGAGAGACCCTGCTTTAGTAAGCAGTGTGCGCAAGGCTGAGAGGGCTGGGGGCGTGGCTAGAGGTCGCACAGCTTTCTGGTATAATAAGTCCAAACACAGTCCAGTCCAGCAGACATTTCGCTGCTAAAGTAGAATCGTGCTTCCTCTTCTCCTTACAAACATCCAGAGGAGCAGGGAAATGGGTTGATACGGCGCTGAGTAACAACAGTCCAAATGCAGTCCCTGGCAGTGTGTACAGCCCAACAACTTACTTAGAGCTTACTTCGTGCAGTACTTTACTCTCCTGTGATTAGGTTGTGCCTCTTCCCAAAAGTAAAGTGTTGGTATCACCAGATTAGTCCCTTTAGGATAATTGTATGAGTGTCCCTCAACTGGGTCTTGCTTCCCCTGACTTGCTGCTAGCCTGTCCTTAATAAGTCTCTATTAGATTGTTGCCTACCTAGAATAACTTTGAGTCATTCAGTAAAGTGTGACATTGGGTTTTACTTTCCCCTTCCTTGTGAGGTTAACAAAATATGTGGGTTTTACTTACCTTGTGCTAGCTGTGTGCCATCCAAAATAAGTTACAAGAGTTACTGCTTACCTCAATCTGGGGTTCCCTGATTTCAAAAGCGCTTGTAATTGTATATTACATCCTTAGGTCTTACTCACCTAGTATAACTGTGTGTTATGACAAAAGTAGTTATAGGTTTTTACTGCACCTAAAATAAGTGTTTCACTGGTCATCAAAAGTATATTGTCCAGTTGACTGATTAAGAGATTTGTGCTAAGAATCATTATACAACTGGAAGGGTCTACTGCCCTTGTATTACTGAATGATATTTTGAAAAGTAACCATTGGTTTTTACTCCCCAAGAATAGGCTTGACCTATACTAAATGTGTATGAAAAGGTTTTGACTTCCCTAGAACTACTGTTGGGTATTCCAAATAAGGGTTTATACTTGGCTCTGTGTACTTTCAAGTATAGTGTTGTGTTTTTATACTGTGATTTCATATAATGTTTTAGTACTTACTTACCCCTAGATTTATCTGGGCCTACTTGTATTTAAAAAAATCCCTTATTTTTACATACATAGGGCCTCATTATGACCCTTGCGGAATGGGTTTACCAGCACCGGTAATGGTGCCGGTAAACCCATTCTGCCCTATTACGAGATACCCTCGCGGGACCCGGAACAGACGTCTGGTAAAACCAGACATCCTTTCCGGGTCCCGCGAGGGGACCAAGGAGCTAATGACGGGCCCATTATTAACGGGCCCGTTATTAGCTCCATGCCCATTTCCATTGAGCCCTATGGGAGCTCGAATGGGAATGGGGAATGGTTTTGTGAATGAGGAATTACCGGGTCCTCCAAGTTTGGAATGACCCGGTAATTCCTCATTCACAGACTACGGACCTGGACACGATTTTGGAGGCAGCCATGGCGCTAATAGCACAATGGCTACCTCCAAACTCGTAATGAGGCCCTGGGAGTTTGCCTGGTAGGCCTCGGGACATAGGGCCTCTTTTCTTGCTGGAAGAATACATAATCATGTGACAACATGACATCCATCCAGGCTAGCCTGAGCACGTGCCCTAGTGAGTTCGCATGCGCAGTGGCATCTGCGCCGTGCCGACAGCAAAGATGAGCTGCATCCATTCAGCAGACAGAGCGTTGAACTTAGTGACCTGCTGCGACTTGAGGCGGTGGGGCTGAGGACAGCAGGTATTCAAGGATAAGGATTAGCATGCCTTTCTTTTCTTTTTGTTTCTTTTCGTGCTCTGCGATAGCGACTCCCAGGGTACACTGTGCGATGTATGGAGTGTAAATTGAATTCTGTGTCCACAGATTATCCCGAAACCTTGAATTTACTGCTTCCATGAAGGCGGGGCCCGCAAGGAGGTGCCACAAAGTGGCTGGAACCACTGCTGGCACCGTACAAATCACCAACGGAGGCGGTGCTGTTATGATTAGGCAGTCAATGGATGGTGGGTTAGAAAAGCTGAAGACCCCTTTTACTTGCTGTACTTCCATCCTGTCAGTCGACTAGTTGCAAAATGCTGCATTTATCCATTTCACACTCGCGCCCCTGTGTACACACGGCGGGCAGGGGACGCTTGCGAGGGCACCCCTGCCTTCCAGCAAAATACTCACGGCTGCACAGCATATATCATTGCGAAGCATGTGGCTTATGGTACCAATGCATACACACAAGAGCGTGGAAGCCTGGCCAAGGAAGGAAGGCGGCTCAAAGTCTGGTGAATGCTATCCTATAGAATGCATCTGTCCCGAGGAGCAGGGCTCGTCCATTCACCAGACATTAACATCCAGCCGTGTTCAGGACACCACGGTCATTATACAAAAATTAATCTAAATTCATGTTTCGAAATCCATTGCGGCGATCCTGAAAATCTGACTGGATTTTACCATCGGGTGGGTCACCGATCTGTAGTGGCAGACTAGACAGCTCTTCCAAATTCATTAAGAATCTCTGCATTTTATAAATGTTTTGGTTAAAATACTGGGCCTGTTGGGTGTCACTTCCACGCCACTAGTGGTTTTCCTCTGGTGACCTTGCTCCCGCCCACTTTTCCTCCTCCAACACTGAGGCGTTCCCAAAGGTGCCTAGATCATCACGGCTGCAGTGAGTCAGTGTTTGGGGCCTGTTTAACCAGATGATGGCATACAAGTTTGTTCATCAAATGTACCACTAGGTGCTAGTAGACGGCAGTGTATCAAACGTCAGAGAATATTAAGGTGATTTAACGAAAAGTGAGCCTATTTTATGACACCCAGCATGCCTCTATAGTTGCCACCTACTGCAATGTTCTTTGCCGCTGTGGGCACCAGCAGCCAGCAAAGCAGGATGTTGCAGCGGCTCAGCTATAACTATCCGGCCTCGCCTGCCAGCTTGCCTGTGCTGGAGCCAACAGTTCAACTTAATTGCAAAATGATGTCCTAGGGGTGCATATAAGCGCACCTGCACAGTCAGGCCTCTGTCAAAAGGCACCGCCTGCGTCCAGCATCTTATTAACTGTTAAAACAAAGTTTGGGTTATGAACTCCACACAATAAGAAACATCCCGCCTGCGCTCAGGCTCTGCTTGGAATTTTTGACAGCCTAAAATGTGCCATATGAAGCAGGATGCTGCAGAACTGGTGGGGGTGACACCAGATCCCACGATGTTCCAGTTCCTTACCATTGCCAAAATCTAGTCAAAAGTCTACTGGATGAGACATGGTAGGAATAAATCATGCAAAGACTGCTTCTACCAATCTTCCCATAAGGTAAGACCGCTTTACAACCTGCATCCAGTTATCACGCCCAGAGTAATTCCTTATTATTCCTTCCAAATAAGCGCAGCAATGAACAATGGCCATGCCAGTTTGCATGGCGCGCAAGCGTGGCACCCAATCTTTACAGGCGTGGTTCCCCAGTCTGCTGCGCCTGGACACCCACGCTGTATCTCATTGATGACACCCACTGAGGCTGAAACAGGTCTGGGGATTTATAGGCTTTGAGTAGACGGGTTGTCAAAGAGGGCAATTGCCCCTTCTGTAGCAACATGAGCGTGAAGCACACTTTGCCCTCATAGAGATGTTACACTTTTCAGCTGCAGACTACTTCCTAAGTGAGACATTGGCCCTCATTACGACCCTGGCGGAATTCGGAAAACGATGGCGGAAATGCAATACCGCCATCGAATAGCGCTCGGTGCGACTATGACCCGTCACCGCAAAGTACAAAGCCATTAGCGACACCGTAGTGAACACCAACGCTAACTGCACCAAGCACGCGCGCGCGCGCCATACCAAACCGCAAACACCACCATGGCGCAAGGGCACGCCAATTCCGACCCTAGCGGACATGTACCTAATGCCATCAAGCATGGCGGAATGTACCATTCCGCCATGGTGAGAAGTACGGCATCGCGAATCAACCGTAAACGGCCCCACTGAGTGCCTGTACACCGCTCCCTGCCCACAAAGTACAACTCCCCGTAGGTGCAATGAAGTCACAATGCAACCATTGAAATGTACAAGTCACCCATGCATACCAACGAACAAAAGAAACACAACAGGGGCCAATGGGAGCTGCAGGGCACAGATGGCACGAATACAGAAGCCATCCCAATGGACATGACCACAGTCCCCCACCAAGAAACGCACGCAAACACAGGCACCTGTGACCAGCAATATTCCGAGAATCACATCATTCCACCAGTCCACCTGGCTGACCGGCATCTGTCACACAAAACCCAATCCCCCGCCCCTGAGCATGACAACATTCAAACTGTCATATTGGCAGCCCCCATCCCTGACCTCACGGGCTTCGTAGGCAAACGCGCCCAGTACAGTACCACGCAACTAAACTCCGAAGCTGGAACCCAATGCAGATCTCCCCACAATACATCGCCCCCCAAATAGGCATATGCCACATCACTTGCAAAGAAAAACGCTACACGGGCCAAATCAGAATAGAAATTTAATGCACATCAAAATCACCAAGCCCATACAGCCATCAGGCCATGAACTCCAAAACACTTTTCACCATTGTGGGCTGCATCCGCAAGAAATGACCAGCCACTACTTGTGTGACGCCCTGTTCCCTCATGGTACACAGAGCCACATTCACGTACGAAAAGGCAACATGGAAGCGCACAGAACCGCAGGGCCGTCCCAATGGGGAGGCACTAGTCCAGCTGAAAGGCCGAAATGTTGCTCCGAGCCACCAGTACTGCGTAAGGGCATGTGGGCCATTGGCGATCGTCCCATAAGATCGTAATGCTGCTCCACTGATTAACACGAAGCAGCAGGTGTCGGGAGTAAAATCCATCTGCAGGAGTGGCATACAGATGGCAGTGGCAAAAGGGGAGGAGATACCTGTCAACCAAAAGAAAAGAAAAAGAACTGAATGGCCATCAGAACTACATTCCAACAACTCACTTCAATGATCACACTAAATCCACAGCCATATGCATGCTAGCCCACTCCAAAGGATCATCACCACCCCAAAACCACTTGCGACTCATAACCATCTATATCGAGGTGCAAACACCATCACAAACGAGTGTACCTGTGCATGCGTCTGTCAAAACAGAATCCATCAGATGGGAATGTTAACGTGCATGGACACAAGTGGCTGAGGGCGCGTCGAGACAGGGAGGGCCCAACAAGGCCAGATAGACGATGGTCCCACTATGGCAGCCCTGCATCACATAGCGTAGGGGAGGCGGATAGATCCCAAGAAGCCCTGTACATGGCAAACTCTGTATCAAATCACCTGCCCAAGCATCCATCCATCATTCCCTCATCCCGGGATCAAAACGCCTGAATAATTACTCACATGACATTAGAAACATCCATTGAGTCTGTGCGTTATGCAGCCTGCAAAATCCACTGTGCCCCAGCCCGTAATTCCAGTGTCGTGAAGTAACATGTATTTGGGAACGGCCGGCCTCATCGGCCACGTAGCTATTGCGCATCCCAAACTATTCATATCAATCATTGCTTCCTCGCCATGGCCCCTGTCTCAAGGACATTGAACAATAGAACGTTATATTTGCAGTCAGACCTGTGGGCATCTCCTCGCCGCTAGCTGGAAACCGAAAGCGCCGCCCTTCGAATTCCTCATTTGCAACATCACGTCGAAAAGGCATCTGTGGCCGTTTGAAATCACTAATTATTCCATCGAGTGCGGCTGTGTGTGAAAATGGCAACTGCCTTCACCCACAAATGGGACGCCCCGCCCGTCGTTGCAACTCGGTACAGTGATGCATGAGGGCCCACCGTTACTCGAGTACTACGTTCCACTGACCCTTCACAAGTCTGTTCGCGACTGCACAGATAGTATGTGAAACAATGGGACCACAGCAGAATGAACATATCAACCAATCTTACACGGCCATCGGGTACAAATACATGATTGCAATAGCAAGATGCCATTCCCCGAATTGCAGCGTTGTGCGCGGGACGTGCCCGGCCAAAGGGGAGAGCAGTTTGCACAGGTGGAATTAATCACCACAGGTGGAGGCCATACAGCCTGAAAACACATAAATTGCACAGCCAGTCTCCTCCCACAACCACACCGAAATGCTACCGGCAGGACTCGCGATGTTGGCCCTGGGGGACCTGATAGCACTGCAAGTACTCCAACTCCAAGAAGAAGACGAACACCAACTACAACCGGCCGCACGGAGGAGACGCAGGAGGAGGAGGAGGCCAAGGCAGGGCCAGCAAGGGCTGCCAGCACAGCCACTACCACCACGCAGGCAGCCCGCAATCCCACGCCTCCGAGCACATCCGTTCAACCTCACTGATGAGCAGATCCACACCCTCTACCGTCTGGACCGGGACACCATAGCCGCCATTGTGGACATGACACAGGCTGACCTTGTCAGCATGATAGATAGCCCAACCGCCATCCCACCCCTACTGAAGGTGGTGTCTGTACTCCACTTCCTGGCCACAGGCACCTACCAGCACACAGTCGGACAGTTGCATGGCATTTCTCAGCCACTGTTCTCACGGACACTATTGCAAGTGCTCGATGCCCTCCTGCAGCACGCAGACGACTACATCTCTCTACCACGCTCGGAGCAGGAAATTACAAACACAAAAGTTGGATTCCATGCACTTGCCAGCATACCGGGTTGCATTGGTGCCATCGACTGCACCCATGTTGAATTGGTCGTCCCACATGCCATGGAGGCCCAGTACCGCAACCGAAAACAATTTCATTCCCTGAATGTACAAATGGTGTGTGACTCAAACAGGATCATTACACATTGTTGTGCCCGATTCTCTGGATCAACCCATGATTCTATGGTCTTGAGGAACTCTACAATACCACGCTACATGGAGCGACACGCAGGGAACAGATCCTGGCTACTCGGTGAGTCTCATTACATGCATGATTATGTGGGGTATGTGATTTGGCAATGACCTGGCAGGAAGGGGGGGGGGGTGTGCGTACGTAGCAATGGCATTCCACATCATGCGTTTCTCGTCCACATACAGGTGATGCTGGATATCCACTGAAGAAATGGCTCCTCACACCAGTCCGGAACCCACGGGACCAGCATGAGGAGGACTACAACCATGCCCACTCACGTACCCGTGTAGTCATTGAACAGGCATTCGGCCTACTGAAGACTCGTTTCCGCTGCCTCAGCAGGTCTGGCGGGGCACTCCTGTACCGCCATGAGAAGGTTGCAAAGATGGTCATGGCATGTGTCATGCTCCACAACATGTGCGTACGTAGAAATGTGCCCATGCCCCCTGACGCAGAACTGCAAGCACCTGATGATGGTCATGATGAGGGTGGGGATGTGGCAGCACCTCATGGAGTCTGCGAGGCACCGGAGGCCCGTGACATTCGTCAGCATCTCATTGATGCATGCTTCTAGCACTCACGCCTGGTGGCTGATACATGGACACGGGACTCGTGGCACTGTGTGTGTCTGGGACATGCACAATATGGACTGTACGCCTATGATGGCCTAGTACACAAAGATCAATGTCCACACATCTCATTGGTTGATCGTGCACTGTTTATGGCATATGTGATATCATGTTGAACACCCTATCGACCCGCCACCCAAGTGAGCCCAACACACCCCCTCCACCCTCCTACCTCCCCCCCGAACACCAGTGTCCAAAGATGCTCATTGTCAGTGGGCTGTCGCTATTGCAAGCCCCCTCTGCGGGTATCAGGGGCACCCCTGCCTGTGGAGCGCAGGTTCCTCCCAGATCTACGTTGGGGGCTGCCCTGGACGGAACTTGCAACGGATGATGTCTCTGCCTGCTCACGTCCATGCATGTCCCTAAGGGTTTGCGAGAGCTCAGTGAGCACACGGCGCACTGCGGCAAGTTCGGCACATACGTCTTTGGACGTCGCATGCAGTTCCCCCCTCAGGCTCTCGGTGCTTCTCTCCATTTGTGCCCTTAGCGTCTCTGTACCTCTCTCCATTTCTGCCCTAAGTGTCTCAGTTGATGTTTCTATGTCTGCCTTAGTGCCCCCACATTCATCGGCATGGTCCTTGAGGAGCGTGGCCATTTGCTGCTGTTGCACGATTAACTGGTCGAGGGACTGTTGCCTCTGCTGGGCCATGGCCATTTGCGGGGGTGTCACAGAGGGGCTGTTGTCCTCATGTTGCCTTGCCACAGGGCTTGTGGGGGATGGCCAGTCGTCGTCTTGTGGGTGCCCCTGCGTGGTATCCTCATGTTGTACGGGATGGGACAGACAGGGGGATTGGGACAGGTCATGGATGGATCTGACTTCGACATCCCCGTCTTCGGTGTCCGAGCATGCTGCCATCAATGGGGTGTCACCTATGGTGCTGCTGCCACCAGAGGCAGTGCCTTCTGTGGCATCCATTGGGGGGACCTGTGGTGGTGGTGGTGTGGGCATGCTGGCTGCTGGGGTGCCTGTTGATGTTCCCTCCTCTGTGCTGCCACCTGATTTGTGCTGCTGCCGTGTCTTGATGCGTGCAGCTGAGGTGGAGGGTCTCTGGCCGTTTGTCTTGGCCCTCTTTGCAGGTGTGCTGGTAGGGGTGTCCTGAAGCTCGTCGTTTGGATCGGACCCTGTGGTGGAGTAAAGGAGGGCGAGGGTTATTGATGGGTCTGTGGGAATTGGAATGGCATTGTATCACATGCATTGGAGTGGTACCTGAGGGTGATTTGGGTCGGGGCCTTGGAGGTGCTTTCATTTGTGTGTGGAGTGAGGGTGCAGTTGTTTGGCAGCCTGCAGTTAGGGTGTGCCTGCTGCACGTGTAGTGCGTGTTTTAGGGGTTTTTAATTATTTATGTATTTATTGTGGGTTTTAACGTGCGCTATCAGGCCGATGTGTGTGGACGTTCTCCTGGACATGTGTTTCTGTAGCACTATGTGGACGCATGGTACTTCACATGGATGGACTGTGTGGATTTGGCATTGTTTTATTTGGCCCACCTACCTGAATCTTCGGATGTCTGCACTCCTTTCTCCATCCCTCCGACTCCCTCTATGCTCTCCATTCCGATGGTGGAGGCACAGATTTCTTCCCAGGGGGTCAACTTGATGGGTGATTCAGGACCTCCCCCGGTGGCTGTGGCAATGTTGCGGTTGGCAGAGAGTATGCTGCGGACGCGTATCCGCAGGTCGTCCCATCGCTTGCGGCATTGCTGTGGGGTGCGGGGTGCGGTCCCCACCGCACTTACCTGCTGTGCCACCAGAGCCCATATGGCCTTCTTGTTTGCAAGTGCCGTTCTGGTCATTTGCGTGGAGAAGACGACGGCAGCATTCTCCTGGAGGGTCTCTGTTAGCACGGTGAGTTCCTCACGGGAGAAGTGGACCTGCCGCTTGCGGTCGCACGCTTTCTTCGCTACTTTTCCCATTTTTCTTGGTTTCGCTAGGGTGGATGACGGGTTGGGGTGTGTTTCAGGGTAGTGATTTTAGTGGTTGTGTGGTTTTAGTGGTTTTATAGGTGTACGGCGGGATGTTTCCCGTTCCGGGGCCATGTTTTAACTTCCGTTTCCGTATATTTCCGGTCACCGTACTTTCCGGTAGGCGCACACTGCGTTGACCGCTAAGAGGGGTGGCGGTATTGCACCTAGGGCGCCGTACGGCGGCGGTGTGGGCCGTTTTGGGGTCATTTCCGCCATCGCGGACTTTGCTCTTCCGCCATGGCGTGGTGCTCGTGCCCGATGGGTCGGAATGGCCCGCACTTTGCTCCTTCGTGCAATGGCGGAAACGCTATTTACGCTGTGGCGGTCCGGTCAGTCACTTTCCACCAGGGTCGTAATGAGGGCCATTGTCACCGCTGCAGGATCGGCCTATAAGCCTTGTACATGAACTGCACTGTTAAATGCAGTGTCTTTGGACAATGTCAGGAATCCACATGCAAATCTGAATCCTTTAAAATTGTGTAGCAGTTCCCAATGCAAAAAGATGCAAGGTGGCAGAGCAGGTTATGCAACTGTTGCTGTGATATTATAAGTTGAGAGAAACCTATATATCATTTAGGATTTTTCAGATTCCTTCTGTAAAATGTGCTGCAAGATGCACCGTTTCCACCAGGTAAGGGGTTGATCTAAGTTGCGGGTGTTAGCCCAGGGGTATGGTAGGTATATAACCCCTGTAGTGAAATCAAAAGTAGGCACCCATGTCTGGGGTTGCTTGCGGTCCTGTGCAGAAGAGATATAATCTCACACTTTGGTCTGAACCCCCTTTTCAGGGTTCGATCAAACCTGCCTTGCATATGGTCTGCCATTTGGTAATGGCATGACAGGCTGAAGAAAACGATTGTCTGGAGGGATGCCCATAGATATTGCCAGTGGTTACAATTAATTCAGGATCTTCCAGCCATCAACCTTCAGTTTTACACATCTTTACAGACAGAATTACAAAGGAGAAGATTTTGGATTCAGAAGTGGAAAATGTACCTTTCCCCCACCAGCACCCCAACCCCTGCATGAAATGCATTGGCGTGAACTTGGCAGAGGGAGCGCTGCTCCCAAAATAACAGATACGTGCTCTTAAAATACAGCAACTGATTGCACAATCCTGCAGTTTTATAGCACTCTAAGTAGCAGGTCTTATTATTACGCAACTCAATGGCCTTAATGTTATTCACCTCAGAATTCGATGCTCCATGGAATTCAAACGTGTGACCTGCAGGTTATACACAGATCTTTGCAGCACATGCATTACCTTGCTGAGTTATGTTGCTGTGATTGGAATCCATGACCAGAGAAGGATGTAATGCATTTCTCTGCAGCAGGAGCATTATCTTGCTGATGTGCGTTGCTTTGATTCGAATCCAGGGCCAGCAAATGATGCAATGTAGATCTATGCAGCAGGGCCATAATCCTTCTGAGCTATGCTACAGTGATTGAAATCCAGGACCAGATAAGGATGCAGTACATTTCTCTGCAGCAGGTGCGTTCTCTTGCTGAGGTATGTTGCTGTGATTGGAATCCAGGATCAGAGAAGGATGCAGTGCATTAATCTGCAGCAGTGGCCAGGGGTGCACTGGCATATAGGTAACCCTGGTGATTTCCTGGTAGACCTCTGCACCATGAGCTTCTTTTGTGTGGTAACCTAATTATTTTCTCACAGGAAAAGGGTTGGGCTTGCTGAAAATGTATAATATGGGGACACTCTGAAAACATTTTCCAGGGCCTCTTTTGGTTCCCAGTCCACCCCTGCTTACATCCATGACACAATTCACATTTTACACAAGCTAGAACAAATCACATGGTCTAATGACTATACATTGGTCCCCTTAGACGTTACATCCATTTACACGTCAACCGAATATGAATAACCATTAGAATTACTGGATTATTAAAACAAATCTGCAACATACAAGCTCCAATACACAATGATCAAGGAGATGCTTATTTTTAAGTTAAAGAACAATGGGCCTCATTCCAAAACCGCCTGTCCGGTAAAAAAGTGCCAGTATTTGCAGATACCATCACTTTACCAGACCACCCAACTACGGGTTTGCTGGTGGGGCACCTTGGCTTACCTGAGGTAAGCCAGGTGCCCTACCGGCAAACAGCACTCATTACCGGCACCAGCATTGCCAGTGCAAGTAATCACAGCAAATCTCCTCATGGAGTCCCATAGGACTCCATGAATGGGGATTTACTCGTCCTCGGTCCCTCATAATCCGGCGGCAATTTCACTGGGCCGAGTGCCAGAAACTGTAGCAGCCTTTGCCGGTATCCTGGAAGGTTTACCAACAGGATACCAGCAAGGTTGTAATGAGGCCCAATATCTTTATCTTTAACAACAAATTCTACCAACAGATTTGAGGAGTTGCAATGTGCACATGTTTTGCCCCCTCGTTAGAGAACCTTTTCTTGGGTTATTTTGAAATGGCATATGCAATGGCCTCAGACAAATCCACACATAATATTCTACAAAGGAATTGATACATTGACGACTTAATATGGAAAGGTGATGATAAAGATTTGTGGGAATGTAATGGCAATTTAAATAATAGCAAATTAAAAATAGGTTTTGCAATTACCGATTTCTTTCAGACTAATCCCATGGGATCGGCCCCCGAGTTGACCCTCTGGGATGCATTTAAGGCATATATAAGAGGTGTTTGCATCTCGACAGCAGCGGGGATAAACTGACTGAGAAGGGAGCAACCCATCCTACTTGGGCAAGAGGTAAAGAGTAAGGAGGTGGAATAAAGGGAAGGTAGGTCCCGTAAGGCTTTCCGGGCTCTCCAGGCTGCACGCAGGCAAGTGAATGTGATGGAAGCATCAAGGGAGGAGTGTAGCATTTTATGGGCTAAGCAGAGGTATTTTGAAGAAGGAAACAGAGCTGGTAAAATACTGCCATGGAAGCTAAAGCAGAAGGCCACATCCGGGGGATATCTGGTATTAGGGATGAGGGGGGGGGGGCTGAGTTGCTTAGTAACAATTGCGACCTGCTAGGGGAGTTCAACACCTTTTATAGTAAATTGTATACCTCAGGCCAACCAGACCAGGCCACTATAGTGAGGTTTCTAAGTCAGTACCCTTTAGCCTACCTGCCTGCCGAGCAGCATGAGCTTTTAGATAGGGAAATTACCAAAGAGGAGATAGTGCAGGTGGTCTCGTCGCTGCGGCAGGGGAAGGCCCCTGGGCTGGATGGTCTGACAACATCCTTTTTCAAGCAACCCTCGGGCGTTGTCCTGGAGCCTCTTTATGACTTGTTTAAGCAAATGTTCTCCCGGGGTGCTTCCTCGCAGACCCTGGAGCAGGCCAAGATTTCTCTCATAGCAAAGCCAAATAAGGACCCTGCACCAAGCTCGTCATACAGACCCATTGCGGTGCTAAATACAGATGTAAAGATATATGCTAAGATTTAAGCTTTAAGGTCAGATAAGGTTCTGCTGCTTCTTGTAGGGGAAGACCAGGCAGGATCTGTAAAAGGGCATCAGAGGCGGACAATGTCTGGAAAATGACTAACCTCATACATCTAGCTCACCATACAGGCACCCGGTCCATACTGCTAGGGTTGAACGCAGAGAAGATGTTCGACCGTGTGGGGTGGCCTTTTCTCCAGGAGGTTCTACACATGAGCAACTTTGGGGAAGGCTTTATTAAAGGTGTGTTTCCCCCGTATTCTTGCCCAACATCGTGGGTATTGGCCAATGGTGCAACATCTAAGGGTTTCGCTCTCTCCTGAGGTACTAAGCAAGGATGTCCTCTTTCCCCTCTCCTATTTGCACTGGCGGTGGAGCCTCCCATGTCCAGGGTTCGGGCAGAAGAGGGTATATATGGTATTCCCTATGTGGGCGATGCACATAAAATCACACTTTCTGCAGATGACGTGCTTCTGACCCTTGTAAAGCCTAAGGCCTCAGTCCCCAAGTTGATTGAGATTCTGGATGCTTTTTGTCCACTATCAAGGTTCAAGGTTAACCTCAGTAAAAGCAAGGTTTTTAATATCTCCTGTGGGACTGAGGCTTTGAACGCTCTGAAACAGCCAGTGCCATTCTCCTGGGCATGTAGGAAACTTAAATATCTGGGGATCTATCTCACTTCCCAATGTAAGGGCTTGTTCCATGCCAAATACCTGACTCTGTTTGAGCCCATTTAAACGGACCTGCGCTCTTGAAGGATGAGGGCCATATTGTGGTTTGCAAGGGTTGCGGCTTTAAGATGAATATTTTACCCGAGGCGGCTTTACCATTTTCAGGCACTCCCAGTTAATGTTCCAGCCGGTTCTCTATCTAGGCTAAAAAAGAAGATGATGGGATATGTTTGGCAGGGGAATAGCCCACATCTCCAAAGCAACACTGTATAAGCCTGCGGACAAGGGAGGTATGGCACTACCTGACATAAGGAGATATTACTTGGAAGCTCAGTTAGAGGTAATTCGTGATTGAATCAACCCCACTTCTAATCAAGTTTGGCGTCGCCTGGAAGAGGAAGTGGTGAGCAAGCCACTTTGATATCTCCCTTGGTTGCCTAAGGGGGAAATACCTCTGAGTGTCTACAAACTTCCCGCTACTGGGGTGACCATGCAAGTGTGGGACTCAGTCAATGAGCACTTGGGCCTCTCTTACTTGCCCTCCCCTCTCTCCATATTTATATTAATCCTGTCTTCCAACCAGCCTATGATGGCAAGGCCTCTGCCAGATGGAGAGCGGGAGGTTGTGAATTTTGGTGCATCTATTTGACCAGGACCAGATTTGCTCCTCTGCATCCTGCAAGGACACTTTTCGAGTGAGTTAGGGAGACAGGTTTCAATACTGGCAGCTTTGGCACTGGGCGATGCAGCCACATAACAGAAAATCAGCCACCAGATCTCTTAGCGATTTCAATAAGCTAGTCTTCTAGCTCCGGGGGTGTTGTGGCTAACCTTTATTCTTAACACTCTCCGGGGGTGTTGTGGCTAACCTTTATTCTTGCCTGGACGGAGGCAACAGGGGTTCTCTGCCATCCTATGTGAATGCATGGCATAGGGACTTGGGATGTTTGCTCTCACCTGAGGAGTGGAGGGGGGCCTGCAGAGGCATTGGGAGGGCACACAGAACTGTTCAATAGCGAAGGTACAAGTTCCTGGCAAGAGGCTATTTAACGCCTGATAGGATGCGACACATGAGGAACTGAAGTCCGGCCGGGTGGTGTTGGAGGGGATGTGGAAAGTTGGACACTTAAATGCATATATGGCAGCGCTGTCCTAAACTCTGGTCTGAGATGATGATCTCAATTAACTGCATTATGGACATTGTCAGTGGAACCAAGTTTTGCCTCCTTGGGGTTCTTTGGGGGTTGCAATCAAAGGACCGACTCCTGATTCTAGATTGGTACATGTGATGCTTCTTGCTCCAAAGGCCATTATAGCATCCATCTGGAGGTCTGTAACAGTGCCAAAGGAGCGGGATTGGTGGTCATATGTGTGGTTGATAGTAGCTACCGGGAAGGTGATCTACTATGCCCTGTAATGTGACCCAGGCCTTTTTTCAGAAATGCGGGTGTTTATTGACCCATGCTCGGGAGCACAGCAGAGTCTCTGCCTGCCTTACGCGATGGAGAGCAATGGGACTGAAGAAAGGCCCTTAGTGGCACGAGTTGACTGTTTGACTTTCGGAGCTATAAATTACACCTTTCCTGCTGTTTACCACTGAGTGTACAGCTGCAGGCTTAATATTGAACTCACTGCATTCATGTTGTTTTGTTGGGGGTGGGTGGAGGGGTGAGGTTTATATGTACCTAATCTGTTATCCTTGCCAATGCAGCCCAATGTTTTTGATTTCTCAATGTAGCCAATCCTTGAGCAGAATTGTTTTAATGTTAAATTGCTAATAAAAATGATTTTTAACCAAAATATATGTATATATATATAGGTTTCACAGAACAACACAGTAAAATTCAAATACAATGTTCAAATGTGCTAGCTGGCAGTACACTGGCAAAAGAAATAGCAGAGCAATGACAAAATCAAGATAACATTTCTGGCAATAGACCAAGAAAGGATCCAGATCAGAGAATGAAACTGAGAATTAGAATTAAGAAAATTAGAGATGAGATATATCTGCAAACAACATACAGCCTTTACTGGACTAAATCTGGATAGAGAAATGCATGTTCTCTTATGAATTATGAACTCAAACTGTGAGATGTTTTATTTCACGAGGAGACCTATTAATGATCACATGAACCACTGATTTTGAACATCATTTCATTTTTGGAGCAACAGAGGTAGCGTTAATCAAGAGAAGAAGTATTATTGATCAGGAACATGATCATATGTCGAGCAATAAACTTTCATGATGGCCATATGGCTTAGTAACTATTGTGTGGTTCATTGTTTAAAGGGTATATTGTAAAACCCAATTTTCACCCTTGACAAGAATAGGATCATAGAACGTACTATCCTATCGGGAGGTTTATTACAGTAATTTAAAACAGTGATACAATATGGCATTGGAACATTGTCCTATAGAGATTCATCTATCAACTATAAAGTAGCCAAACCATATAAGTAAAAACGGAGTGGTTCATACACTTGGACTGTCTTTGATTAAAAGAATATGCATCTTACCTTGACACATATAAAAATGTTTGCAGGCATTACACTCAGCCAGAAGCTACTGTTTGTGTTTCTTATTTCTATGGTGAGAACAACAAGTAGAATAGACATGAAGCCAACTTTCATTATGGATGCACACCAAGCATTCACGCGTTATGACATCAGGCGTCATACCATCAACCCCACTATGATGCCACCACATATTTAAATGTTGATAGCCACCATTAACCATGTGGCACACCAGACAATAGACCATGTAAGTATGATTCTGAAGGGCTAATCTGAGAAAAGCATTAGGATAACCTCAAACACTAGGTGAATGGAGAATATATTCATTGTAAGATATAACTACATTTATAAACTTGTTTTTATAGAATCTAAATATTTGGGTGTAAGAAGAAACTATGTTGCAATTTCTGCATTCACAGACTATTATGGTGAGTTCTGATAAAACTTTATATTTTTGGTATGGATACAATAGCACTTGTAAACAAAACTGATGAACTCATAATCGTTTTTCATGGATATCCGTGATTTTAATGAGTGTCAAAATGTCGAGTTCGAAATTGCCAAATACGGCAATACCGGATTCAAAATCGGCTCTTTCGTGAAATCATGATGCACCCCATCCATCCACCCCGCTACTTACCTGTTGGTGGCACACTGCATCGTGTGCCATCCATTCCCACACCGGTACACAGCTCTGCAGAAGGAAACCGGCACTGCAGAGTCCTTTTCTTTCCTTTTTTTTTAAACTATGTCTGCGCTTTCCTTCTAATGGAATCAGGGGACACCCCCGCAACCTCCGAAGTCCCATAATGTCTTTTAGAGCAGCAGGACATTTCAAATTCAAAAATGCTGAATTCGACATTACTGATATTTTCATACAGCCGAAATCCGATCAAATATACCATTCGTTTTTGTTCCCTTTCACGCTCCCCTTCATCATCATTATGGGGCTTCGATTATTTTTCCACTGCCAAATTTGGCATTTTTGGCCATTCATTTTTTTTCCTCCATTTTTTAAATGTAACCTGTTTCTTGTACGCTGTTCATGAAAATGGTGTAACTCCAAGAATTAATTCTTCAGACTAAAGTGGGACAGATGGCCTCAAGAAATTCAAAAATAATTTATTTAGGTTACAGGTACTAATGAGCAAGCACATTTTTAAATACATAATGTGTAGATTACAAATACAAATCAGGGTTTCCATTTAATACTAATTATTGACTATATTTGTTTTTTTTATTTATTTCCACCCCCCTTATTTTTTTTTTACACCATAGATGAATTCACTGCTTATCGTACACGTAAATAAGAGTCTTGAATTGAAAAGTGCTATAATAAAATAGTCTGTACTTATAACATGTCGAACACAGTATTTTTGCTCTAGAACCGACAACACACCATTCACTACAGTCTTGAGAAAACCCACATAGGGTGAAACACATGTTGGCTAATAGGTATTAATGAAAAAGGGTAACAAAGTGATGAAGAGAAGCCAAAGTCTATGAAACATGACAATAACTAAACATGGCATTTCTAATACGGTAGCAGCCATGTAGTTATAGTTAAGTTGCTAAACCCATAGGAAGAGCACTTTTTGGGTGGCTTATAACTATGCTCTCCCTGGACGAATCCTCACCAAACTTTGCAAAACAAGTATACAGCCCACTCTGAACTTTTGTTGCAAAGTTTGGTGAGGTTTGGTCAAGGGGGGGAAAAGTTAGAAAAGTTATAGGGCGGTCCCAAAATTTATTTTTTATCCATAGACATAATGGGAAAACATTTCTGTGGCGCCTACAGCCCAAATCGCTGGATGGATTTTCACCAAATTTGCGGCAGCAGCGGCGGGTTGGTCCTGAAAGCGTGCTTTTGTTAATTTGGTGTAAATGCGTCCAGTAGTTTTTTTTAACTACCAAAATGTACACAAAATAATTAGTGATATATATGTCCACTCCGCGGACACACTTCCCTGTTTGCTCCGTGGACAGGGCACCGATTGGCTAATCGGCTTGCATCATGTCTGTGGACATGCAACGTGTTCTCTGATTGGCTGGGATGAGACGTGAGGTGCATCACATTGTTTCGATGCGCCCGCCATATTAGAGCCACAGACATCCGCGGACAGCGCGGCGTGGAAGTGAGCATAAATCCAATTTTGGGGAGTGTGTTGTTGTGTATGAGTGCTTGGAGAGGATGGGGGAGTAAGAGATGGGTCAAATGCTGTATTTGTTTAGGTGGGAGAAGGCTGTGATGTGTTTGCAGTGTCCGCGGTCACCGCAGTTGTCTGTGGACATACTAAACACTGGGCGCACTACTGGCAATTTTAGTTTAGTACGATGTTGGTTTTGGGTCGTTAGAAGAGCATTGGGTGAAGAGGGTATGTATTGATGAGGTTGTGCGTTGTTTGTGATTATTTTTTAGAATGTTAAGTGGATAGGTTTTGAGGTGGATGTAATATGTTTTTGGGTTGTGGTCATTTGGTAGGTGTTTGTTTCTATGGGTGTGTTATGCTGCGGTAGTTGTGGCCAGGGCCTAGAGTCTTAGATGCATGGCTGAAGTGCCGTAGGCCTTAGGCCATGCACCCAAGACTCTAGGCCCTGGCTACAACCACCACAGCATAACACGCCGATGTTACCAAAGATTTTGACTGTGGTATGTAGGCTGCTTAGGGGAAATGTTTTCAAAAATGTGTGTACTGATTGCTAGTAGTGTAGTAGTGTTTATAGGATAGTGAGATTATGTGTGTTAGTTTGTTGGATTGTGATCAGAATGTTGGTATTGAAGAGTCTAGGCATTTTTGGTTGTATTTATTGGTGAAGTGTTTGTTTGCATGGCTGTGTTATGTTGCGGTGTTTGTGAGTTTAATTATTATATACTTATTGTTTCTTTTGTTGAGGCTGTATGAAGAGTTTTGGCGAAGCCATGCAGTCAAGATTGTAGTGTTTGGCAACAAGTACTGCAGCATAAGATACCCATGGAAGCAAACATTTTGCATTGTGGTTTATGGTCAGGTGTTTGCTTGAATGGGTGTGTTATGCTGTGGTGTTTGTGAGTACAATCATTATATACTTACTGTTTGACTTTTTGTGGTTGTATGCAGTTTTTTCATGACATGGGTAGTTGGAGCAAACATTTTTTTTCAATCACTGTGATAAAAGAAAAAATCACGTGTTAGTGTAGGTAGTTTATAATGAGTATTGCATTGCATAGTAGACATTTCTGTATTTTGTCGACCCTCATAGTTAGTACTTTAGTACTTTAGAAGTACTGTAGTTCAAACCAGTGTACTGTGCAATTTGCTCAGTTCCTGTGTTTGTTGATTAAATCAATGGGTCTGTGGGAAAAAATCCATGCTGGATTAGAAAAAAAAACTTTCTACATTGTGGTACAATATATTTCTTTCTTTGATTTCAATAGGAGGAATTGATTAGGTGTATGGTTTTTGATTTGGAATTGGTGGTAGTATTGTTGTAATTAGATAGCAGTTGGTGTATTCTATTTGTTTATTTCTTTTTCCATTTTAGTGGTATTCATCCATCTGTTGGCTTGTTGAAGATTTTTGGGGCAGTTAGATACCTGTTCGCGCATTCAAACTGTTTATTTCTTGGTTCAATTTAATGGTATTTATTTATCTGTTTGCTTGTTGCAGAATCTTGGGGCAGTTAGATACCTGTTGGCGTATTCTAACTGCTCATAGTTTTGAAGTTCAAGTTTTGTTTATGCTCATACACAGATTAGTTATTACATTTTTGTTTTAAGAATATTAAGTAAGCATTTACAAGATTTGCTGGTAATCTCTGTTTTAGAGTAATGTTGTATCATTACATTCAAACCATCCACAATTCTTTTTTATATATGCAGTGTAGTGACCTGCATTGGCTGTGGCTCCTGCGTGGTAGATTATACCTATTGTTGTGAAGGTTTTCTTACCAAGTGATACTTGACCATGTGTGAATCCAGTCAGCTTGCAGTTGTTTTTGGTAGCATCTGCATTATAACGTAAAAGCATTACTATTACATATTTACTATGTATCTGGTGTCTGCATTTGTAAGGTGGAACGATTATCGGAATTTCAGGTAGTACATAATCTGCCATGGTTTGCATTTTGTATAAATTGCTAAAATGGAATGGATTAAAGTTAGGTATGGATACATAGACAAAGCATTTATTAGGAACTTCTTCTTGTACTACATGTCTGCAAAGAGTGCATGTAGGTTTCCACAAGTATGAAATCTGGAAGATTTCATTTATAGGTATGTTTTTGTTTTCTAGTACTTGTAGTAAGTACATTAGAAAACTTTGTGGATCTTCTTGTGAGTTTATAGTGAATTTGACCATTCCAGCACAGTAGTCCAATTCCTGCATTATTCCAGAAACACTGTAAGTGTTGTCAGGATTATTGGTTGCATTTCTATGAAGGACTAACATTTTCAAACACAATTGGTCTATTCCGTGTAAGTTAATGTTGTCAGCAATTGGTGGCAATTGGAATAGAATTTTGATTTCTACATTTGTGCAGCAATTTACACAAGTTGTATTTGAAAATTTGAATGGACCTGACAGTTCTGTGTCCAAGACATTTGTTTGGAGTGTGTGTTGCTTCTTTGAAGAGGTAGTTGAGTTACTTTGAGCAGTAAATTATTCTTTGGTTGTGGTCCTTGATGAAGTATTAGCTTCTTTTACTTTCTTTTGAGGAATTGCTGTCAGATCCTGCATAGTTGAGTCTGAAGTAGTTTTCTTTTACACTGTTTTTCTTTTTTCAGAACAGGGTATGTTTTTAGATGGTGGTGTAGAGTGAACGCAGTCTATTCTATTCCAGAATGCAAGAAATATCAGCATTTACTTTACTTGCATCAAAGTTGATTAGAAATAGTCTGTAAAGTGTATGTAAGCGTGATAGTGCTACATAGCTCATGCCTTCTTTAAAGACTGTGCTACCAATTTCTATCAATGCTTTATCTAGGGTAAGACCTTGAGATTTGTGAATGGTGACTGTGTATGCTAAAGTTAGAGAAAATTGTTCTCTGCGTACATGTCTTTGAAAAGAAGGAAGCGGGCTGTTGAGCGTCCTATCCTTTTAACTTTGGATAGTTTGTCAAAGAGAATATTGACAAATTGAATGTTGTCACATGGGTATGTTTGAAAGCCAACAACTGTACCAAGTGCTCCATTAACTAGTCCTTGGTCCACGTCAAGGTTACGTTTAAGCATTACTTGTTAGGCACAAACCTGTGCAGTTCCCTTAGGGACCACTGCAAAAGGCTTAAGACTGCAGGTGTTGGCAGTAAACCCAATTGGTACCAGTCTGCACCACCCAGATTTACCTGGTAGCTGCGGCTGAGCAGCCAGACTTCTCTCAAGAAGAGTTAGACAGTATATAGAGTATACAAGATAGGTACCAAAATACAGTAGCACAAGCAGACACTGACCAGAGCTTTTGGTATCAAGTATATAATTATTTATTTAAAGACACACTTAGAAACACTCTAGCAGTATTATTAGCAAGCTCAAAAACACAGTCACTATTAATATATGTATACATCCCTTATTCCTTATTAGACAAGTCTTAGTCAACAACACTTATTTCCAGACAGAGGTGAGTGCTTAACTAAAGATGGCACTCCAATAAGTTTAAGAAAAAGGGAGGGAAAAGGCAGAAATTAGGAACAGCACACAGCACAATACTTTAGAAGCACTCAGCAAGGCAGGAAAGTCAAAGTCTACTTGTGAGCAAAAAGTTCAGAGGCCAGGCTCCCTCTTGGAGAGAGTAGAACACCAATGGGCCCAAGATCACACAGTTTAAAAGGCTTGGGAAATCTTGCAGAGAGTTTAAAAAGGAATCAGTTTAGCTCAGAAAAGTTCAGTTAGCCAGCCTAGGGCCAACCCAAGTGGTAAATTGAGGATTTACGAGACACCCCACACAGACTGTTGCGAGGGAGACCAGGCGGACACAGTACCTTGAAAGTGGAGAGAATCCTCCAGCGGGGGCAGTTGTTCCTGGCAGTGGATGCAAGTCACAGCGTCATCCAGAGGAAGAGAAGATCTCGACGTGGAGGAAAGCTGAAGGTCATTGCACTGCCAGGGAAGAAACCAGCCGCGGAGTTCTCCGGTAAAAAGGTACTACCCTTTTATTTGCGGTAGTGGAAAAACGTGGTGTCCCGGTTGCCGGGGTGCTTGGCACAGGCAAGGCGGCCATGAGATGACCCGGGAAGGCGAAAAGGCGGGCAAACTGGTTATCCCCACCAGTCAAAGGAAGAAGACTCTTCGGGATGAAGATCTCCTCTGTCGTTGGAAAAAGTGGTGAGTCGGTTCAGCAGGGCTCCACCGGTGGTGTCGTCGTTGCAGGTCGGCTCAGCTTCTCTCTCTCCGGATTCTTTGGTCCTTTGGCGATGTCTGAAGTCCCAGTCCCCAAAGCCCTGCTTTTATGCAGAAAACCCCCATTCATCAATCCTAGCTGTCACTCAAACATGCTAAGTGGTGAGCCGGGCGACTCACCACTGGGCCAATCACACACGAGTGCGACTTGAGTTGCCGAGGCAACTCAGTCCAGGGTTCCTAAACCCCCTCCCACGCCCCCTGTGGTACCCGGACAGAGTGGCACCACTTTTGGAGGCTTCTGTGGAGAAGCCCGCCAAAAATTGGAACAAAGGGCTCGACTTGGGTTGGAGTCACAGAAGCGAACACAAACGCCATTTTGGAACCGAGTTCTGGCAAAAAATACCAACTGGTGAATTAATATTAAATAAATAAACCGGCGGTATGTTTGAGGCTATGTTAAAAAGTATTAGCCTCGAACAATGGAAAAATCCCATAGGAATATATTTGCTGTTGAATATAAAAAGTAGTATCCACTGCCACCAGCCAAAACTCACTCAGGCGGGACTGGACAGTGCCCCCTCGAACAACAGACCTAGGGGCAATCGAATTGCCCCTACCAGTACGCCCACAATATGATGGTTTGTACTGGTTCTGTTCACAATTTATGACTAGTAAAGCCAATGGTGACTTTACATGCCCTGGGAGACAGAAGTCAGTCCCAGGGTACGGAGTCTATGTTTGGGGGTCACTATGACACCCCTGTGTTACGGCACGGAGGGTGCTGTGTGACACACATACCAAAAACACATGAAGCCCTATGGAGTAAAAGACCCCATAGCCCATCAAACACATTACAAAGTCAAAGGATATCTCAAATCATGTCTAAGAGTGGGAGAAAAAGAGTCTCACTCTTAGTAAGAGAAAAAAATAATAAACCCGAAAAATCCAGCAAAGCTGCTGCTGGACTCACTAGGTTTGGGAAATTAGCCTTAACAGAGAATTCTCCCTAACATTACTCTACAGTTAAAAGATAATTTAAATATTTTCTCCAACCCAGCTGTGTTAGAGATAGAGTTTTCCAAGGTGTTTAGCCTTGTTGTGGCTTGTTGACACATGGGTAGTGTCATACCATGTACGTCCAGTTTGGCTGTGGAGCCAATTTGAACTATTGGTTGCATTTATTTTCTTAACATTGTTTCATTAAATTTTGAACAGCTTGCAAGAGTTGGCATCAAGGACATACAATTGACATTTCTGTGTTCTAATTGTTCCATGACATCAGTAGCACATGAGTTATGGCCATCGAGTGCATGGATGTGCCTGTTTTTTAATATAGATTGTGCTTCTTGAGATAGTACACCGACTCTAATACTTTTAAAAATGTTGGCGTATGTGAGGTCTGCAGACTGATGCATGTTTTCAGTTAATTCTCTGTATTGGAAATGTTGCCAAAGGTTGACATTTCCTATGCTGCCAAGAGTTTTACGGCACAGTTTGTGCCCTAAGGTTTTAAAAATAGGTTCACCTTTTACTGGTGTTAATTGAAGATCTCAGAAATCATGTGTTTTCCTCCAAAGAGCTCTTCATAGTCTGTTTTGAGGACCTCTTGTAATCTGAGGTGAATCAAAGCCAACATTAGGTTGGAGACCATGCTCACCTCATCTATCAGCAGCATTTTCATGTATTTGTTTGAAAACTCTTCCTAGTTCCATTGCAGCTTCTGTAGAAAGTTTGTAATAGTCTATTTGTTTTGGCGTTCTACTGGAAGGAGTAGTAATCGGTGTAAAGTGACACCGCCTATGTTGTAGGCATTTAAACCTGTGGGGGCAGTTACAACAGCTGACAGCTTGTTGTTTTTCAATTGTTGGAGGAACTTGCTGATGATTTTGATTGAGAATGTTTTGCCTGAACCAGCTTGACCACTCATACAGTAGTATAGTTTTGTAGTCTTGGCAGGTACAGTTTTTACTTTCATGTTGCACACCATGTTCAATTTGTTTTGTTACTTCTTGGAAAATGCTACGCTGCTCATTGTTTAGTTGTGATTTCAGTACAGCAAAGTCTTCTGTAGATTGCTCATACTAACACGTGGTGTTTTCTACTTCTGTCATGGCTAGTTCTGCGTCATTTGCTATTAGTGGCTGTCCAAGTGGTTCTTGGCTTCCTGTTAAAGAAGTTTTACTACTGTCAGGAGTGTCCACATGTAGTTGGGCCTGGAGTTCTTCTTTGTGTTGCTGTTCATTGTGCAACATTGTTTGGTACTGTGTGAAGCTCACGTCTGTTATGGTGCTTTCATTTGCTTTGAAAGCATCTTCATAGGAGTCATAGGTATCTAGTAACTCTTCTTCTTTTCTCCATGGGTTAAAATGTTGTAGCAGGGACATGTAATACAGTTCTTTATGTTGAGGAGTTTTTGATGACAATTTGATATGATAAATTAAGCTGTGATTAGTAAGTTTCACTAAGCTGCCTTCACATGTTTCCTTACCCTGTATCTACCTTTCTTTTCATCTGGTTTAATATTATTTTTGTATGTGAAGTTTTGGGCTACATGGTATAGACACATGGTTTCCAAAATGGTACTCCTGTTTGGGTAGTATGTGTCCAGTACATTGTTTTTCAAAATGTCTTTGCTATTGGTATCATTTTTGGCTATGGTTTATATGTCCTCATATGATTTGAGAACTATTTTTTTAGATTTAGCAGGACCAAGACTTAGCCATACTTTATTTTCAGATTTTCCATACAGTGCAGTACTGGTTAAATGGTCTGCAGCTTCATAGCAGCCACATTCTCTATGAGAGAGCATTTTTATGCCTAAGCTGTACAATTTCTGTTATAGGCCCTCATTACAACTCAGGCGGTGGACCATGGTGCTATTAGCACCATGGTCCATGCCGGATTCCGCCATGGTGGATGGCGGAATTACCGCCCCATTCCAAGGTGAGTGGGGCGGTAATTCCCCATTTACCATTTGCCCTTCCCCATTCCCATTTTTGCCCCATAGGGCATAATGGGGATGGGGAAGGGGCTAATTACGGCACCGTAAATTACGGTGCCGTAATTACCACCAAGGTCGCTTAGCGCCTTGGACTTTAACGCCTGCAAAGAGCAGGCGTTAAAGTGTGAATCAGGCGTTAAGGGTTAACGGCGCCGACGGCGCCGTTAAACCCTTAACGCCTGACTTGTAATGAGGGCCATAGTGTTTTGTCAGATGATATGTCATCCCAGATGTCCAAAAGCTCTGCTTTCTCTGCTTTAGTTAAGTAGGCTGTGATGTATCATGCAAGTGCAGTGTAATTGTCTGCAATGTACTGCACATCTATATTTGCATTCCATGGGAGGGCAATGATTACATTGTAATCATTGATGTATTTTTATTCTTCTATTTGTTTGATGTAATATGTGTTCTTAGGTGATTTAGCTTTGACAGTATGTCTAACTGAAGACATGACATTGTTTACTTGACCTGTTGTTGAAACTGATCTAGGGAAACCAAAGCGGCATTTGGTGTAGTATTTCCCATTGTTTTTATATCTGCAATGACAATATTTCCCACATTTGTGTCTTTGAAATTATAAAATGTGTGCATGAAGGTCACTTTGTGTTGTTTGTGAAGGGATTTCACAAGTGACATATTTTTGGATGAACTGCAAAACAGTGGCATCACCGAATTTAAGAGCATCTTTAATCCACTAAAGCATGTGGATGTGTGGTGCTCCTCTGGCTTGGTATTCTTTTCTCCAAAAGAAATGTTGCATTTCTCCAAGGGGAGGAACAGTTTTATTACAAATGAAGTGTAGCATAGCAATGAAGCGATGATGGAAATATCTTGATACATTTACAGGATCTAGAGAGCAGAATTCTCCTGGTGTTTTTATTTCTATGTTTGTTTTGTTTTTGTTTGCAATGCGTAGGAAATTGTGTAAATCTTCCCATGCATATTCTGCACAACTTAGTGTCACAAACCAAGTGGGTGGGCCAAAGTTTCTTATCATACAGCATACATCTCTGTGACATCTGAACCAGTATTCTTTTGTACCACGCATGTTTGCTAAAAGATTTGTAATGCTTGACTGTAAAATCTCATCGTTTTCTTGCACTTTTTGTAGTAATTTCATAGCTGATATATTTTGAAAATGTGTACCTGATTTCAATGTGTGTGCAACTCCGTAGCATAAAGTTGCTAGTTCACTTTCAAAGAGAAGGTGGAATATGTATTCCACGTTTTGTCTGAATCTAGGGTCTTCAGAATACATTCATAAAGAGCGGTATTCTGATGCTGTTATTTGTGTGGGTCTATCAATGTGCCTTCCTCCTTTCCCAGTAGGAAAGAGTAGAGGAAAGGCACATGCTTCTATAATTTTTTCTCATATGCTGATTGAAGATCCTTTGGCTTGTCGCATTTGGTACGTTTTGAGTGCATCATCTATGGTGTCTTTAGAGTGTAATGGATGAATTGCATAATGGTCTAAAATATTGGATTCTGTAGAAGGATCTAGAAGTTGAAATTGACCAGTTCATGATGACTCTTGAATTATTTCAGCGGTTTCCCTCAGGTTTTCTTCAATATTAATTTCTCTGTAGTATTCATTTTTGTCTTTTAGATATTGCAGGGCTTGTCTAACTTTATGTAAGTCCACGAGTTGTTGCCAAATATTTTTGTCTTTTGTAGGTACGCCATTTACAAAAATAATTAAAGATTGATCGATTGCACATTGCACTCCCAGAGTGTGCAGAATTAACAAGGGGGGTCCTGGGAGTCCCTCTGCCAGACATTAGTCCTGGTTGGGAGAGACTTACCCAGAGTCTTTAGCTCACTATCTTTCACAGAGAAGAAATATCCTAAACATATCAGTCTTTGTCCTGCCCTGGGGCACTGGGTAAGTCTCTCGCAACCAGGACTAATGTCTGGCAGAAGGACTCCCAGGATCCCCCTTGTTAATTCTGCATATGCAAGTAACTCTGGGTCTCACCCTAAGTTACTAGGGGAATCCAGAAGTGGACCCCTTGCTCACTATTCTTAGAGAGGCACAGCTACACCCTACTGATGAGGTTCAACCAGACCGAAACACGTGTCTGGGGTTGCTGTTGGTACTCTTGTTCAGAGGAGAATTGCCTAGCATTTCGGTGCTGGACTGCCACAGGACAGGACAAAGGCTGATATGTTTGGGATATTTCTTCTCTGTGAAAGATAGTGAGCTAAAGACTCTGGGTAAGGCTCTTGTAACCAGGATTTATGTCTGGCAGAGAGTCTCCCAGGACCCCCCTTGTTATCTGCACTCCCAGAGTGTGTACATTTTCTTTGAGATCTAATGGCAAATAAACTACTTTGCCACAAATGCCTTTCACTAATTCAGAGGGAGGTAGTTTTGCTGTTTTTGGTTGAAGGCATATTATTGCTTGAAATGGGTGCACTGTTTGAATTATGATACTCTCATATAAATTGAGTTGTTGCAGGGGTTTTGGTAATGGAAATAATTCCAGGTTATTTGTGATAGCACGTGAAGGTCTTTGGTTCTTGTCAAGTTTTGCAGTGCAGTAACTGCAAAGTATTAAGGGGTCAGTCATCTTGCATTTGTTTTCTGCTATAAGATAGAGAGCTCATTGGAACCATTTGGAATCTTCATTGCCTTCTATTTTGTACGTTATGTCTACAGTTTTTGTGCTATTTTTATAAAAAGTCCTGCGGCAACACACACACACGGTTTGGTACTTCAGCAGATGTACTTTTAAACTTAAGTATTTCTTCTTTGTATGTGTGTAGTAGAGGTTGCCATCTATACAGTTGTTGCTAGTCTGTTGTAAACCTACTGCATTTTATAAGTGGCTTCCATTCCAAAATATTTTCTCTGGATATGCTCTATTTCTTCTAGTAGTTGTTTGGCTGTACGATGTAGAATATTGTTTTTTAAATTGGCTAGTGCTAAATCAGGACTTTTGGCATAGTGCAGTTTATGGACCAGATTTCTTATAGGTGAATGATGTGTTGATATCATTTTAATATGGTGGAAGGTGCTTTTGCAAAAAGGTCCAGAAATGCAGGCTAATGAATGTCCTTGTAGTCCTGTGTATTTGCACACTGGACAGGAGTCCATATTTTGCAGTATTTTCATTTTGAATTTGTCTTTGCCTTTCACATACTGATTGAGGACCTGGCATAAAGATTTGAAAGATTTTTTGGCTATGTTACACATTGATGTGCACGGCCATTTGTAGACTGGACGCATTGGTTCAGCGGAATGGAGAGTTGATACTGAGTTTTCTGGGGATATTTTTGTGAGCAGTGATCTTGTTCCATAATGGTATTATTAAGTTTTTCATACCCTCGTCCACTGGTGTGTATGGCAATTGGGTTTATTTGCTTTTGTTTGTATGCGTCTTCATTGAAATATGGTTCTGTGCTCGTGGTGTGACTCCATTCACCTCCACAGATGTTTGTGAAGCTATCTTTTTTGATATTCCATTTATTGAGAAGTCTTTTTTGTAGTTTAGTACTTAGTTTTGTTAGTGGTTTCATTCTGTTTAAAACTAAAATAAATAATTTCCTTTTGAGAAGGATTGCACTGTCTATGAGAGCTTCTAGGATTAATTTTCTATGGTAGGTTTTAAGGGTTGTGTGTGATTTCTCTCCTGTTTTTATAAGTTCTGAAGGACTCTGTGGCAGAACATTTGTTGTAAAATATTTTTTTGGTATGCTTACTTGCCGCTACATCAAGATTTGTAGGTGCAGTGTTAGCACTAGTGGTAGCTGCAGTGTTGTTAATCACTTTCTGTTTCGTTTTACATTTTGAAAGAAGAGGCAAAGTTTCTGTACTGGAAGCTTGTTTTGTTTCGCTTAATGACTGTATTAGCTGTTTTGTTTGAACTTTTTGTACAAATTCTGCTATATGTAGATGCTTATTTTGGAGAGTTCTAGTGTGATTTTGTTTACTTTTGCGTTGCTTTCTACAAGGTTGCTTTTTGGTAGGCTTTCTTTCGGGTCTGTTGGAGAAAAAAAGAAAGTGTGGGTTGGGATCTTGTGCAGTGTATGTGTGCTTTGGCATGATTGTCTGAGTATGATGGTAAGGATGTATGTAGAGTTGTGTGATTGTGCAATGGGCTGCTATATCAGGTTGGCAAGGTTATTCTTGTATTTGTGTGTTACTTTACTGGTGTTCAGATTACAATACAAAGCATGGAGCTGGTGAGGGGAAGCATTAATACTTAATCTAATGCTGCAGGGTTAGTACAATTGTTTGTTCTAGAATACTAGAATTCTACAGTGTTTGAGTAACATTTATAATATTATGGCAATATTGCACTTACTTTTTTGGATGGAAAGAGTAGGTCTCTTATGGGTCCTCATTCGTACTTCAGACGCTGCTGCTTTTCAGTGAAGTCGTCTTCACTGCAATTGTGAAAGAAAGAAGGTAGTAAATATGTGTGTTAATAGCACTGTTGTTAATGTAGACATTGATTTCTTTGTTTTTGCACTGGTAGTGCTTTCTGATAACTGTGCATAGCATGTACATGCACTTTCCTTTGCCTATGCACATTCTGTATATTTCATTTAGAATCTGTTAGTTGAATGTGCTTTAGAAATGAGGACAATAGTAAGCGCACAGAGTACAGGCAGTGTTATTGGATGTTAGGAGATAGAATAAATAATCGTAGCTATGAACTATACAGAAACATATGCAATGTGTGCATTTGTGAAGGTGTGGGAAATAAAGCAGAAGGATTTGATTGGGTAAGCAGATTATTACTCAGTAGGTCAATACTAAAGTACTAGGTGATTCTGTAGTGCTTGGAGATGGGAGAGTCTGAAATAAAGTAAGGGTTGAAATGAATGATCTGGTGCTTGTGTTGCAGATTGAAGGGAAGGGGGAGATGATGTATGTGTTGCTTTACAACACTGTACATAGTTGTAGATGATGTGATAGACATGAATGCACCTGTGCATAGTTGAATGCTGCTGTAAATTCTAGAACGGAATAGGCAATCAGCTGGAATGAGAGAGCTGTCTAGATTGGAAGAAGAGTTGTAGAAGCAGTAGTGTTGTTTCAGCTGGTAGCCTTTCAAATGATATTGGTTATCTGTGTGCATAAATAAAGATGCATGTTCTTATCCTGGGTGTGTGTCATTTTATAACACACTAGAAAGCCTTGTTCCATCATTATACTGTTATTTCTCCCATCTTTTAACATGAAATGACACTTTGTTAGATAGCTGTGTGTGTTGTGTTTGATTAGTATTATAATCATTTGTAAAGGAAGTTGAAATGATATAAGGTATGTTAAATATGCAGAATGTATAGAAAGGAAATTGTATGCACATCTTATGCACTATGATGCATTTAATGCTATTACCAGTGAAATGTGGATAAATAGGTGGCAGTGGTTACACAAATGATAGAATGAATGAAGAAAAAACAGTTTTCACATTGCAGTTAATAATATGGGTAAATCAAACTTTGGAGAGCAGGCAACTTTGCAAGTGACAGTTGATCATAGCAGATGGGAGAAATGACAGTAAGCTTGTTTTACATGTTATACAGGGTAAGTGGCAGTTACTCTGTTTATTGCATTCATACACGCCAATGCTCCCGATTTAGGCCCAATGTAGCCCAATGCATTTCTATGGGGAAATGTAGGTCTCCTGATTTCCCTGTGGACATCTCCCTGCCAGGTGGCTCTGAATGTTGGCATGTATTTGCATTTATGCAAAAAATGTACACGTGCTGTGTAGAAAATATTCATACCTGTACTTTGTGTTCATGCATGTGGATGTGCATGAATCTGAAAGTAGAAATGTTGGAGAGTTTACTAGTAGTTGCTGTAAGTTCTTTGCAGTCACAGCCCAATTGTACTCAGAGTGACCAACAGTACATCTAAAGTGCTGAATCTGAATTGTGATGATGGAGTTAGATGTAGAGTTCTTGGATGTGATTGGTGGATGGTTGTGTGACTGCTTAACAGTAGCCAATGAGGGAATGGTGCAGAGAGTGAAGTGGAAAGGGTAGAAGGGCTGTCCCAGCATTACATGCTGCGCGGACACCGCAACTGTTCGCGTACAGGGCGTGCCATATCTGGGGTTTCTCAGCAAATCCAGCATGGAGAGGGGACTGTAGGGATTAGCCAATCAGGTGTTGAGGTTCTGCTTTGTATTGAGAGAGGCTGTGTGTAGTGAAGATGGCAGAGGTGTAGAAAGTCAGGGTGTTGGTGCTTGGAGATATGTTTGTGAATGTTTTGGAGCAGTATGCAAAATGTAGGAATGTGGGAAACAATTTTGGTGTAAAGTAGTGGAGGTGGTGTGGAGCACTGTGACTGGTTTCAATTTGCAATTAATGGTAGAAGTTTATCAAGATATGGCTAGGGTTAACAGTCCACATGTGGTTGTCCTGCACTGTGGTGCTTTGCATTTGGGTTATGTCAGTGCCCCTTCTTTGTTGGAAGATCTTCAAAACTTGGTTCAGGCAGTAATGAAACTACTTCCAAATGCCGAGATCATTTCTGGTTTGATACCTAGGGCAATATAGGAAAATAGTTCTGTTTTTTGTTCTCAGAAAAATGTTGCTAGGTTGTTAATCAACGGAGGCATGTTTGCTTTTATGACTAGAGCTGGCATGTTCTTTTGCAACAATGACAACATTGACTCTGGTAATGTTGATTACTTTAAAGAAGATGGCATGTCTTTATCTTTTATGGGAAATGCCATGCTGTTTTGGAACATAAAGGTTGCTTTGGAGAAGCTAATGTGAAGATTTTTGGAGGAAAATAGGAAAACAAAAACAAAAAAAATACTAAATAAATGGTGTTTCTGATGCATCTGCAAAAAGACCCCAAAAAAAGGCTCTTTTCAGAGCCAACCTCAAAGGGGAAATGGGGCACACTATTTAAATTTTAATTCCCCACGCTCAGATTTTACGATTTGTCAGCAGACAGCGTGTATTACATACAGGATTTTTGAGGTTGAGAGGCATGCAAATAAGACTTAGCAGAGTAAGGGATTGGTCAATAGGGTTTACTGGGTGTGATGTGTGAGCAGAGACTTTGTCAGAAAGTATTTTCCTGAAAGGAGAGCGGATAGCTATGGCTGTGTGTTTCAGAACGCAGATTATCTGGATTTTGGGAGATTTGTGGATAAATTGGTTGGAGGTGCATGCAGATCATGGTGGAGTGGCTATACATCTTGGATTCCCTCATGTGGAAGTGCACTGGCATGTAGCGCTGGGAATAAATTGGCTGGATTTGGTACCTCTTTGTGCTACTTTGGTGATACAGTGTTATCCAGATATTATTATTATTCATTGTGGAGGGAACAGTTTAGGACATGTGTCTGGAATCTCTTTGCAATTTGCAATGAAAGAAAGACTTGGGAAAGTCATGGACATGTATCCAAACTCCAGAGTATTTTTTCCCCGTATTGCGCAGAGACAAATGTGGCTGTGCTCTTCTTCATTTGGTCCACATATGGAGAAAGCAAGGAGCAATGTCAACAAGGCTGTCTGTGAATTTTTTTGGGAGATGTTGGTATGTCCTCTTTCACAATGAAAACATTATGTTTCGTAGTACACACATTTTTCGCAGTGATGGAGTACATCTTACTTATGTTGGCAATCTGATTTTTCTGTGAAATATACAAAATGCATTGTGACCTTTTTTGAAATTACAGCAATCCAGTTTGCAGTAGGTGTTGCCCATTTGAAGTTTTTGAAACACAAAAAAACACCACAAAAAGACTCTTTTCAGAGCCACCAGTTCTTCCCAGAGAAAAGTGGAATGGTTCTGACAGGGCAGCAGCGCAAAAATGTAAAGGTCTGGCGGACTGTCTGCAGACTTCTAAAAATGCACATGGCCCTGCAGCATTTCATTGACACTTCTATTTTTGAACTGTGAAATGCAGCTCTGAAAACAGCCTTTTTTTAGTTTTTTGTTGTTTTATTTATATATTTTTTAAAACACAACACACAGGGAAAGGAAGGGAAAGGAGGGTAAGGAAGGGACACCAACCACAGGGATAAGAAAGGGCAGGTGGAGAGAGGACGATGTAGGGTGGGCCTCATTCAGGTAGGTAGCAGTCCTTCTTATTCTCCTTGACCAGAGTCTCGAAAGCATTTCGAAGATTCTCTCCCTTGCAGAGTACTGAGTCACAGTAGCACCAGCACCAGCCATGGATGCCATCAGGACAGCTGTTTTAAAGAGCAAGAGCAATCCAATGCAACAAGGAGCAGTCTCTGACCTGGAAGCCCAAAAACAGAATAAGGAGCAGCTCTGGGGTGTGGCCTTTTATAGGGGTGCTTGGGCACGGTTCGCGGACACCCGCGCTGTCTGTGAACATTTCAAACACCAAGAAAGGGCTCAAAAAGTTCCAAAAAGTATGCTGATCACCAGGGACATGGTCTGGGACAAGTGCAAGGGTGAACTTACCTTGGATTGCCCAAAATAACACTTTTTAGGTGCCTTGGGGCCCGGACAGTGTTTGTTACGCTTAGCGCAGGTGCAGTCACATGATGACATCGCAGACACATTTGTGAATGGGACGGCTGTCCGTAGTACACCAAATGCACGGGTCGGGTCTATGCATGCGTGCGGGTGTTCTACAGACAGTGTTCAAGTCCTCGAACAAAATAAATGTGCGTCACAACTTTGTGGACAGGCGGGCAGGCTATGTGTTCTACGGACATATTCATTCTGGTTGCGGACAATGCAAACAGTGGGAAAGTTCTTAGTAGACTTTCATTTGCCTAGTTACGAACATGCGGACGTCTTTAGTGTTCCGCGGACACCCCATTTTGACTACGGACAGCTCAACCAGGTACAGTGTCCTTAGGACTCCCCCATTTTGGTTAATTACAGACAGGCGGACATCTTGTGTGTTCTAAGGACACTTCCATCTTGATTGAGGACGTTGCAAACAGGTATAGTGCCCTAAGGGCACCTCCATTTTGATTGTGAACAGTACGAACAGGTATAGTGTCCTTAGGAGAGTCCCATTTTTGTTAATTACAAACATCTCAGACAACCGCGCTGTCCGCGGAAACCCCAACTTCCTTCTTAAGAAAAATAAGACACAGAGGAATATAGTAACAACACCCTTCATATTTTATTATTGCATAAAAGTATAAAAATTATAAAATTATGAAAGAGAGGTGGAAGCAGAAACTGATACAAATACAGGGGAATTAGGGGTTTGTAAATGATGGATGGTAGGGGAGGAAGGGATTGAAGTCTCATCATAACGTTTTTCTTGCTGGGGAGTTTTTGGGGATGTTGGCTGGGAGATAGAGAAGGGGTACAGGTACATGTGGGACAGTGATATTTAATTTTTTCTTTTATATGGTCCCACACAAAGTGTTTTAAAAGAATGAAATTTGACATTAATAGATCCATTTTATGCTCCATTCGCTGCAGGCGATTTTCTAAGGTCTCTGTTCCTGTATTTTTAATGTCTGTATGGTCTGTTAAAAACTATGTGTTAAGTACACATAAAGTAATGGTTATTAATTGGTTTATATAGAGAAGTGTAGTGTCTACCATTATTATCACTGTTTTCACTCATTTCATCCCGAGGAAAATTGTCTTCCAGCCATTCCAAAGTACTAGAGATTTCTGTGTAAAAAAACATATTTATATTACTTTTAGTGTACCTACTACAGAAAGTTTATAAATAAATACAATAAATGTAGTATACTCACTAGTTTCTTGCTAAGTTTTGGTGTTACTGCTGCGCTGTTGATTTTTGCTATGCAGTTTCTGTGAGGTAATTCTGTTCGAGGCATATTTATTTTGTTTTGGTATATTCCATTATGTTGCATATGCTATGTAATTGGACGGTTGGTGCCTTGCATATACAGTGTGCACTTCTTATTTATTATTGAATGTAATGTATTTATGTGTTGCTTTTTGAACATGTTCGATGTTTTTATTGCATGACACAACAATGTAAGATACCCCTGAGTTTTTGGATAGTGTTGCTGTTGACCACGTCCATCCGTGGAAATGCGCATGGTCCGCAGACATCGGAACCACTAGCGCAGGTAGGGGGTTCAATATGTTCTATGTTATATGTATATAAACTAAGGGAATCCTAGTAAACATTTATCAAATTTATATTATCTATATCTATATTCAGTGAAAAAACTTTTGTTACAGGAACATTATGGTTAAGTTGCGCTACTAAAAACCTATGAAATTCAGTGAAAAAAACTTTGTTAGAGATGTTATGGTTCCAAGTAAAACCGTAAAACCCCTGAAATTCGCCAGTTATGGTAAGCTAAGCAACCATAACTCGCGCCACCACTGTGCACTGCTAAGACTAACACCCAGGACATCAAAGATGACATCACAAATGTCATTGATGACATCACTGATTTTTCCTGCACCGCCTATGTAATGAGGCGCATACAATCTTCCTTATTGGCAAATTGTCTATTCATAATGATGTTACGGGATTTGAAACTTAATTTTGAGTATTGATTACTGTAATTTTGGTCTGCTCGCACAGTACAAGTACACACACCAACTGTCATTGAACAGTAAGAGGTAAGGTTAGTTCTTAGTGTTGGTCTTGGCCACCGTGTTTCTTTAATCTTAGGTATGAGATTTTTTATCTTTCCCTACACCATTTTTGCTATATTTAATTTCTTAGCCCTCTCTGAGCTAGGTACTGCTTTTGTGATTACCTCAAGCTCCCAATAATTTGGCACCCACCCTGGGATCTACAAGCAGATGCATTCACTTGCAACAAGAATAAAGCTGTAGCAGTTTGCTGTTTCTGCCTTGTCGGCAGATGCATGCAGAGCCTGTGATTTCAGTGTACAATGTTGTCTCAGAATGCTCGTGAATGAGCTAAGTGAATGTTCCTTTGGTGACAATTGGAGTTGGATGCTGGCTGTGTGTGGATGGGCAAGTGGTTTTCTCCCTATGGACTGCCTTTATGTGCTTGCCTTCATCATAGTGATATACGAGCGACAATAAAGCATAACGTTACATTGACTCCTGGATTTTGTGTCCACTGTGCTCACCAGACCCTGGTTACTCCACTAACTACAAGGAGGTCTTCCCATTAGGAACAAAGGCAAAGTGATGGAGTGAGCAGTGAGGAACCAGACATCCATTGCTCCCCGGAAACTCATTCACATCCAACAAATAAGCAGAAGTTTTCTATCTGGTAAGGGCAATGTCAAGCTCTTAGCCACAGGAGGATCATAGCCCTCTAGTTGTGTGTGTGAGTCTGGGCAGGAGCAGTGATTCCTATGGAGCCTGTATCCTGGACCCTAATGCAGCATTCGTTTCAGATCCTTAGGCTTGTTTTGTTTCCTTTAGAAACGTTTGAGGCCAGGCGTCTGAGGCAGGGTTGAGCTCCCAGCCTGAACGTGTCATGAGGTTGTTCTCCCTCTGCTAGTCTATCACTTGTTGGGCTGGTGGAGCTCTGCTCCCTATTTCGTGCTCAGGAGTCCCCATGCATGGCACTGGTTTCCCTCTGTTGCCTGGCCAATGGCACGCTGGTCTCCTGGAGCTCTTTCCTCATCAATGCTGCTCTGCCAAATGATGATGCAGCAGGAGGGGGGTTGTGGAACAGTTGCATGGGTGTGATGTGGAGGACAACAGCTGAGGTAGAGCACTAGTTAACATAAAGGTGCATGGATTGGGCAATTCTTCCAGGGTGTTTAAGCAGAGCCCAGCCAGTGACACCCTGGTGATCAAGAGTAGCCCTGGCAGTTGAAAGTGTCATTTTTCTCACTGAATTCAGATGGCACCTGCACCATATAGGTTGGAAAGCACAAGTGAGATGGCTTGGAGTTTTAGTAGATTTCCAGACACTCCATAAGGGAGTAACTTGGGGCCAAACAGTTGGATATTCAGCAGGTGGAAGTATCGGCATACTACCTGACTGTGGGATCTATTTGGATAACCTGCGAGAGATTGATTTTGAATTGCTCAACCTTCTGTTAGAGTTGAAGCAGTTAAAGGTGACAGAGTAGTGAGATTCACTGTAGTTTTTGTAAGCTATTTGTGCTTGTTGTGCTGTTCTTCAGCTGTGTGTGCCTCATGTCTTAGTTCAGGGGTATCCCTGTCCCTTAAGGAGTGGAGGGGGTCTGAGAGGGCTGTAATATATACAGATTCTTTATGTGCAGGTTATGTGAGAAGCCAAGAATGAGACACAGTCACAAAGGATTCATGTTTTGGGATAAAGACTTTTATTAAATCAAAATGGGTTGGGGAAATGCTTCACAATCCCTAGTCGAAGAGGTATTTCCCTACCTCAACCAAAACTAATGGGTCTGTCCATTGTGAAGATGTCCAAAATGATATGTCATGAGTCCGTTATCCTATTCTGGCCTTCACACTCTACGGTGAAAAGGGTATTGCCTGCGGAACTTGAAGGTGGACAAGCATTCAAATCCAGTACAAAATGTAAGTTCAAACAAAGAATTCCAAATGGAAAACATTTTAAAGTTCCAGGGGATGACTCCCGTCCCCAGATTCAACATTACCAATATGAATGTTCTAAAAGAAAAAGAATGCCCAGGTTCCTGGTAAATGAAGAGAGCAGTTCCTTCATCTTGGAGGGTTCACACTTCTTGGGGCAATGATTCCCTTCCACAAACCTCACTTCACATACAAAACAGTTCAGAATCCCAAAGGCATGGGTCTTCCTTGGAGTTCTCTTTTAAGTCACAACTTAGTTGCGAGACTCAGCCTTGTGGGTCACCTGGTGAACTCAGCTGTCAGAGTCTTTTCCACTTTTTCCAACAACACACAACCTCCAGATCATGGGACTTCCTTGGGGTTATCTTCTTTTAATGATTTAAGGTTTGCACTTGATTGGGCTTAGTGTACTCCTTTGCCCGGTCTTTTGCACAGACTTTCAGTATTAACTTGCAGTCCTTCTCAAAAACTTACCTCTGCCTGGTATACTCTCCTGCCAAGAATTTTACGCATTCTAGAAAAAAATGTAGCTTATGCTCTTTCTCATACATTTGTCTTTGCGTGGTAGACATGCCTGCCAAGACATATTTGTTGTTATATTCCCTTTTGTCCATGAAACAATGTTGTCCCAAAGTTGGCTTGTTAGATTTCGCTCAACAGAGTTCTCTTTAATATTCACTGTTGCCTTTACTTTGCTTTCCTCCTGTAAATATGGGTTTGGTAACCCATCTGTGGTAGAGTTCATAAGTACTGCAGGTTCTTCATACACTTTGTTCTGAGATTCCCGTGTACCTTGTTCAATGCGGCATACAGTTTTAAGCACCCCAGTAACCCGCTTGCTTTCCCTAGGCTTACCTGGTGCTGGAAATGCTCTTTGTGTGTCTTTGTTCTGGTTTCCTTCCCTCCACTGGCTTGGTGAGTGTCCTGTAAGCCGTTGTGCTTTCTCCGTGCCTATTCCACCTCAGAGCAATATCTGAAGACTAGACTGCTAAGTTGATTTGGCTGTCCTAGTCATTTTTATTGCACCAGCCAACTTCCTCGTCCCAGCTGTTGTGGTTTATAGTCATTCCATCGACAGCCAAGGCATCTAATGCCATACCATCTAAAAAAATTCTAAAAAAGCATCTAATGCATTATTTTACATTTTTTTTATTTTTTTTATGAGAGGTCCCCCAGTTCCCCTTTTTTTTACCTTAAAACCTTAAAAACCAATTTTTATTAAACTAAACCCTTTATCATCTGCATTAGATGCTTTTTTTTAGATGCTTTTTTTTAGATGCTTTTTTTTTAGATGGCTTGGCTGTCGATGCTTCGGTTGTCGATGCAATGACCGGATACTGCTTTTGTCAGATTGGTTTTAGCACAATACTGAGGAAGTGAATGCTGGACTCCATTGCATGTTATCATTACTGCTACCTCTCTCTTCATCGTTTCAGTTGCGGATATGTTGTTTACAATAGGCCATCAGGGCCTGGAAAAAAGGAAGGGACATGCTTAGAGAGGAGTGGGGGATATGTGATGTTCCCCAACAATGCCATATTGTTCCCCTGGGAATTATATACCCCCATGTGATCCTCCCACATATAGCCTCCCCCTCCCCAGGTCAGGATCAGGTAGCGACTGCTGTCCCGTGGCCCATTAGTAAGAGGCAATCCCAGGGAAAGGAGTGATGACATCATCAGATTCATCACAGTTACAGGTTCCATTTGTCATGTTGCTGGTCAGATAGCACAGTGAGCTAAGTACTCACTTCTGATATCTGTGTGCAACTGTGTGCTGTGGCAGGTCTGAAGTCCGGCAGGGTCAACGCAGCCTTTCATCGTTCCGAGGTCCATAAATTGAGTACTGCTCTGTGGGATATTAATGTCTTCTGTTATTTCAGTGCTCTGAGCCCTATGGGTGTATAGCACTATATAAGAAATACATTATTATTATTATTCATCCATACCCACTTTGGGGCAGTCAGAGGCATTAGTACTGGACTTGTGAGTGCAAAATGGTCTAGTTGGGCCTTATTGATTTTAGGCTTACATTTAAAGAAGACTTGGGGTAATGCTACAGTGCATTTGTTGTTTTGGATTTAGTCTCTTATGGTCAGTCTTGGAAATGCCCTGAGGTTCATATTGACACTTGCAATCCCTAAGAAATGTTTTTGTAACTTATATATCTTGGTTTGGGGTTTTGGGGTATAGTGTTTAAGTGCTGTTATGCCGTGGAATGGCTGGATGGGTTCCTGATATGGTTGCAGGGTTGTTCTTCCTATATGTGTGATAGTTGGTGACAGGTTCTAGGAGGTGTAGTGCCATTATTCCTGGAATGTCTGGTGGGTTCCAGAAATATTCTGTGAGCTATATGGTTTTGTTTATTAGGATGCTGCTGTACTCCCCATAAATCTCCTGCCATGGTGTGCTGTATGGTTTTGTTTAGGATGAAGCTGTATGTTCCAAGGATCAGCCTCAGCCGAGGGCTGTATGGTTTTGTTTATTAGGATGCAGTTGTATGCCCCATGGATCACCTGCAGTGGTGTGCTCTATTGTTTTGTTAGGAAGGATGTGGCTGTATGCCCCATGGATCACCTGCAGTGGTGTGCTCTATTGTTTTGTTAGGAAGGATGTGGCTGTATGCCCTATGGATCACCTGCAGTGGTGTGCTCTATTGTTTTGTTAGGAAGGATGTGGCTGTATGCCCAATGGATCACCTGCAGTGGTGTGCTCTATTGTTTTGTTAGGATGTGGCTGTATGCTCCATTGATCGCCTGCAGTGGAGTGCTGTATAGTTTTGTTACGTTGTAGCTCTGTGCCCTCTGGAACTTCTACAGTGGTGCAATGCATGCTTTTGTGTGGCAGGGATTTAGTTGTGGTTTTGTTGCAGTGGAGGGATGCAAGGCCTTGTGGATGTGAGCTATGTTGCCAAGATAGGCGCTTTTTATGATTAATGTGGCCTAGTTAGGCATTATTTTTGTGATTTGTTGGTGTGGGAAGGATTGTGAATTGTGTCATGAATGCATATCATCTGATTATTTGCACCACACTTTGTGTTTGTTTCTGGTCATTGTGTTCCCTTATTGCATGGTAATTGGATTTTATTCATTGCCTTTTGTGTTGTGCATTTGGTTTCGACTGCATGAACTTTTGGGACTGCATTGTGTTTCTCCCTGGTGTGGTTACCATCAGCGTGCTTAGTGTGCACTTAGAAACTATGGTAGCAAACATCTCTTTCTTCCTTGTGGTTTGGGTAAGAAAGCAGCTTTAGGGTTTTCGTGTCTGGTGTGCTATTCCTGATTTTCTGGTGGTGTTTGGAGTGTGCATAGTGGTGGGTTGATTTTCTTCCTGTGTCCGATATCCAGGGTTTGTCTTCTGATGGGTTGTTTTCCTTGTTAATCAGCAGAAGTTTTCTCCCTCATTGGAGTTTTTGGAATGTTGATTGTACAACGAGGAGAGCTGTAGTAGTCTGCTGCTTCTGCCTTGTGAGCTGTTGCATGCTGGTCCTAAGATGATGTGGAGAATGGTGTCTCAAAATGTCTGTGAATGAGCTGAGTGAATGTTCTATTGTTGACACTTTGATCTGGATGCTGGCTGGGTATAGACTTGCCAGTGATTGTCTCCCTATGGATTTACCTTAAGTACTTACCTTCATGTTGTCGGCATTCCAGTGGACAATAAAGAATATCATGCCCTCTGTGCTCACTGGATCCTGGTTACCACATAAAACTAGCTATTAATTTACCCCACAGTCCATGGAAGCACTTCCATAATTTCCTCTCTGCCAGACCACTACGTTTATTCTTCTCCACTATGGCTAGTTTTTCATCTCTGTAGTGATAATATCCTACATGTTTCTTTTCCTTCAATGAAAAATCAGTCTTTCAAAATCAAAACACCTAACAGGCTCTTTCCCATCTGAACTTCAGGCAAATAAATAAACAATAACCCACTAAGGGCCTGCTTCACAGAAGCGTTTTATAATTGTGCAATCCCATAGGAAAACGCTCTGTGAATCAGGCCCTAAGTAGGATTCTGCCCATCAGGATCTGCAGATAGTGACTCAGTTGGCACCATCATTGGCTTGCAGTGACTGGTATGGATTCAAGTGTATATATTGCTGCACCTCACAGCTGTATCCATTATCAGCAAAACCTCAAATGCCCCAGTACTCCGGGATGACAAGCAGTCCTTCCTCTGGTGGGTCTTGACAAAAACCCTGCCATGCTCGAAAGGGTGACAAGATGTTGATTGTTCCTTTGGGAGCACCTATTGGGCCTGCCAATAAACACATTTCACAAATTTGACTAGCTCCTGATAAAAGTGCAATATCATGTCATCCATCAACTGGACATTGCTTTGGTTGAAAGGGAATGGCAGCGCCTCTGGTAAACGCATTGGCCTTCCAGTAAGAATTTCTTATGGGCTTAATCCTGTTACCCAATTAGCAGAGCCTTGGATGTTCATCAAAGCGAGCATCAGCGCATCTGGCCACTTGAAACCAGTGGCTGCGCATATGTTTGCAATTTTGCTTTCTAGGACCCCATTTGACTCTCAACCGCCCCTGTTGATTGTGGATGATAATGGCAGTGGAGCTTCTTTCGAATATTCAGTATTTTGCATAGCTCTTGAGCCTGTGACGTGTGTTCCTCAGTCCATTTTAATGCTCACCAAAGCTTATTGCTGTGAAGGGAACAACCTGGTTTGCTACATGCATTTTATTCAATAGCCGGAGCTGCTTCCTCAACTTCTGCTAACTGTTCAAGTTTAGTGCAAAGTGAAATAGTTGACTGCACATTGCAGCATTCATTTTCCTTCCAAAGAAAAATATGACAGGGTAGCCCCCACTGCTGTTTCCTCTGAACTCGCATTTTCTTGGCTGATGTCTTCTCTTAGAGGTTGGGGATTGAGGCACTAATATTGCGGGTATCATTTTTAACAATAAACATTTTTAGGTTTGTAAGATCAACAGGAACTAACAAAGAATACTGTGTTGCATATTGTCTATCACCAATTATGAAGTGATAAGTAACTGTCAGTTCTAATAAACAACCCCGAAAATCATCCATCTAACATTGCACACCCTCTGCATCCCACCAAGGGCTATCTAGTAGTGCATTTAAGCAGTCACCTAGTCAGCACTTCACACATTGAGGCCATACAAAAAGTAAATCATATCCTGTACCTTTGGCCCACATCCTGTGGCATTTTTCAGGGCTGCCCTTTGCTCTAAAACCCTCTCCTCCAAGGAGGAACAGCAGCCCCTCCACCCCCTTTGCAAGCAGTGAGTCTTAGCATGTCAATTGGACAATTGTTTACGTAGCATTAATAACTCAGGAAGAGCATTTACATGTTGTGAGTGTTTGTCTAGTGTGCCTGCAGCTTTCAAGAATCTCCAATCTTTCCAGAACATCCTGTAATTGTGCACTATTCCAAATTTTAGTGGGCTTTTCTGGAAAATAATTACCCACTTGATCATTGCTTTAGTGCACAATGGTGACAAGGCAACATGTTCTGCTTTTTGTGCTCAATGTAGATCTGGGGGTTGTCCACTTTCAATCACTGCATGTGCTGTACCCAGTAAGTCAATTTTATTTGTCCATTGTCATTCCTCACGCAAAACCTGTCCACATAGTACTCCTCTTCAGAGTTTTTGTGAGTGTTGATGTAGTTAATAGAGAATCATGGGCCTTCCAGCTGTTGGGCATGACCACAGAAAGGCTGGATTTAACACTGAACATCGTCAAAGGGTCACGTTGGCTGGACTCAGTAAAATTAGTTCTTATTTAGTGAGTCTGGATGCTGACAAATGTGTTTTTGTTTTGATCAAAAGTGCAGCCACCATGTGTGGTACTGCCATGATAATGGATTATCCTAACACTATGTTCTATGAACTTTGCACTGCTAGCACAGCAGCAGCCACTGACTGCAGGCTCGAGGGGACACCTGCTGCTACAGGATCTCATGGTGTACCATAGTAAGCCATTGGTCGGTGCTTGTCACATTCCTTCATATCAACGCTGCCTGTGCATAACCTACTTTTTTATGACAATAAGAAATGAATGGCTTTGGGAATCGGGCAAACCAAGTGCAGTTGCACTGGCCAATGTTTGTTTTATTTCTTTCACTGTTGCCTCTGACCACTGTAAACGTTCAGAAGTATGTAAATGAGTCATTTTTGCAATGGATGAACTATTGTGGCACACCCTGGTATCCACTGGTGACAGTACCCTGTAACCCTAACAGGATCTCATTTGACTAGTTGTAGCTGGCTTGGGAAATGTAAAAATTGTTTCTGTTTGCGATTTTGTTATGTTCCTACTCTCTGATGACACATTATTCCCCCAAATAATATGCCTTCTATTTGCATAGCTGTAATGAATGTCTGAATGTGTTATGTCCCTTTTCTGGTAATGCAGTTAGCAACAATAGCGTGCCTTTGTTACGCGTTTTGTAATATAGCGGTGATATCAGTAGATTGTCCACATATTGTGCTTTTAATAAGCCTCCTAGAAATAAGATATCCTCCAGATTGATCTTTAAAATTTGGTAGAAGAGGGTTGGATTGTTGGTGTACCCCTGTTGGGGGCAACACCATGCATGCTGTAGCCCAGAATGGGTAAAGTCAAGTAAATATTTACTTTTTGGCTGTACAATAATTCAAAAGAATGCAGAATGTAAATCTACTACTTTGAAACTGAAGCTGGTGGGGGAATCTATGACAATATACTTGCTTCATTGGGACTGTTGGGAATATTGGTAAAATCCCCCCGTTTACTGCTCATAAATCTTACACAACACACCATACATCCCTTCTGAGGTTCATTTCGGGCAAATGGGAGTGTAACATGAATTAATTGTAGAGCAGATTATTCTCTGTTCTAACACGGATTTGATTACCACTGAAATGCCTCTGTCTGCCTTTGGTTTTAATTGATTCTGGGGTTTTCTTAGTCAGGATTTAGCACTATTTACCCGAATATGCACCACTTCCCCTGTATCAGTCTTACCTTATTTGCATGTTGTGACCATAGCTTTGTAACACTTTCAACAGCAGTTCCACCAGCTCTACCTACTTTACCTCATTCTTTGTATATTGGGTTCTCCAGCTGTAGAAATGCTAACACTTAGGTTTCATGCTCAAATATGATGTCTAGAGATACTTCATCTTGTGTGCAAAAAATAGTACAGTTCAAATTATACAACAACACTTATCCCAATAAACTCACAGGTGACAAAGATCTTGGAGGGAATGTGTGTTGATCTGAAATTGAGTCGATGGTCGCTGTCAAGGGTTATGTCACTGTGAATCACTGGGTGATTTTCAATGCCTACTTGTTATGGCTGTCCATTGGGGTCTTGCTGCTTCATTTTCACGTGTGCCAATGCCCGCGGTTTTGCCCAGAATCGGGACTCGTAACATGGAGAAGCCCGAAACTGTAAGCAGCACACTAGTGTTTCTCGCTCCTCAGACCGAGCGATTAGCTCTGCCCCGACTTCCGGAATCGTATATCCGGCTACTGGCACTTCGGTACTACGCGTTGCTTCTCTATTCAGAGTCGCGCTGCGCACCGTAAATTTGTTACCTTTTCTATTCTACAATTGCTATCTAGAGTTGCTCACTTCACTTCCGTCATTCATTTCTCTTCCCATTTCTCTTTCTGAACATTAGAATTCTCAATCCTTTTCTATGCTCTGTGAATCAACAGGAATCCATCTCCTAGTTTCAACAACCGCTCCTACTGCCGTTGGTTTGTAGCTTTCGTCTGTTTAGCTAGACAGAGTTTGTGATTATCACGGGGATTTCCTCACACCTAATCTTGTTGTTATTTACAATCTACATTAGGAACCAGCCTTAGACATCCTTTACAGCCTTCTATTCCTTCGAGCTCAAGACCTGTAATCTGCTCTTTGCTATTCATCCCTGGGGCAATTGTTTGTGGGTAAGATCCCAATCTCTTACTGCATTTCTCATTTCGCACGTGTGAAATACATTTGGACATATTCTTACTCCTTATATGTTCTATTAGGCGCCTTGCCAACATTAACCATCAGATTGAGATACAAGTAGGGAATAGGCTTGTCAGGGTAAGCTCCTTTCTATACCCTCTATTATTTCACTAGACTTGGGAAACTATATTCTTACTTACCTGCACTTCTACTCTGTTTTAATTAGAATCCTTCCTGACAAGAATCCGGACCACATTAAAACTAGCGTGAGCCTTCACCAGCTGCTTGCAGGAACCAACGCACCCCAGCAGCGCATCACATGGTTTTTTCCCCTATTGGGGTTTTCCCTGGAGATTCCACTTCTACCTAGCCTTTTGGCTGGGTTTAAGAAGGATTTTTAGGTAATTCTCTCCTTCATCGATTACGAGACTATTGACCATCACAGATGTAGGTGTTATTTACAACTACCGAGAGACATATTTGGTTTCAAGTGCTTTATTATTATAAAGTTATTACAGTAAGCAACGCCTAATCGACCTAGATATTTTCTGTCTTCGGCCTTTGTAAAGATCTACTTTTGTTATGGATCAACAGATTCAGCAACTTATAGCTGCTATGCAATCTCTGACTTCAGAGGTACAAAACCTGAAGCAAGAGAATGCTAATCTTCGACAGGCTCAACAACATTCTCAGCAACAAACTGCCCAGTTGGCTTCTCAACAGGCAACAGCTAGCAGAGTTCCCCATTGCTCATAGGTTCCTCCTGGGCCCCTACCAGGGGGTCAATTCGATGGCAATCCCCATAAGATAAAATAATTTTTGGATGCCTGTGCAGTGAAATTCACTTTTAAGGCAGCTTTCTTTCATACTGATCACGACAGAGTAGGGTATATGATTTCACAGATAGTGGGACCTGCTCTAGCCTGGGCAACTCCTTTGGTCACAACCAATAATGCGATATTAGACTCCCATACTGCCTTCTGTAATAGCATTAGATCCATGTTCGGAAGGCAGGAAATTCGGATAGCGGCCCAGGAACAATTACTTGACCTCAGACAAGGCAATCAAGACATCTTAACCTATATCACTAGATTCAAACAGATTGCCAGCGAATCTATTTGGTCTGACGATGCACAAGTTACTCTATTCCGGAGAGGCTTGTCTGAGGATCTAAAAGATGAAGTATCTAGGGTTCCACGTCCCACTTCATTGACAGAATTTATAGCACTAGTCATGCAGATTGACTATAGGATGAAAGAAAGGAGTAGTAAAAGGCGCAAAAGGAAACTCACTACTCGTACATTTGCTACTTCTCCTGCCACACAAAGAGGAAGCTCTACTGAGAAACCTGTGCAATTGGGATCAACTAACTGAGGGCCTTTAACCCCTGAGGAAAGAGCACGCAGAAGGACTCAGGGATTGTGTATGTATTGTGGCTCAAATACACACACGGTCCAGGAGTGCCCCATCACTCCCCCGAGACGGTCGGGAAACGCCAACTCCCGGTTGTAGGAGGAACCGCGTTCCGGGTTTCTAAAGTATCTTTAGGTTCCTCTTTGAATATGCCTGTCTCACAAGGAAACCTTCATTCTCACACTTTAATGTTGGTTTTACACATCACTTTCACATTTGGTAACCAGAAGATGACCGATATTCCGGCACTAGTGTGACAGTGGTCCTGCCGGTAATTTTATTGATGAGGTTTGGTCTAGACAACACCATCTACCTCTGTTCTCCAAGGGTGAAGTCATCCCAGTTGAGAGTGTAGACGGTAGCCCTTTAATTTCAGGACCAATTGTAAATCAAACCTGCCCTTTATTCACAACAATAGCTACACATGAGGAAGTCATTACTATGGATCTGATACGAGCTGCCCATTACCCTGTTATTTTAGGATTGCCTTGGCTTCGAAGGCATAATCCTTATATTAATTGGGCAGCATGTTCACTTTTCTTGGGATCAGAGTTTTGTCTCAATAATTGTCTAGGTAAAACTGGCAAGATATGTTGTCCAAAACAAGATGAGAGCAGACAGGTTACAGTAATCGGTTCTGTCATCGGACTTCCATCTGTGTATCAAGAATTTGCTGAGGTCTTTTCCTCCTCAGAGTACTCTCTGCTTCCCCCTCATCGCAGAGATGATTGTGTAATCGACTTAATCCCAGAACCACCATTACCTATCGGAAGGATGTACATCCTTTCCTCATCCGAGAAGGTTGCCCTTAGGGAATATCTAGATATCAATTTACGAAACGGGCTGATTACTGAATCCACATCCCCGGCTGCTGCTTCATTATTCTTCATTCCCAAGAAGAATTCTTCTGAACTTCGACCCTGTATCGATTTCAGGGGATTAAACAAAATCACCATCCCAGACAGGTACCCGATGCCTTTAATTCCAGATATCCTAGAGGCCTTCAAGGGAGCTCTCATCTATACAAAGCTGGATCTAAAAGGTGCTTACCACCTTATCAGGATCAGAAAGGGAGACAAATGGAAGACGGCCTTCAGGACACCGTTTGGCCATTTTCAATATCAAGTTATGCCATTTGGATTGTCCAATGCCCCAGCCGTCTTCCAGCGATTTATGGACCATCTATTTTCTGATTTACTGCTACACACCGTCATTGTGTACCTGGATGACATTCTGATCTTCTCTAAAGACATCTCTGAGAATGAATCTCATGTCAGAGAGGTATTATACAGACTTCAGAGCAATCATTTATTCTGCAATCTGGAGAAATGCTTCTTTCATCAGCCTCATGTGACATACCTGGGATATATTCTTTCGACACAAGGCATCGCGAGGGATCCAGATAAGGTCATGGCCGTTCAGAACTGGGCTAATCCTCGATCAATCAAGGAAATTCAACGTTTTGTAGGATTTTCAAACTTCTATCGCCGGTTTATCCTCAACTTCTCGGCCCTTACTCAGCCTTTAACCAACCTTTTGAAAAATAGAGTTCCTTATATCTGGAACGAGGAAACACAAAAGGCTTTCAATACTTTAAAGAAGAGATTCACATCCGCACCCATACTAATGACTCCAGATCAGTCACGCCGTTTCATTCTCGAAACGGATGCCTCCCACTACGCTTTGGGTGCAGTTCTTCTACAAGAGGTTGATCAAGGATTGGAACGTACCATCGCATATCTATCCAAGACTTTCTCACCGGCGGAATTGAATTATCCAGTTCTCCAGAAGGAGCTATTGGCAATCAAGAGGGCCTTTGAGGAGTGGAGACACTTGCTACTCGGAGCACAGTTTCCAGTAGAGGTCCGTACTGACCATTAAAACTTAAGGATTCTCCAATATGCCCAAACATGTAGCAGTCGACAGGCCAGATGGGCTCATTTCTTCTCCCCCTTCAGGATCATATTTTCGTTCATACCCGGAAGATGTAATTTACAAGCGGATGCTTTATCGCGTAAAGAGATCACTCATCAATTTCCAGTCAAACCAGAACTGATTTTTCCCCGCTGTATTCTGAGCATTGGGAAAAGCTACAAATCTACTGATTTTCTTAAACGTCTGGAACTAAGTTCAGTGCCCTCCGTTCTGAGGAGGCTAACCAGGAAGGAGTTGAGTCATTTGTCTAAAAAGGAAGAGTGTTATTTCCGTGGTAAACAGGTCTATGTACCCACTAAATCCTTACAGAAGGAAGTTCTAAGTATGTGCCACGACTCTAAAGCTGCAGGACATAGAGGTAATGTTAACACCCGTGAATTGATCTCCTGATATTTTTGGTGGCCATTTATGCGGAATGACATTCTTTCATACTTTAAGTCTTGCCCAGTCTGTCTGCAAAATAAAAGCCCTAGACATTCTCCCTTCGGAGCTCTGGTCAGAATGCCTTTACCTACACAACCTTGGCAGATTATTTCAACAGACTTTATTATGGACCTTCCTATTTCCGAAGGATGTTCAACGATTATGGTAGTTATTGATTCATTTACCAAACTGGCTCACTTTCTACCACTAGCCAGTCTTCCATCAGCGGCTCAAATGGCACGAACTTTCATTTCCTGAATTTTTTCTCTTCACGGTCTACCAGAGACTATAATCTCTGATAGAGGCTCCCAATGCACTTCAAGATATTGGAAACAAGTCTGTAAAATTCTGGGTATCACCCGGGCTTTAAGTTCCGGGTTCCATCCGCAAACCAATGGTCAGACTGAGAGACTAAATCAGACTCTGGAAGGATATCTACGGAGTTACATCTCAGCAGCCCAAGACAACTGGCTAGGTTTACTCCCTATCGCTGAATACGCTTATAACAATGCGTATCATTCAGCAATTAAGACCTCTTCTTTCTTTTGTTCCTATGGGTTTCACCCTGCCTCATTCCCAGACAAAAGACTTTTGGATGACAAATGTCCTGACGTAAAGTCCCTCCTGGAAAGGATACATTGGGGTCAACTAGCAGCCTCTAAAGCACTTAGGACTACTCAGGAAAGAACAAAGAAGATGGCTGACCGTCTCCGATCTACAGCTCCTGTTATACGACCTGGAGACCTGGTCTGGTTATCTTCCCGATTCTTACCCAGATATTAACCTTCCAAATTTTCTCCTAGATTAATGGGCCCTTTATGAGTGATCTCGGCTATAGGAGCAGCAGCTTTCAAGCTGAAACTACCCAAGACATGGGCACGGATACATCCGGTGTTCCATGTCTCTCAGCTGAAACCAGATATTCGAAGTGTTTACCATTCTGTGGTCTCCTTTCGTCCACCACCAGTTCTGCTCCATACCGATGCTGAGTACGAGGTTGCAGAGTTATATGATTCACGTATTCATCGTGGAAAACTACAGTACTTGGTGGACTGAAGGGGTACACCCCTGCTGATCGAACTTGGGAATCAGAATCCAGCATCCATGCTCCACGACTAATCAGACTATTTCACAAGAAGCACCCCGATAAACCAGGGGGTAGTGACTTTAAGAGGGGGCATACTGTTACGGCTGTCCATTGGGATCTCGCTGCTTCACTTTCCCGTGTGCCAATGCCTGCGGTTTTGCCCAGAATCGGGACTCGTAACATGGAGAAGCCCAAAACTGTAAGCAGCACACTAGTGTTTCTCGCTCCTCAGACCGAGCGATTAGCCCCGCCCCCGACTTCCGGAATCGTATATCCGGCTACTGGAACTTCGGTACTACGCGTTGCTTCTCTATTCAGAGTCGCACTGCGCACCGTAAGTTTGTTACCTTTTCTATTCTACAATTGCTATCTAGAGTTGCTCACTTCACTTCCGTCATTCATTTCTCTTCCCATTTCTCGTTCTGAACATTAGAATTCTCGATCCTTTTCTATGCTCTGTGGATCAACAGGAAGCCATATCCTAGTTTCAACAACCGCTCTTACTGCCGTTGGTTTGTAGCTTTCATCTGTTTAGCTAGACAGAGTTTGTGATTCTCACGGGGATTTCCTCACGCCTAATCTTGTTGTTATTTACAATCTACATTAGGAACCAGCCTTAGACATCCTTTACAGCCTTCTATTCCTTTGAGTTCAAGACCTGTAACCTGCTCTTTGCTATTCATCCCTGGGGCAATTGTTTGTGGGTAAGATCCCAATCTCTTACTGCATTTCTCATTTCGCATGTGTCAAATACAATTGGACATATTCTTACTCCTTATATGTTCTATTAGGCGCCTTGCCAACATTAACCATCAGATTGAGATACAAAGACCTAGTAGGGAATAGGCTTGTCAGGGTAAGCTCCTTTCTATACCCTCTATTATTTCACTAGACTTGGGAAACGATATTCTTACTTACCTGCACTTCTACTCTGTTTTAATTAGAATCCTTCCTGACAAGAATCCGGACCACATTAAAACTAGCGTGAGCCTTCACCAGGTGCTTGCAGGAACCCACGCACCCCAGCAGCGCATCACAGGGTTTTTTACCCTATTGGGGTTTTCCCTGGAGATTCCACTTCTACCTAGCCTTTTGGCTGGGTTTAAGAGGGGTTTTTAGGTAATTCTCTCCTTCATCGATTACAAGACTATTGACCATCACAGAGGTAGGTGTTATTTACAACTGCCGAGAGACATATTTGGTTTCAAGTGCTTTATTATTATAAAGTTATTACACTACTAGTGCTTGCACAGTTTCACAGGAGTGGAACACATGGAAAATCTTTACACTTGATCACTGAATGGTATGTGTCCCTGTGTTTATCATGCACTGCACATTTTTCCTATTTATTTTACACATCAAAAAAGGCCCTTGTTTGTCTACTAAATTTGATGTGTGTAGAAGATGCCATGTTTGCCCTGGTATGTCTAACCATTGTTTTGTGTCTTAGCCTGTGGAAAATAGAGGGAAGTGGAAAGGGGGAAGTGGAACCACACAGCTTGCATGTCTTGAAGCTGAGACCAATGTGTGCACTAAAACCTCTACTGTCCCTTATTTTTGCAATAGTACTATGCTGTATTACTAGTCACAAAACCACTGTATTATTTTGCAGATTGGGGACACAACCCCCTTGACCTCTAACCCTTCACTGTGGCTGTCCTGCTCTTCTCACAACAGGTGGTCCCAGGCTGCACCCACAAACACATCTCTCCACCAGCCTTGCTGTTGCTGCGGTTAGAATTGCAATTGAAGCCACATGAATTTACATATGTTAACTTCTTTCTTTTAATCTTTACAAGAAACACACTGATTTGCAACAGAAACAAGTTCCAAGAGGGGCTTTGTTTGCCACTCCACACATATATTTTTCAATTGTGCCTTGACTATGGGCAACAACCCTTCAACAAAATCAAGTGCCAGAGCCTCCTGTGCTGTTTCGGCTGCCTTTCTGATGCCAGTATTATACATAAGAACAACCTTAAATTGATCAAGGTACTCAACAAGGGACTACTTTTTCCTCCATTTACAATTATTAATCATTGCCAACTCTGTCTTTCTTGGCCCCACGAGCCATTTTTTCAGCAACACAGCACCTCTGTATGTACCAGTTCAACACCAGTTCCCATGTCCCTGGTTGGCTGACCGCTCTCTTGAGTCAAACATTGGAACACCTCAGCCGGCTTTATCACCCTCTGGTTTATATCAGCTGTGGCGGGTCAGAAGAAGAACACAGGCACTGGTCTTCCATGTTAAGTGTATACTTTATTAAAAGAAAAGTGAAAAACTCCTGACTTTCCCTAAACTACGTGTTTTTCCTACCTAATAAAAACTAACTAGGGTGCTTGTCAGTTGTCAATGAGTCCAAAAAGGAAGATCATTCCGTTGTCCAAACTAACCTAACCTGACCCTACTACTACAAAAACCACTAAGGAGCAGGAGTATGACTCCTTTTTCCTGTGGGCTGGGTTCTCAGCAAGTTCACTTTAGTAAACTATTTATAGGTGGTTAGTTGTAACTACTTCTATCAAGTTGTATAGTTCAGATATTGTGCTCTTCAACTTTTCAACAGTGTGTAAAGGTGCAGAAGGAGGAGACAGTCACATAGGTGGCATGGTTGCTGGCATAAACTTTTATTATACCAGAAATAAAAAGAAAACCGACCTCTCCCTAACTCTAAGCTCGGTTTCACTACCTCAATTAAAATACTACGGATTCAGTCAGGATGTCCATGTAAATCAAGAGTCCACCGTCCTGTGTCAAAAACCTACCTATGTCCCTTACACTTATATCTAAACTAAACAGGCAATGGATCTTCTTGGTCCAGAAGAATGGCTCCCTTCTCCTGGACAGCGGATCACAGTTCTGATTTTTAGGTGGGATATTTACCTGAGGGAATGACTCCCTTCCCCAGGTCTCAATCACTTTCCAAGGCTCAAAACAAGGTTCAAACATCAGCATTTCTTATTTCTTGAGTGTTTCCTCACTTTTGGGTTCCTGGAGAATGCCTCGCTTCTCCAGGTATCTTGCTCTCAGTGTTTTCACAATGCCAGGGGAATGATTCCCTTCCCCTGACCTTCCTTGACTTCGCTCTGACACTCTCTTTGCTTTTACTTTCATAATTCACAACACTGGGGGGAATGTCTCTCTTCACTTGGCCTTTTATCAGGCTTACTTCACAGTTTACAACACCAGGGGGAATGTCTCCCTTCCCCTAGCCTTTTCTCGGTTTTGGCACAGTTCACAATGCCAGGGGGAATGACTCCCTTCCACTGGCAACTTTCTATGATTTCGTACACTTCTCCCCAATATAGACATGACTCCCGGTCTTGTGGTTGTCGGTTTCAGACCCAAAGGATTCTCTGCTGGTAGTGTGGCAGACCTGGTTCACTACCCTGCCAGGTACTGTGATTATGAAGCTGACTGATGAACTTTCCTTCTTGTGGGCCCTAGACCCAATCTTCTTCCTTTTCGGGCTTCTTGCAGCATTTGTTGGCCAACAGCATGCATGTCTTCACCTGCCAGTGCAGTTCCTGGGTTTCTCTGGTCTGGACCGCTGCTGTTCTGATTGCTGGATGGTCCTTCCTCGCTGGACCATTTGAAGACACCACTGCCCACTCAGTAAACTTCTCTGCAAGTCCTTTGATTCAGCGGCAGCTCAAGCATTCCCCATGCTTGTGGTTCCTCTCAGGAGGGCTTCTCTCTATTTCCTGTTTTTTCTCTTCTATTTTTAATGTGATTTGACCAATAGGAATTCGTGAAACACTAGAATGTTCACTAATGGTTCAAGGAGTGCTCTTCATGCTTCTGCATTGCCTTCTTGTGTCAGTATCTGCCCTATATTCCTTTATTTATTTATTCTCAGCTCAGTACTTGTACAATACTTCTCCCTTGGGTTGACTAGATTCTTCCTCGGCCCAGTGTTATGATTTTGGTTACATGACACGTGTACATGGGTGACATAGCAAGGGTGGGGTAGGGGAGGGAGATTGGAGTGGCGTATAACGAATTCTCCTTGGATAGTCGCCCCTGGTCCCACATGAAGGAGCAAGAAGCGTCTATTAGATACCAACCAAAACACACATTGGAAGTAGTCCTGATGTTGATAGTGACCTATCTGCGATGTTGCTGGTGATCTGAATAGGTCTACTGTAATGCCCCAAACTAAGAGTTACATTTTTCTTTTTGATGTGAGGTTCTCCAACCCGAGTGCTGCTGGAAGCATGTTTCACATTTTTCTATGCAGTGCAGTGTTCTAGCCGACAGCATTTTGCTTCTGATGAGCTGCAGAGGTTCATGAGCCAGGAACAGCAAACCCACACCCATAATCGAAAAATTATGAGGTGTACGCAGCCATGCTTAGGGAGGTGACACAGTGAGGAATTTGATTAGTGGGCATCCACATGAGAGCCCATTAGGCAGCGAGGGAATGATGTGAGCGTCTGTCTGAGGTATGGGCAAGTCCAATGAGGCACCCCTTACCATCACATAAAGGTGTGCTTAGTCATCGGAGAAATGGAAAAGCGATCACTTAGACAATAGGTGACAGATAAGGTCTTGATACATGTAATGGAAAGATCCACTACAGAAAGTTGTCCGTATCATGTCGGTGGGCCAAATGGAAGTGTACAGTTCTCAGAGGGTGCAGTAAAGCAATGGTCTCCAAGGTTAGTGGGTGCTTTGTTAGGAAGTTCATAAATAATGTAACCCACCAAATGTATTATACTGACTCTTTCTGCCTAAGTGTCATTGTGTAACACTCTGAGGTTTCTGTGCTCGGCGGTCCAATGTGTGGATGGGGATACTATGTCAATTCCCCTGTCGATTCCTGCACGGCTGTCTGGAAATCCATCCTGTTTACACTTTTCTGCCTGAGTTTGTTATTCGATTATATGGTAATGAATGTGGGCTTCTACAATCTTGTGTGGTGACTTGGGTTCACCATGCCCAACTGAAACTATAACAGAAGTATCAGACAGCTTTTCCTTTATCCCATGTGTGTACACAAAGGATAGAAAAGAGGACTAATTTAAACCTCTACAAGAGGTTTCCAGAGAAGACTGCCTGTGAAGATTGATGTTTCTTCTTGGGTTGTGCAAAAGGCTGCATTATTTGATGGAGGGAAACATGGGTAGACGTCGGAGAGGTGGGATAAACTGCTTTTGTTAAAATACTGCTGGAATTAATGGAATACATTGGGAAGACTAAGAACATAACACAGAAATCACACTTTTAGGGATTACATGTGCATAGGGAAATTAGGCAGAAGGGAGCTGAGGGCGTAACCCGAGTATCAGAAATGCAGAGGGCGGGAGCATACACAATGCTCATTTTATGTAGATCTGTACTACATGACAGAGTAGAATAAATTGTATACTGTTGTTTCATCGACGGCTATTTTTGTGATGGGGTTTTATCGAAAATATTTTGGCATATAAAGGGTTGGGGGTCAGGAATGATTAAAAAAACAATAAGAGAGGGTGGGATTTGGGGGGGTAACTCCTAAGATAAAAATAAAATAAATGTTTTGATGTTTATTTTCGGCAAAAACTTTACATTAAAAAACCCATTGAAAAGACAGCCGTCAATGAAAGAACATAGAACCGAATTAAGTATTAGCAATTATGAAGAAGGGTAAATAGTTGGGGGTCAGGAATGGGCAAGAGTCATTCAAAAGAGCCATAACTTTGGACAGGGGTACAGATGCATAGTTTATGTTTACATGAATGACTGCCCAGAGAGCTGGAGCTCAGTTAACAAAGAGGGCACCCTTGATGCTAGGAAAGCGGGTAATAACAATACATAACAATGGGGGAATCCTAACAGAAAAACATATATGTGCGCTATTTGTTATTATTCATGTGTGACAACCAGTGTCCGACATTCTTTCACAACCGTATCTAGCATGGAGCTGAGCTAATGTCAGTTCCATAACAAATCAAAAATTCCTATACAATGTGAGCTATGTATCCTCATTTACTATACATGATGAAAAGCAATATTATTAAAGCAACCACTATGTTGTGCAGACTGGCTTAAGCAATAACTGCTTGGTATACCCAGTAAATGATTATTAAAAGGCTAATAATCTCATGTGAGAAAACAGTGATTATACATATTATGTGAGCATACATTGAAAGTGCAAAAAAGTGCAGTGTGCAAAAGGTCAACAATGCTAGCATAGTAACAACAAGCACTTAGGCTACCCCACCTGTCTGACTCTGGCCTGGAATGGATTCAACACACTTTATACAAATCCCTATTGGTGATCTGTGCATAGGAGAACACCCAGATTGCTTTTCATACAATAACAATTTTATTCATGTGACTCATAAAAATAGCATTACAGAGCTATCATCCGAAACCTTTTGTTTACCCTTGATTACTGGGTAGTGATACACTGATCAAGGCTTATTACATCAACCTCATACAATGGAAATTTGCATACAGTTATGCTGGTGATACCACATTTAAAAGTCACCAGATGTACGAACCCAGACTGAATAAACTGTATGCGAATTTCCATTGTATGAGGTTGATGTAATAAGCCTTGAACAGTGTATCACTACCCAGTAATCAACGGTAAACAAAAGGTTTTGGATGATAGCTCTGTAACGCTATTTTTATGAGTCACATGAATAAAATTGTGACTAGGCCAACACTGCCCCTACTCCACCCCTGTATAATCATCCAGGTTGTAGTAGCCCTCAAAAGGCAGAACAACACAACTAGGATGGGAGAAGGAAACGCAAAGACTGTGTGTGTGCCTCCTACCTTGGAGCACAATCTCACTAATTTGGTGCAAATCCCACAAGTGGGTGCATGGGAATCCCATGCGTGCGTGTGGGGTGCAGACCCCGGATCACATGCTCACTTCTTCAGTGTCAAGCATTCAGGATGGGTCTCACACCTTTAAACATTATGATATATTGAGTGGGCACCTCACTCCTTGGAGCATAGTATACTCGTTGCTGGTAATCTCACAACTGAACGTACAGTTTCACTCTTGGTCATCTCAGTGACCCTGTGTATATTAATGGAGTCAGTCTCCCATCTGGGAAGACAATTATATTTCTGTTAAAACACTCTGAATTCTCACTCCAGTTTTCTCGATCTATAGATCCATACCATATTCATTCATTGTGTGTGCAGGGGTGATATCTTGTGTCTTTCTTTCATTCAGGAGAGATAAAGGGGTAACAACCCCCTGTATGTGGTATCAGGCTCAAATTGCCCCATGGCCCCTCACTCCAGAATGAGTGAGCAGGTTTTAAGACCCTGCTGATTCTGCTATTCTACAGGTTTGAGCCTTCAATCCCTTGCCCCATCACAGCTTCCAACATTCTGAGCGGCAGCTTTTGTACAGCAGGCAGCTCGGGACATGCCTGTTACCAATTGAATGTAGCCAGATCTGCTATTGACACTGGGAGAGTGCCATGAACCCACATTGGTGGTGAAGAAGCACTCAACATACAGAACACAATGGTATAGTGTTGCAGTCCTGCTGAGAAATGACATTTTGGTCTGTTTAAATGTAAAGCAGAGTGGCTGAGAAGTACACGCACTGTGCCATTAAAAATAATGCAGCTGTGGTGGGTGGAAGTGCTGCTTCGATGGCATCAAGAGTATGCAATTCCCTGCGGTGTAGTGTTGGTCATTTCCTATTGAAGTATAGCAGCCCTATTGAGAAGTGCAATTAAAAGTGAAGCTGTCCAATGGGCTGGATAAGTGCTGCCCCATAAAAGGTGCAGAAGCCTCTGTGAGAAGTGGCAGTACTGTCCCAACGGTGAGAAGTGTAGTATTTTCACATTATGCTTAAGCACTTTGGGTTATTGAATAGTGCTGCTACATTCTGAGTAATTCCATCCCTTTAAATATATTCGCTCTTGTATAACCACAACACTGTTGAGTTATTCTGATGATGATGAAGATGATGTTAGACTTGCTCAATAGTTCTGGTTCTGTATCATTAAATGTACTTCAGATCTTCAGAGTCTCGGGAGGATAGCTCAGGGGCAACGTGCTCATCCTGGAAGCAAGACAACATGGAGCAACACAGGTTCGATCCCTCGGTCCACGCAACACAGGTTTGATCCCTCGGTCCGCACTTAGAAACCTCTGGGTATTACGCGCCTTATAAATAACCAATAAAAATAAATAAAGCTGGTGAGAAGTGCTGGGGCCTTGTCAATAAGAGTGTAGCAGCTCAACTGAGAAGTGCTGATGTTGTCCCGTCAAAAGTATAGCTGCCCCAATAAGATGAACTAGCATTGCCTCAACAAAAGAATAGCAGCCCCACTAAGATGAACTAGCATTGCCTCAACAAAAGCATAGCATTACAATTATAGAAGCCCTGTTTAGCGATCTAACTGAGGAGTACCAGCATTGCCCCATTTCAAATATGGCAGCTCTAGTAGAAAATAGATTACAGAGCCCTGCTGAGAAGTGCTGTTACTGTCTCTTTAAACGTATAGAAGCCCATTAGCTCTGCACCATTAAGCCCTACAAGTACTGTCCCATTGAATGCTATTACAATGAACAAGGTCTACAGAATGGCAAAGTCCATACTGGGTTCTATGTGATAATTCTGCATTTTGAAGAGCAAATACAAAAAAGACTGATTTATTTTAGCTGATTTGTGTGGTCTTCAAAAGGCTGAATTATCACATTCTACTTCCCGGCCCCACCCTGCTAAACCCCCCCAAGAAGGGTATCCCACCTCACCACACACTCCCACCCTGTTACCTTCTTTAGAATTCAGGGGAGTTGCCTCCCTCAACACCTCTGTTTCCCACCTATAGCATAGCATTCACCCTCACCACGTACACACTCAGAGACAAGCAAACAGTCTCATTTGCCCTCTCCCTGCCACCTCCCTCCGCAGATGCAATGCAAGAGGGGTGCACATATGTACAAATACACCCAACCGAAAAATACATCCAACCCAAAAAGATTTTTAGAAATTGAGGGACAGATTTGCTTTGCATCTGTGCCTCCATTTCTAAAAATCGTTTTTGTGTGGGTGTACCTCTACATCAGTGGACCCCTCTTGCCAAGAGGGGTGCACAGATGTACAAATACATCCAACCCAAAAATATTTTTAGAAATTGGGGGACAGACTTGCTTTGCATCTGTGCCTCCATTTCTAAAAATCGTTTTGGGTTGGGTGTACCTCTATATCTGTGCACCCCCCTTGGCAAGAGGGGTGCACAGATGTACAAATACACCCAACCCAAAAAGATTTTTAGAAATTGGGGGACAGACTTGCTTTGCATCTGTGCCTCCATTTCTAAAAATCGTTTTGGGTTGGGTGTACCTCTATATCTGTGCACCCCCCTTGACAAGAGGGGTGCACAGATGTACAAATACACCCAACCCAAAAGAATTTTTAGAAATTGAGGGACAGACTTGCTTTGCATCTGTGTCTCAATTTCTAAAAATCGTTTTGGGTTGGGTGTACCTCTACATCTGTGCACTCAGGTGCACAGATGTAGAAGTATATCCAAATGAAAATGATTTTTAAAAATTGAGGGACAGATGCAAAGCAGAAGCCTCTTGCTTTGCATCCATCCCTCAATTTTAAAACATCGTTTTTTACCCGGCTTTTACCCGGGCCGCCATAGAGACACAGTCTGGATGGAACAAAGGGCCATCCATACTACGTCTCTTATCTCCGGCTGGGGGGGGGGCTCAGCCCCGACTTCATTCTGCCAGGGGGTGCCCGGGCCCCACAGCACCAGCGTACTCGGCGCCCCTGCACTAGACTGGTCCTATGCTATTGTTGTCGATCACATTGCAATATGTCAGTGTGCCATGAAGACTGTCTGTTCCTATCACAGTCTGCTCCCAGGGACCTACTTTGATACAAGTATGTTTACATATGTTTGCACTGAACGATCGCTGGTGCTTAAACCATCATTGAATAATAACAAATACTGTGAATACATGATTTTCTACTAGGATTCCCCCTTTGTTATGTGTGATGTTTTTATCCTCTCTGCTCTGCCCTGTGGCATCACTGTGTGCTGGCGGCACGAGAATCATCAAAATGGCAGCGAAACCCCATGCGTGCCAAAATCTAAGGAAATTACTCTCTACCAAGCACAAAAAGATGGCTGCCAAATCTACCATGCGTGTTGTCAGTGGTGGAATGGAGACCGCACTTCTGAAACATGTCATTGTGCTACCCAACATGTAAAAATGGAGCACAGATGAAAAGCAGTGTTTGCTGAAAGAAATACGAAATCTTGCAGTTAAATCTTTTCTTGGGTGCTGAAAATACGAAATGCTGGTCCTAAACACCCGCAAACATCCAATCTTCTTGTGGGGTGTCACATTTTACTGAAGTTAAGAAAGCATTGTGGAATTGCAATATCCTGGAAAGCTGAATTGGTCACACAAACATCCACAGCCAGCTTGCCTGCCTGTGAAAGCCTTCCAAATCTGGGCGCAGTACCAGTGGCCGCCTGTGACTGTTTCAAAAGCCTGCATTTAAACTGTAAATTTGTACCATTAAGATCTAATGTCTACAATCTAAGTGACCTGTTATCAGAGCAAACTAGGTTGCAACTATTTAAACTTCATGGTTTAGAGCCTGGAATCAGTGTTCTAGATGTTTGTTTTAAAAATTGCAAGTTTATATCAACAAAGAAAAATGTAACAAAGTGAATTTTGAAGTAAGCCTGATTCAAGCCAAAACTACCCCCACTGGGCAAGGCACCTCCCTTCTGCTCTCTGGGCCAGGAACTCACATTCAGGTGTTGATTAAGAGGGGAGGGGCACTGTGGCTGCTCTGGGAAGAGCACAATGGGCTTCCTCCCAGGCATGGAGATGCTAATCAGGAAGGATTGTGAAGGGCCTCTGCCAGAAGGAAGTGGGCGGAGAATTGCTACTGAAGCTGCAAAACCAAGGAGGCGGGGACAGACAAATGTTGTTGATTCACAATGGACCAAAAGCAGATTTCTAATAAGACTGATAATTTACTGTGGACAATTGTAAAAAAATATAGAAACCCTGGACTTATGAACCTAAATTTTTGCTGCACATTTTAAGAGGAGCCAGAATCTGTACTATGTTCTGGGACATAACTGTAGAAATTGTGCTTTTATAGCAAATGTATTGATGTCAGAAGCATGAAACATCACACGCTTATGCCCATATGCAATGCGCACATGTGTACCAATTTTGGAAGAACTAGAGATAGTGCCCCGAACAAAAAGTGCAAAATTCTGTCTCATCCAGACCCAAGATCCTACAGAGATGTTGCTTGGAAGAATATTTGCTCCACAAAATATGTGATCTAGATATGCTATTGTTATAAAGTTTGTAAAATTGTAAATATGTATTATATGAAAAGTAGATATCATGTTCAAAACCCAAGGGGAGGATTCCCTGCCTCATAAAACCACATCATCATGGTGATACACTGTTTTCTCCTCCAATCAAGGGAGAGAGTGGATTCTAGCCTATAGCCAACCTAGGGGGTGCGCCTAGGATAATTCAGCATACACACCCCTTTATCAAATGCATAACTAGAGACAGCTGAGGACTTAGAAACACACACATTCACCCACAAACCGATTGCTAGCGGAGCACCCTGCCAGAAGACCTGACATCTCCCTTGCTCCAGACTCCAGAAACTTGGCAAGCAGAAAGGCCCATTTCCATTTCCATAGCTGAACCATTCTCAGCTTGGCCTTACAATTCCAGAAACCAGAATTTACCCCAGACATCTAAGGGGAACCAATGAACAGCCTGGCTGTGCTGTACTGCTTTCCTGCTAAGAATTATTGCCAGAATCCAAAGACCCAACCCAGTAGAGCCGTGCTGTGACCAGATAGCTGTGAACCAGAACCATTGTAGAGCCAGTCCAGTCCTACTGTGCGGTGACCAGAGTGCCTTGCTGATTGCAGAACAGAGCGCTTTGCTGTCCAGTCTGGTGTGCCCAGCAGAATTCCTGTCCTGAAATCTTGACTGACCTGAATCCCTGACGGTTCTGTTCAAACCTATATAGTGAGTATCCTTAGTATAGGACTGTCACTAGCCATGTACTGTCCATAGTCATCCTTATCGAAGCTCATCCTCTCTTATATCCAGAACTGCATTGTTAGAATCATTTTTGAACTGCCTGAACTCTCTACCTCATCCTTATTATTTCTTCTGTACTAGTAGTGTTAAACCAATCTTTGCGCTGATATATTTCATCTGAAGAAGGCAAGCGTCTCGGCAGGCAAAAACCATCCAGAGACGTCCTGGGCTGGTGGCTGTGCTGTCGTGTAGTTTGTTTCTTCATAGTCCATAGTCCATCCCTAGTGTAAATAAATGATGTTTGTCTTTTTAAAAGCGCATCCTTGTTTTACAATTTACCTTTATCTGAAAAAAAACGACCTCCATGAAAATGTCCATAACTAAATTTAAGTGTCTGCTTGTAGCTCAAATCCTAAGCTTTCCAGAGAACCCAAACCCGCATCCCAAATCCTTATAGTTCTCCCGCGATCGCGATTACCGCACGCGCAAAAGTCTGCTGCAAATTTTTCGTTTTGACAAAATCTATAAGGAGTAAAATAGCTTTTCATTGCACCTGACCTCAAAATTAAGTTTCCCATTGCTTTTTACTCTCATATCATTGCTAGTGTTCATCTACAACCATACAAAGCGGCTCCCATTAGAATTTCTACAATTTCAGTGATTTAAGCCCATATTTAGTCTTTTAACTCTTCCATTCAAAGCCAACTTTAAAACCATTTTGAAGGTTTGCCAATTATTCCTGTTTCTCTCTTGTGTTTGCTGGAGTGAAATTGGGATTGATATATTTGCTTGAATTCTGCATTCCTGAAACCTGTTCTCTCTCCTCCTATATCTCTACATTGCATATTGGGAGGTTGAGGGGTGCGCAGGGGGAAATAGTAACCACACTGCTATTTGATTTGAATATACACCCAAAGGTATTATTGCTGTGCTGCATTGTTTTTGCTCATTATCACTCCTTATGATTAAAGAGATTGCTTAGTGTGACATCACCCCATTGGTGAACATTTTATTCCCATTAAAATAGTGTGATTATATTGTGAATACCTAAATAAACATGTTAACTTTGCAAACCAGCCTGATTCCGGGTTTAGTGTGACCGGGGGGGTTCAAAGAGAGGGGCGTGATATAAGTGGTACATAGTTCAGAATAAAAGAACTTTTATAGACATAAATAAATAATTAAGGGTTTCAGTTGCGCATCACACGCTAGGCATTGACTTAGGTGAAGTGCCGGATTGAAATCACTTACAAGATTGGGGACTCACAACGAGATCTCTGAATTAGACATACCACTTGTGACAGTCTAATACAGCGTGCTGACTGATGTGGTACATAAACCCTGTTGGGCTACCAGACTGTGCTACACTGTAAAAAGCACCCTTCAATAGGAACGCTCTATGGATTTGGTCTGTTTGCAAAAATAAAATAACTTCTGTAAGTCAGAAAGGAAATTAATATTTCCGGAATGGCGACCCTAGTAGAAATTAATATGGCAAGGGAACACCTGCAGAACGATATCTGAATTACCACCAAAATAGTTTTCAGAATACAAATCGTACCAATACCCACAAAGGGAAGTTACACTAACCTGGACATGAAACCGATGATCTAAGGGTCTCAATAGGATGTTACCTCCGGAAATCGATAACCTCCTACAATACAATATTTGTCAAATCAAAGTCCAGGCCAAAGACAACCATTGTAAGACTGCTTGCAAGATATAGCCTACTAATGATGTGGGGTTAATGCTCACCAAATGTCCGGAAGATGAGGTTAAAGCACTTCTTGTCCACAGGAGGAAACAGAACAGTTCCAAGACACTAATCGTGACCAGTCTCTAGTTCCCTTACGGTCACAGAAACCGACGTCACGAGGATGCCTAGCCCTGAGGTAGTCAGCCTCTAGTCCCCACGGGACCACCGGACACGACGACACAAGGACGCCTAATACAGGTAATTGCTCCTTTAGTGGACCAGAAGGCAGGACGTACTTCAATCTTCCTTACAAGTGCGTGAAACTGAGAAGTCCCATATTTAACTTGATGGATTGTAGGAAATGCTGTGAAACTGTGGGTGGACAAAATCTTGGTAAACTACTCCTCTGGATATTCCATGTAAACATGTAGCAGGTCAGCACTATCCCAGGTATGAGGCAATGTAATAAGGGGAGGGAGCAGTCATAACAAGAAACGAAAACCAAATTGCAGCCGCATACGGGCAAGAAAATACCAAGACAAAAGCGCAGACCGAAGGAATCCAAGGACAGGCAGCAGGTCGTAAATCCAGGCGGGCAGAATGCAAGACAAACGCAGACCGAAGCAATCCAGGGACAGGCAGCATGTCAAAAATCCAAGCGGGCAAAAACAAAGCAGATAAGGGTCAAGCAGGTCGGAATTCCGTAAAACGTAAGCAATCCGTAATCAAAATACACAAGTAAACCTTCAAACACAAGACGAGACAAAGAAACTCAATTAGGAGCACCGCCGCAAGTTCCGGGACTCCTTACATAATGTTACGTGACAAGAAACAACGCCGTGTACGCACGGAACGCTGCTGATGCCGGCCAAATCGCCATAGTAACCTGCAACGCTCAAGGACACGCGTCCTGGCTGTAAGAAAAGCACATTGGGCCATCGATCCTGAACCACGTAAGAAAACAGTTTTCCTGTTGACTACACGTACCATCCTAGAGGCCTTTCTGACAACACCAGGAAGGTTAGCAGAGGACACCAAAAGGAAACGGTTTCCTAACAAGGATCAGGGTCCATTACACATGGCACTGAGTGAATTGTATATGGCCCTTAAGGTAAAAGAAGAGCAAGGTCAAATTGCCAGAATAGCGACACATAGCAATACAGGAGAGATATGCCGAAAACCTAGATCTGGCAAATAGGTATGTACAATCACAAGAAAAGGCCCAAACTGATCTGGACTCTGCAGAGCAAAGGTGACAAAAGAGCCTAGCATCAGAAAATGAAACCAGGCAGTACCTGGTAAAAATAAAAGGAGATATGGATATCCTGCAGCAGGAGAAGTTAGAGCAGGATACCAAAGTAATGGAGCTGCAAAAAGAGTGCCAAGAAAGTTTGGACTATTTAATACAGAGCCACCAAAGGTGGAGCAGCAACTGAACTACAATAGAGTATGTGCAGAGCAGATTGTCACCCTGCAAAACCACCTAGACCAAGAAAAAGAAGAACATAATAAATTAATTCTCAAAGACCTTGACACCAAGTCAGAATTTGATGAAGAGCGTCAGAAAGCTGGTGCACTCCAAAGACAAAGGGACGACCTGTCTGCACAGAGGGGTACTCTCATTCAGGAAAGGGACACCTTAGGCCAGGAGGTCAGTTATTTGAAAGCCAAAATGGAAGAAAATCACCTGGCCCTTCAGGGACTGGGTGAACTCCAAAAAGACAACAGAAAACTGTTAGAGCATGGCAGGAGGGTGGAAGATGCTCTAGCCAAGAAGGACCAGGCTAGTAAGGACATGACTCAGGAGGTAACCCTCCTGCAGAAAAGATTGGCCCAATATTCTAAGATTACCCAGGAAGCACAAAGAGACAATGAGGCTCGCTGTGAGAAAAATGACAGGCTCAATAGACAGGTGGCTATGCAGGAACAGCTAATAGAGATGAGTAAGGCATTGCTAGAAGAGCTAAAGGGCCAGATTCTTGCATGGCAACAGGAGCAGGGGCTGAGAGAGATGAGGTCCACTGGGAAAGGGAAACACCTGAGCATAACCTCAGGAACCCTAGTACCAGAGGCTTTCATCTCTTCAACTCCATGGACTCTGCCACCCCCATGTCCACTGGCGCACATGAGCCAAGGGCCAAGGGGATGGCAGACTTCAATCCAATGAGGAATATGGGGCTCATAGATCAGCACCTCCCAGGAATGGATGGGCGGGCATCTGTGTATGGGTTCCCAAGTGCTAGGGCCATTTTCTCTGATCAGGGAGACTCCAATGAGGGGAGGGTCAGAGAAATGGATCCTCAAAAATATAATTTACCCAGAGACCAGATGGTAAAATTTAGTGGGGAACTCCATGAGAGTAGGCCCCCTAAGGGCATCCTGAAAACCTCTTCCCAGCTAGTACAGCAGGGGAGGGGGGTACTCAGCGAATACTGGGAGCAAGGAAGAATCAGAAGACTCTTCTGAGCGCCACAGGACTCAAGAAACTAGGCCCCCACATTCTGCCAACCATTCCCAAGCTCGCAGAATCCGGGAGAGCCTAGAAGACCAGACAGGCACCTCTGGTAGCAGTGCCTCTGAGTCAGAGGATGAGTGGACCAGGGTCATCCGAACCAAGAAAGCCAACAAGGGCAAGAGGGCCTTGCTCAAGGATCCCCTAAAATCAATAAAAGCCATTAGGAGCGTTACCACGCCCTATCATAAGAATGCAAAGTATTCAGTTTGGGAGCATCTTGAGCTATTTGAACAAATGATGGCCACTTTCCATTTGAAGGACAGCCAAAGCTGTATTCAATATGTAAAGTGGACCTTTTATCCCGAGTACTCTTGCTTCTTTGCGGGGCTGGAGGATCAGAATCATTCCAGATGATTCACCTATAGGGCAGCCATCTTGAAACACTTTTCTATTCACAGGAATCCTCAGGAGGCTCGCAAGGCAGCCTATAATTTGCAATGTGGGGAAGATCAGGCCCCACAAGAATTTGTTAAAGAGTTAAAACATGCCTTTGCGCAGACCACTAGAAGTGTGCCCACTGACAGCAAAGAGTTTATAAATACTTTCTTCCACGCTCTCCCCAAGTATATCATGACCCAGCTAGTGAGGGACTTTCACGAGAAAAGATCACTAGACTGGGTCATTGAACAAGCCACATGCATTTATGAGATGCAAAAGCCAGTGGAAAATAAAAAAATAATCCCAAGACCCCCAAACCAACCAACACCCCTGCTGCTGCTAAAGTGGCAAAGGTGAAGGTTGCCCCCATTTTAGATTTAGAGATGGGGGACCTAAAAACCTGCCCACACAGAATCAAAACAACCCCAAACCCAGAAAGCCCTCGGACCAATCACAAACAGGGAGCCAGGGAGGTAATCCCACAAATGGGACCCCTAACTCTCCTGACTACATCAGCCCACACTACAAGGGAATAGACCCATCCTGGGTTATGTATGGACTCCTCCATCTGTCATGATCTCTGCTTCCAAAAGGTTAGGGTTTTCCCAACTCCCTTGGAAGCAGATCCATAACCCAGGTTCCGAGTGCCAACCAGTCCCAATTGGGACCTTTTGGACCCAGTCCTGGCGCCAGTGGCACCAGGCTCATAAATATGCCCAGTCCCAGCGCTGGAAGCGCCGGGCTCATAATGCTTGGGTGGACTTACCTGCAGCAGACCATGCTGCTTACTTGCCTGCCAGTTGAGCCTCTGATCCTCTTCTGTTTGGAACTACTTTTCCTGTTGGGTGGGGCTGGAGCCACTCCCTAGATTTAGAACACTGGAACTCTTCTGGAAGGCAGGAACTCTTTTCTTACCAGGAACTCTTTTCTTACTTAGGCGTGGCTGTGGAAGGAGACACCTAAGCACTACAGGAGGCTATTTAAACCACACCCGGTGGATGAATCTTGCTTTGCGTTATTCTGCACCCTCTGCAGCAGGACGCTCATCGTGTCTTCTGCATCCAGTCCTGGGCCTAAGGAAAAAGGCTTACCATCCTGAATCCAGTCTTCAGCAACACCTATAAAGACAAGAAAGAACAGGTTAGCATTCCGGCATCTGAAAGGCAAAGGCTTACCTACTCTTCGTGCGCTCCGGAGGTCTTCACACTGCATTCCGGCATCTGAAAGGCAAAGGCTTACCTATTCTTCGTGCGCTCCGGAGGTCTTCATACTGCATTCCGGCATCTGAAAGACAAAAGCTTACCAACTCTTCGCACGCTCCAGAGGCCTTCGGCGCTGCATCCTCATCTGAAAGACAAAACAAGGTGCGTTTAAAGACATTGGGGAACTTTAATACTCACGTGCCATTACTCCTTTCCACATCTAATCCAGTGGGTATTCCGGCACCCTGCAGCCGCTCCGAACTCGTACCTGCAAAATAAAAAGACAGTTAGAGCGCATCGTGAAGCAGGCAACAAGCGCTTACTCACGTACTTCCAGGCGCTCCTATTCATCACACGGGCTCCATCTTCAACTCACTTCAGCCCGTCACCCGCCATCGCCGGAACCCTGCAAAACAAGAGACATCATTACTAAAGACTTTAAAAAGACATTTGAATGACTCCAAACTTACCGTTCGTGCAGTAAACGACGGACAGCAGTCCTCTGAAGTCAAGAGGCCTGCGCTACCTATCCAGTGAAGAAACTGGCTACAGCACCCTGCCCCGAGGCAGATGGAGAGCTCGGCATTCACTTACCTAAGGTGAGAGCGTTAACCTTTGGGGGTCTACAGGAGAGGAGAAGAGGAAAGAGATAGGGACACCCCAATAACCCCAGTTCATTAACCCCATATTCTCTATCTGCAGACATCTTACTCTACACGTCAGGCATACAGTGCACAGAGGTCCAGCCCAAAGAGCCAACCGGGTGCTACACATCACCTTTGAAGATACGGTAGTCGCCCAGTCAAGACCGGCGCCTCTGCGAGAATCAGGTGAGCGTTACAGAACGCAAAGCCTACCGCAAAACTCTCGCCCAGGCGCTATGGAAACCTCGGATACTGACCCCCTAGCCCGGTTACTTGGGGAACTAAGGGCAGAAGTGCATGCAACTCGTCAGGAAACGAATGCTCTAAGAAGGGAACTAATTATTTCCAAGGAGAGAACAGACAATCTTGCTAGACAAGTGCTACAGTCACAAGCCGGACAGACCCCGTTACCCGCATGAGGGGCAAATCTTCCTTCAACATCCTCTATGAATCCAGTGCAGATCAACCTACCTGGGAATGTACCTCTGGCTCCGCCCGAGCGATTTTCTGGTGACCCAAAGAGGTTTGCAGTATTTATCAATCAGTGCCGGTTGCACTTCTTATGCCGGCCAGCAGCCTTTCCAACTGATCAAGCTAAAGTAGCTTTTGTACTTTCGTACCTTAGTGGCAATGCGGCAGACTGGTCGATCCCTCTAGTTCATCAAGATGATCCGGTTCTCCATGATTTTCAAGCCTTTCAGCTTAGTATGGAAAAACTGTTCGCAAGACATTCACAGGGGCAGGCCTTGGACAATGAGCTTCTTTCGTTGCGACAGGGTAATCAAGACCTTTTGGCTTATATTGCATCTTTCAATAGACTAATAGTGGAAACTCAATGGCCTGAGGACAAAAGGATTACGCTGTTTTATAGAGGTCTACGTGGAGAGCTCAAAGACGTTTTAGCCCAAGTTGTGAATCCCCCACAAGACTGTTCGGATTACATAGACTTGGTCGTTCAAATAGATCACAGGCTGCAGAACAGGAAGGCCGATAGTTCCAAGTTTGATGCTCGAGTATTTTCCAAACCGCCAACTCCTTCCAAAGGAGTAGACTCCGGGGAACCCATGCAAATAGGGGGTCTGAAAGGTCCTCTAACACAACGGGAGCGGGAAAGGAGGAAACAGTTGCAATTATGCCTATATTGCGGAAACTCAGGGCACTTTCTTCGAGACTGTCCGGTGAAACCTGCCAAGAAGGCAGTAGGAGCTGCAGTTACCAAAGTTACAAACTCTGAGCAGGGAAACGACCTCGCCCGACAAGAATAGAGGTCCTCTTGCCGAGCGTAAAAACCAGTTCCGTGACCTCGCATTTCGTGATACCTATGGTCCTCATTAGCCCTGATAATCCGGATCGATTACATGCAATTGAAGCTTACGTCGACAGCGGTGCCATCGGCAATTATGTGGATCATGAAATGGTTTTGAGGATGAATCTAACTCTTTGTCCCAAGGCTGTAAAGGACGTCATTACTACGGTGGATGGTATGGAGATAGCCTCCGGGCCAGTAACGCATACCACTCAAGAAGTGACGCTAGTAAGTCAAGATGGACACCATGAGAAGATCGTGTTCGATGTGATCAAGGCCCCTCAGTTTCAGATTATTCTAGGAATACCTTGGTTAGAGAAACACAATCCTCTGATCGATTGGCGAGCAAGAACGGTCCAGTTTCCAGAATGTGTCTCTACTTGTCACCCTCCACCTGGTGTTGCACTGGCCGCAATTTCTTCAGAGACTCCCCAGTTACCTCTCGAATACCTGGCATACCAAGATGTTTTCCGGAAGGATCAGGCTAACTCTCTACCTCCTCATAGGTCTTATGACTGCCAGATAGACCTGATACCTGGATCTACTCCTCCTTGTAGTAGAATTTATGCCCTCACCGAGCCTGAGAACCTTCACCTTCGACAATACCTGGATCAATACCTGGCAAATGGGTTTATTCGTCCTTCCAAGTCCCCTGCTTCTTCAGCTTTGTTCTTCGTTCCAAAAAAGGAAGGAGACCTTAGAACTTGTATCGATTATCGCTCCCTGAACCAGATCACCGTTAAGAATAGATATCCGTTACCTTTGATCCCTGAACTCCTGGACCAAGTCAGAAAAGCATGCATATATACAAAGCTGGATCTTAGAGGAGCTTACCACTTGGTACGAGTAAAAGACGGCGATGAATGGAAGACGGCCTTCCACACCAAGTATGGGCTATTTGAATATCAGGTCATGCCCTTCGGACTTTGCAATGCCCCGGCCGCCTTTCAATATTTTATGAACGATGTCCTCAGAGAGCTCATAGATGTATGTGTTGTTGTTTACATTGACGACATCCTCGTTTATTCTTCATCGGAATCTGAACATCGGAAACACGTGAAAATGGTCCTCGAAAGATTGCGTCAACACAAACTTTTCGCTAAATTGGGAAAATGTGTTTTCAACGTGACTGAAGTTGAATTCTTGGGATTCATATTATCACCTGGCGGAGTGCGTATGGATTCAAAGAAGGTCGATGCAGTTCTCAAATGGCCATCACCATCCTCCGTAAAAGATGTGCAAAGCATGTTAGGCTTCGCTAACTTTTACCGCAGGTTTATCCCCGAGTTCTCTCGAATAGTCCAGCCCATCACTGCCTTGTTAAAGAAAAACAAACGTTTTGAATGGTCTACCGAGGCGGAACAAGCTTTCCAGGATTTGAAGACTAAATTTATCTCTGCACCAATCTTAAAACACCCTCGCCCCGAACTCCCCTACATCGTGGAAACTGATGCTTCAAGCCTTGCCATGGGGGCAGTTCTATCACAAAAGGACCCGGTAACCAATCAGTTGCATCCCGTGGCATTTTGGTCCCGCAAATTCTCGCCTCCTGAAGTCAATTACACGATTACTGACAAGGAACTTCTGGCTATCAAGTCTGCCTTTAAGGCTTGGCGGCATTATCTGCTGGGGGCCCGACACACCGTTACTGTGATTACGGATCACCGAAACCTGCAATATTTGAAAACCGCAAAAGCCCAATCCTCTAGACAACTCTGTTGGGCATTATTCTTTGCCGAGTTTGACTTCATAATTACCTATCGACCTGGTACAAAGAACGGTAAAGCCGATGCCCTTTCTCGGATGGGAGTGGAAGAACACTTGATCAACCCTAAACCTGTACCAATCATTCCCGAACAAAGAATTCTGGGTGTAATCGCCACAGAATCCATAGAGGAAGTTAAGGATAAAGCCAGGCAACTTGTAACTCCAGCAGATATACAGAATTGGCATCTGCAGGGAAAGGACTTTACAGTAAAGGACAACTTATTGTATTTCCAAGAACGATTATACCTACCCAGCACAGATTTACAGAAAAAAGTAATCTCTTGTTATCACGACTCTTTAATGGAAGGTCATCCCGGTATAGCCAAGACCTCAGAAAAGATCAAGCGCTACTTCTGGTGGCCGTCTTGGAAAAAAGATATCAGAGACTTTATAATGTCCTGTGGAGTATGCGCCCAAAACAAGAGTCAAAAGGAAAGACCAGCAGGCCTCTTACGCCCTATTGACATCCCACCTCGCCCTTGGCATACGCTTTCTATGGACTTCATCACCGATCTACCTCCATGCTCCGGATACAATACGATTCTAGTAATCGTGGACTTATTCTCCAAGATGGCGCATTTCATTCCGCTCAAAGGCTTGCCAACAGCAGCAACTCTGGCCCGAGAATTTCTCGAAAACATCGTCCGACTGCACGGTTTTCCTTCGGTTCTAATTTCGGATCGAGGTAGTCAATTTATTTCTCATTTTTGGCGAAGTTGCTGTCGGTCGGCTCAAATTGAGGTGAGACTATCGACCAGTCACCACCCTCAGACCGACGGACAAACCGAGAGGACCAATCAAACTCTGGAACAGTATTTACGCTGCATGCTGCAACAAACTGAAAAAACTTGGAAAGATATCCTTTGGATAGCTGAGTATGCCTACAATAACTCTGTCCATTCGGGAACTGGGAAAACCCCGTTTTTTCTTTTGTACGGCGTCACCCTCGAACCTCGGAGTTGGATCCCCTCCAAGATCTTGAAACACCAGCAGTAGACTACCTGCATTCTACAATCACCCAAGCCTTTAAGGAAGCTGTTTCTCACCTTCAAAGGGCTAAAGAACAATACAAGAAAGGAGCAGATCAACATCAGAAGGAAGCCCCTCACTATCAAGTAGGGGATCAAGTCTGGTTATCCACCAAATATCTATCTCTGAAAGGGCCACGCACATTCAACCCAAGATACCTTGGTCCCTATTCCATCACTACCATAGTAAACCCAGTAGCGGTCAAGTTGGACTTGCCCCCGCACATGAAGATACATCCGGTCTTCCACGTCTCTCTATTAAAACCCGTGCAACCTCAAACCCGACTAACCAAATCTCCAAAACCTATCCTAGTGGGTGGAGAACTCGAGTTTGAAGTCAAAAGCATTCTGGACTCCAAGATCTCCAAATCTAAACTATTCTACCTAATTGACTGGAAAGGCTACGGCCCCCAAGAGAGATCCTGGGAACCTGCTGAATATGTCCACGCTCCTCGCCTAATCAAAAGATTTCACCGAACATTTCCTGACAAGCCAAAACCCCCGGAGAAGCCAGGTTTGGGAGGGGCCTTGAGGGGGGGTACTGTCATGATCTCTGCTTCCAAAAGGTTAGGGTTTTCCCAACTCCCTTGGAAGCAGATCCATAACCCAGGTTCCGAGTGCCAACCAGTCCCAATTGGGACCTTTTGGACCCAGTCCTGGCGCCAGTGGCACCAGGCTCATAAATATGCCCAGTCCCAGCGCTGGAAGCGCCGGGCTCATAATGCTTGGGTGGACTTACCTGCAGCAGACCATGCTGCTTACTTGCCTGCCAGTTGAGCCTCTGATCCTCTTCTGTTTGGAACTACTTTTCCTGTTGGGTGGGGCTGGAGCCACTCCCTAGATTTAGAACACTGGAACTCTTCTGGAAGGCAGGAACTCTTTTCTTACCAGGAACTCTTTTCTTATTTAGGCGTGGCTGTGGAAGGAGACACCTAAGCACTACAGGAGGCTATTTAAACCACACCCGGTGGATGAATCTTGCTTTGCGTTATTCTGCACCCTCTGCAGCAGGACGCTCATCGTGTCTTCTGCATCCAGTCCTGGGCCTAAGGAAAAAGGCTTACCATCCTGAATCCAGTCTTCAGCAACACCTAAAAAGACAAGAAAGAACAGGTTAGCATTCCGGCATCTGAAAGGCAAAGGCTTACCTACTCTTCGTGCGCTCCGGAGGTCTTCACACTGCATTCCGGCATCTGAAAGGCAAAGGCTTACCTATTCTTCGTGCGCTCCGGAGGTCTTCATACTGCATTCCGGCATCTGAAAGACAAAAGCTTACCAACTCTTCGCACGCTCCGGAGGCCTTCGGCGCTGCATCCGCATCTGAAAGACAAAACAAGGTGCGTTTAAAGACATTGGGGAACTTTAATACTCACGTGCCATTACTCCTTTCCACATCTAATCCAGTGGGTATTCCGGCACCCTGCAGCCGCTCCGAACTCGTACCTGCAAAATAAAAAGACAGTTAGAGCGCATAGTGAAGAAGGCAACAAGCGCTTACTCACGTGCTTCCAGGCGCTCCTATTCATCACACGGGCTCCATCTTCAACTCACTTCAGCCCGTCATCCGCCATCGCCGGAACCATGCAAAACAAGAGACATCATTACTAAAGACTTTAAAAAGACATTTGAATGACTCCAAACTTACCGTTCGTGCAGTAAACGACGGACAGCAGTCCTCTGAAGTCAAGAGGCCTGCGCTACCTATCCAGTGAAGAAACTGGCTACAGCACCCTGCCCCGAGGCAGATGGAGAGCTTGGCATTCACTTACCTAAGGTGAGAGCGTTAACCTTTGGGGGTCTACAGGAGAGGAGAAGAGGAAAGAGATAGGGACACCCCAATAACCCCAGTTCATTAACCCCATATTCTCTATCTGCAGACATCTTACTCTACACGTCAGACATACAGTGCACAGAGGTCCAGCCCAAAGAGCCAACCGGGTGCTACACATCACCTTTGAAGATACGGTAGTCGCCCAGTCAAGACCGGCGCCTCTGCGAGAATCAGGTGAGCGTTACACCATCCCAAGGGGGGGGGGTCCAACCAGACAGCAGCTAACCCAGGGAACTTCCCTCCTCACTTTCCCCAGGAGGGCAGTAATCCCCAAAATACCGGACAGAATTTCTTCACAAGATACCCGCCAAACTTTAACCCCGAAAACAATCCATCCTTCTTTCCCCACGTTCCTGAGCCCAAACAACCCAATCCGGGAGAGGGGAGGCCAAGGGTGGAGGGGTACCCAAACTTTCCTAACACAGGGTATTTTGGGAGAAGGGATAGCTACCCTTCCCGGGATCAGCCCAGGGGAGACATGAGGACCCCGTACCAGCCAGAGCAGGTGTCACAAGGGGAAGGGGGTATAAAGCCTTGGAGGAAGCTTCCTTCCCCACTTGTAAAAAGCCCCTGGAAACCCAGGAACCAGAGCCAAAATCTCCTGCCCCTGAAAGTCTGCAGCCCAAGGAGCAGAGAGGGGGTAGGAGAAATAAAGAGCCCAAAAAGACCCATTTTGAGGAAGAGGTACAAATCTTCCAGTTTGAACGAAAGGGATCCTCAGAGGATCATGGGAAAAGGATCTTCTCCTTCAGAGATGGTGGAACTCCTCGCAAAGAAAAATGGGTCCCAAAGGATCCAAATCCAGACTGGGTAGATGCGGGGACCGAGTTAGCACCGCCCATCATCAATCCCCAGAATCATCAGCATGAAAATCCCCTGGTTCAAACCCATCCTGGGGACTGCCTCCAAAAAGAAAGGGGGCATCCCAGAACCAGAACCAGGGGAACCCAAAACTTCCCCCAAATCTAGCTGTCACCTTTTTCTTTCAGATTCCCAAGACTCCAAACAGAATCCTGCCCAAAACACCTTCCTGTCAGTGTCCAAAACCAAGAAACTAACCCACCAGTTGTCCAAAAATGTACATTACCTTTGCCCCCTTGAGAAAAAGGAGGGAAGATTTTATGCCCCGGTCCAAATACAGGGGCAGTGTACAATTTTGGCACTGGTGGACACTGGATCCCAAGCTACCCTTCTGTCAAAAAGGACCTTTGAGCAACTGAATTCGGGAATGGGGGAGAAATACCAATTTCCTCTGACCCCTCCTCCTGGACAACTATAGAACTTTGACGGGAAGGAAATTCCCGTCAAGGGGACTGCGGATTTGGACATTAAAATTGGACGACACAAGGTGAAGCACCCGGTCATAGTTGTGACTCCAGAGGGCACACCTTGTTTACTAGGGAATGACATCCTGCGTAGGTTGTCACCCCTCATAGATTGTGTAATCAAGGTCCTTTGGACCCAGACTAGCCGACCAATAAAATTGAAACGGAGTGTCAACCATGTTAGTTTAAACGGCAAATGCCACATGGTTGAACAAAAATCTGACCAAATAGAATGTCACTTCCAGAATAATCAAATCCCAGACATGACAGTAATTGCAGTAGGACAACAAACTGGTGATGAGGGGGTCCTCTCTATTTCTGAAAATCAACCTTCCTTCCAGTCTAAGGTGGTATTCCACACTGCAAGGAAACACTCTGAAATTCTTTACAAATTCACAATCAGAAAGTCCCACTCCTATAGTCCGTAAAGATGAGAAATCAGCTCAAAGCCTTGCTGATATTCAGAAAATTGGAGAGCAGTTGTTCATCCCTATTCAGTTAAATGAAGGGAAGGACTCTGTTCTCGCCCGAGTGTCTGTGAACAATGGTAAGAGCTTCATCAGCGAGGCCATGTTCTGCAAACTCCCAAAAGATCCAGCCATTCCAACATTTAAACTGATAGACAAATGGGAAATGGACCTGGAAACACCCAATTCTAAACATCTCCTGCCTAGTAGGTGTATGCTCAAAATGTCCATAGGCAACAAGAGCATAGTCCATAATTGTTGGGTCGTGTGAGATGTCCCTGTCGCATTTTACTTAGGCAGTGACATTCTCAATCACTTTGCCATTAGTTTGGACCAAATAAACTTCAAAGCTTGGTCCGATTAGCGGGTAATCCAATGGACTTTGATGACCCAGAGAAAGCATTTAGGTCAGCTCAACTGCTGCTTTATGCAGTTGAAATTCAGATTGCAGAGGAAGTCACCATCCCAGAACGGACCCAAAAATTCTCACTGGAAGACAGTTAAAAGAGGACAGAAACTGAAAAACCCTGACACCTATATTCATCTTAATTTAGGTCAGCACAACTGCTGCTTTATGCAGTTGAAATTCAGATTGCAGAGGAAGTCACCATCCCAGAACGGACCCGACAATTCTCACTGGAAGACAGTTAAAAGAGGACAGAAACGGAAAAACCCTGACACCTATATTCATCTTAATGCCCACTTCCAACAGCAAGGGTTGGGGGTAAACCCTGCACCACTAGTCAACATAGCATACAACACCATTCCAATAGAGGTGGATAACAGTGACTTAAAGAGTATCACTCTAGCCGCAGGCACCATTATTGGAATGGCGGTTGATGACCGACATTTTTCCATCGATTTAGGTAATGAACTGTTAGGTCCAATCTCCAAGGACTGTTTTGACAGTGATAGCGATGATGATGCAACACCAGACAGGATCTCCGCCCGGCATGGGGGGAATTTCCTGGTGTACACTTCCTGCCCTTATTGTAAGGAAGATGTGACTTGTGACTTCAGGAGGGATGAGGTGATTTTCCAGGTCCATGAGGGCTGCCTTCCCCACCTGAGGCCACCAGTCCAAATCAGCACTTTGAGCAGGGACTTCTCCACCCAGCTGGAGGAGGCCGCTGAGATAGCAAAACCGGAATGGTTGAAGAGAGAGTCAACCTAGTTGATGCATGTGAGATTCTGGAGCAAAAGCAAAAATTGAAACAAGTTTTCTTAGATTTTCAAGATCTCTTTGCGGTGGACTCATATGACTGTGGTCGCAGCGACATCCACACAACAATTCCCACGGACCCTGGCATGACTCCAGTCCCTTACTGAAATAATTAAGAACCTTGAGTCCCATGGGAAAATCTTTCCAGTCCACAGCACCTTCAACAATCCGGTGCTGGGGATTTTGAAGCCAAACGGCCAGTGGAGAACTGTGCTGACCTTAGGGAGCTAAACAAACAGGTCCATACTTCCCGATGGCCTCTTCCCTACATTGACCAAGGGCTAGCCCAGATCCAGGGGTCAAGGGTATTCACTGCCATTGACCTGACCAATGGGTACTGGACTGTACCTGTCAGTAGGGAGGACCAATACAAGCTGGCCTTTCACCTGAGGAGGCAGCAGTACACATGGACCCGGACTCCCTTTGGATAGATCAACTCTGGCAATGAATTTAACATTTTTCTAGACAAGGCCATGCCCGATCTGGGTGAAAGGGGTAACCTGGCCTATGTAGATAATGTTTTAATCAAAAGCTCAACTGTGGAGGAACACATAGCAGAGATTTGTTATGTTCTGACACAGTTGAGGGCTGCTGGAGCAAAACTCTCCTTTCAAAAGGCACAGTGGTGCAGAACCCGTGTCAATTTCTTGGGCATGACATTACTCCTCAGGGTCTCTGTCTCCAGGAAAAGAAAGTGGAAGCAGTCCAAAAATTAAAAGACCCCACAACTCTGCTGGAACTAAGGAGCCTCCTTGGACTAACTAATTACAGCAGAAAGTTAATTGAAGACTACGCAGAGATCACAAGACCCCTGATCCATCTTTTGAATGGGGGTGTCAAGTGGGAGTTGGGCCCAGAACAAGCCGAGGCAGTAAGACAACTCAAAAGAAGCCTCTCACAAGCGCCTTGCCTAGCTTACCCTGTCAAAAACAAGGAGTTCTTCTTGGAGACAGGGTTTTCAAATACGTGCTTGACTGCAGTATTATATTAAAAGCATGACAAGGTCAATAAAGTAATCTCCTATGCGAGTAAGACTTTATCCTCTGTGGAGGAAAAATTCAACGATTGTGAGAAGGCACTCCTGGCAACGGTGTGGGCATTGAAGAATTACCGCCCGTTTATCCAGGACGAGCACATCATAGTGGAGAATCTACACCATCCTCTGCAATATCTCCAAAGTGACAGAATCTGGGATGGAAATGTGAGTAATTCCCGAATCACTTCCAGGATTCTGTCAATGCAAGGCTTTCCTGTGGAGGTCAGATATGGTCAAAACAAGAAGAGTTCCCTCGCGCAAGGTCTGGCTGACTTGCATGATTGTGCCAGAGAAAACTGTCTCGAGGACAAAAGTCTTAAATCAAGGACAACATGGAGGTATGCCTTAATTCCCCACACAAAGTCTTTGAAGAAGACCAGTGTGAGGGAATGCCCACTGTCTATGTGGATGGATGCTCTTACCATGTTGACAACAACGGGGAAAAAGAACTTGTGGCCGGCGTAGGGAATGCATTGGGGAATGATGCCCCAGAACCCTCCGCTGGGTACAAAATCAGTCCCCGAAGTAGTCAAATGGCAGAGCTGATGGCTGTGCATCAAGCCATCCTCACTGCTGTCCAACACTAACTCCACAAACTGGTCATAATCACTGATTCGGATTATGTACGGAACAGGTTCGTGGAGCACCTGGTTAATTGGAAAACCAGAGGCATGCTATGTGCTAATAATAAACCATTGAAACATGGAACATTAATCAAAAATATTGATGATCTGGTCACCTCGAATGGGATGACCATCTACTGGAAAAAGATCAAGGGTCATTCTAAAGTAGAGGGACCAGACAAAACTGGAAATGACCTAGCAGATCAGCTGGCCAAAACCAGAGCCATCCAAGGGGATCTACTTGAGATCGAGTCCCTGTTGGGGGAAATCCAGGTCACTGCTATCACTAGGTCCCAGACAAATGCTCACAATGAACTCTCAACTGCACAATGGAGTAAGGAGACCCCAGATGCTGATTTCATTACGGCTCAAAAAGGGGATCCAATAATTAGTATGTTTTATCAACACATTGAGGACCCTGTGAACTTTCCCCTGACGGATACCGATTATACTGGGAAAGAGGACTTCAGAGTGTTTATGAAATATCCAAAAATGTTTCAAATCCAAGACAGTTTGTTGATAAGGAGATCCCTAGCTGGCCATGACCAGTGGGTGGTCGCTACCTCATTCCGAAGCCTGATGCTAAGTCACGCCCATGATGCAGCCGCAGCCGGTCACAGGGGGTTTCATACAACAGTTGAAATATTAAGAGAGGTTGCATACTGGACACACATGGGGCAGGACCTCAACCAATACTTGAAGGGGTGTCTTGTGTGTGCACAATTTCAGCCAACATCCCTCACACACTGTGCGCCTCTCAAAAAGAGGGGGATGGCACTGCCTTGGTCAGATTTATAAGTCGATTTTATCGGGCCCGTGATTGGCTGCTCTAGGGGGAACAAGTACATGTTGACCGTGACATGCTTGTTCACTAAATGGGTGGAATGTCTCCCGGCCCCAAATTGCAAGGCAGAAACAGCAGCTGACCTGATGATCAACCACATCTTCTCACATTTTGGACTACCCTAAAGGATTGAGTCAGACCGAGGAAGCCACTTCACTAGCGAAGTGATGACAAAGATGTGGGAGATACTTGGGGTCAAAAGGAAACTACACATTGCCTACCAGCCAGCCTCTAGTGGTGGAGATGAGAGATACAACAAGACAATTGTGAGCATATTAAAAAAAGTTTGTGGCAGATTCTGGGCCAGGTTGGGACATTTGAATACCTCTTGTCCTGATGGCCATCTGATCTACCCCTTCTTCTGCAACAAAAATGTCACCATTTGAGCTGATGACTGGACGAAGGATGGTGCTTCCACAGCATCTGCTCTACAGAACCCAAGAGCAGACTTTGATGAATGCCTCCACAACTCATGAGTATGTTGAAAATCTGAGAAAACACCTTCAACATGATTTTGCCTGTGCTCAGCGGAATCTAGAAAGATCTGCAGACAGTATGACGACCCACTGTGACCTTAAGACAACTAGAAAAGAATACCAAGTAGGAGACTGGGTCTACTTGTACAATTTCCAAAGGAACCAGGCCAAACAGCGAAAATGTCTTCCTAGCTGACGGGGACCTTGTGAAATTGTAGATAGAATCTCACCAGTCACCTACAAAATCCATATCCCCAAAAGGCAGTTTGGCAGAAGGGGAAGATAAGTGGGTCCACATCAACCAGCTGAAGTGTTGCCATCCTAGGCACACTCTGCACCAACTAGATGATTCATCTTTAAACCCAGAGGGGGACATTCCGGCTCCCTAGAAAATTCTGATTGTAAAAACCATTCCTTCTGCTATAATGAGTAATTATAAGCAGATAGGATTGTCAGGTATTTATCAAATGTATGCGTCTGCCCCACTACATGAATAGTGGTGGGGAAATGTCTACAAATATGCTCTGTTTTGTCATCCTAGGCCTGAAACCATAAAATGGTTCCACTTGGACCGAAAAGAAAACTGAACATCCCAATCTCCCACTTCCCCTCGACGGGCAGTCAAAAGTCAAGTCGCGAGGGGGGGCTTTATGGGATGTTTTAACCCACTCTGCTCTGCCCTGTGGCATCACTGTGTGCTGGCGGCACCAGAATCATCAAAATGGCCGTGAAAACACCATGCACGCTGACTTTTAAGGAAATTGCGCTCTACCAAGCACAAAGAGATGGCTGCCAAATCTACCATGCGTGTTGTCAGTGGTGGAATGGAGACCACACTTCTGAAACATGTCATTGGGCTGCCCAACATGATGAAAAGCAGTGCTTGCTGAAAGAAATCCAAAATCTTGCAGTTAAATCTTTTCTTGGGTGCTGAAAATATGAAATGCTGGTCCTAAACACCGACAAACATCCAATCTTCTTGAGGGGTGTCACATTTTACTGAAGTTAAGAAAGCATTGTGGAATTGCAATATCCTGGAAAGCTGAATTGGTCACAAAAACATCCACAGCCAGCTTGCCTGCCTGTGAAAGCTGTCAACATCTGGGCGCAGTACCAGCGGCCGCCTGTGACTGTTTATTAAAACTGTAAATTTGTACCATTAAGATCTAATGTCTACAATCTAAGTGACCTTAGGTTGCAACTTAACTGCCATGGGTTTTCCCCCCCAGTGCCAAGGTCTTTTTTGGTGATTACGGTATTTCACCATGCAAAGCCTTCTAACATTTTCGCCTTCATTAACCCCTTTAGTGCCAAGGACGAGATACCTCGTCCTTGGCACTTAAAGGGTTAAACTTCATGGTTTAGAGCCTGGAATCAGTGTTCTAGATGTTTGTTTTAAAAATTGCAAGTTTACTTCAACAAAGAAAAATGTAACAAAGTGACTTTTGAAGTAAGCCTGATTCAAGCCAAAACTACAAAACAACTTCCCCCACTGGGCAAGGCACCTCCCTTCTGCTCTCTGGGCCAGGAACTCACATTCAGGTGTTGATTAAGAGGGGAGGGGCACTAGGAAGAGTACAATGGGCTTCCTCCCAGGCATGGAGATGCTAATCAGGAAGGATTGTGAAGGGCCTCTGCCAGAAGGAAGCGGGCAAGAATTGCTGCTGAAGCTGTAAAACCAAGGAGGCGGGGACAGACAATTTTGTTAATTCACAATGGACCAAAAGCAGATTTCTAATAAGACTGATAATTTACTGTGGACAATTGTAAAAAAAAATATAGAAACCCCAGACTTATGAACCTAAATTTTTGCTGCACATTTTAAGAGGGGCCAGAACTCTGTACTATGTTCTGGGACATAACTGTAGAAATTATGGTTTTATAGCAAATGTATTGATGTGAGAAGCATGAAACTTCACACGCTTTTGCCCATATGCAATGTGCACATATGTACCAATTTTGGACAAACTAGAGATAGTGTCCTGGACAAAAAGTGCGAAATTCTGTCAAATCCAGACCTAAGATCCTACAGAGACGGGGCTTGGAAGAATATTTGCTCCACAAAATATGTGATCTAGATATGCTATTGTTATAAAGTTTGTAAAATTGTAAATATGTATTATATGAAAAGTAGATTTCATGTTCAAAACCCAAAGACCCAACCCAGTAGAGCCGTGCTGTGACCGGATAGCTGTGAACCAGAGCCATTGCAGATCCAGTCCAGTCCTACCGTACGGTGACCAGAGCGCCTTGCTGATTGCAGAACAGAGCGCCTTGCTGTCCAGTCCGGTGTGCCCAGCTGAATTCCTATCCAGAAATCTTGACTGATCTGAATCCCTGACGGTTCTGTTCAAACCTATATAGTGAGTATCCTTAGTATAGGACTGTCACTAGCCATGTACTGTCCATAGTCATCCCTATCCAAACCCATCCTCTCTTATATCCAGAACTGCATTGTTCGAATCATTTTTGATCTGCCCAAACTCTCTACATCATCCCTATTATTTCTTTTCTACTAGTAGTGTTAAACCTATCTTTGCGCTGATATATTTCATCTGAAGAAGGCGTCTCGGCAGGCAAAAACCATCCAGAGACGTCCTGGGCTGGTGGCTGTGCTGTCGTGTAGTTTGTTTCTCCATAGTCCATCTCTAGTGCAAAGAAATTCTGTTTGTCTTTTTAAAAGCGCATCCTTGTTTTACATTTTGCCTCTATCTGAAAAAAACGACCTCCACAAAAACGTCCATAACTTCCTCAAATTTCATGCTAGAGAACCCAAAACCTCATCCCGAATCCTTATGGTTCTCCCGCGATCACGATTACTGCGCGCGGAAAAATCTGCCGTGAATTTTTCGTTTTGGTAAAATAGCTTTTCATTGCACCCAACCTCAAAATTAAGTTTCCCATTGCTCTCATATCATTGCTACTGTTCATCTACAACCATACAAAGCGGCTCCCGATAGAATTTAAACAATTTCAGTGATTTAAGACCATATTTACACCCTGATTCATATATTATTTGCGCCAAAAAAACGGGATTTGTGCGCCATTCTGCCCACAAATCCCCATTTGTTAAACAGGGATTTGCGGGCAGAATGGCGCACAAATCCTGTTTTTTTTGGCGCAAATAATCCATGAATTACCCCCTTAGTCTTTTAACTCTTCCATTCAAAGCCAACTTTAAAACTATTTTGACAGTTTGCCAATTAGTTCTGTTTCTCTCTTGTGTTTGCTGGGGGGAAATTGGGATTGATATATTTGCTTGAATTCTGCATACCTGAAACCTGTTCTCTCTCCTCCTATATCTCTACATTGCATATTGGGGGTTGAGGGATTAGTCGGGGGAAATAGTAACCACACTGCAATTTGATTTGAATATACACCCAAAAGTATTATTGCTGTGCTGCATTGTTTTTGCTCATTATTACTCCTTATGATCAAAGAGATTGCTTAGTGTGACATCACCCCATTGGTGAACATTGTATTCCCATTAAAATAGTGTGATTATTTGCAAACCAGCCTGATTCCGGGTTCAGTGTGACTGGGGGGGGGGTTCAAAGAGAGGGGTGTGATATAAGTGGTACATCGTTCAGAATAAAAGAACTTATAGACACAAATAAATAATTAAGGGTTTCAGTTGTGCATCACACGCTAGGCATTGACTTAGGTGAAGTGCCGGAAGGAAATCACTTACAGTTATGTAGCATGTAGCAGACACTACCTGGAGGAAAGGAGCGCCAAGGCAAATGGCATAGATGGCTTCCATTACCATCAGATGGGACATTTGACCTGATTAAACGTGTTCACTTAAGATGCACTTTGGAAGACAAAGACAAGAAGGTAAGACCAGCGAATTGGCAAGTCTTTTTGAATTGGTTTGCAGAAAGATCAAAGGGGTTAGGAGAGTCAACATTGAGAGGAAAACTACAGAAATAATGGAAGAGGCAGAAGAGAAGAGTGAAGTCTAGTTCACCTCCTCCAAATAGTCTGATTACAACAATATGCCCTCAACTGCAGAAAAGTTGAGAAGGAGGACATAGAAGAGGAGGCCATTCCAGGGATGCTCGCCACTTCAACCTTGATAAATAAATACAACTCTGCAGATGTGTGCAGAGCACAAGAGCAAGTACAGCTAAAAAGCCCCCTGCAAGTGCAGTCACAGATTTCAGCAAATACAAGTATGCTGCACTTGCAGCAAATATAAGTATGCAGCATCAGATCCAAGTTCAATCCCCAGCCAGGCAAATATCTAATCCTGCCACCACTGTAAGCTTGTCCTATATCTCCGCTGTGCAATCGACAATGCAGTGAATACACAATTGCAAGCTTCACTGAGAATGTTCCAAGGAGTAAGTGCTGACAGTCCTGGTAGTCTGGTAATAGTACTTGCCCCATGGACACCTGCTGTTTTGAATAATTTCTCTAAAGATTGTCAAAATGTTAGGGAAGAACCAGCCAAATTTACTATGGAATGGAGGACAGTAATCCAGGGTTATAACCACTTCTTGGGTTGTTTGATGAATCATGGGATTCAGTCACTTTTCCCACGAGGGGAGCCTTTGCATGTGAGCCTAGGGATGTGAGTCAGATACGTAATACCTTCCGTACGGTTACAGGCAAGCGGGGCCTCACCCAGAGAGACTACCATCTTCAGGACAAGAACTCTGGTTCCAATGAGGAATTCCTTAACCAAACTGCCTATAGCCCATTGCTAATAGAACTGCTAGACGAAAACATGAAGAACAAGCTGATATTTGTTATTGCCATACAGGACCTTTGAGAAAACCTGAAAATAAATACTTTTGTGGTACTGGGGCAAAGAAAGCCACTGGAGCAATACAGAGTACCAGCGGAACAAAGATGAAGGAGTTTTGACGCTACGCTGGGAAGTCCCACAGCCACGTCATAAACCTGAGAGGTGGAGACTGGGAGAGAGAGAAGCTCAGGAGCTCCAAATCACTGTGGGAGTGAAGCTGAAGGAAACAGGGACGCACTGCTTCCAATGTTGGTAGAACAATGGCGTGAGAATCCTTGCCTGGTGCACTCAAAAATACTTGAAGCAGGAGAAGTTTGAGGACTGGTACATTGTCCAAGGAGTAACTGAGTAAGAAGTGGCGGTGTAACTGAAACCTGGTGGACTTAGTAGTCCGTAAACGACGCTGAAACCACTTACTGGAAGGCACAGCCGAGCGTGCCTAACGAAGAAGCAGCGAAGAGCCGAGAAGCCAACCAAACAATCATTGACAAAGGCCCCGTCTGTACTGTAGAGCCACTGACGCAATCCCTGAAACAGAATGGTAACGGTGAGAGCAGGAGACCTGGGTGCGGTACCGAAAAAAACAAATGGAACATTCATACTCATCCCAGTAAGGACCAAATGGTGGGGAAAAGTGAAATCATTACTGGGAAACTCATACTCGTCCCAGAAAAAAGTGTTGGAAGGCTTAAGGAATTTGAAAAAATAGAAATGTGCTTTGTAGGAACATATGAAAATCTTGATGTGTGCTAAGTAGATGATTATGTAAAAGAGAAGGTGTGTTGTTAATAAGATATTATTTATAGGAAATTTTAAAGGAGTGCGATAGTGCATAGCTTTGAATTACAGAGCTCCTCAATCGGAAGGTCTAGGTTCCAAAATTATCGGCGGAGAGTGGGTCGAGGAGTGATTGACTGCGGTAATACCCTGCTGAGAACAGTTCTCTTTGCCATTTCCACAGCTTAGAGGAGGAGCCTCACCTGACTGCTTTTCAATCATAGCCTACATAACAGCATTCACTGCGTGTAGAGTGGTGCGAGGGGTGGTTGACTGTGCTGAGGAGAGTCTCTTTAGCAGTTTCACATCTTGGAGGAGGAGACTCAACTGACTCCTTTTCCAACAGAGCCTATATAACATAATTCGCCACACGTGGCACTTGACACAATGTGGGTTGATGAATAGTTAACTGAGGACCACTGACAACATAATAATCTTCCTTTTGAGGTGGTATCCATGCAGTCATTCCATTGAATGACAATGCATCTAACAGCAAGCCATCTAATTATTTTCATCGAAATACCATTCCATAAAATGGCCATTTTGTTGAAAACAATTCGATGGATCCATCGAAATGTAAAGTTATGATTAGGGGTTAGATTAGGGTTAGGGTTGTGTAAGGGTTAGGGTTGGGGATAGGGTTAGATTAGGGGTTACATTAGTGTAAGGGTTTGGGTTGGGGCTAGGGTTAGCTTAGGGTTACATTATGGTTAGGGTTACGGTTGGGGCTAGGGTTAGATTAAGGGTTACGTTAGGGTTAGGGATTGGGGCTAGGGTTAGCTTAAGGGTTACATTAGGGTTACATTAGGGTTAGGGTTGGGGGTTAGGGTTGGGGCTAAGGTTAGCTTAGGGTTACATTAGGGTTAGAGTTAGGGTTGGAGCTAGGGTTAGATTAAGGGTTACATTAGGGTTAGGGTTAGGGTTGGGGCTAGGGTTATCTTAGGGTTACATTATGGTTAGGGTTGGGGCTAGGGTTAGATTAAGGGTTACGTTAGGGTTAGGGTTTGGGGCTAGGGTTAGCTTAAGGGTTACATTAGGGTTAGGGTTGGGGGTCAGGTTTGGGGCTAGGGTTAGCTTAGGGTTACATTAGGGTTAGAGTTAGGGTTGGAGCTAGGGTTAGCTTAAGGGTTACATTAGGGTTAGGGTTGGGGGTTAGGGTTGGGGCCAGGGTTAGATTAAGGGTTACATTAGGGTTCGGGTTGGGGGTAGGGTTAGCTTAAGGGTTACATTAGGGTTAGGGCTATGGTTAGGGTTAGGGTTGGGGGGTGGGCGTGGGGGTTGTGGGAGGTTGGTGGGGAAACCCCCCCAATACTTAAAAGCATTACAAGAAACTGGCCAGTGCTAAAATTTCAGCACTGGACAGCTCCATGTAACGTTTTGAAGTTACAGAAATAGCATGGAAATGCTACTTTTTACACGTAAAAGTGCATTTCCATTGAAACCAGTCCATGTATATTGTCGATGGACTGGTTTAGATGGAATTGCATTTTTACATGTAAAATATAGGTTGTCGATGATTTGGCAGACGATGGTTTGTATTAGATGCTTTAGTATGTCGACGGTTTATTTTCGATGATATCACTATAAACCTTTTGAGGTGGTTTACTGTGCAAGACACTGCACACGTGGAGCTCCAGAATTTTCCATCGAATACAGAGGGCTGGGGAAAACATCACATTGTTTGGTTGGAAAAACTGGAGGGGAAAATCCTCAGATCTATTCCCGGTGTCCCGAATGCTGTTCCTGTGGAGGCACTCCGCTGTGAGTTGGGTCTTCAGTCACTACGAGCCAGTAGGTGTATAAAATGCTGCAAACTATACCTCTCTCTGGTCACTGCCCTAACTTGCAGCCCTTCTTTCATGCAGATACCAAGCTCCTTGTCTCAATGCATTTTTGTCTGCAATAAAGGAAACTGCTAATGCTCATTTTCGTAATATCGATATGATGGCTGACACTACTTATGTCGTAGCTATTGGCTCTATAGATCCTGACGTCCTGAGCAAGTTAAAGGAAAAAACGTAACTTGGGATAAAGCATCCTTTATCTCCAATCTGAGTGGGAAAAAGAGGTACCTTCAATATAGCAGACAAAGATTCCTTCTTAATAAGCCCTGCACATATATAACCAAAATGTGTACTAAAGATCTAAGAAGGTTTGTCTGCTATATGCGATTCAACATATTACCCACATACGAATATGTCGGGGAGTGGGCAAAGGTCCCTCATGCGGATAGAGTCTGCAGAATGTGTAAGGGTGCAATTAAGACATTGCACCATGTCTTACCACAGTCACCTAATTTCTATCTGCAATATCTAAAGGGCTACCAATCATTTGTGACACATATATTGGATGTACACACCGATCAATTATAGAGCACTTTCATTGGGCAACTTCATTGGTGAATACTTGTGCAGCATATAGTATTTGGCAGGAGGCGTTGAGAATGATATCAAGGACCACCCATATATAGTTAATTGGTTTTTCTCCACTATCTGATGAACTGGATACTGTTTCCTTATCTTATGTGAATACATTGAACACAGATTAAATGTAACTTTGAAGATATATTGACATTATGAGGAAGGAACAATGGAGTGCTGAAAGGTTCTTAAAGGTGTGCATGGATTTTATTGAAATCATTAATAGATTTTATTATGTGATATGATCTATGATACTGAATTCTTTTATATGTCTGTATATTTGTACAACTGCGCTTAAGGTTACAACGATTTTACCAAATGCACAATAAAGAGAAGAAAAAATGATTGTCGCAAACTGACACGTTTCATGCTGTGACTGCGTAGAAATGTTCGGACTACCGGGCCATCATTAATTATCATCTGACAGCAATGCCTGTGCACGATGTATTTTTATATTATACAGTGTTTTAATTGTACATTGGGAGTGGTTTAGCAACAGCAAATGTGCTTCCTTAAAGTTCTCTTGAAATTCAACTTTCCATCCCTTTATTCCAGAATTGTCTGTAGGAAACCTACATTTTAGTTTGTCACCCTAAAGTTGTGGGCTAAGTTACTCCTCTAAGCTGCTGCCATCTTACTTGTACATAGGTCCATAGTCTATATGCAGCTACTCTGTGATACCAGTTCTGTTGTGTAAGTCTCTATAGGATCTGGGGAATGTGTAGAATGTGAGATGTCTATGATGTATACCGGTTCTAGATAAGAATGTTTAGGTTTGAGGGGAGGCGGTTGGCTTGGGATGACTTTGTATCAAGGCTGGGAGTCTTATGTATGCTGCGCAGAACCTACAATAAAACTTTCTGTGTATATTCAGATGTACGACCGTGCATCTTTATATTGGCGACGAGGAACCCAAGTTGGTAAGACCCCCAGCCTATGAAAAATCACATGGAAGAAACAGCGACACATACACCATCTCACTGTGTTTGGGCAATGTGCAGTTCTGGTTGCAGTATGCAGTGAAGGAGCCCTGGGATATCAATCCGCTCTGTGGGAAGGAGCCGGTAGGATTACGTGGTCGCAGGAACCGCTGCTTGGGAACAGCAACCCATATCTGAGCTGAGCCATCCGGAAATCCAAGCGGGCGTGACCAAGATTCGCTACCAGTGGATCGTCCTTATCTGAGCCCAGAGAAACGCTCAGCCAAGCTGACAGCATCTGAGCTCGGATAAACGCTGTAGCAGGCTGATGGGATCTGAGTTAGTAGAAGTGCTGAGGCAAGTTGACGCCCCATAGACCAGCACCTTTTTGATGCAAGCTGCCGTCTGATTACATCACACAGCTGACGTGAGGTATTGGCGCTGAACGGAATATCACTGTCTCCAACGTTCCCTCATCTGATGTGGACAAGGTCCGTTCGCAACGCACGCAGGAGCGTATTTTGAGCAAACTTTTGAGTAAGGGACTCAACGTCATGTGGTCACCACCCGGAAGCATAACGAGGAATAGCAAAATCAGAAGAAATAAGGACGTGGCTCCACAAAAGCATTCTGATCTAACTGCCTAAGTTTAAGGTGGTGGATGGACAGACAGAACAATGAAGCCGCTCCGTTTCAACAAGTGAAACGTTGCGTAGCGGCCAACGGCAAGGTATGGTCAGAGTTTGGCAGTGTGTCTCTCCATGGGGAGAACCTCCGCAGCAGCAAAGATGGTCTATGGTGTTGTCAGTGAGGCATGTTAAAGGTTTGAGAGTTCCAGATTGGTATTACACTGCAACCAACGTTGGCCCGGACCATGAGGTTTCATTGGCTTTGCCATACTTTCCCTAAGTTGTCAATTGAACTTTCTGCATTAAGAGAACATTAAGTACTGAACTGTAGGTCATTCTCTGCCAGTGGGGTAAAGAACACTTCCATAAGAGCAAGTCTTCATCACAAACAGCTAACATGCCAACCCCGGGTCACCCTAAAATAAAATGGGGCCACTGGAAGAAAGGTTTTCTTCACTATATGAAGGTGGCATGTGGAAATGGCATGTCCACGGAATGATGCTGATGCACTTTATAGGATATGAGGGTCAGAGAATATTTGAGACACTGCCAGATGTTCCAGAACTGGATGTGGATGGTGGTGGAAATGATTTTGACATGGCTTTATTGAAATTGGATAAACATTTTGAAACAAAGATTAGTACTGTTCTAGAATAATACCATTTTGGTATGAGGGCTCAACAGGAAGAAGAAACAGTCGAGGAATTCATTACTGCTTTAAGACACCTATCGTTTAATTGCAAGTTTGGAGTAAAACTAGATGAGCATATTAGGGATCAATGTATACTGCATTGCTCAAATGATAGGATCCATGAAGAGATATGGTTAAAAGATGATCCAGATCTCGAAGAGAGTAGAGCATACTCTACAGTGTGTTGCTAAATTATCAATGAAGGAAGGTAAACCTCCAGTAGGTGAGGTTTTCAAGGTGCTAGATCAAAAGAAGGATTTTTGTAAAAATAAAAAGAAGTCCAGAAATAAAAACGTAAAAAGCAATGAAGTTGGTAATGATCGAGGTGGCAGCAGGTGTCTACATCGCCAGTATGCCCAGGGAGGAGAACAATTTGTGAAAAGTGTAAAAAGTGGGGACATTTTGAAAATTGCTGTAAAAAAATATAAAGTATGTGATGGCAGGAGAGTGATGTATGTGGAGGAAGGTAACAGGGCATCGTCTGATGACGGGGATGATGGAGAAACTGAGGTAGTTACGGTGCACATGGTGAAATATAAGGGGGGGGATGACTGCAAACATCCTATTGCATGGGTTCAGGTGAATGGACCGTCAGTAAAGATGATGGCTGACTCTTATTCTAAGATAACACTGATGTCTCTAACTGTATATGAGAATGTTGTTGGTGGCAAAGTCGAAGATCTTTCTTTATTTGATAAAAACCCAGGTGGGTACAATGGCAGTCAGATAAAGGTGATTGGATAGTGTGTGGCTGAATTTGAATTCAAAGGTAGGGTAACTCAGGGTAAGGTATATGTTACGAGGAATGGGAAACATTGTTGGGATAGAGGGAACAAAGAGGCCTAGGCATAAGGTTGGATCCCAACACGGAGGAACAAGTCCTTCATGTGGGAGGTAAAATAGGATTGATTGAGAAATGTCTGGAAATGTTTACTGACATGGTGGGTTGTATAAAAGGGATGGTGCACAAGATAGTTCTGAAAAATAATAGTGTGCCGGTATGTGCTAAACTAAGATCAGTTCCTATGTCTTTGCGGAGTGCGGTGCATGAGGAACTTAAAAAGTTGGAGAAGGTGGGAATCATTGAACCTGCTAAAGCGGTGGAATGGGTTTCACCCCCGGTGGTGGTAAAGAAACCCAGTGGTGAGTTGAGGGTTTGCATAGATCTCAGAGAATTAAACAAATGTGTGATAGCTGATTGCCATCCGCTTCCCAATATGGGGGAATTATTGAGTCGGATCTGAAATGCCAAGTTCTTTACGAAATTGGATATGGCTAGTGCATACCATCAGGTTGATTTGGATCGGGAATCGAGAAAGCTCACTGCATTTATTACTTATGAAGGTATATTTCAATTCCGGCGCATGCCGTTTGGTTTAATATCTTCCTCATCTGTATTCCAGAAGCTAATGGATACAATTCTGAAGGGGATGGATAAGGTATGGTGTTTTCAGATGATGTTTTGATATGTGGTGAGAGCGAGGATGAACTGGAAAGGAATGTGGGAAGGGTGTTACATATCTACAAGGAGCATGGAATAACACTGCATGGAGAGAAATGGGTGTTTGCTACCAGAGTGGTGGATTAGTTAGGCCATGAAATATCTGAGGAAGGGTTGAAACCCAAAAGAGAGTTGGTTGAAGGAATTAAGAAAATTCAGTCTCCGAGAGATAAAGCTGAGTTAAGATCTTTCCTGGGGACAATAGAATTCTACCACAGATTTGTAGAGAATTTCGTTTACTTAAGACGAGTGTGAGAAAGAATTTTGTGAGATAAAGAAGAAAATCGACATGTCAAAAGTGTTGGCCATGTTTGATACGAGGGGGGAAACAATTTGGGCTGTGGATGCCAGTGAGTCTGGTGTAGGTGTTGTTTTGTCGCAGGTCAACCGCAAAGGAAACAAAGTTGTGGTAACGCATGCCTCTAGGATTTTAAAGAGTCCTGAACGAAATTACTCGGTGCTTGAAAAAGAGGCTCTGGCTTGCCATTGGGGCATCGAAAAACTGAGAAACTTTTTGTGGGGGAATGAGTTTGTACTACGGACGGATCACAAACCTCTCAAAGCAATATTTAAGAGTAAAGGTTTGGATAAGGTATCGAGGAGGAGTGCAGGTTGGGTAACCAGACTGCAATGCCATAAATTTAGAAATTAAGTGATACCAGGTAAAGACAACTTTCAGGCAGATAATGTTTCAATAGCAAGAGCAAACGACAATGTCAGAGATATGGATAAGATAAGTGAAAATACCACTGAGATGGTGTTTGTTACGAATGAGGGAGTGATATCCAAGGAGGAATGGATAAGAGTGTTGGAGAATGATGAAATGTGGAGACGGATTGTTGGATTTGTGCGGGATGGATGGCCTGAAAAAAGGCTGTTAAATGATGAAGAGAGGGTGTTGTGGGAAGTGAGGTTAGAGTTGAATTTGAAGAAAGGATTGGTGTATCAGTGGGATCGGCTAGTGGTGCCGAATGGATTGAGAAGTAGGTTGATTGAGATAGGGCATCAAGGCCATATTGGAATTTTCAAAACCAAAGAAGCAATAAAGGTGGACTCTTGGTGGCCAGGATTTGATAGGGATGTGGAGAGAGTGGTTGGGGGGTTGTGAAGAGTGTGCCAGGTCAGGAAAAAACCTTCAGGCTAGTTTGCAACCAATGAATAAGGTAGTGGTACCAAGTGGAGTATGGTAAGATTTGGCTATGGATATCCTAGTGCCAATGGATTTGGGGCATGGACGTGGCAGATTTGAGGTTGTATTGATAGATGCATTTTCGAGATGGAGTGAATTCAAGGTGCTAATGGATGTGACGTGTCAGAGCATGGTAGAATTTCTCCAAACTATATTTGAGAGGGAGGACTTGCCCAGAACCATGCTTACTGATAATGGTCCCCAGTTCATTGGGGGTATGTTCAGAGAATACTTGGAAAAATATGGTGTGAAGCATAAACGCCCTGCGTTGTATCAACCTCAGAGCAATGGAATGGTCGAGAGACTGAATAGTTCTATTATGGATGCTGTCAGGCTGGTCAGTGGATGTGGTAGGGAAAAAAGGTGGCCATGAAGGAAAGTTGGTATGCGCTGCGTATGGCTCCTCATGTGAAAACGGGACTCAGTGCGTTTGAACTCATGAGAGGTAGGAGACCAAATACCATGTTATCCCCGGCATGGTTGGGAAGGGCGAGAGAGACTGATGGGGTGGTGGAGGAGATCAGGAAAAGAATGGATGAAAGGAAAGAGAGGTGGGTAAGGAAAACTAATGAAAAGTTTCCAAGAAAAGCCAAAGTTGTGGAAGTTGGTGATGTGGTGCGTGTGAGGAAGGGCGTGGTATCTAGGAAAGGGGATTTATTGTATTGTGACCCTGTGCGAGTGGAACAAGTGCTCAAAGGTGCAGTCAGGTTGTAGAGTGGTCAGGTGTGGAATGTATCGAGAATAGTTAAGGTGAGAAGGGTGAGTTGAGGTAAGGGTTTGAGGATGAGGTTCAGACTGAATGTTGCATCCACATTTGTGTAGGCTATGTTAGAACATGGTCATGTGCTATTTAAAATGTCAAATTTGGTAATATCATTAGGACATTGACATGTGAGCTATAATTAGCAGTGTAAAAAGATGTGACAATATTATCTTTCAAATTGTTGTGATGAGTAATAAGAGAGCAGTTCAATAGAGTTTAGTGTTATACTGATGCATTCGTAGAATATATTTGTCGTAATAGTTTATTTTTTTTGTACTGGGGATATGTTTTATAGGCATGTTCCATGGTTTTTTTTCTTTTCTGTTAAAAGGGGGGGGGATTTTGTTTGTTAAGGGAAGGGGATGTGTTGTGTAAGTCTCTATAAGGATCTGGGGAATGTGTAGAATGTGAGATGTCTATGATGTGTACCGGTTCTAGATAAGAATGTTTAGGTTTGAGGGGAGGCAGTTGGCTTGGGATGACTTGGCATCATGGCTGGGGGTCTTATGTATGCTGCGCAGAACCTACAATAAAACATTCTGTGTATATTCAGATGTGCGGGCGTGCATCTTTATAAGTTCCTCCTCCTGTCTCTGCAAATGTCACTTTCTTTTCTACGAGTCCTCTACTCTGTTTTTTTTTGTTTTTTTTTTTAAAAACTTTATTTGATTCCTCTGCTCTGTAATTAGCATGACTTTTAAACTGACATCAACTGGATGAAACATCCAGTTCATGTCAGTTTAAAAGTCATATGGGGTCTGCAGCATTTGGCTCTGCAGATGTTTTGGACTGCAGCTCTCATGAATTCAAGCCTGCATAGTCAATAGTGAGGAATCATAGGAGTTGCAGTACAAAACAATGGGAGAACCGCATGTCGCAGAATCTCTGGAGATATTGGTAGATGGAGTTCTCACTTTGTGTATAATTCTGTATTTGTGACTTGCTGAAAGGTGAACACCCTATGCTGACCTTTCTTACAATGGTGCCTAGGCTGCCAATGTATTAAAAAGAGTAGCCGGTGTCCGGGGCTGAACAGAAGGGTGTTTGTAATGGTCTGTTTTTTTCTTTTGAGTGTGTGTCTGTCCTTCAATGATTGGTAGCACCTGTAATGATGTGAACTTTGCTCTGTTCTTTAGTCATGGCATGTTGATTTTGTGGTGATTTTAGAGTGAACTTGACATATTTTAATTTTAATTTTATTGCGTAGTTTTATGTAGAGTCGGCATTCAACGAACATTTGCCCAACCAACAGCTATTGGCTTTTCAAATGCTTGTTTTTGTTGTTGGGCATGAACCTTGGCCATTTGACCCTTGAAATCATATCCTCCCCAGCCCCCTGGACTCAACCCTTGTTTGCTACCTATTGAATTTGGGGTGACCGATGACTTCTTGTCGTGGCCGTGCATGGATTTATGTCACCCTAGGCGTAAAGCCCTTTTGGCCTCAACTCCTTTACAATGGGAGCCATATTTGATGTTTTAGGGTCAAAATTACATCCACTGATTGCACTCGGCTGGCAGCACCCTGGCATATGCGTAGAATTGCCCTTTTGTAGCACTGACCGCGATGTCACCGTATTTACAACCTTGTGCTTTCACAGCAGCAAGTACCTCATTAAAATGGTTTGGAGAGAAAATGCAAAGGCTGGGAAGACATAGAGTTAACATACCTTCCTATCCGCAGATAAGATTGGGCTGAAGGCTTAGCTTCCATGATTTAATGACACGTCGCCATTTCTCGATTTAATTCACGGGCTGAACTTTCAATAGTGTGCTTAAACCTCTTGACTTACAGGCATACAGTGCCCCAGAAAAGCCACGTTTTGCTATACGCATTTCTTGACTTAAAATAACCAAAGTCTTAGATTGTAGGTAGTTTTTATTTACCAGCTTGAAAGTACGTGCGCCGCTCCCGAAGTAATTGTCGCTTATCAAGTGACATTTAATACACAAAAAGCGTCACCACATAATTTCCCCATCAATCTGATCGTATAAAAGGCGGAAGCCAGGACATAATCTCGCTTCGCTGTGAGCTGTCGAAAACACAACGCTTCTTAACAATCCGCGTTTTGTTCGCGGGGTACACGTTCCTTCCAAGGCTTGTCATTAATTTGAAAAATTACACGCATGAGTCCCGGCCCCTGGGAAACGGGGCACTCGCGCGCAACTATTCTTTCCAAGTGATTTTCCTCGGAATGAGGTTTCGGCGGGAAAAGAGTTAGGATGATGGGCCGCACAATTGCTGTCAATGAAGGAAAATAGGGGCCAGAAGTAGAAGCTTTCGCTTTTGTCCCGGTTTGATGGGGCCTTCAAATGTTTTGCTCTCAATTCCTTGGTAGTGTCCAGCTCCCAATTAATCGCCCATTCACATCCATTCCAGGCACGGTTGTGTTTACAACGCGTTGTCGCGCACAGAAGGGCACTTGATGAGACGTTCTCTAGGGTGATACAAGGCAGAAATACAAAATTGTGGGTCAATAGGACGTATGTTGTTTTTTAAAAATGGCGTGTAATAATATCCGCAGAAAAAACATTGAAAATAAATGCTGCTGTAATAACCCGAGCAAAGGTTTGCAGCGCATTGTTGAATTTTGTGTTATTGGGGAAACATGAATAAGATTTTGTGGCAGATAAGCCAACAAAAAACGTGGTTTGCCTGTGGCTCAAAGATCCTGCCATTGTCTCTCCCGGTGACGCTTCCTCTTGCCCTAAACAAACATCCACTTATGAATGGAGAGTGCCATTGGGGTGAGCAGTCAGCATCATGTGTACCTTATGGACAAAGTCGCCTATCTCTTCCACACGATGCATCTATCCATATTCAGCAGGCAATGCATTTTCTGATGGGTTTGCAAATGTAAAGAGAGCCATGGCTCAAAACCTGTACAATAAAAATATTCCAAGAGGCCAAAAAACCACTGCACCGCTTTGCAAGGGAAAAAAAAAGGTTCATTGCATACAAAAAGTTCTCAGACAGAACCGAACTGACATACACTCAGCTCACCACGCCCCAAGAAGTTGCAGGTTATAAAGCAGAAAAGCGCATATTAGCATACATAGGTTACAAAGTCCTCCCACCACCCTTATTCAAATCCACAACGACTACCTTAAGTCAGTGGATTCTATCAAGACATTATCATTACCTCTTATGAGGTTCCAACATTTCTGCTTATGGGGGCATCCAGGTTAATTTATCCAGAGGAATGGTGGTCTTGTGGGCAGAGGCACCAGTTGAGACGATTGGAGGTATCTGCCACATGGCAACCTGGTTATATCCTAGTCAATGTATCTTTTTTTTAAATAATAATCTTTTTGAAAACATTTTATTTGTGTCAATTGTACAAATTGTACATTTACACAATCTTGTATCACAATTCATAACAAAAAAATAATCAACTCTACTCCCATCAATAATACATTTGAAGATGACAATTTAAGTAAGAAGAAAAAAAAGAAAGAGAAACAAAAATTGGAATTTAAAAGAGAAACCTTTCAGAAAGTTCAGTCACAATGCTAATCCTCCTTATTTCAGTTGATCGAATTCACATTGACACACATTGTTTAAATCCACAATTCCTTGCTCAGTAACTTTGTTGATCTCAGCGAAGATGACGATTAACATTTTTACCAACGCAATTCATAATGACATCTGAGAAGTCGTCCTTAACCTGTGACATAGATCATTGGTTAAAATTGTAGATGTTGAGGGAACAAATCGTTCAAAGTAGCATGTTCTCTGGTTGTTGAATTTGGGACATAGCATCACCAGGTGGAACAGAGACTCAGTCAAAATTACATTGCACATTCTGCATTGTCTCATCTCACGCGGTACTCACAGTTTCGGACCTACCACCTCCAGAGTTGGAAGGCAGTTTGAGTGAAATTTTAAATACCAATTGCAGTACTTTAAGCTCAGAAATGTTTCCAATTAGGATCTTGGCTTGATAGAAGGTAAATACAATAAGTCTTTTCCATCGTAAATATTTAGCCCCTGATTCATGGATTATTTGCGCCAAAAAAAGTGATTTGTGCGCCATTCTACCCGCAAATCCCTGTTTAACTAATGGGGATTTGCGGGCAGAATGGTGCACAAATCCCATTTTTTTGGTGCAAATAATCCATGAATCAGGCCCTTAGGTGGCTCAGATCCGATAGATCACAATGTTTTTCCCATTGTTTAACTTTATTCTTAAATTTTGTTAAGGACTCAGAGCTGTCTAGGCCCAGCATGTTTATGATCTTATCACCTCTCATTATTAGTTATACTAACCTTTATACTAACCTTTGTCATCTGGATGAAGACTATTGGTGGTCATACCTTATGAATGGGGCAAAGGGAAAACCAGTGATCGCTGTTGTCAATTTTCTGTAGAGCCTTAATTTGGGCAATATTTTTACTACAAAAAATGAATGAATGAACATTAGAAACAAACAACCTATCAAAGAAAGAAAGAAAGAAAGAAAGAAAGAAAGAAAGAAAGAAAGAAAGAAAGAAAGAAAGAAAGAAAGAAAGAAAGAAAGAAAGAAAGAAAGAAAGAAAAGAAAGAAAACTCATGGCACTAAAAAGAGACTTTATTTTTGTAAAAGCTGGTAAAACACAGCTAAACAAATAAAATTAAAAAAACAATTATTAGTTTGTTCATGAATGGATTTGTATTTTTCCAAAACAGAATATATAGGTGGTACCCCAATGAGTTATCTCCTGATCTGTCCAAAGAATAAATCAGAGACAGAGTCTTACTAACATACTGTGACCACCAGGACGTTAAGCCCAGCTCAAGTCTGATGACTTCCAAAACATCGAAGAACCTCCTATCAGTAATGTGCATCAGTTCGCATCTGTAAAGAATAATGGGCAAAACTGTGACTGTATACAATTCTATTATCGGAAGCAGAGAGTATGCACACAATTTACTTTTTATCCTTTTCATCAAGGAAAGACAAGACAAGATTTTTTCATCTATTTTGGCTAGTTCCTTCTCCCTTTGTTTCTTCACCCCAATCTCGTAGCCTAGGTATCGAATTGAGTCGACACGCTGTATGGCTGCATTGTTCAATTTCCACACATATTTCAGGCAATATTTCTTGATGGTACTGACCATTACATACGATTTAGTGGTGTTTATTTGTCAGGAATTCTTAGTCAAATACTGATTGACCCCGTCAAGTTGACACTGGAGGCCAGCAGGTGTGTAGTCCATTAACAAGATATCATCCACATACGCGATGTAGTTTAATTTGAACCCTTACCACGTCGGCACAAATCCTCCCCACTCTTTACTTGCATCCCAAAGGTATGCTATATAATAATTGAAAAGTGGGGGGACGACTACACACGCCTGCCAGACTCCTTTGGTCAGCAACTTTTTTTCGTGATATATCTCCCCGAGTATTAAGTCTAACCTTAGTCAAATTGTTGAAAAGGAGTAATTGAATCATTGCCAATAAGGCCAGATCAATACTGTTTATTAACATTTTAGACCCTAGTCTATTGATGTCTACATTATCAAATGCAGAGGTTAGATCAATTGCTGCTACATATAATGTTCTCCCTGAATAAGATCCTACATCAGAAAGGCAGGCTTGAAGGGATAAATCACTCATAATGGTTCCAAATCCCTTCCTATATCCTTTCTGGGTATACACGCATTTCACAGCGGTATTTTTCATCACGTGTTTTTTCATCGCCGTTTTTATTTCGAAAAAACTCATCGTTTTTTTTGGGGGGGGGTAAAAAATTAAATATATGGTTGTGGGTGTAAGGGAATTAAAAAAAGGGGGGGCTTTGAGGGGTAACACCCCCAGAAAACCCCCCCAAAAAACCGATCAGTTTTTAAAAAAAAAACGGCGAAAAAAAAAACCCTCGATGAAAAATACTGCGGTGAAATAACGTAGAACCCCTTTCTGTAGTGGACTGAGTAGATGAATTCTTTCTGCCCAGTGTTGTAATTCCTTTAGCACCAGATTAGCAAAAATATTTGAAGAAGAATCGAGGAGTGAGATAGGCCGGCAGCAGGAGGGATCAGCACGATTCCCTTTTTTAAAGATTGTACTAAAATTGAACTGGACCAAGAGATGGGAGAGGTGTGGTCACTCATGATTTGCATAAGCAAGTGGAACAGCATGTCTGCCCAAAGTACGGGATTGTTCTTAAAGATCCTGTAAATTATTCCATCAGGTCCACTTGCATGTGAGTTCTTTAGTTTACTGATGATAATCTCAATATCGAGCCGATCAAAGGTAAGCGGCTGATCGTTAGAAGCAAGTTGGTGTACTTCTGATAATCTATTTGTATTAATTCCTGCTCCATATTTATTTAAAAAAAAAATCAACCCAATCTCCCTCAATTACAGTCGTTGATTGAACCGCGTCCAGCACCCTTTAGTGTTCAGTGTCCATTATATTGCCAGAGTGTCTTTTGTTGTTCAAGAACACTTGGTTGATCCCAACATATTTTTGAATTCTATGTAGTTTCCACCAAAGCCTGTATTGTTGTTTAATTTTTTTTTACTCTGTTTCTCTTTCTCCCTAGTAACGAGATGGTATTACCCAATGTTAGGCAGAATCCTATGCAGTGCCCTTATAGACCACTGCACAGAGTTAAGATTACAAGTGGTAATACAAGTTCACCTTTGGTACAAGCCTGTACTACACAGAGAGAGTGGTAGCAGTGACTGAGCAGCCAGACTTATCTCAAGAGCAAATGAGCAGTAGTAGAGATTACACAAAGGACTACAATCACTGTGACTCAAGCAAACACTGACTCAAGGTTTCTGGTGAAAAAATATAAGTACATTTATTTTTAAAGCATCTGTTCACAAAACACTTCACTTCTAGTAAAATAAAAACACACTTCAAATACACTACACACAACCAATTCCCCTTGTGCAGAAAAATTCAAGGTAAGTACCTTAGGATTTGACAGACCAGTGTTATGAAACAAAAGACGTTACCGGGAATACATATGCGATCACTTTTTGAATAAATGTAACCGTAGTCAAACACACTTACCACATGAATTAACAAGAGAGTTGGGGAAAAAAATCATAGGCAATACTTTTGTCAAGGCAAAGAGAATCAGAGGGCACCTTCTAACACGAAGATAAAAGTCAATAGGCCTGCGCCAGTGTCAAGTGGATCAGTGTCCCTGTTGCCGAGGATCACACAGTTAGAACAGTTCACGATTCAAGGTTGCCAGGAGTACTTAGATATTAACAGAAGAGCAGGCAAAATTTATAAGAGGGAAGGAAGAAAAGGACAAGCCTTTGGTGAGGAAGAAGGGTTCACCCCAATTCCTTGAAGTCGGGCACAGTACCTTACTTGTTGCAGAGCGCTGGTGCCACGGCAGTTGTTACTGGTAGTTTCCTGTAGACTCATGGTTCTTGGAGCTTCAGTCGTGGAGACAAGAAGGAGGACATCTGGAGTGATCTGCACTACCCAGGGATAAGGCCAGCAGCAGCGACAGTGAATAAAAGGTGCGCTCCTTTAAAACAGGAGAGGCTCTTCAGATGGCTATCCGGACCACTACAGCAGTGTGCAGTGATTTCGACCACGAAGAGGATCCTCTGGCTGTGGAAGATGAGCTGGTTGACCCCACCAGGCTCAAGGGAAGAAGACTCCGGACTGAATCTTCTCTGGTCGTTGAAGGGTAGATAGCTCAGGACTACAGCAGGGCTTCACTGGGACTCGGTGTTGCAGCAGCTGTCTTCTTCTCCGCTTCTCTTTGGTTCCTTGCAGTTCCAGTGGCGACTCTGACTTCCAGCCCAAGAGTCCTGCCTCTTAATGTGAAAATCCCCCATTCACACAGCCTGGCTGTCAATCACTCAGCAGGGGGTTTGTCCGGGCCGGACAACCACCTCAGCCAATCATTACAAAGTGCGACTTGGGTTTCCAAGGAGACCCTATGCAGGGGGTGACTACACCCCTCCCTCACATTCAGCCCACCTGGACACCCAGATGCCAAAGAAGGGCTTCTTCGTAGAAGGCTGCCAAAAGACAGTGAACAAAGAAGGCAAACCTGGTTTGCCGTGCAAAGTAAGACACAAGAAGGACTTTAACAAAAAGAAATGGCAACTAAACACGACCAGAGTCGAAATAAAAAGTATTTGGGCAAGCGGGTTTAAGTTTGAGGCTACCACAATAGCCTGGAACAATACCACATTTATATAGTATAATCGCGGTAGAAAGGTTAGGGTAGATACCACTGCCACCAGCTGCCACCAGCCAAGTCTAAATGTTAAAGAGAGGCACAGACAAAAAGGGGGTAGGAATTAACCTTTTCCAATACTCCATGTAAGATGGGGGTGTACTGGGTATGTAGTTTTAAAATGGCTATATAAAGTTAATGGCAACTTTACATGTTTCTGGGGGACAGTAGTCGTCCCCAGAAAAATGGAGTCAGTGGAAAGTCTAAAAGACAACCCTGTGTCACTATACTGAAGGTGTTGTGTAACACGCACACAAAGTGGGGCTCATGGAGTGGTGTGCTCCAGAGCCCAAGATCACACAAACAGTAGAAATACACATGGCAAAACACATGTAAGAGTGGGAAAAAGGCTCACACTCTTACAGGTGGAAAAAATAAACCCCAGAAATCCAGCAAAGCTGCTGAGGGACTCACTAGGTTCGGGAAATTATCCATAAATGAGAATTCTCCCTAACACCCAAATTGACCTTTTACAATTGACCTTTTGCACAATTGACCTAATTATAGTGGTCCTAATGGACCTTCTGCACAATTGACCTTTATATTATTTTAGTTATTTTATATATGTATTGGGTTGGTTTTGGATTATAAATAATATAAGAGGATTGGGTGGGGGTTGTGTTTTTTTTTGGATTGGCTATGAGGGTTGTGGGGGGTTTCCCCCACATATATGACCTACTTAACCTTCTAAATTAGGTCAATTCTCCCGAAGTCAATTCTCACGAGGTCAATTGTGAAAAGGTCAATTAGTATACACCCTCAAGATCAGTGCATTTTCGCAAATGTCTTGATTCTTTGCGCATTGCACATTTGCGCTTCTGGTTTTCAATATCATGTTTGTCCCTACTAAAAAGGAAGGGTGCATTGATTGATTTGCGCAGCATTTTTTGCTTTCGTTACTCAAGTCGCGCTAATATATTCGGGAAATTTCCTGGCACAGATTGTGCTATTTTCTCATTGAAACTTAGTCCAAGCCACCATCCTGAGTTTATTGTACTAGAATTTATTCTGTATTGGGCGACTGTGTTACCTGAGTTGGACACAACTAATGGTTTTGCTAACACGTGTTCGCTTTTTAGAATAATCACTTTTTTCAGTTCTGACAATATCTAATGGACCAATCAATTTATCATAAACATTCTTAACAAAGATATAATCTGTGATCGAAGTTGTAAAAGAAATTGACCAGGTGGGGACATCTTTCAGGGCCCCATCATTTAAGAGATTGGTTTGAATAAAGGCCTATCTTGCAAGACAGTTTGACAGCATCTTCCCGTTGTTAGATTTCCCTATCATGTGTGAAGTGGAGGCTACACCTGTCTTGGTGTCAAGAGTACCTCAATCAAAAGCTTAACCAGGCACCGGCAATTAAAATCACCCACAATGAATATGCCAGCATGCAGGTAGTCTGTTGACCAGGTTACCAATATGTCTTCAATTTCATCGAGCAGCCCTGAAAGGGAGGGACCCTTGGGATTGAAGTACACATTGATCAACAAGGCAAGGGCCAAACCAGGTGTTTTTCTAGTATCAATTAGTTTAGTTAACAGAATGGCATCGGAGCGAGTTGGGATTTCAATTTGACTTAGCCCTTGAGACACCCCAAATACGGTCAACAGCCCTCATGCTGGGCGACCCCTTAAAACGTTCTTTGCACACTTGTTGTTAATAGTGAAACCATTCCACACAGGGGTTTGCCTAAGCCACGTTTTCTGCAAAAGTATGAAAACAATTTGCCCCCATAGTGCGCTTGCATCGCTGTTTAAAAATGAATTATAACCATGAGAATTCCAACGTAGAATATGCCATGTACTAATTGAACCCTGGACGGCCTCGAGCTTAGGTTGGGAGAGCTGAAGAGAGCCAACCCCAGGTTGACGCATGGCGGTTTAAAGGGAGTTTGTGCCGCCTGTCTGAATCAAAATGACATGTTATCATCCTAGGTCTGACAGGTGCATGCTCCCTGTAATTAGCCTAGTGGGCATAGTAACATTCGAAGCCCAATCAAATAATGGCTTGCTGCTGTTCTATCACTAATTCTTCCACCATTTTGTAATGGAAAAAACCTGCACGTTTCCCCAATCGTTCATGATTAAACAAATGAACAAACTTTAGAACATCAGATGTAATTGAACAGAGTTGATCAATAGAGGTCAAAAGTGCTAAAAGTCTAGATTGATTCGGGGGGTATCATGATCTGTTGTCCTAATTGATTAAAAGATCAAAAAGTGGTCAGGATCCCTTCTGAATAGACTGATTGAAGGTTGATCTGCAAGAGCCTTATCACAAAATGAGTCAGCATTAGAAATGCCAGACACAGCGTCTTGAGTACAAGGATTCAGGCCAAGGCCCCTGTTAATCGGTAGATGTTTCTTTTTCGTGAAATCTATCTGCGTGGCTCGACATTTAAGTTTCTTAGTCTTCGGTTTGGCCATCTGCTTTGTTAATGCTTTCGTAGTCTCTCTATGGAGTGACCGATTCCTTTTGGCTGACCTGCCTTCAAGTTTTGGAGGACCTTCTTTTACATTACTCGCTGGTTGCACAGAGTTCAAGTTAGTAGTCAAAATTAGGTTTGAAGGTAAAATTGGCATTCCTATTGCTGTCTGTTTCAGGTTTTTACCTGTCTTGTTCTCAGCGCACTGGCTTTAATCGCCAATGTAGATGATGGATCCGGCCCATGTATCCTGGTTGTCACTTGAATATGCATTGATTCGTGGAAGCCTGATCTTATGTAGGAATTGCTGGGATCCTTTATTGGAGATCTTACATCGTCCTTTCATATTTTTAGATTTTTTAGTTTGTGGAGCGTCTTTTACTGCTGCTTCCTGATGTTGAATTGCACGCCATCTCGATTTACCAGAGGGTCATGTTGACTCACAGGTTATGACAGAAGTCTTTGCCATAGATGTATTTACTGTAAATTCCTTCGTGGGATGCTGTGTGATTCTTTGCTTGTCGTCAAAGGGCTTCTCCAGGTCAATCATTGATTTAGGAGTCATTGTTTGGCCTATAGATGGTAATTTGGCCAGGAGAGTCTTGATGGAGTCTAGGGATGCCGTATTCTGGCAAACTTCATAAACAACTGTGTCGTACAAACAAATAAAGGATTGCAGCATCATGTTTAATGCAGCCAGTGAGGTTGAGCCTTCTTCCATTGCGTTGTTGCAGGTTGAATCATTGCCTTGAAAAGGAAGTGAGGTGTGGTCCAAGGGTGATGCTGACTCCATTATCCCGCTTCTTCCAGATATAAGGGTGTCAGGGATAATCGCATTAGAGATGTCCTGTGAGATGAATTGTCCTTTTGCTTGAATTTCATTCTCGAGACTAACGCAGGTATCATAAATAGTGGTGTTGGCCTGATGTTCAACATTGGTCAGGACTTGGCCAGAGATTTCAAGGTCAACGTTGCAAGGGACATCAGGGTTCACTTGTGTTTCAGTAATAGTTATTAAAGTATTGTCTGATACCATACACCCCTCGTAGTAACTTGACTAAAGAGTTTTGGTAATGGATGAGGAAAAAACTCAGAGATCTTTCCTTGTTTTTTAGTTCCTGGCAATTCTATTTGTTGTGCATGGTCATCATTAATACGGGTGCCGATAGTTTTCTCAGTGCATTTCTCTGCTGCGCTGTGCAGTGTATAGCGTTTCAAGTTGCCCCTCATCATGGAAGCAAGTGTGTCAGGGTTCAAAGGGTCCTGCCCCGCACTCTACACGCTCTCAACAATAGAGGGTCTCTAAATTGTAATTGCAGAAACATTGATAAAATAGAAGGGTGAAGGTTGCGCAATCGATTTCCTATAGAAGGTTACTTTGTCCACTTTTCGCTGTTTCTCCACTCGTCGCTCCGCCACACTTCCCTTCCCCACCAACTCAACTAAGAGCTCTCACCACCCTCAGGGGTCCTCCATTCCCTCAGTGAGCTTATGCTGGCACACAAGCACTTACACACAAACGCTGCAATAGAGGATTAGCCTGGGACCGTGCGAGGTTACAGATTAGAGGAGACCAAAATGGTCAAAACAAACCTTCAGGCTGGAGCTCAGAGCCCTCAAGCAGCCTTCTGCTGTGAGGGAAGGACCTGGTGTGGGTGCGTTCACTACTTACTTACCCACTTACCCTTAAGTCTGGGACAAGGCTCAATGGAAAACACATGCCAAACACACACCAATGTGAGTGGAAGTGAAGGCAGGGATGGTGGTGTTGGTGGGGGGGTCAGTGCAGGTGGGTGGGTATTCGCTGCACCAGAACGCTCTATTCAACTCTGTTTCGCTCTGTTCCACGTGTCTCTGCTTGCCTGCAGCTGCGTGTTCATGCTGTTCATGCTAGTGCTCGAGCTAGGACCTCAAGTCTTTAGTATTTATGGCCGTCGAGCCGCACTGCGTCTCTAATGCTCAAAATTTCTGCAGACACTTCCGACAGCTATTCAATCAGCATTTCATGAGAATGTATCTGATACTACAGGATAGTGGTTACAGGATTTGTATTGGCAGAATTCAGATCTAGAATCCTGCAAGCTGGTTGTTTATGAACTTCGGCCATTCAATAAATATTACACACGTGTGAAGTTTGCTCAGATGCATGTGATACGGCGTGCAAGATCGTCATATAGTAAGAATTGTGATGAGGAAGAGCGAAGTAGAGTGACAGCGGATCTTGTATGGTAAACCTCAATACTCTTAGGGGGTAATTCATAGAATTTAGCGCACAAGTGGCGCACGCGGCTGGCGCACAGTGTGCGCGTGCGAATCCCTGCGCCAGCCGCGTGCGCCAAAACCCATTTCTGCGCACAGCGTATTCATGGATTCCAGCTACCAAAACCAGCCGTGGTGCACAGTGGCGCAGCGACCTTGCAGCAGCGCCAGTTACGCCCCCAAGAACGCCTCTCGCGCAGGGAAAAGCCATTAAAATCCCCAATCCAGCGCAAAGGGCTGCGCTAACCCTGTACCAGCACGGCAAGCTGGCTACGTGTATCACTGGGGTGCGCGGGAAGTACCTCACGTCATTTCAGCTGGGTACGTGTATTTCAGGGGTGCGCTTGAAGTTCCACACGCGATTCCATCAGGGTACGTGTACATCAGGGGTGCGCGGGAATTTTCACACGTGAATTCAGCAGGGTACGTGTATATCAGGGGTGCGCGGGAAGTTCCACACGCGAATGTCCTGGCTACGTGTATTTCGGGGTGCGCGGGAAGTTCCACAGGCAATATCAGCAGGGTACGTGTATTCCAGGGGTGCGCTGGAAGTTCCACACGCGAATGTCCTGGCTACGTGTATCTTGGGGTGCGCGGGAAGTTTCATACGCGATATCAGCAGGGTACATGAATATCAGGGGTGCGCGGGAAGTTCCACACGCGAATGTCCTGGCTACGTGTATTTCGGGGTGTGCGGGAAGTTACACACGCAAATGTCCTGGCTACGTGTATCTTGGGTGCGCGGGAAGTTTCACACGCGAAATCAGCATGGTACATGTATATCGGGGGTGCGCGGGAAGTTCCACACGCGAATATCCTGGCTACGTGTATTTCGGGGTGTGCGGGAAGTTTCACACGCGATATCAGCAGGGTACGTGTATTCCAGGGGTGCGCGGGAAGTTCCACACGCGAATGTCCTGGCTATGTGTATTTCGGAGTGCGCGGGAAGTTTCACACGCGATATCAGCATGGTACATGTATATCAGGGGTGCGCGGGAAGTTCCACACGCGAATATCCTGGCTACATGTATTTCGGGGTGTGCGGGAAGTTTCACACGCGATATCAGCAGGGTACGTGTATTCCAGGGGTGCGCGGGAAGTTCCACACGCGAATGTCCTGGCTACGTGTATTTCGGAGTGCGCGGGAAGTTTCACACGCGATATCAGCATGGTACATGTATATCAGGGGTGCGCGGGAAGTTCCACACGCGAATATCCTGGCTACATGTATTTCGGGGTGTGCGGGAAGTTTCACACGCGATATCAGCAGGGTACGTGTATTCCAGGGGTGCGCGGGAAGTTCCACACGCGAATGTCCTCGCTACGTGTATCTTGGGGTGCGCGGTAAGTTTCACATGCGATATCAGCAGGGTACATGTATATCAGGGGTGCGTGGGAAGTTCCACACGCGAATGTCCTGGCTACGTGTATTTCGGGGTGCGCGGGAAGTTACACACGCGAATGTTCTGGCTACGTGTATCTTGGGGTGCGTGGGAAGTTTCACACGCAAAATCATTAGGATACATGTATATCAGGGGTGCGCGGGAAGTTCCACACACGAATGTCTTGGCTACGTGTATCTTGGGGTGCGCGGGAAGTTTCACATGCGATATCAGCAGGGTACGTGTATTTCAGGGGTGCGCGGAAAGTATCACACGCGATTCCATCAGGGTACGTGTATTACAGGGGTGCGCGGGGAGCACCACACGTGAATTGCATGTGTGGGTCCTCCCAGGTGTTCCCTCTACACCCTCCACGGCCCCTGCAGGTGGCCAACACCACAGGGGCCTACCCTGCACATGTCCTGCAGGCACCCCATTCACCATGGCCATGCCCCCCAGCCAACCCACATGTCAACTTGCACTACTGCCCACCAACGCATGTCCCCCTGCACCCCCAGCCACCAGGGGCAGCCTCCACCAGGCCCCCACCCATGTCTCCCACCACCCCCACCCCCCAGCAGTGCAGGGGCAGCCTCCACCAGGCCCCCACTCATGTCCCCTATCACCCCCACCCCCAGCCACCAGGGGCAGCCTCCACCAGGCCCCCACTCATGTCCCCTATCACCCCCACCCCCCAGCCACCAGGGGCAGCCTCCACCAGGCCCCCACCCATGTCCAACTCATGTTCCCCTGCACCCACACCCCCCAGCACTGTGGGACACCTGCCAGCAGGCCCCCACTCCTGTCCCCTGTCACCCCCACCCCCAGCCACCAGGGGCAGCCTCCACCAGGCCCCCACTCATGTCCCCTATCACCCCCACCCCCCAGCCACCAGGGGCAGCCTCCACCAGGCCCCCACCCATGTCCAACTCATGTTCCCCTGCACCCCCCCCCCAGCACTGTGGGGCACCTGCCAGCAGGCCCCCACCCATGTCCAACTCATGTTCCCCTGCACCGCCACCCCCCAGCACTGTGGGGCACCTGCCAGCAGGCCCCCACTCATGTCCAACTCATGTTCCCCTGCACCCCCACCCTCCAGCAGTGCAGGGGCAGCCTCCACCAGGCCCCCACTCCTGTCCCCTATCACCCCCACACCCCAGCCACCAGGGGCAGCCTCCACCAGCCCCCCACCCATGTCCAACTCATGTTCCCCTGCACCCCCACCCCCCAGCACTGTGGGGCACCTGCCAGCAGGCCCCCACTCCTGTCCCCTATCACCCCCACCCCCCAGCCACTAGGGGCAGCCTCCACCAGGCCCCCACCCATGTCCAACTCATGTTCCCCTGCACCCCCACCCCCCAGCACTGTGGGGCACCTGCCAGCAGGCCCCCACCCATGTCCAACTCATGTTCCCCTGCACCCCCACCCCCCAGCACTGTGGGGCACCTGCCAGCAGGCCCCCACCCATGTCCAACTCATGTTCCCCTGCACCCCCACCCCCCAGCAGTGCAGGGGCAGCCTCCACCAGGCCCCCACTCCTGTCCCCTATCACCACCAACCCCCAGCCACCAGGGGCAGCCTCCACCAGGCCCCCACCCATGTCCAACTCATGTTCCCCTGCACCCCCACCCCCTAGCACTGTGGGGCACCTGCCAGCAGGCCCCCACTCCTGTCCCCTATCACCCCCACCCCCCAGCCACCAGGGGCAGCCTCCACCAGGCCCCCACCCATGTCCAACTCATGTTCCCCTGCACCCACACCCCCCAGCACTGTGGGGCACCTGCCAGCAGGCCCCCACTCCTGTCCCCTATCACCCCACCCCCCAGCCACCAGGGGCAGCCTCCACCAGGCCCCCAACCATGTCCAACTCATGTTCCCCTGCACCCCCACCCCCAGCACTGTGGGGCACCTGCCACCAGGCCCCCACTCCTGTCCCCTATCACCCCCACACCCCAGCCACCAGGGGCAGCCTCCACCAGCCCCCACCCATGTCCAACTCATGTTCCCCTGCACCCCCACCCCCCAGCACTGTGGGGCACCTGCCAGCAGGCCCTCACTCCTGTCCCCTATCACCCCCACCCCCCAGCCACCAGGGGCAGCCTCCACCAGGCCCCCACCCATGTCCAACTCATGTTCCCCTGCACCCCCACCCCCCAGCACTGTGGGGCACCTGCCAGCAGGCCCCCACCCATGTCCAACTCATGTTCCCCTGCACCCCCACCCCCCAGCACTGTGGGGCACCTGCCAGCAGGCCCCCACCCATGTCCAACTCATGTTCCCCTGCACCCCCACCCCCCAGCAGTGCAGGGGCAGCCTCCACCAGGCCCCACTCCTGTCCTCTATAACCACCAACCCCCAGCCACCAGGGGCAGCCTCCACCAGGCCCCCACCCATGTCCAACTCATGTTCCCCTGCACCCCCACCCCCTAGCACTGTGGGGCACCTGCCAGCAGGCCCCCACTCCTGTCCCCTATCACCCCCACTCCCCAGCCACCAGGGGCAGCCTCCACCAGGCCCCCACCCATGTCCAACTCATGTTCCCCTGCACCCACACCCCCTAGCACTGTGGGGCACCTGCCAGCAGGCCCCCACTCCTGTCCCCTATCACCCCACCCCCCAGCCACCAGGGGCAGCCTCCACCAGGCCCCCAACCATGTCCAACTCATGTTCCCCTGCACCCCCACCCCCCAGCACTGTGGGGCACCTGCCAGCAGGCCCCCACTCCTGTCCCCTATCACCCCACCCCCCAGCCACCAGGGGCAGCCTCCACCAGGCCCCCAACCATGTCCAACTCATGTTCCCCTGCACCCCCACCCCCCAGCACTGTGGGGCACCTGCCAGCAGGCCCCCACCCATGTCCAACTCATGTTCCCCTGCACCGCCACCCCCCAGCACTGTGGGGCACCTGCCAGCAGGCCCCCACTCATGTCCAACTCATGTTCCCCTGCACCCCCACCCTCCAGCAGTGCAGGGGCAGCCTCCACCAGGCCCCACTCCTGTCCCCTATCACCCCCACACCCCAGCCACCAGGGGCAGCCTCCACCAGCCCCCCACCCATGTCCAACTCATGTTCCCCTGCACCCCCACCCCCCAGCACTGTGGGGCACCTGCCAGCAGGCCCCCACTCCTGTCCCCTATCACCCCCACCCCCAGCCACCAGGGGCAGCCTCCACCAGGCCCCCACCCATGTCCAACTCATGTTCCCCTGCACCCCCACCCCCCAGCACTGTGGGGCACCTGCCAGCAGGCCCCCACCCATGTCCAACTCATGTTCCCCTGCACCCCCACCCCCCAGCACTGTGGGGCACCTGCCAGCAGGCCCCCACCCATGTCCAACTCATGTTCCCCTGCACCCCCACCCCCCAGCAGTGCAGGGGCAGCCTCCACCAGGCCCCCACTCCTGTCCCCTATCACCACCAACCCCCAGCCACCAGGGGCAGCCTCCACCAGGCCCCCACCCATGTCCAACTCATTTTCCCCTGCACCCCCACCCCCTAGCACTGTGGGGCACCTGCCAGCAGGCCCCCACTCCTGTCCCCTATCACCCCCACCCCCCAGCCACCAGGGGCAGCCTCCACCAGGCCCCCACCCATGTCCAACTCATGAACCCCTGCACCCACACCCCCCAGCACTGTGGGGCACCTGCCAGCAGGCCCCCACTCCTGTCCCCTATCACCCCTACCCCCCAGCCACCAGGGGCAGCCTCCACCAGGCCCCCACCCATGTCCAACTCATGTTCCCCTGCACCCTCACCCCCCAGCACTGTGGGGCACCTGCCAGCAAGCCCCCACCCATATCTAACTCATGTTCCCCTGCACCCCCACCCCCCAGCACTGTGGGGCACCTGCCAGCAGGCCCCCACCCATGTCCAACTCATGTTCCCCTGCACCCCCACCCCCCAGCAGTGCAGGGGCAGCCTCCACCAGGCCCCCACTCATGTCCCCTATCACCCCACCCCCCAGCACTGTGGGGCAGCCTCCACCAGGCCTCCAACCATGTGCAACTCATGTTCCCCTGCGCCCCCACCCCCTAGCACTGTGGTGCACCTACCAGCAGGCCCCCACTCCTGTCCCCTATCAACCCCACCCCCCAGCCACCTGGGGCAGCCTCCACCAGGCCCCCACCCATGTCCAACTCATGTTCCCCTGCACCGCCCCCCCAGCACTGTGGGGCACCTGCCAGCAGGCCCCCACCCATGTCCAACTCATGTTCCCCGGCACCCCAACCCCCCAGCACTGTAGGGCACCTGCCAGCAGGCCCCCACCCATGTCCAACTCATGTTCCCCTGCACCCCCACCTCCCAGCAGTGCAGGGGCACCCTCCACCGGGCCCCCACTCATGTCCCCTATCACCCCCACCCCCCAGCACTGTGGGGCACCTGCCAGCAGGCCCCAACTCATGTTCCCCAGCCAACATGTCATCACAATCTAGATCCCTGGTCCCTATGGTCAGCCTCCAAATGCAAAACACCCACCCGAGTATTGCATCCACCCACTCAGAAATGGCAATAACATGACAGAACACCAATTGCAAGTTTGGAAACAAACACATGTCCCTCACATACACCCAATGGGTGTCAGTGAATCTCAAAACCCATATCATGATATGCATTAAACCAATGAGATGATACTACACATTGAAGTTCGATCAAAAAATATGTATTAAAGGAAACATAAATTGAATCAAAAATAAAGAAACAGAAATGGGAATGTACAAAAATGAAAAGAAGCATGTCCATGAAAAAAAGCAAAACCAAAAATCATAATCCAAAGGAATGGTGTCCAAAGTCACAGTCCACAAAAGAAAATCCAATGGAAAATTATAATTGAAAGCCATTGCTCCATGGGTAAATTGTGAAAGAAAAAGAAAATCCAACAGTGAACTATGTACAGACGAACACACCAGGGTCCGTTATCCCAACAAAAGAAATGAAACCTATCTAACAACACTAACTAACAAAAAAAAACTATATACAAAAATGTGGCCCATTGTCCAAAAGGTCCAAAATAAATTCAAAAACAAAGGAAACCTAACACTAACTACATAACTATGTACAAGGGCAGCGGGCTAGTCTGACGGCTCACTTTTGGATGTCCCGGGCCAGGGCATCATCAAACTCCTGCTCAATGTCCCGGAGGCGGTCCTCCTCCATGGCCCCGAGGGTCCGCAGGGCCGTCGACGTGTCCACCTCCAACCCCCTGCGGATTGCCTCGAGGCACTCGGCCCGCCTCAGGGCCCTCCGCATGGAGTTCTCCGCCCTGACCATTGTGAGCCGTGCCTATTCCGCCCGCTGCCGCTCCGCATCTATGGCGTGGCCCAACCGCTGCCACACGGAAGACACTCTCTGTCCTGGGTCCTCCTGCCCTCTGGCCGATGTCTGCCCCTCCGATGTTGAAGGCTCCGAGCCTTCATGGCTCCCACCACGTTGCTGCTGCTGCTGTGCCTCTGCCCGTCCACTGCCTCCTGCTGCCTGCACATCCTCCGCCGGCTGTGGTGCAGTCGTTGATGTGGCCACCCCTGCTGGACGTCCGACTCCCGACTGTGGCAGGGATGCCTCCTCCACCAGCCTGGCCGCACCGTCAGAGGCAGCTCCACAGGGCACCCAGGTGACTGATGGGTGGGAAGATGGCACGGAGGACGACTGGCACATAGGGGGTTCAGTTGAGGAGGGGGTCGTAGCAAGCCCCATCAAACGGAGGAATCCGGCCTGGGTGACCTGTCCCAGTAGGCCGACGCGGTCAACGAGCCATTCGAGATGACGTGCAGTCTCCTCATGAAAAGACTGCAGGTCACCTCGCATGGCCCGTTGATTCAACGCCACACCAGTCAGGACAGGCTCAACCCGAACCCGGATAGCCACATCCGCAGGCAGAGGAAGGCCAGTTGTCATTAGCTCACCCCCTGCCTGAAAATGGGTCTGGACGTAGGCATCCCTGCTGGTGCAAGATGATGCAGGGACAGGATCAGGGACAGGATTGCACACAGGCACCTCCGCGGCGGCCTGTGCTGCCTCCTGTCCCTGGTCCTGCACTGCACCACTAGCAACAGTGGGATCCCCACCTCCAGACCCCGTCTTTGTTGCTTGCACGACCTCCTCATCCACCAAACCCCCCACCAACCTGGATGACTCCATGCCATCTTCCCCCGTTGGGCCCTGTGGGGTCCCAGCTGCCCCTTCTGCTGCCGAGGAGTCCAACTCCAACCTCCGCCTCTTGGACCTCCCCCCGGCAGCTGCGGCCTGGGACGCGGCACCGGACTCCTCACTCCCCGACGAGATCACAACATGGGAGGGGAGCCGGGCCTTGCGTCTCCGGCTGGCGGTGGGATCCCCGCCGCTGTGCTCCACAGCACCTTCTCCGCCCTCTTCATCAGTTGACGCTGCAGACAGGGAGAAATAAAACACAGGCATCAGGGCACTGTACAATGGACACATACACACATGACAGTTGTACATGAGTGGCATTGGCAAACCTCAGACATGCCATCACAATCCCCAACACACATGTCATTTCAACTCGCACACATGAGCCATACCACAGCCATATCGCAACTGCCAGCACCATCCATACACATACAACAGCATGAGCAGGCAAAGCTGAGCCAGACATCACATGCAACACAGGAATTGAACTACACATGTAAACACACCACCACACTTGCATGCATGTGTACACCTCTGCCAAGTGTCGCAGTGTTCAGATGGGCATCCATGTCACATCTGCCAATCAGGCTTCCACATCCCGCTGTCACATGAATCCATGTTGCATCACTGTTGCACCCTTGTCAAATACACACAAATGCACATGTACACATTGCTGATACATGCAGCTGAAAACAACATACATGCGTGACATCACGAACATGTCTACTTACATACACATTCATCCAAACATGTGTGCCCACACAACTGCATTTGGCATGCAAGCCTACACACACAAGCACCATCCATGTCTCACACATTACAGCCCTTGCATGTGTTAGCCTCACGGCCCTGTACACCCCCCCCATACTCGACCCCATACAAACAGATGTGCAACCTGCACACTACTGAAACATCACCACACGCACAGCTCACAATCATGATGCATGTACACTTACCGCTCGACTCCAGACGGGTCTGCCTCTCAAGGACCTGGACGTGGAGCGCTGGGGATATGCGTTCCAGGACACTCATCTGATCTTCCGACAAGTGGCCCCGGCGCCCCTTAGCATCGGCTGCCTTCAAGAGGCGCCGGGCCTTGTTCAGGGTCCTGGACCTGAAGTCCTCCCAGCACTTCTTGACATGTTGTAAGTCGCGGACTGCCACCCCCTTCGCGTTGATGGCAGTCACGATGTCAGTCCAGATCCGAGTCAGTCCTTCCTTGTCGGCGAGGGAACTTCCGAAGAGGGCATCATACTGCCCCAGGACTTGCTCCACCAGGACACCAACTTCCCTGGCACTGAAGCTGGTGCCCCTCTGCCTCTCTGGCCGGGGGTTGTCAGTGGTGCCAGATGTTGCAGTGCACAAAATGACAACCCCAGAGGCAGGAGTGGGTAGGCAACTGGGTCCTGGGGCTGGGCTGTGGAGCGATGGAATCCCAGTCGGGAGTCTTCGGTTCCAGCAGGGGTGGTCACAGCAACAGCACCCCTGGCTGATGTGCAGACAGCAAATGGCAGGGCACGTGGGCAGCAGGCAGTCAGGCAGCAGCAGATGGCAGGTGGGAGCGTGCTCGGGGCTATGGGGGGCAGTAATTCGGCCTTCTGGGCAGGAGCGTGGTCTTCCGTGTGCTTACGCGTGGCCAGCTTGATACGGAGTGATTTGGCACGTGAAAATTCTGCACGTCAGCGTGTAATTTGAGGAAAGGCCCTTAGCGCATAAGCGCGTCTGCACGCATACGCATTTTCATTGGACAGAAGGCCCCTCAAGTGCAAGCGCCCCTGTGACGTGACGCGCACAGGCGTGCATGGGCATTTCAGCGCGTGTGAAAAACTGCACGTCCGCGTTTAATACGAGGAAAGGGCCCATGCGCGTAAGTGACGTGACGCGCGCGTGCGTTTCCCTCAGCATGGGTTAAAGGTGAGCGGGCCCAGCAGTTCGCTGTACGTGCCTTTCGTGGAGACCGACGTGTGTTGCTGCTTCCTGTTGTTTCGCGCGCCATCACAACTTCACAGCTATCAAGGACGTATCTCTTCTTTTGGCGGGGGTATTGGCTACGCATGTTTTTCTGCATCGCGCTAGTCAGACGGTGAGTCGCACACGCTCTTTTTCCCACTGCGGGTGCCCCTGTGTATCGCACCCATTTTCGATGTCATAGTAGCCTGCGTGTCCCACGCGTACGCGTTATTCGTGTTACTAGGTGCCACCGCGTACTGCGGGAGGTTGAATCCACGCACGTAGGCTGCAGGGTTGCATGCACGGTTTTACTGCAGTTTTGGGGTGCCTGAGCGTTGCGTGACCCGTCACTACATTACCGGGGTCACATACAGCCTTGCAGGTGCAGGGGGGCTGTTAACATCTTGCTTCCCACCCCCTTCAGCCCAATTGCCCAGGTCAATTGTGGTGTACACCTCCTATTGGCACCACTCCATCTGTGCCGGCACTACTACATCTGTGCCATGGTTGGGAGGCCACCGAAGGTGAGGGGCGCCTAAGCTGGGCGTCCTCCTTGTGGCGGGCATGGTTGGGGATGTGGCCGTGGTGACCAGGGAGTAGGGGGACTCCAGGGTGTCCACGGCGGCCACAGAGGGGGAAGAGGCAGGGGTGCGCCACTTGAGCACAATGTTGTGCCATGTGTCGGTGCAGTCATGCCACCACCCCCTGTGGTTCCGGGGGATGCAGCTTCTGCATCTGGCACTGGCGCCCGTGTGACCCGGCAGTCCGTTCCATCGACTGCCACGGGCCCAAGGGTAGTGGTAGCTGCAGGTGCAGCTGTGGACACCGCCACCCAGGCTCAGGGTCTGCCAGCGCAGGCTGCGTTGGCACTTGAGGAGCCCTTGGTAGATCTCCAACAGGCCAGGAGGGAAACCATAGGGGCAGGCCGGGCTGCTCAGACCAAGACACGTGTCCCTGGGGCAGTCATGTCATCTGCTGCCCCGAACAGCCGGGTGTTGGCAAGTGCAGGGGCAGATGCAACCAACAGCACCCCGGTTGTGAGTCTGCCAACCAGGACCGTTGCGGTCAATGACCCTGCCGCAGCTGATGTTGCTGCGCAGGGTCCATTAGTGGCCACCCAGCTGCCACTGACACAAGTCAGGCCTTTGGTCATCGCTCCACCTGCCACTACCTTGGCTCAATACACCGAACCCACTGGCCATACTGGTCAGGGCGGCATTAGCCAGCCAGGGTCTGTGCCACAGTCCAAGAGGAGGAAGGTTGCACCTGCAGCACAGGCTGGGACCCCACACACAGCCACGACCTCCTGCACATCAAGGAAGAAGCCTTTCTGTAAGCAGGAACTGGACTTCCTCGTGGACTACATGCGGGGCCACAGCCGTGACATGCTAGTGGGTGCCAATAGTCAGACTACGGCTGCCCAACGTGACACCCACTGGAAGCATGTTGCGGAACATGTCAGTTCATTCGGCCATGAGGTGCGCACGGCGCAAGAGTGCAAAAAGCATTGGAATGACATCAAATGCAGCACTAAGGCTAAGCGTGCCTCTAATTACAACTTGACACTGGTGACTGGCGGTGGGTCTGCACCAGAGGAGGAAGAGCTCACTCCGCATGAGGCACTCATTGCGGAGTTCATACCACCTGAATTGGTCGAAGGAGTGGGAGATATGCTGGACTTTGATGCCCAGTCCAGTGAGTGTTGATGCGTGTTTGTTGAGGACGTGTGTGTTTCACTAGTGGGATGTGTTGTGCATGATTGCCGCTACATGTGACGTGTACATGGTTCTGATATGTAAGTAATGCAATGCTTCCGTCATGCATGTCTCCTCTGCCTGCATGCGGGGACTCCATGTAGGCATGCTCCCTTGCCCCTCCTCCGCCACTCTGCACCCCAGTTCCACCTTTGCACTGGTGTTCTTCAATCTTGCCAATGTGTACTTTCTTGTTCATGCATCCTGTGTAGATGCTAACTTCCAGCGTAGAATCTGCCAAACATATGCCGTGTGGTACAGCCTTAGTACTTGATGCAGGGTATCTCACTTGTACTGTGCATAGGTCAGATGTCCCGCAGGGACATGAGTGCCCATTCATGCTCCATGTGCATTGCACGCATGCCCCTATGTGTCCTTGACTGGATGATCACTGTAATACAAGTCCTTGGTTACATACATTGCCTGCCATCTCATCAGCCTTCCCATGTCAACTGTGGCTCAGTCCTGCGTTGCACACATGTTTAGGGTCTGACAATCTGTGTGGCTCACAGGCCTCAGCCTGTTCATTGGCCAATGACTCTGTCCAACTGTTGTTGTGTCTTCTTCACACATTGGCGGAATCCAGAGTTTTCATCATGTGTCCTGCTTACTGTCCCAGCATCATTTGCAGTGTTGTCACTTGAATCACATTAAGCTGTTGATGTCAATCAACACTGCCTGTCAATACACAGGTGTATGGTCAGCCTTTTGATACCATGCTAGGCATCCCTGCTTTGGTACTGGGGTGGAGGGGTGCTTGGCTTCTAGATATGGTACACATTGAATGCACAATGCACGTGATGTGGCATACACATTTTCTGCACTGCATAGACCCACTTCCATGTAAACTGCCACCTTTCAACAGGTCTGATCACAGAAGCAATTCAAAGTTGACCCAGCATGCATGCCAGGTTATATGTTGTGTGTCACATGTCTGCCTGATGCATTTGCTGTCGGTGTGTGTTTGTGTGTTGTGTGCTACTGACATGTGTAGTGACCTTTTTTCTCTCTATTTTTCAGGTGATGACGCAATGGAGGCGGAGGATGGTGTTGTCATGCCAGACACAGGGTTGTTACCACTACATCAACCTGGCACTAGTGGGGGTCGTGGGGTGGTAGGCCACGAAAACCCCCAAGTGCTACAGTCCATCTTGTCTCTGGCTGCCTATGAGTCCAGCCTTGATGACGACTTTGACGTCCATGTTGAGTTGGATGAGCATCAAGTCCATGTGTCAGGGGTGAGTGATTCTGATGTGGACACTCCTCTGTCTGCGACACCTGCACTGAGGGATCAGACAGTCTTGGTTCCTCCGCCCGTGGTGGATCGGGACGCAGGGTCACCCTCCACACCAGTCACTGATGTGCCTGGGACATCACGTCGACGGGGGCATGTAGTTGTGTAGCCGCGGGCGGTGCCAACACAGCGAGGACCCCGGTCCTTGGGTCCCGCAGGGGTCAAGCCCGGCAACGCGGTCGCTGCGCGCAACCGCAGTATACTGAGTGGGAGCAAGACATGACTGCCAATTCAGAACGGCAGAGGGCAGCAATGGAGAACATCGCTGAGAGCATGGAGCGTGTGGCCCGATCTGTGCTCCCCCCTTCTCAGGCAGGTACTTCTCCAGCAGCAGGCGGCACGGTCCACGGCCCTCTCGCTCAGGCTGGGCATGGCGGCCTCAGACATGGCACGCCAGGCTGAAATGTCGTCTCTGCATCAAGCAATTGCTGCTCACACAGAGGTGAACATGGATGCCCTGAGGGAGGAGTATGCTTCCCTCAGATCCACTCTGGGTGTCCTTATGATGTCCCAGAGGCAGCAGGCAGAGGAGAGGTTTGCACAGCTTGAGCGTACCATCTCGGCTGAGCTACAGGCTTGCCGGGAGGTGCAGCGGTTGTCCAGCCAGGCCTTGCAGGAGGAACTCTGTGTTACACATGCTACCTTGCAAGAGGAAGCACGTGTATCACGTGAGGTTCTGCATGCAGACCTACGTCACATCGCCACACAGAACCAGGCTCACCCGTCCGGCAGACTTGCTGCCGACGAGGGGCAAGCTGCGGCTAGGCATGGCCAGGCTACTGTGCCACGTCCTCCTTTCCAGGATGAGCCAGACTCGGACCACCCTGTACCTCCCCCCTCCTGGGTGCCTCCCCTCCCCCCGGGTCGTATGTGGCCATTTTTGATTTTTCTTTTAGTTTAGTTAGTTAAGTTTTTGTTTGATAGTTAGTTTAATTAGGTAATGTAGGTTTTCCATAGTTAGTGTAATTAGTTAATATAGTTTAAAATTGCTTGTCTATTGTGCTTTCATGTGACGTGCAGTGCTTTGTGGCTTTTGAAGGCATCCACTGTCTGTTCCTGCTGGGCCCTTCAGGCTTGTCTTGTGTATGTGTTTGCTGCTTGGGGTCCTTGACTCACATATGCCACTCCTGCCTCCCTTATCCATGGGCTCGCAAGGATGGATCGGTGTCACAAACTTTTACACAAGGGCTTTGGACTGTCATATCTGTGGCATGTCTGGTGCTGTGTGACTTGTGTTTACACCCCTAGTGGGGATGATTTTGGTGTTATTGTCCACTGTTCAGCTTTTGCTAGATGGGGTGTTTCATGATTAATGTGTAAATTAATTGCTATGCATTGTGTAGTATGTTTCTTATCTTTACTGTACACGTGCTTGTTGCAATTCATGCTGTAGCTAGTGTTCCACACTTTGGATGTGAAAGACGGACTGATGGTGTGATTTATGATGTGACTCTCTGACATGGTCAAGTAATGAGATGCCTGAAGAGACACACACAGATGACTTTAAAGCATTAATCATGTGTTTCATGCCCTTTCTGCAGGGGGATGAGCCTCCAGAGCACCTTTGCCAGCAGACATGGCCCATTGGATGACGGAATTCTGGAACGTTTGTTGGTGCCCACATGCACATGTGTGCACAAGCAGAGGCACAGGGATTGCAGACCTACATCCTAGAACTGCTGACGTGTTCCAAGGAACTCCAGGCAAGGTGAGCAGCACAGGGGGGCCACAACACAGCAAAGCTTGCACCAGGCGAGTTGCACTTGCAGGCTTAGTCACAGCACTGAGGGTGAGCTTGGACGAATATTGGTGTTGAAGCACACAATGCAGCTCAGATGTGTTGGTGGACTGATGGCTGTTGATTGTAAGGTTGTCTGGGACACCTGCAGGGGCAGTGGCACATACCCTCCGGTACACCAAGGTCCATCGAGGCACTTGTATCAACCATGTAGCCTTCCGAGACATGGAAAGGGGCAGCTCACAGGGACATACAGCAAGGACATACTCGGGTGCAGTGCATTTCATTTCCATGTACTTTATGATGAATGCACTGCCAACTTTGTTTCGGTCATGGTGGTACGCAACTTGCTCTGAAGTCATGGCTTGCTATGTGGGTCTGTCTGCTTACCCAGGGAACATTGCATGTTGTGTGAATTGTGACACATTGGTGTTCCATTTGCCACGCACCCACCGGCGGCTGACTTACTGCATTGACTGTGTATGACCCGTCACAGGGGTAATGTTATATATGGGTACGAAGCGTCTCTACCAGATTGTCTGTTTGTAGAGTAGTTTGTTGCTATGGGGCATGTTTGGTGGTGTGTTTTTGTGTAATTGGCACGTACAGGTTGTTGACTGTGGCTCTCTTTGCAGCATTGCAGTGCTCCTGTAACCGGACCTGGGAGTGCGCAGGCAGGAGGCCAGCACTCAAAACCAGAGCTAAGTGTCTTGTTGTTTTTCTTTCAAACTGCTCTGCCTAGGCTTGTTGGGGGGTGCACTAATGCATGGATGTATGTGTGATTCAATTTGGTATGTTTTTTCCCCCTAATCACCCAGAATCCTATGCAATTTTGAACCCTGTACCCTCTACCCAGTGTTCCTGCTTCCCGTACCTATCCAAGCAACGTTCCCTAACCCTCTTTCCCCGCTGAGTTTGTGGATGCCTGTGTAAGCCCCGAACTTGCAGGCGCCAAAACCCTAGAGGGGGTGGTTGGTTTGTACCACTCCTAAGCCTGGACTACAGAAGGCCATGACAATGATGTCCAAGTTTGTTTGGATTGTGTATGTGTTCATGCAGGTAGTACATTTTCGTGCATTCCCTACTTTCATGTGTCATTCCTCCTCCGCTCTCCTGCCACTCATTCCAGTTATCCAGTGTGCCAACACCTGTCCCGACTGCATATCCCTGAACCTCCTTCCCCACCCGGGTCTCAGGGGCCTGTGTGAGTTTGACCTTGCAGGCACCCGGGACACAGTGGGGGTGGTTGTTTCGTGACACTCCCGCACCTGTACACGGGACCTGTGACAGTACACATCCGTTCATGGTGCATCATCCTATGTTATGTACCACACATGGTTCACATCCTGTTGTGACATTGTTTTACTGTGCTACCTTGGTTGTTGCATCATTGTGGTAGTACTTGGCCTTTGTGAGGTACTGCTACGTCAAGTCATCTACTGGAGGGTGTTCTGGTTCGTTTTTATGCCTTGGATTTTGTGATTTTGGAAATGAGTGTGGATTCTGAGGCTGCAGGCACCTTTTTACACACAAGGTGGGAGATGGTGACGAAGGGTAAAGGTGATCCTGTGGCCAGGTGGAATTGAGGGTTGAAGGCTCCATGACCCAGGTGCAGTTGTTCAGTGGGTCATGGTCATTTGTGAGGGAGGGGGGGTTGTTGTTGATAGTTGCCTTGCCCTGCAGTGTGATGGGAACCCTGACATTGTAATGGTGGTATCCTATGTACATGTTGTGTTCTGCTGATCAATGCCTGTTCATGTGTTGTGTTTACCTTTCAGGTGCGAGGGGATAGTTATGGTTTGACATGCTGGGGTGTACACATGGTGAATGTTCACATGTGATGTGTAGAGAACACTGATGGTCACTTGATTGCACATGCATATGTTGAGTGCATGTCCTTGCTGACCCACACACTTGCACTCTGATGCACTACATGTACTCCCACCCTTGCATATCCACATGTACACTGTTTGCCTTCTGGTGCCCACTGTGTCCCTGCAGCACATGTTCTGTGACCAATTATGGATCCTGTACATGCCTAATTTGCTTTTTGATGTGGTCTGTCGCTTAGATGTGATGCTCAGGGTGTGCATCACACACAATGGCTCTTCACTGTGCTGTGCGCTGAGCAGTGTGTTGCAGGAGTAGGACACAGCACACAGAAGCTGCAGTGTTGATTTTGCAATGCACAATGTGCATGTAGACAGGCCTTCATTGTTATGTTACGTCTACAACTCTTGTGATGCAATTGGAAATGACTTATTTTGGGTGGGAGGTTGTTGGTCCGTCATTTCATCTGATTCCAGGTCAGGCATCATTGTCTGATGCCACTGTACATTTGGGACATGGCAATGTGTACCTTATTGTTACTGTGTTGGTGTATGGGTATTGCTTGCCATGTCATGTTGTGGTTTGGGAGGGTTTGAGTAACATAACAGTGATGGCCATGGCCTGTTTTGCAGGTGTGTGTGATGCACACCTTGCATGTCAGGGTCATCCGCTTCTCAGAGCAACTAGCTGGGGGTAGATCTCTCTCCGCGGCAGGGCCCTCCCTCTGGAACAGCCTTCCTGCCTCACTGGAACTTGAGGGGAACCATCTCCGGTTCGGGAAGCACCTCAAGACCTTCCTCTTTGCTTCTGCTTTCTCTCTGCCTCCCCCTTGCAAAATTCTTCACTGGAACTGCACTGGATCTGCAACTGGGCCACTCTGAGTTGCCACCAGCTGGCCTATGTATTTGTTTTTTGGTCTACTTCCCCTGTACTGCACTCTCCCCTCCCCTTCCCCTTGCACTTTTCCCTTCCCCCTACCCCTGCACTTGCACAATCTAAATGACACCTGGCCTAGTAGTACTGTTGTCTGTCTTCCCTTGTTCCCCACTCCCTGCCTCATCGCACCTTGAAATACTTGTGTATAGGCCATATCATGTCATGTCATATGTGTGCCTTTTGGTCACACAGGAGAGCTTGTGTTTAAGTAGCTAGGGATGCAGACAATGTGGCACTTCCATGGCAACTATCTCAGGGTGGTAGGGTTGTGACAGTTGACTGTCTCTTTGTCATCATCGATTGTCACCTGGTATGTGCCAGGCCTGTGTGCACTCCGCAGCGGTGGGAGTTTAGGTGAAAAATGTGGCCACAAGCTGGGTCCGGGCTTCCTCGCCACGTGCCCTGTCCCCTCCCATGGGCAGCGCCTGTGCCTGTGGTTGGGGATGTGGGGGCACCACCATGTCCACCGGGACGCCCTGCCGTGTTGCAACATTGTGCAGGACACATGCTGCCACAATGATCCTGCACACTTCTGGTGGTGCATAGAGTAGCTGCCCGACAGAGCGGTCAAGGGAGCGGAAATGTGACTTGAGCACTCCGAATGTGCGCTCCACTATGCCCCTGGTTACAATATGGGCGGCGTTGTATCTTACCTGGGGTGGTGTGGTGGGGTTCCGGATTGGCGTCATCATGTGGTTGCTCAGAGGGTAGGCACTTTCCCCTGGGGAGGTGTAAATGGTTGTGATTATTGTGGTTTGTTTATTTGTGTGTGTGTGTGTGTGTGTTTGACATGCATGCATGTGCAAGGGCATTTGTACTCACCTAGGAGCCATGTGTCGCCATGCTGCCCAGCTTCTAGGCCCCGGCTCAGGGCGGACATTCTGTATATGAAACTGTCATGGGTGGAGCCAGGGTAGTTTGCATAGACAGAGGTGATGATTCCCTTTGCATCGCATACCACCTGTACATTGATGGAATGCCAGTGCTTGCGGTTTCGGTAGATGTGCTCAGTGGCCCTAGGTGGACGTCGGGCCACATGGGTGCAATCTATGGCACCGAGCACTTTGGGGAAGTATGCCACCCTGAAAAAATCCAGGACAACGGCCTGCCTTTCTGCGGGTGTTCTGGGCATGTATATGTGCCTGCGGACTGAGGGGCGCGCTGTCATGATTGCCAGTACCTGGTGTAGGCAGCGTGACTGCGTGGCCTGTGAGACCCCCCCCCACTATGGCAGTAGTCCGCTGAAATGACCCAGTGGCCAAAAAATGCAGGACATTGAGCAGCTTCTCCAAGGGGCTCAATGCTTGGGAGTAAAGGGTGGGGGATGTAAGGTCATCTTCCCACTCCCTGACCAGGTCTAGGATGATGTGGGGTGGAAACCTATACCTGCCATAGACCTGGTCGTCAGGCATCCCAAAAAGGCTTGTCTGTGGTGCGAAAATGCGTGCACTGGCTATTCTCCTCCTCCTGTCGTGTCCCACGATCAGTGCGGCGACAAATGGGGCATTCATCGTAGCTGTATATACGTGTTTGTTGTTTGCACACACTTTTATACTGTGCGCAGTGACGCTTCCGCCTGCCTTCGTGTGGCGGACGCGTTGACGCCTGTGTGCGTCTTTTGCCATGCGCGCGTTTCCCGTATTCGGATCCATGAATACGGGTTGTTTCCGAGGGTGTGGGCGTTCCGTGTAGTTCCCTGCAGTACTTCCCCAGTTACGCCTTCTTTTTCACGCGTTATTCCCCATTCCGCGTGTTACGCCCACTGTTCCGCCCACTTTGGTTGTGTGCGCCGCGCTATGTGCGCTTTTGCTGTGCACGTAGCGCACGCCATTTATGCCGGCGTGCGCCATGGCTGGATTGGGTGCACGGACAGCGGTAAACACGCGCAGCTTCTTCCTTGAATTGCACACGTGCGCGTGCGCTGCGTTTCTCGCACTTGCGCTACCTTGCGCCTGCTTGCGCATGGATTTTCGGCGCAAGTTTGTTCCATGAATCGGCCCCTTAGTATCCTCTGACCGTCACAGTCCTTACATCTAGTCAACTGCACCCTTCCTGGATTCATCAATTATCGTTGCTCTAAAATGGAAAATACTTGAACTATTGAAGGGGAAAGTAGGACTTGTATCCCTCCTAGAGATTATGTTAAAATAAACATATTTGAATGGTTGGTCACTCTGGGATTGCGGATTGCTTTCCACAGTATAAACTGTGAGAAGTTAGGAGGACTAAGAGTAATGATGATTACCATGCTAATATGCCATTGATACAGCACTTAGAAGCTGGAGGAATGCAGCATAAAGTGCTAAATGAGAACCTGACAGAAGTAAATTATTATGACAATCTTACAATAACAATCCAAGTATTTCATTGGGAGAAAAAAAGACATGAAACCCAATAATTTACACATGTTGGGAGAAATGCAGCAGAAATAGAAACTGTTCAATTAAACAATGGATGACTGAATTTAACAATGGCCAGAAGCATCTCACCCTGGACCATGGTTTTATATGGGAACAGAATAAATTGTAATTATTTGGTTTCTTGTAAATTCTAGTGAGATAGCTCAGTGGCTGGGCACCCACTGCAGACATCTATGTGAAGCTGCAGGTTTTATTCCCAATGGGGCAGACACAGCTTTTCATACTTCAGAGGTCAAAGAAACAAGTACAATTAAACTGAATTATAATAACTATAATTTAAAAAGGACAAAACAAGGTCCATTGTTGCCAACAGGAAGGAATTCTTAAAAGGAAGGTGCAATACCCAATGTGCAAGGGACACTACCAAAACACAACAGAGCTACCTCATTACCACCTGCACACCAGTTAAGCCTGAAATATTCACCAGCATTGGTGGACGGTATCCAGTTAATATGTCTAAAAAAAAATATTGTAATTCGAAATGGTCACTATAAACCTTGGTGGACAGGTTTTCATCTTCAGCATGTCTGCATACAGTTGGGGCATATGAATCTTAGACAATCTAGTGAATTTATGGACATCATCCTGAAGACTGTAAGGTAGACCTCCAGACAACCAGACAAAAGAAAACAATCCTCTGAGGAAAAAAAGCTTGGTGCACCTCTCTGCAAGGAAAACAAGATTTATTTTGTATACACAAAGGAAAAAGGTAACAGAGGATGCCGTAGAACCCAACTGCCACAGAGCTCTCTAGGAAGCAAACAGGTCATTATAAAGCACATCTATGTCACTTGTGTCGCACACAGTATACAGTAATCATCCCCCACCGTCATTGGCTACCCCCTATGTACATACTACCTGCCCCCTATATTGTCTCGACGGATTGGCTGCATTTAACCTAGTCCGGTCCCTCGACCTGTGGTCTTCTGCCCTGCCACCTTGGATTCTGCTTGCCTGATTGGCGGGCATCTAAGAATGTAACTCTTCCCATGGGCGGAATCACGTGATGTGCACCTGGTCATTGATATGAGCTCAGTGGATACTCTTGAGATCAAATTGGCCCTTCAAGAATAAAGAAGTATTTCTCATGATCCCAGACATGCCGGAGCCCCTGGCATGCCTCCCCGGTGCAAGACTGAATTTTTTGGTATAACCCATTACCCCTTGCACCTCGTAGTACAAATCACAGGACATCTCACTCTGTGCTCCCCCTCTGACAAATGCCCATGCCTGGAGCTACACCTTGGCCTTTTCAGGAGCACACTAATCAGCGAAATTGTGAAGGATTTAGGTGTTCTGTTCATGGACCTCTGGCAGTTCAAATGGAACGCCCATTATACCTGTGGGACACTAGTGACCTAAATCTGGGCTGGGTTGTTTGGCAGCTCAGAACCTTTGCCCCAGCTCCCATGGGTTTGTCCTTCAAGACAGGCGCAGCCCTACCCATGCTAAGCCATTCAAATTCCTTTCTGGTTTTGCAGGCCTGCAACACGATACAATTGTATTGGATTTACCAGGCCTCCTTTATCAGGTCCCTTGCTGGGGAAGGGGATGGGAAAGTGATTAAGGAGGAGAAAACCTTGGCTGTTAAGCCAGCGGTGTGGGCTGCACACCCTAATTCCCACTATGTGGTTTCCAGAACTTGGAATTGTAAGAAATTGTAGAGGTAAATATCAGTCTTAATGTATTCACTGGTAGAAATAATAAGATGCATCACAGCGCACCTAAAACAATGCATAAAAAGAACGCGCGAACACAAATGCGCGTATACAACTACGAATAATGTACCATGGTGCATCTGAATGTAGAAGTGGCACAGGAGGTACACCACGTATGGCTCTGGTCTCGTCCTCAATGGCAGTGGCCATGCGGGACAGAGATGTATGCAGCTGCAACCTGATGGCTCGGAGGTCTCCATGCAACACCTCACTGGATGCACGCAGGTACTCCGTGATGGCACGAGTCATCAGCTGCAACGGCTGTTCAGACCGCCTACTGCTGGATGCCTCGAGTGCAGCCAGTATTGTCCTGAGCAACCTATACTCCAACCTCAGGGCTTCCGTTTGGGCCCAACCCTCTGCAGCCAAGCACGGGCACAGATCCCTAAGGTCCGTCCGTTAGCTCCTGTTGCTGGCCAGCATGTTCAGCCTGTTTGAGCGGCATGTGGACCGCAATGCCTGCTGCTGGTGCTCCACCTGTCTAGCTGGGAGATCATGATATTTGCCACCCTATCCATGCCCTCAGCCAACATATGCTGTGAAGCAGCCTGTTGTCAAGCAACAACATACATGGACTGCTCTCACACAGTAAAGGCAGTTGATGCACGGCCACTGCATTGGTGGACCCCACGCCTGCCCTGGCCAAGGGAACTTGTCCCTTCATGTGATGGTGCTGCCTGTGGCTGCAGGACGGTATGCCTCCCCTGATCAGCTGGCCCAGGAGTCAAGACTGTGGAGCGTAGCCCTGCAGCCGTAACCACCACAGACAGATGCACCAACACAGACTGGCCCTGTGAGGGGTTTTCCCCCCTTCAGACGCTTGGGATGCAACATGATCCACTCCATGCACTCACCTGCGACATCACAGAGGCATCCATGTCTGTTTCACCACCGAGCCATAGGCTTCTTCAGAGGCTTACTAAGACTGAGTCACGTCCAGGATGGCTTGCAAAACCAGTGGATTGTCATGAGCTACCACCCCACTTCCTCCACTGGTGTTTGGTCCTGGCTCACTACCTTTTTTTTTTATTGACATAGCTGATATAAATCAACTTTACAATATCATCATATAAAAAAAGCATAATAAAATTAATTGTACACTTGACAATTATAAAAAGAAGAGAGCACATAAAAAAGACAAAATAACTCATTTTAAAACAAACGCAAAAGGACTTTCGAACACAAACCCAGATTAATATATCCAATTTTTAAATCAACTTCTAATCACAGTTAAAATAACAGTTCTTGGACAACCATCTATAATCGTAGTCCACAAACACTCACATCTACTAGACTGTTGTCTGACTTGGCATGGTCTCATTGACAGTACTTTCATTCCTCTCCTGCAATTTCAGACCACGAAGAAACGCAATGGCCCTTAATCTAGTCTGGGTGTCAATTCCAGAGGGTATTATCTTCCATAGAATTTCAGGAGTAAGGAATCAGAAAAGTTCTGTCAAATATTTAAAGTGTGTGCGTCGCTGGTCAATAAGTGCATCACACTCAGTCAGGAGTTGGCTCAGCGTTTCCTCATGATCTTGTCTCTTGCAGAAGTGACAAAAATTATCTGTGCTCTTGATAATTTTACGTAGCGCCAAAACCTGTCTTGTTGGCCACAAGTTCAGCCTCAAACAAACAAAGTCGTTTCTGTGCAGAGGTGATGGAGATTGCACCAGATAAGGCTTGGGTACACTATATTATTTTATGGCAAACAGATCAGGGTCTAAATCTTGATTCTGACAACAGGTGTCTCTAGTGTTAATCCAGTCACTCTGAAAGAGTTTTGTCTTAACTTGATTAGGATTTTGAATCAGAGTGACTAGAGAAACATTTGCAAGTGCAAGGGCATAGATGACTAACTTCCGCCACTTTAAGATGAAAGAGTCAGTTGAAGAAAGGACAAATTCAGATAGTATGCCTAACACAGAACAAGTTTGTAAAGCTATCAGACATTTTCTAAATAGAGCAACTAACTGCCACATGTACCGAGCAAACCAGGAGATCAGACCCAACTCATTACGAATCAAGGCTACTGAAGTCGAGGGTGGACGCTGCAGAATTCTTCGCCAGTATTTGCCTTCAAGCCTTGACCAAAACACTTTTGATAAGGTCAATTTTGACTCAGATGCATAGAGGAGAATAGGAGTGGTCTTCTGTCGATAATAAGCCAAGGATGGCACGATAGTAAATTTACCAAACTTTGCTTGGATTAGTGTGGTTTGATGACTAGAGGTAATAGTTTTATCTTGTAATAATTGTTGGTGAGCACAGGATCCTCTTTGATTGGTGATCAGGGTGCCCAAATAGATGTAATGTTTGACAATTTCGAGCTGGGTTCCCCGCAGAAACCATTTTGGGGTTCTCTTAATGGAGTTCTTGGGAGGAAGAAACTGCATGATCTTGGTTTTCTCTAGATTTATGGTGAGAAGATTGTCTTCAGTGTATGTGGCCAAGGCATTCAACGCTGTCTGCAAACCCTTCAGTGTTTCAGAAACAAACACAAGGTCATCGGCATACAGCAAAAACAAAACCGCTTTGTTTGCCAGTTTAGGAGGGTCAGTGAGAAGATGTAAAACAGCTCTTCCAATATCTGAAATGAAGAAGTTAAAGAGAGCCGAGGCCAAGGTATAACCTTGTCTCAGCCCTCTAAACGTTGCAATAGTTTCAGAAAGTTTTCCATCAGATGTTAGTCTCACACGTATGGTGTTCTGTGTGTGGAGGGATTCATTGAGTGACACAAGGTATGAGGGACACCCATGCAGGCACAGTTTTTGGAATAAGAGCTCCCACGAAACAGAGTCGAAGGCGGCTCTTAAATCAACAAAGGTGGCATATATTGGTTAGTTCGCGATGCGATGATGTTCTATAAGTGATGTGAGTGTTAGTGGATTCACACCAGTGCCCATGCCTGGGATAACTCCTGTTTGAAAAGGGTCCCTCTTTTGATGATCAGCTGACCATTTGTTGAAGTCATGCAAAATGAATTTGGAGAAGAGTTTGCCAGGCGCGTCCAGAAGTACAATGGGTCTGTAATTGCCAGGAAGCGAGCGATAACCCTTTTTGAAGATGGGAACGATCACTGAGGTGCGCCATGACAAAGGTATTGTGCTAGATATTATAATTTGATTGAAGACCCTAAACAAGATTTTAGACCAAAGAGGAGGATGCTGCTTGAACATCAGATTACACAGCCCGTCAGGACCCGGCGCCCATGAGTTGTTAAGTTTACTAATGAAAAACAAAATGTCCTCCTCGGAGATCACTAAACCCTCAAATATTGGCACCTCGGAGATCTGTCCATCTTGATTGAGTGATGGTTTCGCATAAAGATTAGTGAAAAACAGCACCCACTCTTTCTCATTGACCCCATTTAATTGTACTGGCTTTTGAGCAGCATTGTTGGCAATATTGATGAACGACCATCTCTGAGCAGTGTTTTTTTGTGATATAATATGCAACATGGCCTCCCCATCAGCTTGCAACATAACCATTCAGTGGGCATGAAGCCAATTCTTATAGCGGCAACAAGGTTGGAATGGTCTGAGTCTGATATAAATGCAAAAAGGAGGTGTAATCAGCTGTTGCAGTAATGCCGTCAGTCATGGTAAGCATTCTCAACATTGTTGTTAAAAGAGATTAGAGCATGTGAGTTCCATGTGAAGCGTGTTCTCACATTGTAAACCAACAAGCTCTGATAAAACGTTGATGAAACAGACTCTAGCACCTGATGATTCAGCTGCCAACTAAGATTCAACATTCCATGGTCACTGTAGATCTGAGTAAGGACCTTCCTTAAAGCTGGAGGCTGCCTCAAATGTACGAGAATCAACAAAGGCGTAGTCAATAGTAGACTCACTAGTTCCTCTTCACCATGTGACCTTAGAGGTGATGTCCCCGGGCAAAGCCCCGTTACACATTATTAACCCTCTATCATGCATCAATGACTTCCATCTTAAGCACGTGAGATTAAACCAAGGGTTATTCGCAGATAACAATTGCAGGTTCAAATCACCAATCAAAACCACACCGGTTATCTCATTCGCCTCAGCAATGGCGTTCAACAAATTCTCTAGATGAGCAAAGAATACGGCGTCAGTCATCCCTCCAGGATTCCTATACATATTAACAATGGCTACTACGCTCCCAGGAAAGGATAGTTTCACCATGAGTAAGTATAGATTAGGAGCAGCCCAAAAAAAAAGTTGCCAATTTTTGTGATTTTCTTATAGCAACTAGGAGTCCTGAGGAAGGACGACCCCGACCAGATGATTTAGCGGCATGCAATACAATGGTATGATCTTCCCAAACTGGCTGCTGAAGTAACCAGGTTTCCTGCAGAACTATGATGTCATGATCGGCAAGAAAAGCAGCACTTTGGCCCAATAAAAGAGAGAACCCACATGTGTTCCAGCTGATGAGAGAAATAGAATTATGTGCCTGTTTAACTGAGGGTTATAAATTAGGCTTGAACATTGTATCACAGAGGTCACTGTGTGAATCATGATCAATGTCATTTCTTTCTCCATGTTGTGCAGGTACTTCTTGTGATGCAGATATTACAGAATTTGAGAATTTCCCTAATCTGAGCTCGCCATTGTTGTCCATAATAAGAGGGTCACATGCCAGCACGAACCCAGGGGCAAATAACTCCATACACGCCTGCCAAAGAGCATTTCTTACTAAGTTAGAGTGTAACAATAGTCTAACTATGGAAGAGTTTCGCTCACTGATGAATTCAATTTGTTTGAAGTCAGAGGAAGTAATCTCTTTACAAATACCCAAAATGCTAGTCCTGTTCATCACATATGAGGGATAAGGACCTGAGCGACATTTAAGAATGAGACGATGGAACTTGCCCCAATGCCTTTTTTTACTGTTCAACGGGGCTGCCTTTTCCTCCCTACCATTGGGATTAACTCGCCCCACAGCTGAGCTATCATGCCCTCCTTCTCTGTCTCCTATGACAAGGCTATGCGACACTACCAGCTCTTTCCTACCAAAGTCTAAAATGCCCACCTTCGGAGCTAGTGACTTGGTAGTAAAGGTCTGGTTTACATAAAGTTCTACAGCCTTAGCAATCTGATCATCAATCTGTAGACTGACTGAATTTTGTAACCTGAGGTTAGAGGGATGATTGAGTGCAGCCTCAGAAGGATTGAAGGTAGATTTATCACCTAGGTTAGTGTGTGACATTGGTGCGCAAGAAATAGTCTTTAAGGTCTCCACTTTAGGGAAAGCATCATATTGGTGGAGGACCATCTTTTCAACTTCTCGGTTGTGCAGCCCAACAACATCATTCATTGTTTTATGACCATTAGCAGCCTGAATGTTGACCATCCCACTAGAAGCTGGACCTATGTGGCCAATATTCGACCTTAAACCACTGCCCAAGTTGGAACTCATAGTTGCCACTGGCAACTGAACAGTGACAGAGCTAGATTGGTTTAGGGTGACATATTGATTAATCGATCTCTCGATTTGCTTGCAGATGTCATCCAAAGCAGAAAATGTGTTCTGATCACGGTGGGTTTCCATAAAGGTAACTTGCTTTTTACTCTTGGTCAGCAAATTAGATTCAGATGTAATGATTTCCGACGTGGCATTTTGTTTCTCCACTGCTTTGTCGCAGGGAATGGGTGTCACGAGATCATTGAGAGGGGGAATAGCGGCCACAAGGTCATTCAGGGGGGGGGGAATTCCTCCACCTCAGAGGCCTTGTTATCAGGTTCAGTGGCAACTTGTTTTTTCCCTCACGGCTGAGCTGAAGTAGCCATATGGCCTGCTGATGTCAAATTATTTTTAGATGTTAAACTTTTGGAGTTAAAAAGACTATAGGAGACCCTTTGCTCCACATGGTCCTCAATTACAATAGAATCATGTTCTGAACCAATGGATATACTGACTGGATCAGTACCTGTATCACACACTGACACCACGTCTCTAGTCAATGGGCCCAAAGGAAGAGAGATGGTTTTAGAAGCAGATTCATTCACACAATCAGCATTATTCTGATGGCTCGCCTCACACTCTACATGCTCTCCCAGACCAATTATTTGGGAGATTTCAGGTACAGCTGAAGAAAGGGAAACAGGGTTCCGAGATGGAATAGTTTGGACTGGGATATCAGCTAAAGATGCAGGAGCAAGACCAATATTCACATCCTTCATAGCCATGCCATTCGTCTTATCGTTCACAAGGTTACACATCCACACTGCCAGTTGATCAATCTGTTTTGCTTGATCAGTAAGTTTACGTTCTAATGTTTCAAACAGTTTGGTCAATGTAATATTGGTCATATTCATTGCATTCAATGCTATTTATAGCAAGACTGATTGGGGTTGCACTATAGGTAAAGTACAAGATGCAATCTCTTCACTGTTTCTCTGTGAGGCTGGACTAATGGTGGACAGCCTAGATCGAGAAGAGTGTTCAATCTTCTCGATCTAGGCTGTCCACCATTAGAGTTGTGAAACATACTAGAGGATTTATATAGACTGTTAGACTCAGAGAATACCAAGGAAGATGACGCAATGATGGAAATATTTCCAACAATGTTTATGCTAGTGTCAATACGTTGTATGGAATGCTCTGCTGCCATATGACCAAGTGACGGCAGCGGGTCCTCCTGCAATTTGTGACCAGGCGAGGCAGATGGTGAGGATACATTTGGCAACGGTGTCGCTTCCAAATTTTGTGTTGTCAAAGATATGTGCAATGTTGGAGTATCTTCCACAGACAATAATTGTGTATCGGTGACTGTAACATTAGAAGGCACCAAAGTCAGCTCCGCCACCGGCAAGGAGCTTGCAACAGCTGTGGAAGGCTGTCCATAGGAGGAACAATGGTTGTAATTGCAAGCTTAAAAAAATATCGCCTGCACACATTTTCTTATCAGAGTTGGCAAGAGATTGATTAATCATTTTGCACTTGAGAAGATTGGCCGGTGTAGATCTAACCGGCATTGACTTCAAAGTTAGACAGGAACTAGATGTCTTGAGAGTAATAGGCATCCCTGATTTAAGGGAGTAGATTGAAAAGGGCATAAACTGCCAACTCACAGAATTGGACCTAATGCGCTAACTACTGAATAGTGTTAGTTTTCTTTTTTTTTGAAGTTGAGAACAGTTAAAGAAGGCATGCAAAAGGAGGCTAAAGACTGGTCAAAGGGCCTTGCCCCGCAATTCCAGTCACCCCCACAAACACTTAGAAAATGCAGTCAAAAAGAGGTTAGAGACTGGTCAAAGGTTCTAGCCCCGCAGTTCCAGTCATCACCACAAACACTTCGAAAATGCAGTCAAAAAGAAGTTAGAGACTGGTCAAAGGGCCTAGCCCCGCAGGTCCAGTCACCCCACAAACACTTAGAAAATGTCAAATAGAGGTTAGAGACTGGTCAAAGGGCCTAGCCCCGCAGTTCCAGTCAACCTCTCAATTGAATGATGGCGTACACTGATAAGTAAGAAAGTGGCTGTTCCAAGGGCAGGCACCACAGATGCAGAGGACCGCACAGTTAATGTGGGGTTCAAGGAACAGATGTTGTACAAAGATTCAGTTCCAAAAGCACTAGCTCCGTAAAAGATGGAAGTATTCACACAGTTCAAAAGTCAGTGCTGTGAGTCTTTTCGAGGCAAAGTGTTTATGCTTACCCTTAAAGTGGAGTCTCCCGTGCCCCGTTCACCAGGCACTGGACACAAGACACACTGCTTACACACCGTGCAGTGCTCCGTGTATGCGCAGTGTTTTCGTAGAGAAAAAAAAGAGAAATTTGCTGAAGATAGAAAGCGGACTGAAGTTCTGGCAGCAAAAATTATTCTTCCCCCCCCCACCCAAGTTTCCAAGTTCCAGCAGTATGGCAGCCTCTCCTCACAGCAACAGATGACACACTGCTTACACACCACGTCTGGCTCACTATCCTGTACCTGCTCCACCTCCTCCTATGCCTCCAGTGCCTCATCATCTGCACATAGTCAGAAAAATACATTATTAGTCATGGAAACAGCATAGACCATAGCCACCACAATGTTGACATGCAAGACATTAACCTGCCCTGTCACAATCTCACACACGTACGCAGTGTCAATGCAAGTGATGGACAGCATGAAAGAAGACATGGACATGTGTGGGAAGGGCAAAAACACGTGTTGCATGGTGCCCAGCACCTGCTCCAACCATGCAGCACCTGAATGGCATAGTCCATACACCAACATCCAGGATGTAAACACACATATGCCACATACCATAGCCTTGCCTTGATCTGCAAAATGCAGCAGATGTAACATGCATACCACTGTCACAGAGCCATGAATGAGGGATGTGACATGACATGTAGCACAAAAACTCCATACACACAAGTCCCACAAGGAGGCAAGATGCAAGGTTGCAGTGAAATGTTGAATGTGGACACACACGTCCCATGAGTTCATGTCACATCGACACCAGTCAAGTAAAAATGCACGTTAGAGGTGATCCCAGTGGATGTAAGTGGGAGTGGCCCGTGCACCACAGGTGAACGTCACACTAATCAAACACACTAACAACCCATGGGAATGCAGCGGCCAGGCGGAAGTGGAAGTGCATACAACATGTGTCAATAGCGTGAAGAGGGTTGTAGATGTACATCCAACCTCCCCCGAGTGTGGTGTATGGCGTGGATACAGTGCACGTGTAAAACTGTCATCTTAGAGGCCTGTGCCTGAGGACAGAATTTGGGCAGGTGACTAGTGCATTCCATCATTCATGTGGTAATCAGCAGTGGTGAGGAGTAGTGAAAGCACAATACATGTCCAATCACCATAAGAGGGACCTGACCTGGATAAGGATAACCTGCAGTCCAAATCAGGCACGGAGCCCATACCAGAGGGAGGCCACTTCCAAAGAGAGACCCTCACCTCAACTGATTGCAATGTGAGAAGTGATTGATCCTAAGTGAACAGTGAAGGCATGATCACAGTCCATGATAGGTAAACCAATGCGGAAGGTGGATTTGAAGTAACTGTGCCCACAGCTCCCAAATGTCCATGTAGAAATTGCACCGTGAAGGAAATCAATGGCCATACCCTCTGTGACCCAAGGCCACTATCACAGTCTTATGGAGATGCAACACCTTCCCCCAAGACAAAAGAACAACCCACACAGTCCAGCTCAGGATGAGTTGCCGAGCACAGTTAGTAGGAGCACATATATATTGCTAGAGGACTTTGCATTACCACACCACATGTATGACCAGTCCCCTGGAGACTGCGGGCCGCCGTGGGGAGGTGGGGAAAGGGAGGCCACCCTAGCGAGGTTTGGCTGGCAGGGTGAACAATCAGAGATGTCAGAGATGAGCAGAGAGAAGGACAATGTTGAGTGGCATATGGAAACAGCCCATCAGACATCACAGGTTTGATCAGGAAGAGGGCCAAGAGGTCCCGGACAGAGGGTGTAACTGGAGGATTGAGCATGTGTGCAGATTTCCATTGTCAGGGAGTGCAGCACATCGTGCATGTGCAGGCTGCAGCACAACATGTACGTGTCAGACCACCATGACATGGTGCACCCATGATAGTCATGTGAATGCATGCCGAACTGCCAGACAATCAGCACACGGCCATGATGCAACATACACATGTCCTTGACACACAGCCATCACCACTTACCAGACATTGCCTCATAATTTGGAAGGTCCCCCATGCCCTGGATCAGCTCTGCATCATTCATCTGACTAGTGATGTCCTCATGTGGAGTGAGTACTTCTTCCTCCCCTGCTGGTCCAACACCAGTCACCAGAGTGGAGGAGTAGTTGGCACCAATCTTACCTTTGGCTCGGCGCCGGAGGTCATTCCAGCGCTTCATTGCCTCAGAAACTGTTTGCCTCTCAATGCACAGGGCGCTGATGCGATCAGCGACACACTGTCAGGGGCCCATACGCTGGGCGTGCATATGAGTGCTACCTGCCCACACAAGCATGTCAGCCTCATGTTCCGGCACGTAGTCGAAGAGGATCTGGATCTTTGCACCACTGAAGCTCCTCTTCCTCACCATACGAGTCCCCTGTGCCGTGGTTCGGGACTGAGCCTGTTTGCCTACTGCCCACTTACTCTTCCTGTAGGGTTGTGCAGTCCCTGTGTGGCTGGGACCACTTGGGTCAGTAGGGGCTGGAGCACTGGTGGCCGGGGCTGAGGCATCAGTCACTGATGCTGTGAGTGTAGGTGGCCCTGCAGGCATGTGTGCCTGTGTGGTAGTGGCAGGTCTCTGCACCACACGCCTCTTGGCCTTGGTGACATGGACATGTGCCTCTTGGTCTCCCTGAGCATGGCAGGAGGACCCTGAGCCTGGGTGGCCGGCGCTGCAGCTGCCCCTGCAGCTACCGGACTCTGTTGATAGAGGGGGCAAGTCCCGCCCTGCATGGATCTGGGAACCCCAGATTCCTCTGCCACCTCCAGCACCTTGGCCCCCTTGGCTACCTCTGCCAGCTCCAGCACCTTGGCCACCTCGGCCAACTTTGCCTCCCTTCCCACCTTTTCCCCTCCCAGTCATGGCACAGATGTAACAGTGCAATGGGGGTGTGCACCAGACAATTGACCTGGGAAATTGATGTGAGTGGGCAGGGTATGTGATGTTAAATGTACATGCGTGCCCAGCAAGGCTCGGTGTGACCCCTGGTGGAAAATGGACGGGTCGCACAACACTCAGGCACCCCAAAAACAAAAAACAACTAGTACGCGACCACTTGGTAGCCCAAGTGCGATGACAAAATGTCCCGCACTACGCTGTGGCAACACAAAAAAAGCGTATGCGAGGAACACGTAGGCTACTATGAGCCAAATAATGGGGTAAGCGACACACGGGCAATCACAGAATGAAAAATGTGTGCGCGACTCACCATCTGCCTCGTAGAAAGAAAAAAACACACACGTGAGCGCGTAGGCAGCTTCCCCACCAAAACAGGAAGTACACAGAGTAGTGAGCTATTCGCGTGCGAACCCACAAAGAAGTAAAGTTCATGCATCCGTCCCCACGAAAAGCACGTACAGTGCGCTGTTGTCCTAACATGGACCTTTATCCCATACTGAACGGCAACACCCAACGTACAGCATGTGTCACGTAACTTACGTGCTTAGGGCCTTTCCTCTGATTACATGCTAACGCGCTGTTTCTGCATGTGCGGAGTCACTCTGTTTCCGGCTGGCCATGCAAAAAAACATGGAAGATCCACGCTCCTGCCTACAAGGCTATTTACCTGCTCCCAACTGCCCCGAGCTGCCTCCTACAGCCATCTGCTGCTGCAGCCCACTCTGTGTGCCTGCTGCTCACGTGCCCTGCATTTTGGTTCCTTCTCTGAAGCCCTTGCCAGTGATCATGTTGTTGTGACCATCTCTGCTGAACCTTGAAGACTTCCGACTGCCATACCACCGCTCCACATCCCAGCCCCAGGACCACCTTGCCCACCCACACCTGCCTCGGGCAGAGAGGCAGAGGGCTGTCAGCTTCTCTTCGACAGAAGTTGGCATCCTAGTGGAGCAAGTCCTGGGGCATTATGATGGCCTCTTCCCTGGACCATTGCGAGTCGACAAGGAAGGATGGAGTAAGATCTGGGTGGACATCGTGGGTGCCATCAACACGGAGGGGGCAGCACCCCGCGACTACCGACATGTCCATAATTGCTGGGAAGACTTCAGGTCCAGGACCCTCAACAAGGTCTGGCACCTCCTCAAGCCTGGTGATGATCGAGCGAGGCGCCGGGACCGGTTGACCAACAATGAGATGTAGGGTCCTGGAGCACATCGACCCAGCGCTGTACGCCCAGGTCTTGGATTTGGTGCTCCGTCTGGAGTCGACTGGTAAGTGTTCATGTGTTCTTGTCCACCATAATGCATGTGCATGTTGAGGTTTGGCTGAAGTGTGCACCTTGCCCTTATGTCTGGCATGTCTCCTGTACAGATATATGTGTGCATGTCCCTGACAGTGCTGCATGTGAGTCCATTCAGGCGTGTCCCACATCAATGGTGTCTGTGTTGCAATGCGTGATGCACACCAGCATGTTACGAGGTGCACATGTTTGCATACCTGTGTCTAGACTGGGGCATGCGAGAGGTGTGACACATGGGTGCTCACGTCACCATCATGGACATGCATGGTGTACATGTGTGTGTGTCTGAGTAGTGAGTGTGTGACTGGCCAACCCCATGGATGCATAACACATGAGCATCTCAATGTGTGATTGACTAATGCGGCACAGTTGTCCCCAAGTGCACTATGATGGGAGGTACACATGGCCTGATGCATGATTGTCAGGTGATGTGTGTGTATGTGATGTGCATGTACCATGATGCATGTGAGGTTCAGACCCTCTTCTGATGTGCTCGCAGTGTCTTGTACATGGATGTGAATGTTTGTTGCACATGGCATGTATGTTTGTGCATCTGTGTTTCTTGCACTGACCTGTGTGTTGGGGAGGGTGATGATGGTTGTGACGTTTGACAGTGCCACTCATGTGCATTTGCTTTGTATCAAGCAGACATTTTGTCGGTACACTGATGCTTGTGTTCAATGTCTCCCTATCCACAGCGACGACGGAGGAAGAGGGCGGAGTTGGTGCTGTGGAGCACCGCAGCAGGGATACCTCCGCCAGGCACTGATGCAAGGCCCAGTCGTCCTCACAGGTTATGTCATCTTCTGGGAGCGAGGAGGCTGTTGCCACGTCAAAGTCCTTGGCTGCAGCTGCTGAGGGGAGGCCCAAGAGGGTGAAGTTGGTTGTGGGCTCCTCAGCAGTGGGAGGGACAGGTGAGACCACACAGGGGCAATCCAATAAGGAAGACAGTGGAGAGTCATCCAGGTTGGTGGTGGAGGAGGAGGAGGCCACATCAGCCCAGCACATGGGACCCAGTGTGGGTGATGAGGTAGATGTTCCTGGTGCAGTACAGGGTCAGGGGCCGGAGGCAGTGCATGCCACTGTGGAGGGGCCTGTGACTGCTCCTGTCGCTGGAAATGCAACTGCACCAGTGTGCACCTGCGGGAATGCCTCAGGCCGGACCCATCCGGAGGTGGTGGATGTATCCACGGAAACAGATCTTCCACTACCTGAAGATGTGGCAATTCGTGACAGAGTGAACCTGTGCTAGCCAGTTTTGCCAGGTGTACATCCAGCATTCGTGATGATGTGCAGGCTTCCAATCGGGGGCTTGCACATCATCACGATGAGGTCTGTCGCCTCATAAACTGGCTAGCACAGTTCATGGCCACGAATGTGCTACGTGTGCTGGCCATGCTGCAACCCCCTCCTCATCTTCCTCTGCTGTGCACCAGTCATCCTTCCAGCCTTCTGGCCCAGATACCACCAGGGCCACCTGTGTACCTGTCCCAAACTCAGCAGCCAGTCTGGTGGAGACCACATCCCTGCCACATTTGGGAGTCGAAGGAGGATCATCAGAGGTGGTCACCGCAGCAACAGGACCAATGGCAATGGAGGAACTGCAGGCACCAAGCGCAGGGCACGTGCACGACAGCGCCAGGGTTGTCATCATCCCGGAGGCAGTCCCAGAGGTGCAGGCAGCAGGTTTTTCAGCAGCAGCAGGCTTGATGTAGGAGGCAACAGGACTCGGGGCCCTCAAGATCAGAGGGGCAGGTATCGGCCATCGGGCAGGTGGGAAATGTGGACCTTAAAACAAGGATGTCCTCCGTGTTGGAGCGAATGGGCCAGCAGATTGGAGCAGAGTGGCAGCAGGCACAGGGGGCACGACTCAGCATTGCCAAGGCGGAGAACACTCTGCGTCGGGCGGAGAGGCAGGCCGAGTTCCTCGAGGAGGCTCGCAGGGAGTTTGAGAGGAGCACGGTGGAGTCCCTGCGGGCCCTCGAGGTGAGAGCGCAGGCCCGCCTCAGGGAAATAGACGCAGAGTTTGATGATGCCATGGCCAAAAATGGTGAGTCGTAGGACTAGCCTGCTGCCTTTGTAAATAGTTCATTAGGAGTAGGTTTCATTTGTTTGTTTTTTTTATTTGGAGTTCATGGACTTTGCTCCACATTTTGTAAATAGTTCTTTCTTCTTGGACTTGTTATGGATGTTGTTTTATGTTTTGGGATCATAGACCCTGGAGCTTTGTATATAGTTGGACGAATATTTATTCTTTTACATTTTTGCTCACCATGGAGGAATGTTATTTTTAATGATTTCTGTTTACATTTTAAGAAGCATCATTGGACATGGACCACTTTTTGAGTTTTTCATTTTTTACATCACATTTCTTTTTGTTTTCAATTTGATTTTCATTTGGATTACATTCATGTTGATTTTAGGGGTTGTCTTCAATGTGAATCAGTGGCACAGCAAGTAGAGCGCTCGCTTTGACATCAGCCTTTCATCCTTCCGAGGTCGATAAATGAGCACCACACACCGTGGGTAATAATAAGCAGCTCTCAGATACCAGAGGGTTCATAGCGCTATATTATTATTATTATTATTTCTATTCCTTGAAATCCAAGCACTGTCTGCTCTCAATGGTTTGGTGCATGTCTCACTCTTCCTTGGCTCTGTTACATGTCCCTGCTGTTGAGCAATGTTGTTCATGTGTGTGCAAACATGCTTATGTGAATTTGTGATTCCCATGACATGGTGCATGTACTGGGGAGCAGGAGCAATGGATGGGTATTGAGGTGCACTATGGGGGGGCAGCGTGTGGTGGCATTTTAGTGGACATATGCTACATGATTGCATGTTAGGCCAATGTGTTGGGTGGGGACATGAGTCGCGGCCTGCCTGCAGGTTGCTGTCAATAATAGGGGTGGGGGGACATGAGTCGGGACCTGCCTGCAGGTTGCCGTCAATACTGGGGTTGAGGGGACATGGGTCGAGGCCTGCCTGCAGGTTGCCATCACTGCTGGGCATGGGGGGACATGGGTCAGGGCCTGCCTGCAGGTTGCTGTCACTGCTGGGGGTGGGGGGACATGAGTCGGGGCCTGCCTGCAGGTTGCAGTCACTGCTGCGGGTGGGGGGGACATGAGTCGGGGTCTGCTTTCAGGTTGCGGTCACTGCTGAGGGTGGGGGGACATGAGTCGGGTGCCTGCCTGCAGATTGCCCTCACTGCTGGGGGTGGGGGACATGAGTCGGGGCCTGCCTGCAGGTTGCCCTCACTGCTGGGGGTGGGGGACATGAGTCGGGGCCTGCCTGCAGGTTGCCATCACTGCTGGGGGTGGGGGACATGAGTCGGGGCCTGCATTCGGGGTATGGTCACGGGTAGGCTGTCTGCGGGTTATGGTCACAGGTGATGGCCCTTTCCATGCGATTTGGCTGGTGCGAGCGGGGCGGGGTATGCTCTGATTTTTCACGCGATTACGATGGAAGGGGTCTCTGTGCTGGGCAACGGATGATGCAGGGCCTTGCGCCGTATTGGGCATTTCACTGGCTTTTTCCTGCGCATAGGGTGGTGTTGGGGGGCGTTACTGGCGCTGCTTGCTGTTCATTACGCCACGACTACTGATGCCTCGGGAAATCCATGAATATGCGTTCCGTGCAATTGCTGGTTTGCACCACGGCTGGTGCACGCGTGGCGCACGCTCCTTCTCGGTGCGCGGCGCTAGTGCTGCTTCTGCACTAGATTCTATGAATCGGGCCCTCAGTTTTTCAATAAGACTAGGGTTGATGCTCATTTATTGTGATATGATGCTGTCAGTGAGAAAAGCCAGATATGTGTTTTGTTATGCTATCATGAATGCAGCATTGATATTTCCTCTACCTTTATCTGCCTTTCAGGTCACCACGCAGTTTCCCAACTGTACTTAGGAGCACAGATTAGGTTGCAGCAGCTGTTTGAAGAAATGCTTGCCCTGCTAGGAAGGGTAAGAGGGAAACATTGAACCAGGTGAGGGATTGTGCAAACACAGCCTTTGCCACATGGGGAACTTATGAGGGCCAAGGCCTGAATGACGGTTTTAGTGATTAGAATGTGCGGCAGGACTAATCACTGGGGCAGAGTTAACCAATATCGATACTAACATTAGTGAACTTCATGTGGTCGGGACACTAAACTGATAAGAGGAACTGTAGCAGCAGGATGGAAGATGGAGTGGGACATTGCCTACAAAGAGGTGCAAGCATACTTGAACAGCCAGCTCCTAATTATCAGAGGAAGATGTATTGCATAACATCTGGGCAAGAATCATCTTAACGACACAATAATTTCAGAAGTCAAGGAGGCCCAACGTACTACAAATACGGTTCGATAATTTGTTGTGATTGTTACTTTAAGTAAGAATGATAACAGATGTCAAAAAGACCTTACAAGTGTTAGAAGTTATATTTCAGAGACGAAAGCATTAGAGATAGTCCATCGCGCTGCCACCTTGTATACTCCCTACAATGTCATTTGTTCAGTTGGCAAAGATTTAGCTGAGGTTCCTTAACTCACTGCTGCTGCTGTGTTTCTGACATGTCTCGGTCTTTCTATTAGATATAGGGCCTCATTCCGAGTCCGGCACCTCACTTCCTGGTAACACCGGGCAATTACAACCCCGGCAGTCCGGGAAGTCATGCGCTGTTACGCAGAATTATATGCAGCACCCTTTGGGAACACTACACACAATTAAGACTACAAGTGACAGTACAATTTCAGCTTTGGTATAAGCCTGTACTACACAGTTATAGTGGTAGCGGTAGCGGAGCAACCAGACTTATCTCAAGAGTAAGTGAGCAGTACAAATAGTTACACAAAGGACAGCAATTACTATGATTCAGGCAAACACTGACTCGAGGTTTCTAAGTAAAAGAATATATATTTATTTACTCAACAGTTGTATAACATTTCACTATTCTAAGCAAGTAAGAAATCACAATCATAAATACACCACACCACTTCCCTTAAATTCCAGACAAGTTAAGCTCACAAAATGAAGTGGGAGCAAAATGGCACTCCAGCAATTTAAAAGGAAGGGAAAGTCAAAGTTCTTAGAAATGAGGCACAACCAACAGGTAAGTACTCAGGGCAATTGAACAAGAGAAACTACAGTGAGTAGATCAGCTAGAAAAGGCTTAGGGCCAAAGTAAATGGGTCAAAAGTCTTTTGCTCAAGATCAAACAGTTCAGGGTAATTTGCTGTAAAGTTTGTGGCACACATTCCGGACGAGGTTGGTTGGTAGAAAAGTTAGTTCAAAGAGGATAGAAGGACAAGCCCTCAGATTGGCAAAAGAGTTTAAACACTTTCACAGCGTTTGAACGAAACGGACAACCGGATTTTCACAGTACCTTAAAACGGGGAGGGAGCTGTAGCTGAGGCGGATGTTCCTGGTGGTTCCTGCAGGCTCACGGTTCCTGAAGCGACTGTCAGACTGACATGAAGTAGGAAGACTGGAGGGACCTGCGCCACCCAGGGAAGAAACCAGCAGCAGAGCAAATCAACGAATAAAAGGTCCACTCCTTAAATCCCAGGAAGAGACCTGCTTTTTATGCAGTTTTCCCCCATTCATACAGCCTGGCTGTCAATCACACAGCAGGGTGGCTGGCCTGGGAAGGCCAGTCCCCTTAGACAATCAGACAAGAGTGCGACTTGGGTTACCAAGGGAACCCATGGCAGGGGTCCGAAGATCCCTCCCTCACATCCTGCCTTGCTAAACTATCAGGTGCCTTAAGGAGGGCTTCTGTGCAGAAGCCCGCGAAAAGACAGCGAACAAAGGTTTGGCGCGCAGAGAAAAACACGAGAAAGACTTTAACAAAAAGAAATGGTAGGAAAAACCCAGCCGGAGCCAAAATTAAATGTATTTGGTAAAGCAGGTTTATGTTCGAGGCTAATATAATAGCTTAAAACAATTCCACGTTTATATAATATAATCGCGGTAGAAAAGTTAGGGCAGTTACCACTGCCACCAGCCAAGTCTTAAAATTAAGAGAGCGAAACAAGGCTCCAAGAGGGACAGACAAAAAGGGATAAGAATTAACCCTTTCTAATACTCCATATAAGATGGGGTGTACTGGGTCTGTGGTTTAAAGAGACTACATAAAGTTAATGGCAACTTTACAGGTTTCTGGGGGACAGTAGTCAGCCCCAGAAAAATGGAGTCAGTGGAAAGTCTCAAAGACAACCCTGTGCCACTGCGCTGAAGGTGCTGTGTAACACACGAAATGGTAAAAAACACACATGGCAAAACACATGGAAGAGTGGGAAAAAGGTTCACACTCTTACAAGGTGAAACAAATAAATCCTAGAAATCCAGCAAAGCTGCTGAGGGACTCAAGGGGTAAGGCAAATTAGCTATTTATGAGAATTCTCCCTAACACTCACCCCCCACACCCACCATACTAAGGGACAGGAGGATTTAATCCACTCCTGGATGAATCTCTACCTCTAGTCGGTTAAAAACATCCTAGAGAGACCATCAGCATTTTGATGGTGTCATCCTGCTCTGTGCTCAATGGTAAAATCAAACCTTTGCAGGCTGACTGACCATCTCAGATGTTTTGGGTTCTCCCCTTTCATTTGCATTAACCATTTCAAGGGTTGGTGGTCAGTTTGAATCACAAAAGTAGATCCATACAAGTATGGCCTAAACTTCTTCAAAGACCACACAATGGAAAAACATTCACACTCTATGGTTGCCCACCTTGTTTCTGGTTCCTTCAGTTTCCTACTGATGAAGCAAATCGGGTGCTCCCTACCTTTCTCATCCAGTTGACTAAGGACTGCACCTATACCTATATTGGAGGCATCTGTCTGCACAATGAAGGGTTGGTGATAATCAGGAACTCTCAGGACTTGAGCTTGTAAAGGGCTTTCTTCAGGCTTTCAAAGGCTTAAGTGCAATCCTCATTCCATCTACGGGTGTACCGAACTTTGGCTTCGAGTAAGTATTCGGTCGAATTCCGGCTGAAAAAAAGCTATTCGGCTCCAGTCGAATAGTTTCTTACTATTCGGCTCTTGCCGAATACTTTGACATTCTCATTTTAATGCAATGCAACATGAACTCAGAAAGGTAAATATAGACTTCAGTTTGCAAAACTGAATAGAATTAGACAAGACAAATTGCTATCACACAGCGGAAAAATATCTTATATTGTAATCTGCTCTTTAGGACATGTTTTGTTACAGATTCTTAGACATAAAAGGTGCTCATCTTTTATACTTAGCCTGCAACAATACAGGAAAATCTTTTCTTATGGCAAATGTTTATATGCAATGTGCACTTATTTCCGTTGGAAAAGACAAACTGAAAGAAATGTGCATAGATACTTTCAGTGCCTGTCATGTCACTTCCCATTGCATACGTCATAGTCGCCCCTTTTCTTTTTTTACGGACTTGAGTCCTGAGTTTAACATTATCTGATATTTTATCAGGAATGATAAGTTGCATATGTTTGTGTATTGGCGAGAAGGAGTGGCAAGGATAGGTGAAATGTGAGCAGCATTTGGTTGGGTGGGGTGAATATTTATGAGATGGAGTTCAGGCATTTAAGATTTCCTCTTGACTTGTGTCCTGCATGAGCCGACATGCACAATTTTATACATTTCTATGTGAGCTGGAAATAAGTTTCGAAACTAGACTGCATCGACTTTGCAACTGGATAGAGGATGCAATGCATATGATTCACAAAGGCAGTCCTTTTGCATTTGTGAAGCCTCCTACTTTAACTGGCACTGAATATGCAACAAACTTCTGTACATTTGGTCCCTTCATTTTGGTTAAATTTGCTTTTTTCTGGCATTTATACTTTAAATAAAGATGCTACATTAATTACAATGAAGAGAAATAAAAGTATTGAATGCATTTAAAATGGTGCTTTAATTGTTTTTTTAATAAGTGTGTTTTTTGAAGTTTGGAATATGATTTACTAAATAAAGCAACTAATCGGCTTCATATTCGGCTTCGACCCAATAGTTGCCAAACTATTCGGTATTTGCCCGAATAGTAGTTATGCTATTCGGTACAGCCCTAATTCCATCTAACCTTTTTAGGGAATTTTGGAGAGGAGTTCACATTCAAATGAGAAGCTATGGTCCCATAGTTCTCAATGAAATCCCTGTAGTACCCAGTGAGACCTAGGAAATCTCTCACTTGGGTTTGAGTAGTGGGGGTGGCCCAGTTTTGCACAGCTTGTACTTTGCTGGGCAATGGCCTTATCTCACCTCCTCCTACCTCATGACCAAGGTAGACCACTTTACTCTGACCAATTTGACATTTGCTTGCCTTTATGGTCAGATGCAGCTACTCAAGAGCCTGCAAAACATATTCCAGGTGATCAATATGTTCTTTCCATGTACGGCTGAACACTGCAATGTCATCCAAGTATGCCATGCAGAGGTCCTCCATCCCATTCTGAACTTGATTAACCATCCTTTGAAATGTAGCAGGTTCATTCTTTAGTCCAAAAGGCATTACCTTAAACTGGTAGAGGCCTGCTGGGGTAGAAAATGCTGTTTTCTCCTTGGCATGGTCTGTCAGTGCTATTTGCCAATGGCCTGAGGTTAGGTCAAATGTACTGAAGTACTTGGCGGAACCAAGTCTATCCACTAGTTCATTGTCCTTGGCAAAGGATGGGCATCAGTCTTAGTGACTGCATTTAGGGCTCTATAGTCTACACAGAATCTCAACTCCTTGGATCCTGCCTTTGGTACTAGAACAACTGGACTAGACCATGGACTTGTAAAGGGCTCTATAACCCCGGGATCAAGCATCTTGTTGACCTCTCCTTTGATGTGGGATCTCACATGCTCTGACATTCTGTACCCCCTGTTTTTGACAGGTAAGCAGTCACCAGTGAGAATATCAGGCTGACCCAAGAGGTCAAGCCTGGCGAAAGTGACAACAGGGAGGCAAACTGATTTAACAGAACTTTGCACTCCTCCGGTTGTTCAGAAGTCAGTTGAGAAGAGAGATTAACTCCTTCTATCTGCTCATCTAAAGGTTGGCCTCTGAGAAGGTCAGGTAGAGGTGCACCCTCCTCTTCCTCTTGAGCTTAAGCTAGAAGCAAAGCTCCTACTTCTGGCCTCGAGACATAAGCCTTTAAATGGTTGGTGTGGAAGACTCTGGAAGCCTCCTTAGGTCGGCCTAAGTCCACCAAATAGTTCACCTCTCCAAGTTTGCCCACAACCTTGAAGGGTCTTATCCATTTGTCCTGCAAGGCCTTCTGCCTTGTTGGTACCATAACTAGTACAAGCCGGTCTTGAGTAAACTCAACCATGTTGACCTTCTGGTCATGCCAATGTTTGACCAGAGCCTGATCTGCTTTCAAGTTATCACTTGCTTCTGCCATCATGTGGGACATTCTCCTCTGGAGACCTGTCACATAGTCAGTCACTCTGACTGGTTTGGGGGAAGGAGCACTCTCCAACCCCTCCTTGATCAGGGCCAATGGACCTCTGACTGGATAGCCATAGAGAAGTTCAAAGGGACGGTAACCAGCTCCCTCCTGAGGGACTTCTCTATATGCAAAGAGAAGGCATTGTAGTAGAAGGTCCCACTTTTTCTTAAGGGGTTCCTCTAAAGCACCTATCATGCTCTTCATAGTACGATTAAACCTCTCTATCAGTCCATTTGTCTGTGGATGGTAGGCTGTAGAGAACTTGTAAGTGACACCACAGTTTTCCCACATGGCTTGCATGTAGTGGGACATAAAGTTGGATCCCCTGTCGGATATCACTTCCTTAGGAAACCCTACTCTGGTAAAAATACCAAGTAGAGCCTTAGCCAGAGCCCGAGCAGTAACAGTTCTCATAGGTATGGCTTCTGGGTATCTTGTAGCATGGTCTACTACAACCAGGATAAACCTGTTCCCTGAAGATGTGGGAGGGTCGAGGGGACCGACAATGTCAATGCCCACCCTATCAAAAGGAACTCCCACCACTGGGAGAGGCACCAAGGCTACCACATACTTGGCTCCGCTCTTGCCAGAGGTTTGGCAAGTGTGGCAGCTCCTACAGAACTTGTGAGGCAGAAGACCAAGTGGAATACAGGGTCACACAGCCGCTCTCTAAAGAACCCAAACCGGGTGTGTAGGTAGTTCAAACTTTCCAAAGATTTATTCAAAGGTAGAAAAAAGTATTATTATGTTTGAAAAATGACAAACATCGAAGTTTGATTTTTCTTCAAAATGCTTTTATCAACAAAAAATTCTATCAGAGAAAAATTAGTCTCATAAAATGAGAAGTCACTAATGCTTTCTTAGTGAGGAAGAAAACGCCACTTCCATTTTTTCTATCAAACCAAAAATTGCCAATGCATTTCGGAATTACATTTCCTTCATCAGGGCAAGTCTACAGGTAATGAATGCAAGTTTGTAAATACAATTCACATAGAGAAAACGGTATATCATAATGCACAATCATAAAAATGTCAAAAAATGTAAAGGACAAACCATTCAATTGTAGTTGCAGGAGTAGGTAGTTGAATTAGGGAAATAGACAGCCATGGAGAAGAAGGAGAACAATAAGGCTCTGTATGATATGATGCGTAGAGGATAGTACAAATAAATGCTGTGGGCATTTTACCTGAGCCTGGTGAGTAGAATGGACAGGGAGTGGCGTGGTTCATGGAGTGAACAAAAGCTGCCTGATGTAAATCAGCGCAGAAATGCAGCCTTCGGTAGATAGGCTGCAAAAAAAGCACACAGGGTTGAAAACTGGTGGGATCCGTGTATGTAGACAAAGTGTCAACGTGGAATAAGCTTACCGTGTGAACCGCGAGGAGTATGAGTTCTCCTCTTGCTCACTTGCGTGTAACTGCGGATTTCGCATCGAAGCGTTGTCGAGGCAACACTTCCTTTTATTAACACGTGACCGCAACCCGGAGGGGCACGCTGTCTGAAATGCGAGGCTGCAATCAAGACTCTGGGTTTGATCTGAGCAGATTAGAACAATTTAATGGATGTAAATGGGGAATTGTGGAATACAAAAAGGTGAAAAAAAGCGGGGAGTTAGTAATGATAGAAATAGAAGAAATACTGAGCTGTAAATAATGTAGACAAAAGAGAAAACAGAAAGAAGTCGTGGAAATGAAGGTGATACAATAGAGTATAAATCCATACAATGAGTATGGTGTTTCCACTGTCCCAGGTGACGTCAAATAGGCAGCACCGCAACAACCTCTTACATCGTTTAAGCTTTCATCAGCCTCGTCTACTAAGGAATCTTCCATACAACCAACTGCTACGGGTAAAGAAAATCGTTAGCGACCCAGAGGACTGCCTAGCCCAACAACAGATGATGAAAGAAAAATTCCTGGCACAGGGCTACAAACAAGAGGAACTTGATACCGCATCGGCTAGGGTGAGCACCCTGGCACGTGAAACTCTGATATCTACTCAAAATCCTAAAAACAAGAGAGAACTCAAATCACCTGTATATCTATCCAAATTCTCGATTCAGAGCAACAAAATTAAGAAAACCATCAGTAAACACTGGGGGATCTTGAAAAACGACACCAGAGCACAGAGTCTATTTAGCGAATTACCGGTGTTTGCCTATCAACACAGCAGGAATCTGAGAGATGAATTGGTGTACACAAGACCGCACCCCAAGGAACCAACAACTCAACAAACTGGAACATTCCCTTGTCTTCACTATATAAACTGTAATTCAGTAATCAAGGGGAATGCCATTAACCATCCCAGAACAGGGAAAAGGATTCTGCTTACAAACTATGGAACTGTGATAGTACCAACATTATCTATGGCATCAAATGCCTATGTGGAAAATTCTATGTGGGCCAATCTACCAGAATGGCCAAAACAAGGTGGAACGAACACCGATCTTGCATTCGTAATGCAAATACCAACTCGGCCGTAGCATGCCACCTGGTTGAAAATGGACATAATCTGACTCAAATTAGGTTTGTGATTTTGGAAGTACTTACGAAAAACAACCCACATGAAGACTTGAACCAGCGGTTGAACCGCAGGGAGACTTTTTGGATCGACAAACTTGGCAGTTTGGCTCCCAATGGAATTAAAGAAGAGATCAATTATCACTGTTTTTTATGATCTCACAAGTTTACTGCTTTGATGAATACGTTTCAAGCTACCAATATCACCTGCTGTCTTACATCCTGTGTACCGAATCAATGTGGACCTTAAAGCTACCCTGCTGTTTTTCCTGGACACATTGTCTGGGACCCAAGGTGCCGTCTGGCGACGACACCATCCACAGCAGGGGTGTGAAATATGTTAATGCGAATGTTTAGATGCAATAATCTTTTTTTGGTAGTGATTAATCGCATTTACCAATGTCTCTGTTGTACACCCCAGGTGCCGTCCCCGGACGACACCTCCCATAATGGGTGCGCCAGCATGCTAATGTAAAAGTTTATCATTTATAACCATGTGATTGTGTTGAAATTTCCCTATAACTTCTGTACTTCTTGAATCTAGTCCCTGGTGCTGCCTATTTGTCGTCACCTGGGACAGTGGAAACACCATACACATTGTATGGATTTATACTCTATTGTATCACCTTAATTTCCATGACTTCTTTCTGTTTTCTCTTTTGTTTACATTATTTACAGCTCAGTATTTCTTCTATTTCTATCATTTCTAACTCCCCGCTTTTTTCACCTTTTTGTATTCCACAATTCCCCATTTACATCCATTAGTGCAGTAAATGGTTCTAATCTGCTCAGATCAAACCCAGAGTCTTGATTGCAGCCTCGCATTTCAGACCGCCTGCCCCTCCGGGTTGCGGTCACGTGTTAATTAAAAACGCTTCAATGCGAAATCCGCAGTTACACGCAAGTGAGCAAGAGGAGAACTCCTACTCCTCGCGGTTCACACGGTAAGCTTATTCCACGTTGTCACTTTGTCTACATACACGGATCCCACCCGTTTTCAACCCTGTATGCTTTTTTTGCAGCCTATCTATCGAAGGCTGCATTTCTGCGCTGATTTACATCAGGCAGCTTTTGTTCACTCCATGAACCACGCCACTCCCTGTCCATTCTACTCACCATGCTCCGGTAAAATGCCCACAGCATTTATTTGTACTATCCTCTACGCATATCATACAGAGCCTTATTGTTCTCCTTTTTCTCCTTGGCTGTCTATTTCCCTAATTCAACTACCTACTCCTGCAACTACAATTGAATGGTATGTCCTTTACATTTTTTGACATTTTTATGATTGTGCATTATGATATACCGTTTTCTCTATGTGAATTGTATTTATGAACTTGCATTCATTACCTGTAGACTTGCCCTGATGAAGGAAATGTAATTCCGAAATGCATTGGCAATTTTTGGTCTGGTAGAAAAAATGGAAGTGGCGTTTTCTTCCTCACTAAGAAAGCATTAGTGACTTCTCATTTTATGAGACTCATTTTTCTCTGATAGAATTTTTTGTTGATAAAAGCATTTTGAAGAAAAACCAAACTTCGATGTTTGTCATTTTTCAAACACAATAATACTTTTTTCTACCTTTGAATAAATCTTTGGAAAGTTTGAACTACCTACACACCCGGTTTGGGTTCTTTAGAGAGCGGCTGTGTGACCCTGTATTCCACTTGGTCTTCTGCCTCACATGTGTTTTGAATTTGGGTGTTTCCAAATTCGTCTCAGCCAGCTCCTTTTTCTATATTTTGACATGAACTATTTGAGCAGATTACATTTTTTTACAATAACGAACATTTGAGACACGTGGACGTATTTTAGTGGTGCACACTTACTTCGCTTCTAGCTCCTACAGAACTTGTCAACTTCTGCACCCATCTTCGGCCAGTAGAAGTAGAGAGAGAGGCTTTCCTTGGTCTTCTTGAAACTCAAGTGACCAGCCAAAGGTATCTCATGGGCTAACTGTAGGAACTGGAGTCTGTTAGCAGGGGGCACTACAATTCTTTTGCAGTCACCAGGGATAGACTCAGTCGGTTCACTGTAGAAGAGACCATATTCCCAGCTTAACCTGTGCTTTCCAATTTCTTGCCCATCACGTTGATTAGCAGCCTGTTGTTGAAGACCTTCAAGAGTAGGACACTCTCTCTGTCCTTTGCTAAAGTCTGCCCTGTTGGGTCCACCTTATGCCAGTAAAGACTGCAGCTCAGGATGTTCAACAGGGTCAAGATCTCGAACTAAGACAGTGTCTTCTTCCAGCTCTGACTCTTCAGATGCTGGTTCAACCACACAAGGTTGCACCTCACACTCTGCCTCAGAACGTGGGGTAGTCACAGGTGTGACGTTGGACAATCTGGGTGATGTCCTTGTTGGTAGCACAGGGGTGCTGTCTGACTTTTTCCTGGAAGTATTGGGTTTCCCCTTTGCCTCTGTTTTTCTAGAAATGGCAGTGAGCAACTCCTGTGGAGTGGGAGTGATAATTTCCTCTATCATCTCCTCTGGAGAGCCTCTCAAGGTTCTCTCCCTTGCAGACCTTTTGAGCTCCTGTTTCCTTTTACTGGGAGGCCTGGGAGTGCTTGACACAACTCTGAGAGTTTTAAGGTCATTACCCAACAGGACTCTCCCAGGTACTTCACTCTGCACACTAACAGATATCTTGACAGTCATATCATTGCAGTGGATGAGAGCTGGTAACTGGGGAAGCATTTGCACAGGGCCTCTAGCTAACTTGGTGAGCCATTTGCGTGCCTTAGCAACATCTTCCACCTTGTAAAATGATTCATCCACCACAGTTAGGCTGGCTCCAGTGTCTCTGATGGCAGGGGTTTCCCGACCCTTCACAAGAACACTATCTTTATAATACTCTTTAGTATTATCTGGGATGGAATTATAGACATCTAAATTCTGTTGTTCCCACAAGCCCAGGGACACTAAAGAAACACTGGCATGAGACTCTCATGGGTTCATCAGCCAGTAGGTGAAAGTTTCCACTTGCCATAGGTACTTCTTCCTCTGGGGAGAAGGCTAAGGAGACAGTGTGGACTCCTGAAGGTTTACCCTTACACCTCGGATCCCCTTTCACATGGTCAGTTGACCCACAAACATAACATTTCCCCATTTTCTTTTAATGAATGGAGGGTTGTTCTGAACTCCATCTGGTTTGGGTCCAGATGATGCACTAGCCTGATTTGGTTTCCCGTGTGGTTTACCCATATGTTGCTGTTTGTGGCCCTCTTTTGGATTGGAGGTATTAGAATTATTTTTGTTTTCTTTCTTTGACTGTTTCCCCTGATCGTTTTTCTGAGCAACCCCAGAATCCTTGTGAGTGGCCCTGTTGGCAACCCACAAGTCAGCAGCCTTAGCTAGTTTCTTTGGATCTATCTCCTTAGAATCAGCCAAGTGCTGTCTGAGCTCAGGAGAGCAGAGATCAAAAAAGACTCCAACATTACAAGATTTCTCATTCCTTCATAAGTGTTTACTCTGTAGCCCTTAATCCAACCATCCAAGTTTTTCAAACGCTCACATACCCAGGTAGCCCAAGAGGTACCATCATGCTATTTGAGGGTCCTAAACCTCTAAAGGTACTGGCAAGGGGTCTTCCCAAATCTAGCAATTAAAACCAGCTTTACACACTTATAATCCATCCTATCCACCCCCCCCAACTCCATCACAACATCAGATGCAACAGTGGGTAGCCTAGAAAAGAGCCAGGGAAGCAATTGATTCCAGGAGAGACCTTGGATACTATGATTCTATTCAAACATTGCCAACCAATCTAGAATATCAAGCTTAACCTCATGCATACCCACAATTTGTTTAGGCATACAGGGTCTCTTAGGACTGGAAGACCTAGAAGACTCTTGGAGAGAAGCATTTTCAAGAGACAATTTCTTCATTTCAAGTTCATGATTCAACTCCATTTCTCTGAGCTTAAGTTCTTGGTGTTTCTGTTCAGTTTGAGCATTTAAACGTTTGAATTCTAGTTCAAGCCTCATTTTCTCTAGAGCAATGAATTCAGGACTGAGTGTAGGGCCTGTGGGGGTTGAGGTTGCTGAGCAGGCAAGGGAGCAGAGAGACCTACATTAGGAGTCACATCTACTCCTTCCAGTTCCTCATGAATAGACATATCATCATCCTCAATACTTTCCACATTTGCTAGAGAGTCAGAAATTTCAGACCCACTCCCCAGACTTTGGTTCTTTAACAGCTTCTCAACTAATTCCTTTTTTTTGCCTTTGGCAGAGTGTTTCCTTTCTATACACATGTTTCTTAAATAATCAGCAGTGTAACTCGGGAGGGTCTCCTGGCTTTCCAAATCAGACATGATTAATGTTGCTTTTTAGTGATGTAAGCCTTGTGGTTAGTTGATCCAAGGTAATAGCAGCACTCTAAGTGTAATTACTATACTTTTATCCTCACCGCTGTACACCAGTGTTAGGCAGAATTATATGCAGTACCCTTTGGGAACACTACACACAATTAAGACTACAAGTGACAGTACAATTTCACCTTTGGTACAAGCCTGTACTACACAGTTATAGTGGTAGCATTAGCAGAGCAGCCAGACTTATCTCAAGAGTAAGTGAGCAGTACAAATAGTTACACAAGGACATCAATTACTATGATTCAGGCAAACACTGACTCAAGGTTTCTAAGTAAGAATATGCATTTATTTACTCAACAGTTGTATAACATTTCACTATTCTAAGCAAGTAAGAAATAACAATCATAAATACACCACACCACTTCCCTTAAATCCCAGACAAGTTAAGCTCACAAAATGAAGTGGGAGCAAAATGGCACTCCAGCAATTTAAAAGGGATGGAAAGTCAAAGTTATTAGAAATGAGGCACAACCAACAGGTAAGTACTCAGGGCAATTGAACAAGAGAAACTACAGTGAGTAGATCAGCTAGAAAAGGTGTAGAGCCAAAGTCAATGGGTCAAAAGTCTTTTGCTCAATATCACACAGTTCCGGGTAATTCGTGGTAAAGTTTGGGTCACAGATTCGAGACGAGGTTGGTTGGTAGAAAGGTGAGTTCAAAGAGGATAGAAGGACAAGCCCTCGGATTGGCAAGAGAGTTTAAACACTTTCACAGCAGTTGAACGAAACGGACAACTGGATTTGCACAGTACCTTAAAACGGAGAGGGAGCTGTAGCTGAGGCGGACGTTCCTGGTGGTTCCTGCAGGCTCACGGTTCCTGAAGCGACTGTCGGACTGACACGAAGTAGGAAGACTGGAGGGTCCTGTGCCACCGAGTGAAGAAACCAGCAGCAGAGCAAAACAACAAATAAAAGGTGCACTCCTTAAAACTCAAGTAGGGTCTGACCTTCCTGGCTATCCGGCCCACTGTAGCTCCGTACAGCGAATTCGACCAGAGGTGGGATCCTGGCTTGCTGTTTGGGTGAACTGGTTGGTCCCACCAGCTCAAGGGAAGAAGTTTCCTAGAGAATCTTCTCTGTCATCTGATTTGGAGATTCAGACCTGCAGCAGGGCTTCACCGGGAGGTTCAGTCGTGGTAGGGGTCCTCTTCTTCCAGTTCCTCATTGGTTCTTTCATTCCACTGGCGACTCTGCCTTTCCAGTCCCAGAGACCTGCTTTTTATGCAGTTTTCCCCCATTCATACAGCCTGGCTGTCAATCACACAGCAGGGTGGCTGGCCTGGGAAGGCCAGTCCCCTTAGCCAATCAGACAAGAGTGTGACTTGGGTTACCAAGGGAACCCATGGCAGGGGTCCGAAGATCCCTCCCTCACATCCTGCCTACCTAGACTATCAGGCGCCTTAAGGAAGGCTTCTGTGCAGAAGCCCGCGAAAAGACAGCGAACAAAGGAATCATCCCCGGTTTGGCGTGCAGAGAAAAACACGAGAAAGACTTTATCAAAAAGAAATGGCAGAAAAACCCAGCCGCAGCCAAAATAAAATGTATTTGGTCAAGCGGGTTTATGTTCAAGGCTAATATAATAGCTTAAAACAATACCACGTTTATATAATATAATTGTGGTAGAAAAGTTATGGTAGTTACCACTGCCACCAGCCAAGTCTTAAGGTGGAGGGAGCGAAACAAGGCTCCAAGAGGCATATACAAAAAGGGATAAGAATTAACCCTTTCCAATACTCCATATAAGATGGGGTGTACTGGGTCTGTGGTTTAAAGAGACTACATAAAATTAATGTCAACTTTACATGTTTCACGGGGACAGTAGTCAGCCCCAGAAAAATGGAGTCAGTAGGAAGTCTCCAAGACAACCCTGTGTCACTGCACTGAAGGTGCTGTGTCACACACACAAAATGGTAAAAACACACATGGCAAAACACATGCAAGAGTGGGAAAAAGGTTCACACTCTTACCAGGTGAAAAACATAAATCCTAAAAATCCAGCAAAGCTGCTGAGGGACTCAATAGGTAAGGGAAATTAGCCATTTATGAGAATTCTCCCTAACAGGCGCCAGCAAATTGTAAGTCTCCATGGGACCAAGGAAGCACCAGCACTGTTGTTAACGGTGCCGGTGCTTCCATAACAGTCTGCCTACCGTGGCTGCTGTGCCCGGCAGGGTCAGACCTGTCAGGCACAGCGGCTCCGGCAGGCAGACTTGTAGTTTGCTCGTCCGGAAACAACAGTGCCGGTGAGCTTACTGGCACCGTTGTTTCCGGACCGGCAAACTTATAATGAGGCCCATAATCTTTTGCGGCCGATCATATTGCCATAGAGAAAGAGGGGTGATGATATTTAATATTACTTCCAGGCTTTGGTTACAAATTGAAGGTGGGCAGATCATGTACCCTGTTCTCATGGTATAGAGGTTCCAGGAAGAGCTGATGCATTTGCAAACTGAAATTGAACTTTGTATGGCTTTACAACTTGAATACATTTCCATTGCTTTAGATTGTAGTCTAAGGGGATAGTAAAGGCCTCTCTGCATTGCCCTGGACACCATAAACAATTTCTGTGTAATAAAGTAATTGACGTTTTGAGTGAAGATGGTTGCACTGAACAAAGGAACCTGGCCCTATTCTTAAATAATAAATGAATAAACACATGAAGGTCAGTAACGAGGGAAACAATGAGGGTGGTTTATTTTTTCTTTCAGGAGCAATTGGACATTTCCCATATGAACTTCAGTTATGACTACCACTTCCCTATGATATGGTGCCACTTTACTCCTTGGTTTTTTCTCTTTGAGCAGACTTTTATTAGGCCTGCATTTTCCTTTTCTGTTGAAGGCAACGATGAACACTAAACCCATGCGCAGTAACAACGGCCAGACATGCTCATCCCTCCGGTTTTACTCAAGCAAGGACATGGGCTCACGTTCAAACGGTCTAGCCAGCCTTAACTGGTACAAATATTGGATATCTGTGACGCTGGAACCATCATGTGGCTCGTGGCGAATGCCCATCTGCCGAATCGGCAGGACCGGAAGGACATTCCCAGAAGAAATCTTAACTCTTCCTTGTAGACTACAGCCAACCAGAACTGTATCATTATTACATTTCACTTTTTTATGAACAGTAACAATGCACACAAAGGCTTATGTATTGTTCTTTTGTTCTTGGGAAGGCAAGACGAACATGCCAGAAGGCTATGAGGAGGTTGTCTTGATTCAGATGAACATGGGGCTGTAAAGATATATGGGCCTCATTATGAGACCGGTGATAGCCGTGCCGGTAAAACTGACACGGCTACCGCCGGCATCATTCTTTTTCTGGCACCCAAGAATGTGCAATTACCGGGTCATTACAGCCCCGCCAGAACCGGTAATTGTCCATTTGCGGGTGCCGGAATAAAATGCTCCCCATTCCCATTTGAGCCCCATAGTGCTGAATGGGAATGGGGAGGTCGGATGCAGTCGGTACGCCAGTCGGTACGCCCACCAGGTCAGACCTGGCGGGGGAAGGCACCCACGAACAGACCTCGTACAACGGTACTGGCAAGCTTACCGGTACCGTTGTTACCGGGCCAGCAAACTTAAAATGAGGCCCATAGTGCCTGGAATGCAAGTCAGCTTAGTTAGGCCGGGTTAGTGGGGTTGCTAGGCTGTGTTCCTTGACTTGCAAGCCAACAAATAACTCTTCTGTGTTCGCCATCTTCAGAATAAAGGACTAGGATCGAGTTCTTCCACATCTGCCAGTTTGATTACAGTCTCTGCATTATTGTTGTTTTTTTAATTGTGATTTTAGTTTAATGAATAAAACTTTTTACGCATCATGTCCGTTAAGTTAATTGATTATATTCTTCAATTAATTTCTTTCTGCTGTAGTTAATTTTGCATTGTATGTTACTTCTGTTGGATTCATAACATTTCTCAAATCATTAGTGACCATGTCCAAAAAGATGTCTATGCGATTTTCTGGAGGGAGGAAAGGAATCAAATTAGAGTTTAATTGAAAAAAAGTATCAGCTGCTTTGTCCATGTTCTCTTTAAGTGTTCTGATAGATCTTCCAGGCTCATGTTTTCATTGTCATCTAATGATAAAAGTCCTTTAGCCACTTTAAGATCGTTTATAGTCAGCTCAGTTGTAAAGTTCCAATTAGATATTTTCTTCTCCGTTGCTTTCTGAAATGAAAGAATTGTTCAATTTCAGTTTGTGGGTACGTTTAAATAAATAAACATTCATTGGACCTGGTGCTTTACTGGGAGAAAAAGCTTTGTTAAATACTGATTTATACAAATCAATCCATGATAGATTTAATACTATTTCTGGTTGGAATATCTCTCCTCCTGTCTCTGTTGATATCTTGATTTTGTTGTTACACCTTGTTCTTTCTCTTTTATTTTGGCTTGCAGGTACTTTTCCTCTTTTACCTCTTATCCTAAATGTGTTGGTTTGATACTCTGCTGTCTTGTTTTTTTGAAGGTGACTCTTTTTGTGATTTTTATCATATTGCCATTTCTGTAACATTTTATTTTGGGTAAAAAATACTTCTTCCCGCCACTCCTAAAGCACTACCTTGTGCACCATCTCCTCAAAAAGGCTGCTGCCGACCACTCCTGCCTGACTAACTACCATGCTATCTTCATTACCCACTTACTGGGCAAACTCTTGGAGAAGCTGATCATCTCCCAGCTGATCCATCACATTGAATCTGTTGATTGTCTCCACAACCACCAGTCTGGCTTCAGAGCAACCAGAGGCACGGAAAACTGCACTCCTGAACACCCGTGAAGACATCCTCTAAAATCTCGATTCCAACTCTCCCTCCGTTCTCATCATTCTTAACGTTTCCTCTGCCTTTGAAATGGTCAATCATGCCACCCTTGTAAACCAGCTCTGTGATTCCCTTGACATCACTGACCTGTCACTGGACCGGTTGACCTCCTAACTCTCTGACCGACCATCCCAGGTTCAACTGGTCCTTTTCTTTCCTCCATCACAATCTACACCTGCAGCGTCCTTCAGGGCTATACTCTCGCTGTGGCTCTTCAACCTCTACCTTGCCCCTCTAGCCTATCTGATCTCCGCCTTCTCTCCTCACTTCCAGTGTTATGCGGGTGACATGCAGCTCTCCTTCAAGCTTCTCTCCACTGCATCCTCTTCTCATGACTGAGATCCTTCTTAATGGGACCCTAGCTCCCTCCTTCCCGCTTACTCTCTGGCCACCCTCCATGGGCACCCCCTCAACCTCATGTGAGGCAAAAAGCCTTGGTGTCATCTTCTACTCCTCTCTCTCATTCTCTTCTCACATCATGGACCTTGCTAAGAAGGCCCACTTCCAGCTGCACCTCCTCAGAGGCATTCTCCCTTTCCTCACCTTCCCCCAGAAACGGAATGTCTCCAGAGCTCTGGTCATCTCTAGGCTGGACTACTGCAACAACCACTTCCTCAATCTACATAAATCCACCATTCACCCCCTTCACCTAATCCAGAATTGGACTGCAAGATTTATCCTTGGCCTCAAGCCCATGGACCACATCTCGCCAGCCCCAAAATCGCTCCTCTGGCTCCCGGTTGCTGCAAGGGTCAGCTTCGAGGCCATCTGCATCGTCCACAAGGCTGGAACCCCACTACATCCAACTCTCTCTCCCCAAATACCTCCCTGCTAGAGTCATTTGGTCTTCTAGCTCCAACTCTCTGTAGATCAGACGCTTTTCCAAGCAGAGAGTGGGGGTGGGGGTGGGGCAGATCTCTAACTTCCACAGGTGCCTCCCTCTGGAATGGCCTCCCTCAGACTTGAGCCGGATCTACTTAAGTTCCGGAAGCTTCCCAAGACCCTCATTTTGTCTTCCTCCTTCCCTCTCACCCTGTCGTACTAATGCCCCCCTCTGCCTATTTTGTTTTGACTGGCTGCTTGGTTTCTTCTGATTCTTACAGGGCACCAGGCCCTCCTCGACCAGTCTACCCCTGCAATTGGTCTCCCTTGATCCCCCCCGTAACTTGCACTTGCCCTAACGGGCTCCCTCCCCCTGTACTAGCCTGGCTGAGCCTACAGCTCTTTAAGCCCCTTCTTTCCCCTACACTCTCTGCATTTCCCTGGCACTTGTCCACCTGGCCTCCTCTTAGCACTCGCCTAACCCATGGACCTTTTTCCCCCTTCCTCCCCCACCACTGCGACCTGCACTTCCTTTCCCTCCTTAGCATTAGCGCATTACGCTCTGACTGGCACTTCCCCCACTCCCTTCTCCCTTGCACTACTTGTTATTTATTGTAAGTGCATAATCCGGATGAAACAAGGCCTGGTAGGACCATTTTGTTTTTCTTCATCCGTGACCCTCCACCCCCCCAACCTGTCTTGTTGTGCCTTGAAACTCCATTTGCTGTACAAGCGCATTATTAATACCCAATAAATAAATAAATATCAGATTGCCATTATTCCCCACTCCAAATTCCCATTGGGCATCATACCTTTGGCACCAATACCGCCATTTTTGGAGGCAATGCTACCATCCACATGTACTTGCATTTCCTGCTTATGGCTTTATAAGCCCATAATCAGGCAGACTGAGAATAAAAGACATTAGTACCCGGCACGCGCGGCTGAACATGAATACTGTGTGGTGATTGGCTCATTTGCGAGCCGTACCACACGGTATGCCCGTCCACGCCATGAGTGCCGGCTACTCTGTTCCCGGCGAGGGGCGTGGCAGCCCCTCAGCCAATGAGGAGGCTCGAAACGGGGCAATCCCTGCTCCGAGCCTCACCATGGCTGGAGGCTTCCTTCGTCCCCCACCGGGGACTCAGGTAAGATTTTTTTTTTCCCCCCAAGCCTTTCCTCCCTCCTCCCTTCCCACCCCACTTACCTTCTATCCCGTGGTTTCCGGCGGGGGACGATGGAAACCTCCAGCCGTGTGGAGACTCGGAGCGGGGCCATCCCCGCTCCAAGCCTCCACACTGCTGGAGGCTTCCATCGTTCCATCGTCCCCCGCCGGAGACCGTGGTACTTTTATTTATTTATTTTTTTCTTCCTCCCCATCCCCTCCCTTCCGCCCTCCCGACCCCCCTTATTTTTTCTTTTGTTTGATCTTGGAAGCGAACGCGCTGGGAACACTTCTGTTCCCAGCGCGTCCGCTCTCGGTGGCCGCAGCCATGGAAAGGGAAAACGGACTACGTTTTCCCTTTCCATGGCGGGGGCCATTTTTTTTGCCTTTTATTTTTTTTTCTGTTCCAAAACGTGTTTCGGGCACCGAAAAAAATGCCATTAGCACCCCGATCCAACGGGCCGGGGTACGAATGGCAATAAGACCCTCGGCGGCGGGCCAATACCACCGCAGGTAATGCCCGGGGGCTTGGTTATAACTACGGCCCCGGGCATTACCTGGGGCGGTATTGGCCAGCCGCCGAGGGTCTTATTGCCACAGTAATGGCATTATTGCTGTTCTCATTTACGCCTGGACTCGTAATGAGGCACTTTGACTCTCTAGTTCATATTGTAGGTCTTTTGACTTTTATCCAGCATTTAACAACGACAAAGATTGCTTAATCGCAGGCTTGGTCCCGCTGCTTTGCCGTCAAGTTATTATACAGAGAGGTTTACAAACTTTTCGCATTGAACATTTTCGCTGTCAAGGAGAGAGACATATGTGGCCTCATTTCCTCGGTACAACAGCAGATTTCCTCATTCCTCACTGCTCTGCGTTCACCCGTCATCACAAGGCATGCATATATCTATTTTAAATGCTTCACTTGTTGTCTCCGGTTAATTATAAATCTATAATGCTCCAGATGCAGTTGTTATGCCGCCCCTGCTTTGAGTCTTGTTGTCACATAAATTTTAAAGGCAGCCATGCAGGAGATTTTTCTAATTGGACTGAGTTGATGTCGGGCTAAACGGCTCCTTGGAGGTGCACTTTTCATTGCCCTGATTTTGAAATGAGTTTGTGGAAACACAGTGGAAACACAATGCCGCAGGAGGTAAATTATTGCAAACCAAGACGGATTGCATGTGTACAAGGTGCTAAATTTAATAAGCAGACATCAGAAAGGTTTTAGTTTTCTATTTACTGTTAAATAAACTCCGAGACTGTAGATATTTACAAAGCAGGGCCAGAGGATGTCTTGTCAACATACACAAAGCTCCTCGCAAATGTTACCTCTCTAACAATGTGGGCACCTATCATTTCAAATAAGCAACATGTCAGTGGTTAAGATGGCGGTGGGCACATTTGGCCCCACTTGCATTGCCACAAATGATGTCCGGTTCAATTAATGAAACACTACCATTCCAGTTTCTTAGAGGCGGTACAGAAATACATCACAGTAGGCAGCAATCGGCCCTGTTTTCTTATACCGAATTGTGGTTAAACTTTAGGCTGAATGTTTCAGGAGTCACTTTAATCTTCCTTCCTCAATGGCACATTACAAACTGTTGCCCTCTGAAACACCTCAGGTCCAGAGAAGCCCACTTTACTGTCCAGTTTTTGTGTCAAGACAAAATGGCCGCACATTAGGCATGAACTAAAAGAATACTGCATTACTTATATATGAAAATATGTTGGCTCTCTTTCATCAAATTTAGATACATGTTAATTTGAATAATGAATACCTGGATTTACCATCGGGGTGGACAGGAGGTCGTCTAGGAAGGATATTATGATTATAACTTTTATTTTATAACATGCTTAATACAAACAAGTGGTTTCTAAGCGCAGGATCGGGATTCAAACCTGTGCTGTGCTGCGTTGTCTTTGTTCCAAGACAAACACGTTACACCGGATCTATCCTTCACCCCTAACATTCCAGGGGGGCAGGGGGAAAGGAAGGAAGGAAGGAAGGAAGGAAGGAAGGAAGGAAGGAAGGAAGGAAGGAAGGAAGGAAGGAAGGAAGGAAGGAAGGAAGGAAGGAAGGAAGGAAGGAAGGAAGGAAGGAAGGAAGGAAGGAAGGAAGGAAGGAAGGAAGGAAGGAAGGAAGGAAGGAAGGAAGGAAGGAAGGAAGGAAGGAAGGAAGGAAGGAAGGAAGGAAGGAAGGAAGGAAGGAAGGAAGGAAGGTTGCTTGATGGGCTCTGCCCCTTAAGATGACTTTCAGCTTTGATATGGGACTTTGGGTCGGTTAGTACCTCCCCATGGGCGGTCTTCTCTCTGTTTGCCACACTCTACTCCCATCCTCAGGGAGGACTTCCTTACCTGTGAGTTCTTAGGTGTATATTTCTGGACACCTTATGCTGTGGATGGTTAACTGCCCAAGTTTTCTGTCTTAATTCTAGTCCTCCACCTTCCCCCTTCTTCCCACTGTTGTTTTGGATATGATATATGCACCAGCGCAAGGGGAGCCGAGCATGCAGGAGTGACCTCCACTGCGGCACCACACTTCAAGGATTCCTTTAATGAAACAGGATCTTGTGTCTTGTGGTAGGGCACAACCTATATGTCAACCCTGGAAATATCCTAAACGTAAGAGAAAATATAGGCTTACCGAATATTACTGAGATTTGTATTTCTTCCATTTTATTGAATTATCTTTTCGTTTTTGCCTCATCCTAGAGAGTCTTCGTTCTGCCAAATACGAGGCAGGGTGGCAAGGCAGCACAAATATGCATGAATTATTTTCCAAGAATTAGACCTCAATTATATTTTCTAATGAAGCCTTCCCTAGAGAGTCAAGCACACTATGAAAAAACAGTTTGTCTCCTTGGCATATGCAGACGGTTTGTATGTTCAGCTATTGATCATCTTCATCATTCTTGTTCGACCTCCCCTTCTGGGATTGAAGCGGTTGAGATATAAAAGGTCATCGCCGCCAAGTATTCATGCATCTCAGAACCAAGAATGGCAGTGGTACTGTGGGCATCAGTTAGCGCTCTAGTGGGAGGAGCAAGAGGTATATGCATACAGCGTCCCCTCACCAGCTAATGCGGAGCCAGGTGATGGTCCGAGCCAGGCTGATTGCATAATACTAATAGGGCTAAGAGTAGACAATGGAGCCGTCCTGTCTTCAGGGTCATTTTTAGTTTGGCTGTTCTCTCTTTGAACAAGAACAAAAGTGCAGGTATACAGATCAGTTTTTCACTTATTTCAATTTAAACTGTTAATGTGTTCCCTTTCACTCACCCTAGTAGAAAGAACACTCTGCCCCTCCATGGTGTAGTCGCACTAGGTTGCGGTGGTGTAACGCCTATCTAAAAGGGAATAGAAACAATCTCGTCCTACTACTACAATGGAATGATTATATAAAAAAACATAAAAACACAATCGGGAGTGTATATCTCGTGTGTATATAACAGATAGGACAGGCAGTTCACGTGGGAATTGCTTTTAACTGGTAGAGTACCTATAACTTTTTATTCACCCTCCGTGAGGTGTGCTTGTCCCTTCCGTTCAATAGATTGCATGAAGCAGTATAAAATAGAGTAGTTACCTCTCTAGAGCCGTGTTAGTCATGGTACTTAATGTGGAAATTAATTATTTGTTCATTAATTGCACATGCTCATAATATTACTTATTGTGTTACTCAAATCATAGTTGACAAAAAAGACATGATGAGTACAGATTGAACCTAGTGTCCTATCTTAGTTAATGGAGCTGTTCTGCAGCTACTTTGAGTAATGCGACGGGCATAACCGGTTTACCGGTCCTGTCTGGTCGCAAAAGTGTATTAGTGTGTAATACCAAGCACTCCCTCCTTTTCTACCACTCCTGCTCTTCTGGTGATGCACGTCCCTACAGCTCAATTATTTGTTGGATGGGTAAGGTGTTGAAGCCTTCTTTCAATACCATTCTGCGCGCTCATGTCTATTTATTAGGTGGTATATCGAATTCAGATATTTCAGAAATATATGCTGCTTTTTCGGATTCTGTGTCAGCGGGTTTGTTGCTGTGAGAAATTAAGTCTCCCCCTCTAGTGTGGGCTGCGCACTTCACCACAGCAATTGCTGATGGGAGCTGTAGTACGTCTATGAGCCTGTCCAAGAAGGGTGCGTACTTCACTGGCGTACCATCAGTGCGTAGAAAACCCTGCCTTTTAAGGGTGCATGCTTCATTGGCTTGCCATCAGCACGTAGAAATCGCTGCCTTTTCCATAGTGACAGTCCTGTGTGTACTGTTGACGTCACATAGGCTGAGTCAGAATACACTGTGATTTCCTCATCCTCAAGTATTTCTATTGCTACAATAAGTGCTACTTATTGTGCTGCTCATGCTGACAAATGTAAAGGTAATATCCCACACACCACTACTTCAAAGTTGCCATTCAGTTTCAATTTTACTAGTGCTGTCCCTGTGTGCCTCTCCCCTGAATTCTGATCAATTGATGAGGAATCATCAAAGTAGAGTATTTCTCCCCCTCCAAGGGCATTTTCTCTGACATGGGGTATATCGTCATGATACTCTGTGTATTTGGTGCAGTCATGCACGTAATTTCCTTCTTCCACTGGTTCTGTTATGAATGTTGCTGGGTTCACTACTCTGCATCTGACTATTTTGATTGCTGGGTTTGAAATGATCACGTCATACCCTGATGCTCTCTGCATGGTTAATGTGCTCTTGGGCTTCTCAAGAATGGTGAACAGGGCATGCTCCACATACAATATGACTTCACAGCCCATTGCGATATTAGCTGACTACTCAATTGCAAAGGCTGCTGCAGCCAACTGTTGTTCACAGGGATAATGGCCTTTCATCACTGGATCTAGGAAACCACTGTAATATGCTAATAGCTTGTGCTCCAAAGTGTTTTTTTCTGTGTGAAGACTACTGTCACTAACACCCCATTCAAGTCTCAGTAAAAACAGGTAAAATTCCACACTGTGATCAGGGATCCCTAACACGGGTACTGTGCTTATTGCTCTCTTTAATTCATTGAATGCTCCTATCGTTTCACCTATCCAGGCTACTTTGCTGTCATCTCTCTGAGCTTCTTCGAGTCCCTTTAAAAATGGCCTGATGTATGTGCTGTAATCCAAGAACCATGCCATACAGTAGTTGCAAATGCCTAGGAATTGTTGCATTTCCTTCACTGTCTTTGTGTGCAGTGCTTCTGCTCTTTCGGGGGTCACTTTCCTGCCTTCCTGGGAGATTAACTGCCCAATGTACAAGACCTCCCCCTGGCAATACTGCAATTTTGTCTTGTCTACTTTGTATCCCTTATCTGCCAAGACTGTTATCAGCTTTATTGAGTATATCCTGCACTGTTCTTCTGTCTCACTGCACACCAGAATGTCATCCATGTACTGAATTACTGTGCTATCAAGGTGCACATTTCCTAAATCCATTTGGAGGACACTGGTATCCCTTTGTGCTGTCTGACCAAACAATCCTAATGCAAATTTCATGTAATGAATCCCTGAAGACGAGCACACTCTCCTGATCCGTAAATTAGATGGTCATATTGAGTTTACTCATCATGTACCTTCCCATTATGTTGACTGGAGTCTGGCGGGAGTATAATAGTGGCATGGTGTGGTCATGGTCTTCGATAGTAATGGGCAATTTGTCAATAAATGGAAACAAATTTGTAATCCCAGAAAAGCCTTGTGCATTCATGGCAACGTCTGACATTGGGTATCTCCCCTCCATAACACAGGATCTGGTTACCCCTGTATCTACAAGGAAGGAAAATGTCTTGTCACCAATGGTCACGCTGACTTGTGGCTCCTCTCGCAGGTCAGGTGTAATGGATAGGATTGAACACATCAGGTCAGCCTGTGGGCTGTCCTATTGTGGGTATAGATTCATCCCTGTCCCGGTGAAAGGATTCACTCTACTACAGTCACGTTCCCTATTCTGAGTGTGGGTGCCTGCACTCCGGTACCTGCGTTCCATGTAGCCACGGTATTCTGTTGTACTAGTGTTTGCCATTGCTGGCTGTAGTGCTTGTGGTACTGGCTGCATTTACGTTACATATGTCTGGTACTGTGTGTGATCTTAGGAATAATAGTCTGGTGGCTTTGTACTATATGGTGGAGGATTGGTTGTCCCCCTTCTTGGGTTTTGCCAATTCTGTTGCATCCCTCCCCCACTTCTACATACCGGAGCTATGAGTTAAATGTTCTCACATGTCCAACATTGCTGCAGTGGTCTTGTAATAGTATTTCCCCTTTCTGGAAAATCTCCTCCCGTCATTGGCTGTGTGTCTTGTGTAACCATTCCCTCTCCACTTGTCAACAGGGCTCCTTAAATTGAAAGGTTTGATAGTTTTTTTCTGAAATAACTTCGCATCGTCTAGCTTTCCTGAATTTTCTTTCTGCTTTTCTCTTGTAACAACCGACAATGGTGAACTATAGACAATTGAATCTCTGGCCATGCCAAAGCCATTACCACTCATTTCTTCAATTGCCTCTGCACTGGCTCGGGTAATCCTGTTTAAAACAAACCTCCCAGGTGTTCCAGAGGGACACTGGAATAGACGGAGGACTCAGTCAATGGCAAGTTCAAACTGCGGTTTATTACAGACAAAAGCAACAGGGATCAGCTTCTTGGTGTTTAGTCCAAGCTGTCCATACAGGTGTCTCTAATCATAGCCTGTGGCTCTTCATCCACGCATTGATAGATCTGTATGTCCATTGGTCGGTATGGCTGGCTGAGGGGATACCTCTCAATGTACTTGTCAATCATGGGTCCATTGGGAATTCGTCCAAAATAGAATGTGTGATTGCAGTGTTTTCTGGCCTTCTTCCTTGTCATGAATTTACTTGGAGGGGGGTGGTGGCAGGCTTCCCCATCCCACGTCCGTCCCTCCTCTGGTCGACCTGTTGACCACATCCTTATAAGACAGTCCTTTTGCTCTTGGCTGCCATATCTTTGTTATTCCTCTGAGGTGCCCATAGTACGTTGTGTGGTCATCGAATGACCAGTTCATGTAACAGCACACTTCTTCGGGGTTACACCAAACCCACTTTCCTTCATAGTACTTTGCATCAAATGGGTTGTCCAGCTTCATTTCTCCCAGTGGGAACAGTTCATATTGTGCTATTCTTTCTTTTATCTTGTTCATTTCTGCCACAATCTCGTCCCATGCTCCTCCTATATTCACATCCTTCAGGACCTGCATCCCAATAGCTTCCTCCACTGTTTTCTTGCACCTTACCATGCAGATTATGATTCCACATATCAATGTGGCCGCCAGCACCAGTGCTCCCATTATCACTTTTAGTCCATCTGCCAGCCATGATAACATCCATGAGCATATGTATGAGCATATGTACGCTATCCATCTCTGGTCCTTTCCTGTCCCCCTAGCTTCTTCTTCCATTTTGGCATGCATCTGTGCTAGTTGCGCCACTGCATCTGATAGTGTTCCGTTATATTCATTGTTGGCAGGTATGAATGTGCAACAGGAACTCCCTATCTTTGCACAAACTCCTCCTTCTCTAGCTGTGAGGAGGTCCAGAACATATCTATTCTAGAGCTCCACCAATCTTATTGTTCTGAGCTCCTCCTTTATTGCGTTGAACCCACTCACTGTGGAATTAATAGTCACCATCAGTTCCGAGCACGTGATCCTGCTGAAGAGCCTGGGGTCTGCTGCAATTTCATCTAATGTTGTCTCTGATGCTTCTGAGAAGTAATTTCCTCCTCTCTTTACTCTGCTCAATCTTGCTGGCTTCGCTGCCTTCTCTGCCTTGGCTGTTGGTGCCACCTCAATCGATCTCTTCTTCCTTTTGTTAATGTCCATCTTTTGGAACTCATCGAGCTTCACATCCTTCTTTGGCACGACCAACAAAGGCATGTTGATGTGTACCAATGAGCAAACTCCTCCCCAGTTGGGTGGCAGCTTCTCATATTCTTTCAATCCGCACGCACAGTAGTGGTCCATCAGTATTGCGGTTCCTGCCTTCATAGCTGCGTGTTGTTCAATGCTTCTGCATTCAACATTCTCGCCAACTTCAACTTCCCCATTATTCTGATTTGTATTTTGTTCCCCATTATTCTAATAGCACAGTGCTGGTGTCTTCAGGGGTATTATCTGCATTGGTCCAGCTTCATTTGTGCTTTGCTTCCCTGCACTCTATCCTTCCATCCATCTTCTGTGCACACTTGGTGATACACTAGTATCTGTGGTCTTTCCCAGCAACCTGGCTCTCCTGTCTCCTTCACTCTTGTCCATTGACATGGTAGTTCCTTCAGGGTAATAGTATTTGTTTCTCCTTTGTCAGGCCCATCAGTTATGTACTGTATAGCTTTATCTAGCTGCCAATAATTGTTCATCATGTCTAATGTCTTTATGTAATTATCTTCATACAGGAACGTTGCTCTGGACATCCACCTTAATGACGATGTCTTCCCTTGGAACCTTCCCTGAGTTGTCACCATCGATAGGTACATTAAGCATTGTGCTCTTGCTGCTGGTATTTCAGTTGCTATGAACATTCTTGAGGCACTCATGGCATAGGGGATTAAGGAGCAGGCATAACAGCTCTCCCCGGTGTTTCCTTTCCTACTTTAGTGATGTGTTTGTACCAGAAGTTATTAGACACTCGAGCAGTGTCGGTGAGATACATGTCTACCCCTTTCATGTCTGTGTCAACACTGCACTTACCCCTCCATACCTTATCAGCAGTGTTCTCCTGTCCACCTGACATTGTCGTTCCACCTGCTTGGGTTGGGGAAATGTTAGTAGAGGGTACAGCGGTAGCACTAGCAACGCAATTAATTTTCCAAAATATGAATATAATAAACACTGTTAGGAATAAGTAAGACCAACACAACCATCACATTTTTTAATATGTAATTCATTTTCACTTATGCTGCTTGATCCTTGCAGCTTGAAGATATCGTTGCCCACCTGAAATGCGCAAAGAAATGCATTATTTTGTTAGTATTGTAAATGCTTGTAAGCCTGCGGACCAAATAATCCCTTATGGCGAATGCAAACACTTCTTCCCACACTTTTCCTACTGATGGGTCTCTCGGCGTGGCGAGGACAGGAGGATTGCCATGCTCAAGCTGTGGTTATGTCTGGGCCAAATACCCCATAAAGGCAAGATAATACACTCTGGGGGATCGGGCTTGGTATCTGCTGGGTTTCCGCACAATATGGACACATTGATTTGAGAAAGTATTTGGGTGATGGGCAGAGAGCAGCATGGACAAACAGTAACAGTTACATTGGCTTTCATGTTTGTTATGTACGGAAAAGAAAAATAACAAACAGACACTGTGCCCTAATATATGTCCACAAGGAGTCTGGTTTCTACTTCTGCTGCTCGTGAGCACATGACCATTGGATGTCCTCCTCTCGGTCGTGTTAGTCTCCTAGGTGCTGAACGTTGGCCCTGTCGGTCAAAGTGGCCTTGTTCCCAGGCAAAGCCGCTGCTTTGTAGGGCTTGACATCAGCCAAGTGGTTCCAGACCAGCTTCCCCTCGAGTTTGACAGCACGTCGGCCACTTTCTTCATGACGTGCGGACCCTTGAACATTGATGCATTCCAGTGCCGGATGAAGTTTCTAAGGAGGATAATGTCCCCACTCTGACAGGGTTTTAAAATTCAGAGACTTCTGGTGCACTATCGCAGTTGCTCTCTTCGCTGTCTTTGGGGCCTCCTGGTGCCGTCGTATCTGGCGAGAGATAAAAGAAGCGCTAGCCACCAAAGAAGTAACATAGTCATGCATCTCTTGCGCTAACACATCTGCACTATTCTCACAATCCTTCAGTGCTCTTCTGGGAGGAACCAGAGGGAGATGCATGTGCCATCCCATCACCAGCTTATGGGGAGTTAAATGGTGGTTGGACCCAGGCTTATTCTGCAGTGCAAACAATGCGAGTGGTAAGCAGAGCAGCCAATTCTTTTTTGTACTCTGCTGTGTCTTGGCTATACACTCTTTCAGTAGCCATTCAGCTGTTCAAAAACCCCATTTTCTTGCAGGTGGTACGCGCAGGCAAACTTGTGTTGAATTCCCAACAATATTGTCATGTGCTGGAACATTTCATTGGCGAAGTGAAGCCATTGTCAGACTGCAGGACCTCACACACATCCCATCTTGGGAACACTTCCCTGATCGGGAATTTAGCCGCTCTAAGGGCCTGCCTCAATCCACCTGGAGAATGGGCATACAACCACATTCATATAGCTGTATCCTTGACAAACCTGGATCATATCTACATAATCCACATATAAATGCTGGAATGGGCCTACTGGCCTCGTTATGGCTCCTCTCACAATTCTCAGAGTATGCCCTGATGTAAACTGCTGGCAAATCAATCAATTGCTCACAAATTCAGCCACGTGTTTTGCCAAATTAGGACACAACCATGATTTTCCAATGCGTGCAGCAATGACCTCCTTCCCCTTGTGTGTTGGATAGTGCAATTGTGTCACTGCAGTGTTCAATTATGCTAGTGTCATTACCACCCTTCCTGTGGTATCCTGCTGCAATAGGGCATCAGTCGGAGACATTGTGCATCCCCTCCTTGTCCACAGTTCCTTCTCTTCCTTGGGTGCAGCTCCCTGCAACTCCATGATCTGTGCTTCTGGCAGTACGTTGTACCCCTTCATGAGTACCATATTTCTGATGCACTCTCGTGCATTTGGAGCGCCTCCTAGTTCCCATGGCTCCCCAAAATATGCTGCACACTATGCCTCAGAATCTGCTGCTTTGTTTCCTCTTGAAACTGGATCTTCCCCTTTCATGTGTGCTTGGCATTTCACTATTGCTATCTGTCTTGGATAAGCAATTACTTCAATCAATCTGCCCAGTTACAGTGCATGTTGTACTGGAGTCCCGTCTGCCCTTCTGAACCCTCTCCTGAGCCATCGTGACAGTAGAGAGTGGACTGTTGATGTCACATAGGTGGAGTTGGAGTTGATTGTCACCTCCTTCTCTATGCTGTGTTCCAGTGGTGCTAATATTAGGGCCTCTAGTTCTGTTGCTTGAGCTGAGTAATGGGAGGGTAGTCGCGCACTGGCTACTACTTCACATGTCCTGTCTTCCTTCAGTCTTACTACTGCAGTTCCTGTATGCCTGACCCCATCTGTCTGATCAATTGTTGAGGACAAGTCAATGTAGAGCACGTCTCCCCCCTCAAGTGCATCCCCCTCTACCTTGCGCATGTCACTGAACATCTCTTTGTTTGCTGTACAGAAGTGTGCATAGTCTCCTACCTGTAGGGCATCTGCTAGAAATTTTGCTGGGTTGACAATTCTGCATCTCACTATCTTCAGTTCTACATTTGATAGTATCACACCGTACCCTGATGCTCTTTGTGTAGTCAGTGTGTTCTTTGGCTTCTGCAGTATTGCAACAAGGGCGTGCTCCATGGTTACTACTGCTGACTATTCCACTGCAAATGTGGCAGCTGCCAAATCTTGTTCACACTGATAGTGTCCTCTCATTACTGGGTCGAGTTTCCCACTGTAGTAAGCTATTGGCTTGTGTCCCATGCTGTCTTTTGTGTCAGTACTTCCTTCATCACAAAGATAATAGGAACAATTCCTTTTTGTAGTCTGGCATCCCTAGCAATGGTGCTGTGTGTATTGGTTCCTTCAGTTCCTCAAATGCCTCAGTCATCTCAGTGGTCCATGTCAGTGTTTTGTTTCCTTTCTGCACTTCCTTCAGAGCACCCAATAGTGGCCCTGTGTATGTGCTGCAAAGACCCATGCTTTGCAATAGTTACTTAACCCTAAGAACTGTTGCATTTCCCTCACTGTCCTGGGCTTAGGTGTCTTGCAAATTGTCTCTGCTCTCTCAGGGGTGAGCTGTCGGCTATTTTGGGATACCATCTGTCACATGTATAGCACCTCCTTCTGACAGTACTGTAACTTGTCCTTGTCCCCTTGTCAGCTAATGCAGTCAGCAGGTGTACTGAGTACTCCCTACACTGATCTTCTGTCGTGTTGCAAATCAAAATGTCATCTACATATTGTAAAACTGTGCTTTCCATCTGTATATTGCTCAAATCCATCTGTATCACTCTGTTGAAGATAGATGGTGACTCGCAGTACCCTTGTGGGAGACAAGTATGTTTCCACTTCTGGTTTCTATACATAAAGCTGGAGTCTGGGTGTAGTGGTACAGAGAAGAATGCATTCTTCAAGTCAATGACTGTGAAGCAGGCAGCTTCTGCCAGAATGCTGCACAAAATTATTTCTGGGTTTGCAACTAAAGGATATTCTGCTTCTACAATGTGGTTAAGCGGTCTTAAATCCTGTATGAAATGCCATGACCTACCTTTCGCTTTCCTCACAGGATACACTGCAGTATTGCATGGGGAATCTGATGGTACAAGGGTGCCTCTGTCAATCAGGGCTGTGATTGTCTCATAAATGCCCTCATCTGCCTCTTTGGTTAGGGGTTACTATTGCTCCTGGCTTCAGCTTGACTTTCGCTTCCCTGAGCTCTTAATGTGACTCACATCATAGGGACTCGTGGTCCATATGGTGCTCGGTACCATGGCCATATCCTCCTCCCAGAATGGTGGTGGCGCCTTCAGCACTATTGCCATCCTCTGTGGTACCACCCTGTAGTGTATCTGTAACCAGTAAGTCACACTCATCTCGAACACCATCTCTATTTCCAATTTACTGTGTTCAAACTGCACCCTTCTGCTACTGCAATCACTGCTCTCCATGCCCGTCCTGTGTCATCCATTCTGTGCACTGCAATACAATCCTCTCTTGCGACCACTGCCACTATTTCTATTGGCACTATGGTTCCCTCTTCCTCGTACATTGGTAGCTCAGGCCTGAATAGGTACTCGTTTGGAACTCGCCACATCTTCCCTGCAATTCCTGGAAGCCATGCAATGGCAATGTCAGTTCCGTAATGGAACATTTCTGCATCCACTTGCACCTCCCTCTGTACCTTGTGTCTGCAATAGGCTTGTACAATCTGTCTTACATTGAGTATGTATATTCCTGGTGTAGAGCACTCTATTCCCTTGTCCGTGAATGAGATGGTCATGTTCAGTCTGCTCATAATGTCTTGTCCCAGTATGTTTACAGGTGTCTGTCATAAGTAAAGTAAAGGCAGGTATAGACTGTGATCTCCTATAGAAAGTGAGATGTTGTCTGTGAAAGGAACCACTTCTAGAGCCCCAGAGAATCCTTGAGTGTTCATGGCATCGCCTGTCAATATAAATGCTCCTTCTGTAATGTAGGCCCTAGTCACCCCTGTGTCAACAAGAAATGAAAACATTTTGCCCCCTATCGCCACCCCTATTCGAGGTTCCTCCGCAGGGTTGGGTGTGATCAACAGGGTGGGACACATCAAGTTTGTCTGTGGGCTATCCTATTGAGTGTACAGGGACATCTCATTTCCTGTAAAGGGGTTGTTTCCTACCATGGTAACTCCTCCCAGTTATCTGACGGGACTGTCGCCATTGAGTCCACGTGTGCCGCTGCGTCATTGTTCTGTATCTGTGCTAATTGCTGTGTATTCCCTTGAATCTGCGGTGCTTGTACATAATGCGGTGCTGGCATCTGTGGTGCCTGCATTTGTGCTTGTGGGACTTGTACTTTTGCTAGTGGCATCTGTTGATGTGTGCCCTGCATCTGTCCTTGGTGTTGTTGGTCCTGTGCATAGTAATTGTCCTTGTCCCCTTGATAGGGCTGTTGGCCCTGCGCTTCCCAATTCTGCTGCATCCCCCTGTGCCTACACACTCTTGGAATGTGTCCTAACTGTCCACAGGTCCAACACTGTGAGGCTCCCTCCCTTGCCCTTGGAAACCCACCGAGAAATCCCCTGGGTTCTCATCAGTTGTTCAACTTTACTTGCATCTTTCATCGCAATGTTCGTTCCAGCGCTCGCCATAAAATGTTGCTGCTTGCAACCTTGGCTTCAACACACCGGACTTGTATCGGTCTCCCCAACTCACCGGCTGTGTTGATTTCACTGATGCTGCTTTGTTCTTGGAGCCAAGAACGGTACGACAGTGGCTGCTGCTTCTGCCTGCCTTGATTAATGACGCAGGAGGGCCCCTCAGTATCTCCGACACACAATGCAGGATTCTTCAGCCTGGTTTCCTGGTCTTACGCTTTCTAATCTCAAGTGTTCTTGAAAGCAATGGTTTCTTGGCAGAAAGGTCAAGGGAATTTCCCTCCTTGCGATACCCTCCTGTTGTGCCGTCTTTCTTCTCTCGTTCAGCTGCCGTCCTAAAACTGCTGTTTCCTTGTGTTCTTTGCCTCGCTCAGAGTGTGTGTTCGTGTCTACCTTTTCTTCCTGTGGGGAAGCTTAATTGAAGTCAGGTGTGTGTGATGGTCAGTAATTGCCTGACCTCGCCTGACCATTGTGTTGGGACACGTCAGGTATACTACTAGGGTGTTAGTCTGTTTTCTCCCATAGCAGGCTGTCCGGGTGAAAGTGTTTGTGTTGGAAAAGATGGGGGTAGAGTTCCTATGTATCCTACCTGGTGGGATGGAGTAAAGGTATTACACGGAAGGGAATGCCGCATCTTGCCATCCAGTGTCCCACTCCCCAAACACCCCTCACCCAGGTGATCCTCCCGCACTGGTGCACCCCCAGTAACTGGATCCAAAAGTGATGGCAGTGTCCTGGCCACATGGATGACAGATTCCCGTGGACTAGTGGGTGAGACACTGTCTGGTTTCTCACAGAGGGCAGGTGGGTGGTGGTGCACTGCTATGTGGAACACCAAGAAATATACAGGTGTATAATATGGAATAGCCTGGAACTTGAAACATGCAGAAGTGCCCTCAGGGGTCTGTTGAACGTGCCTGGTTCGGGCACTCTGCCGTAGTTGAGTTTTGTACACAGCGTTCTCGAAGAAATGGACATGGCTCACCTCTGGCTTGCTCTGGAGAGTATTCCAACCGATGTTTAAGTAAGGATTAAGTCAGCTCGCTGTATTGCATTGTGTAATGGCATGAGAACGGAATGTGTAAATTAAGCACAGGCACCTTAATTTTAAATCTGAAACCAAGGGAAGGGAAGGGTTTGAGTCATATTAGGCCTGGGCACTATTCATCCAGTTACGGAACATCTCCCTTAAACTAGCAACATTTACAGCGAAATGGTCCAGATCCAATGACTGTAGCTGCAAGGCATGTGGTGCACCTAGGGAAACCCTAATCCATTTCCTTCTTTTTTGTCCAATATATATGGATTTAAGGAATTGTTATCTATTGCCTTTATTTAGAAGTAGGACTGTTAGATTCACTGCTACGGCTATTCAATTATGTAAACAATATGAGGACTTAAATGCAGTACACTTCGTTTCAAAGTATGTTATTAGGGCTTGGCTACGCAGGCCACGATTATTAACCCCAGCATGAATTTATTCTCAAAGATTTTAGGTGTTCCAATGCTTTCCTCTTTTTTTATGTACTTATTTTATCGGCTTCGTCCCATTGTATTTATATATTTATTTATTATTGTGTTTGGATATATGTATGTGACAATGAAATGCTTTTATGGTGACTACAACCGAATAAAGTTATGTTTAACACAACACACCATGCGATACCGACCCACCTCCGCCAATTAATTAACCGGCTGGCCTAAAAGAGAAGTGCTATGTTCCTCTGGGGCAGGGATTTTAACTACATTTGTGACCCAGTCCTGGATAGGTCGATCTCTGCATGAAGCGGGCCCTCACCAGCATCAGTGGCCCTTAATGCAGTATTGAGGAAGCTATCGCTGGTGGCTATCTGGAGGAAGTTGAATGCGGACAAGCAGGGGTATTTCTATTACTTTGCCCCTCACAGACTGTATACTAGAACCGACTATCTGTTTGAACACTTGGCTGAATTCTTAAGCAGAGAATATATGGGGCCCTCTGTTTCAGACCACTCTCCACTGATGGGGTTTTGGGTCAACAGGGGGCCCAGGTCTGTGGCCCCACTGTAGCTCATGTCAGATGAGTTGCTGAGGGATGATGCCTTCAGAGGTCGGGAGGAGGATTTCCTTGTTGCTTTGCTGGAAACTAACATGGGTATTGTTGACAGTTGGGGATAGTGTGGGAGACCCTGAAAGTGGTAACAAAAGGGAAAGTAATTGCTGGTGCGGAGGGGGATTAGGCGATCACTTCGGGAAGACTTGGGGGCTTTAGAAGACCAGATTTGCACGTAGAATCAGATATAGTTTCAGGCTCCTTGTAGAGGCTGAACATTTCTTGCTGCAGACCCAATCTGCGGAGGCATGGGAAAGACTCTGCTGATTTAACTACTCAGTACACGTGGCACATGTGCATGACGAAGGAGACAAATCAGGGAGGTTATTAGCATGGCTGTGCAAGACCAAGCAGCCCAGGTGTGCGATCACACTGTTACATGAGTGTGGCAACCCTTGACGATCTCAGGCAGCAATCAATTATATTTTTAGTACCTTCTATAGCAATCTATATAAGCATGACACACCAGTTAATCCTGAGGAGTTGCTCTCAGCACTCTCCCAAATTTAGTTGCCAGGGCTCACTACTGAACAAGCTACCGCACTAGAGCTGCTTTTGATGGAGGACAAGTTAAGTGGAGTGATCGCGTCCTTGGCGACCGGTAAGATGCCGGGGGTCGTCAGACTACCCGTAGAGTTTTATAAATCATAGGGGCGCACCCATACCCCTGTTTTAATGAAAGTGTATGAAGAAGCCTATGAAAAGGACTTGCTCCCACCTAGTATGCGAGAGATGTTGGTGTTCTCCATTCCGAACCCTAGGAAATCTGCAGAACATTGTGAGTCATACCTGCCTCTGGCAATTTTAAACTAGGACATTAAAATATTAACTGCACTGCTGGCTGGGTGGGTGACTTTGTAAGGTAATTGGCACCTTAATACATGAGGATCAAAAAGGATGTGTGCCCAGACAGAGAACTGCCTTGAATCTTCGCTGTTTGCAGCACATAATTGACCAGACTAATCCCCAGGATGTAGTGTATGCAGTGGCGTCTCTAGACGCTATTAAGGCATTCAACTCTTTACTGGCAATGGATGTGTGCAGCGTTACGGGGCTTTGGCATTGGAGAGGGCTTTATTTGCTGAGTTAGGTTACTGTATACACAACCGGTGGGCAGGGTGAATAAATGGAGGCAAGTGGCAGGCTCATGGGACATACACAGAGGGACCCGTCAGGGGTGCCCGTTGTCACACATGCTTTATATATTAGCACTGGTACCCCTGGCAGTGTATTTGAGGCAGGAATTCTCTAAGGCCGGAGTCAAGGTTGGGGGATCTAGGCTGCTTGTTTCTCTTTAAGCTGATGATGTTCTACAGTACCTGTATGAGCTGGAACATAATTTACCCATCAAAGATGATTCCACTAGGCTGTCCGGGATTTCCTTCAGTAAACAGAAGTCATGTCTCTTCCCTCTAGCCGGACTACGAAGATATGATGTTAGAGACTTGCCGGAATTGGGGCTGCGATGGGAGGTACACACTTTCAAGTATTTAGGTATACATATAGCACACTAGCCAGAGGACATGCATGCCAGAAATAAGGTTACAGCGGTAGAGGGGGTGAGACGGTCCATGAAATTATGGGGCAGACTGCCACTATCTCTTATGGGATGGGTAGCTCTAGTGAAAATTATAATATTGCCACCCCTGCTTTATGCTTTTGCAAATTTACTTTATGACACTATGCTCAGGGGATTTCTCTGGGGTCATGGGAGGCAGACGATTGTGTTGATTCCCCTGTGCATGAGATGCCAGGATGGGGATGTGCAGCTCTTGTGTTTAGAACTTTAGTACCTTGCTGGTGTTACGTGATATAAGTGGGACCCGATTAAGTGCTTGCTGGGCGCTTACCCCAGGCCGGGCAAATATAGGCATGCGATCAAATGTATGGACATAGCATGTGTCTTGGAAAAAAGATGTATAGCAATGTCTTGAAAGCTAAAGAAGGGGCCACAGTACTATTTATGGTATAATGGTATTGTGGTATATATGGTATTATGGTTAAGGAGTGCTGCAGCGACAATTGCTTGGTATAAGAGAGATGGTGCTAGGGAGCCTTCAAAGAGCGTTGAGGCATGGATTGCACTCGTTCTTGCGATGTTGCACCCATCAGATGACAGACCTCCATGAACACTTGATTGTGGCCTTTGTTGAACTATGCTTTAATAAGCTTTTTTCTTTTGCTAATGAGTGGCATTCATCTTTACCTGTAGACCCCATTTGACTTAGTGATCTTAAACCTGTGAGGGCCACCTGTGAAAGGCTCCCTTGCAGGCACAAACTTGCACCCACTCAAGCTGCGGACAACCAACTTAATATTTAAGAGTCCAGCGCTACACGACTTGGTTTAGCCCAAATCAGTTCATTAACACATATTTAGAAAAGCCTATTGACAAGGTGTCTTCTGCACTATCCTTTCAGTCCTGTACAACACCCTCCCCGTGGCCCAGTTTATTGAGCTGAAATCACAAGCTCCCCAGTCAAAGGAAGGGTTATGGACGAAGAGGGGGTGCTCCCTCTTGCCTAAAGACCTCATATGGAGACACGTTATTTCAGGAAAACCAGTCATACCCTGAGAATTGTCTACAGTCGCTCTCGAGAAGTTGCCCTTTCCTGCACACGTCCAAAGACTACATTGCTGCAGATTTTGTAAGAGAAATGGTTAATTCCAAATCTCCAAGAGCTTGTTGCTGATTTCATATCAAATTGTATTACTTGCCAAGGGTAAGCCACAGGTCGTGCCATTGTGCCACCAACACATCGACTATGCGAATACGTTAGCAGGTGCAGTAACTTTAGTTATCTAATTTTTGTGATTTGCCCATTCTCACGATGGATCGAAGCAGGTCTCTGTGTTTACTCTGATGCTAAATCTGTAGCAACATTTTGGTAGTGAAGTAGTTCATTGGTGAAGGATTTAGGATGTCATCAGGTCTGACAACAGAACTCATTTTTTTCAATTAACTGTTTAAGTAAGTATACTTTTTGTTGGGTATTAAGCATACATTAAGCACTGTTTATCAAACAGGGGCTAATGGAATTGTGGAGCACATCAATGGTTTATTGAAACAGAGACTTGCAAACATTTTTGTGACACACTGCATAAGAGTTGGCAAGAGCCGCGCCAGGATCCAAAGGGAAAAAAGCGCATGCAAAGGTCCTTTTACTCTTTAATTTAAAAAAACATTGCAGGCACAAGCAGAGCGTCTGGGATAATGGTAAAACCCTGCTAAAGGGTAAGAGGTCCTCCGCTCTATGCCCTGACACCGCTTCAGCCAGGGCCTTTATGCTGGCACTCCCCTGATAAGCAGGCGAGTGCCTGTAAGTATTGCCACCTCCTAGGTGGCCATCTCATCACCTCTGGGCCCCGGGCACGTTTGCTGACTAGTGCTCTCCATAGCTGGGGAGCACCCTAAATGTGTTTTTATGCCTCCTTGGGCCCACATTTAAATTAACGGCACCAGCCTCTTGCAGGTGGCCGACCTGAGCTTCCTGGGCCTCATCGGGTTGACGTGGCCCAGGTGGAGTAAGTAGTCTGGGGCCCACAAGCTGCAAGTGAGTACTGGGCTGCATCTTGTCTAGCAGCCCAACCCAAGTACGACTTTGGGGTCTCCATCCTTGCTGATGCTGCCTGCTGATACCAGCTGCCGTCATCTGCCACAGAAGAGCCACCACAGGAGAGCACAGACAGAGAGGAACTTTGAGAGCAGCAGCCAGAGACCTTGAGGCAGCCCTCACCAGGTTGTCTGGCAAGTAAGCTCTTTTTAAATTGTTTTTTAATACAGTGCACTGTATAGACTTAGTATATGTTTTTAAAGACTCTTTTGCATTTTTAATATTCAAAGGTCTCTTTATATTTTTTCTTTTTATTCTTTAGTTACGCAGTTGTTAGCTTTAGTGTAATCTTTATAGTGTCTTGTGTTTGCCCCTTTTATACAAAAAATCCACAAACCCTGCTAGTGTACTGGAAAAGTATATAAGTACGCTTTTAGTAACTAAAAAGAACTGCACACCAGAGTTCCCTTTGTCCGCCTCTCCTTTTGTGCTCCAATTACTCCAACTTTGTGTTTTCTCCTTAGGTGTATTGGGGGAAACTGCCTGTCCTAACCTCTTGATCTTTCCTACCCTTACCATCTTCCGAGTGAGGAACTGGTGTGATCTTGAACCCAGGAGAGCGGGGTTTGGAGACAGGTAAGAGGCAGGTCAAGTTAGAAGTGAAGGGTTAAGCTGTATATTGTGTGCATGCCTACATCTGACTCCCAATAAGGTGCGTTGGAAGATCCCCCCCTCTACATTTTTTCGAGGCACTCCTGGGATCACCTCTGGTGTGCGTATACCCTCCCTATCCGACCTACTTACCTTATACCTACCCTTTTCCCTTCCTGGAGTAGTGTATAGTTTGCTAGCATAGGTTTCTGTTTGGGATTGGTATATAGCATTATAATCACTGTGTTTTGATTTTAACGGATTTGCCACCTTATCTAACAGGTACCATCCTCATGGATCGGCTTCAGTTGGCCAGCTGGGCTGAGGTTGAGGGAACTAAGCCTGACCATTGCTTTATCATAGGTGACGTCCCTTGGAACACACCTCTACACCAGGTGCTCAGGTTGACAGAGTCCCTAGAGTCCCTCACAGGCCAGGTTAAATGCCTGGGTAAAGCCTGTGGCCTAGCAGGAACCAGTAGCCTAGTCTGCTATGGGCCTAAGGAAGTCGATGCTGAAATATTTCCCCTTACCATCCATGGGGGAGACCCAATAGTGTCCTATCCTCTTCGGGCATTGAACACATGGTCTGGGTTGCAGGCTAGTGCTCCAGTCACACCACTTGTGCTTAGCCCAAATCCTGCCTTGCCCAGTGATGCGCCCTGTCATCCTGCAGGGCCCAGTGTAGATGCCATCATGGCTGCGGCCGTAAGCACCCCTATCTTACCAGGGCCTAGAGCGTGTGCCAGTGCTACACCAGAGGATAGAGGCACCAAACTGATTGCTTCCTCCATGGCAGATGCTTTCAAGGATGTGTTACACAAGCCCATCACAACACCATCTGAGCATGGCCCCTATGTCTGCCTGAGACCCTTTTCAAAGGAGAAACCAACACTGAGGGGTGAAGAGGAATTTCAACTTTGGGTGGACCATACCAACCAGATGATACACAACTGGAGAGCTACTGGGAGAAGAGGCATTGCGTCATTGAGAGTCTACACGGTCCTGCATTGAGAGTCATCCAAGAACTCCATGCCACGCATCCAAACCTCAGAGCGAAGGACATCATGTACACGCTGGATGCAGTGTTTGGAGCCACAAAGTCCGGTGCAGAGCTGATGGTGAATTACTACGCCACCTGCCTCCAACAGGCTGAGTGTCTCTCCGAATATCTGGCCTGGGCTGAGTCGATTGTTTAGCTGGCTTTGCTATGGAAGGGGATTGAGCCGAACAGCCTGAACCTGCTCAGGCTGCAACAGCTCATGCGCAGAGCCAAATCACAGACGCTGTTACTTCTGCAGATACAACTCTGAAAATGCACCCAGAAACTACCACCCTTTGATGAACTGGTCAGAGAGGTGTATAATCTGAACAGCGAGATGGAGGATGCAGTGTACAGTTTACTCAGTCAACTTGTGTCTCTATACACTGTCCTGGAGTATGATCTGAGACATCAAGTGGAGAAGTTGTGCCAAACCATCCAGGCAATGCAGATGCAGAGTGTGCAGTCCAAGCCACCGCCTGTAATGTCATCCAGGCCACCAGAGCAAAGAAGAGGCTCTACAGAACCATCCTGAGAGACAAAACATCTGCTCTTCCAGCACGCTCACCCGTGACATCCCCATTCCCATTTGAGCCCCATAGGGCTCAATGGGAATGGGGAGCATGCTAACAACGGGCCCGTTAATGACAGGCCCGTTGTTAGCATGCTGGCCCCCTCGCGGGACCCGCTAAGGACGTCTGGTAAAACCAGATGTCCAGAAAGGGTCCCGCAAGGGTACCTCGTAATAGGGCAGTATGGGTGCATCTGTACTCCCCCCAAAGCATGGCCCCTGAGGAGGATATAGATGAGTACCTGACTAATATACCTACGACGCTCTTGTCCCCCTCGGCCAGGGATGCTTTAGAAACCTCAATCACCAAGCTGAAATAACAGAAGCCATTAAAACACTCCCTAACGGCAAGGCACCAGGCTCTGATGCCCTCGGGGCTGAGTTCTACAAAGAATTTGCAGGACTCCTGGTGCCCAGACTACACGCTGTTTGGTCAGACACCTTGGAAGTGGGCGAGCTCCCCGAGACCACCAGGGAAGTGATTACCACCCTGCTACTCAACCCAGAGAAGTGTCCTGAAGAATGCAGCTCTTACAGGTCGCTTTCACTGATAAACACGGATGCGAAGATTTTCGCTAAGATCCTAGCCTTGTGGTTGACCTCGCTAATGCCATACATGGTTCAAGAAGACCAGGCAGGCTTCATATCGGGCAGGTCCACAGCGACAAATATTTGCTGCTGTTACAACATACTAGCCACAATCCCAAAGAACACACAAGGGGTCGCACTGGCATTGGACATGCAGAAGGCCTTCAATACCGTTTACTGGCCATTTTTGTTCCGATTCCTATACAATTACGGATTCTGACACAATTTCATAAAGTGGGGCAAGGTGCTGTACACGTTACCATATGCAAGGTTTAACGTCAACTGCATGCTATCGGCAATATTAAGACTGATGGGAGGTACGAGACAGGGATGTCCGCTATCCCCCCTATTATTTGCTCTGGTAATAGAACCATTAGCTGACCTATTGAGGGCCAGATACAGTAAACTGGGGCTCCATTTGGCAGGTAAAGTGGAGATCATCACATTATACGCTGAAGATATACTGTTATATTTAAAGAATCCTGACCGTAATTTGGGTAAGGTATTAGAAGCTGTAAAAAGTTTTGGGGAATACTGTGGTCTTAAACTAAACTCTGCTAAATCTGAAATATTCCCTCTTACTGAATCCACTACCAAACCTACTGAACTTCACAGTCTACTCTGGATTCCCGTTCATTTCAAATACCTGGGGGTACAGGTGGCGAGAACAGCGCAGCTAGTCCGTACGTTGAACTACGATATATTGGCGGTGACTCTCTGCAACAAAATGGAGCAGTGGAGATCCCTACCGATCTCGCTGATGGGCAAACTTGCCCTGGTCAAGATGATAATTTTACCGAAACTCTTCTATTTATTCAGCACTGTCCTGGTGTGGCCTGGTAGGTCTTTCTTTTTTAAAATCCAAGGGGCATGCACAACACTAGTGTGGAACGGTCAACCTGGAGCGAGCTGGCAGGTTCTCAATAATCCGTACTCCCAGGGCGGACTAGCAGCACCAGATTTCGAAATGTATTACTTAGAGGTACAGGCCAACTATACATCACAATGGGTAACCACTTACCTTTGCTCACATCACATGGCCACTGACACACAAGTGAAAAACTCGGTAAAACTCCTCCATAAAGCGGTGGTAACACGTCCCAGACGTCATAACACTCACGCTAGACCACGAGATAGCCAAACACTGGGGGAGCAGAGGCATGAATCAATTTGGAGACTTTTTTCCGGATAACAAATTCATGACATAGGAAAAGGCCAGAGGGATGGTGGGAGACATGCCACGACAAAATATGTATTATATATGCATGAGATCAGCCATTGCAAAGGTGTGGAGAGTGTCCCAGCGGAACCGGCAATCCATCTTGGTCTGGGACACATGTTCACAGCAGGGTTGGTTAAAACATCGGCTTTATATATGCACTATATAAGATTATAACAACAACCAGACCACAGATAACCCAGGGAGCCAAAGAGAAGTGAGAGTGTGACCTAGGGCACAACATCACTGATGGGCAATGAATGCAAATTTGCGGATTGACCAAAAATATATCCTGTAATGCATGATAAAATAACACACAGGACACACTATACACCAGCCAAATTGAAACATATATTCCCCTCTACGGATAGTAAATGGCCCAGATGTGGGAGTGAAGAAGCAGGTACCATCCACATGTTCTGGGAGTGCACCCGGCTAACCCAATACTGGACCGATGTATGTGATGCACTAGATGCTATGTCAGATCATCCTATTGAGAGGACCCCAACTGTGTACATATTGGGTGCAGTGGGGTAGATGAACCCACCGTGGTGCAAGTTACTGAACCGCAGGCTGCTGCTGGCAAAGCGGGCAATACTGATGAAATGGAAAAACAGTGAGCCGCCCACCAAGAATGACTGGGACAGGGGCATGCTATGGGCAAATGACTGCGAGGAAATGTATGCCAAACTATTGCCCTACACAACTTGCCCCAGATACATTTGGGGCAGATACAAAAAGAACCTCGCAGATAAAATGTGGTATAAGAAGAAGACACAAATGTAACATGAATCAAGTATATAGACACCTTGAAGACGTAATGATGTTACACAAAATGTATAAGATTGTAAGAATGTCATTTTAATGTATCTGTGCAAGTTAAAATAAATATATATATATATATATATATATATATATATATTTTAAATGGCCTATGCTAACAAAACCTAATGCCTGCCCTATGTCTTGTACAAAAAGTGTATAAAGGAGAAATGTATGTAAAGGAAAAATCAGTGTTCAAAAGAATAAATATGGCTGAAACAGCTTTCCTCCCCATGTTATAGCATACAGAGTAAGGCACTTCCTGTAGGCAGGATGACACTCTCTGGCTCAGGTTTTTAACACAATAAACAGTTCCAAAACGTGGCCCAGCCTTCCACATTAAAGTCTCTCTTTCCAGACTTCCAAATAATGTTTCAACAAAAAGTTAATGTAGGCCCCCCTCTGTCTGGCTCAGACTTCTTCAAAACACAGTTCATGTGTGTGTCAAGACTCATGGATCGCGTGAAGTATGTATACCTCTGTCCCTAAGCAACCAACAGTGAGATATAAGAAACTCGCTGTTCGAGGATTAGGGCGACAGGTGGCAGGAACAGGAACACTGGGTCCTCCGAGTGGCTGCTGTAAAGAAATGGGCAGGTCAGGTGAAGTATGGAACAAGCCACGTGCAATCTGCTGGCAACAGAAGAACAATGAGGGCACCTACCAGGAATTGGAATGCAGGCCGTTTCTTGGGAGGAAAGGTGAATGAAAGCAAGGTGTTTCAGATGGTGTCCCTTCTCCTTCAGTGGGCTAAAGCTGCAGTAACAGGGAGAACGCCTGGTGGTAAAGGCAGACACTTTGTAAGCTCACTGGGAGCCCCTGAGGATCAGGAAGAGTCACTATGGTTGGGACTGAGAGATAGGACTCAGCAAGATTCCGGGTACAGGATTCAAAAGGTGTAAGTCCAGACTGATGGTACAATAATGGAAGATCCAGAGGCAGTCCGTAATTCAAGTCCGAGGCCATGATCAAGGGAAGTCAAGAATCGAAGCAACGCAGCAGACAAAGAAAAGGCAGAAGAATAATCCAGTAGACGTAGTCCGAAGTCAAGAAACAGAGTAACACAGTTCAAAAACACGAAACGCCAAGTAACTACAGCTGAAAAGCGATGTCCGGCGTTCACTGCAGCGGTTTTAAGGTGTTTCTACGGATACCAGGTCACGTGATCCTGACGCATGCATCACATGACTGGTTCCACAGTTCGTTGCCAGGGAAGCATGACTAGTAGATGGGCCTGAAGAAGTCTGGGACGCCACGTCACGTGCTTGTTGTTTTTGTAATGGCCTCCATTTCTCAGGTTGTGTTGCCATGGAAACGCAGGTTATTTTTGGGCATGCGGATAATCGCCATGCAAGCTGCCAGTTATGAAATAGGCGATACAATCTGGGCCAGCGTTTCTGTTGCATGCCTGTATGCCGGGAAGTCAATGAAACAAACCCCTGATGCTACAGTGAGGGAACAGGAAGTCCAAACATGGGTGATGCCTGGGGCCTAGAGTGTGTACCAGAGGGAGCCTGGGATTGTGATTGCATGAGTGAGGGAGTCTGGGACTGTGATTGCATGACAGTTGGGCCCCCTCTGTCTGGTACAGACCTTTCACAACAAAGTTCACATAGGTCCCCCTCTGTCGGGTTCAGATCTCTTCAGAACAAAGTTCAACAAAACTTACAAGGGGGCTCCCTTCCCCAAGCCTATTACACTTCGGGTCTCCCTCTGTCGGGCTCAGACCGCTTTCGGATGTCTAAGATTTTCGAATGTCTCTGGCTTTCTTTACAGACCTCCGCAGGACCACTTTGACTAAATGTTGAAGGTTCAACTTTCACTCTCCACTTCTCTAGGAGATAATTTTGCTTATTTCGCTTTTGCAGTTAATTCACTTCATTGTTACAAACAATGCACCTTTCACAGAATCCTGAGATTGGGCTACTTCCTTTCGCCGGTCCACTCCATTACTCAGTACCACTGATTTCACAGCTGTCCTTACTTCAAAGTACATTCGCAGGTCGGTCTTTCTTTACGTCTCATCCACATGCATGCAGCCTTCACATGTGATATAATGATGCCACTTCAAACTTTCTTTACCACACACCGGTCTCTCAGATCGCTTGCCAACACACCGGCTGTGTGTGTTTCTTTCTTGGTTTTACGATTTCCAATTCAAGAGTCAAGGTTAGTACCACAGGGTTGGCCTCACCTCCCCAACTCTCCCGGGAGGGTCACTGGCATCCATGAAATACAATGCAGCCTTCTGATGTGAGATCTGGCCTTCTCCATGTGTCTTTCCCAGCCTGTCAGAGGCAACAACCTCCAGTAGGGAACTCTTGGGATTTTTGACTCGCAGCTCTCTTCCCTTGGTCGTCGCTCTGCTCCAGTAGGTTTGCCTTTGTCCCAGAAGTTCTGCTCGTACCCGTGTTCCGCCTTGCTCAGAGTGTGTCTCCAGGTTCTGCTTTTTATCTGTGTGAAGAGAGCTAATTGGTATCAGGTGTATGCACTTAAAGTCAAGCGCCGGACTTTGCCTGAACCAATTAATGGCACATGTCCAGTACCATGTATGAGAGTTAATCTTGTTACTCTCAGTCACCCTCTTCCTCGGCCCAGTGTTTGTGTAAAAAGGGGGAGGGGAGTTGGGACCTCAGAGAATCCAAAAAAATAGGATGGGTTAGATTAACAACAACGGGGGGAATACTGTGTCTCATCTTCGGCTGCCCACTCCCTGAAGACACCTCACCCAGGTGATTCTCTCACACTGTCCCACCCCCAGGGTCTGGATCCAAAGGCGATGGCCGTGCCTTGGCCACCTGAGAGAGAGATCCCCAGGGGCTAGCAGGTGAGACACCCTCTGGCTTCTCACACCACCAACAACAGTCTCCTAATAAGGTGCTTAGGAAGATTACCCCGCTACAGGTGGGTTTTCCCCTGTTGTTTAATTTGCTCTGTATCAATACTTAAAATTGCCTTGTGAAACCTAGGCCTTTCTCCCTCTATTCAGGATTCTCTAACTTAGGTGGGTTTTCCCTGTTGTTTAATTTGCACTGCATCAATACTTAAAATTGCATTGTGAAACCTAGGCCTTTCTCCCTCTATCCAGGTTTCTCAAACTTAGGTGGGTTTTCCCCTGTTGTTTAATTTGCTCTGGATCAATACTTAAAATTGAATTGTGAAACCTAGGCTTTTCTCCCTCTATCCAGAATTCTCAAACTTAGGTGGGGTTTCCCCTGTTGTTTTATTTGCTCTGTATCAATACTTAAAATTGCATTGTGAAATCTAGGCCTTTCTCCCTCTAATCCGGATTCTCAAATTTAGGCCTTAATCCAGAGCGTTGTCGTCTTGTCCTATTGCTCAACCCACTTGGATCTCGCTGTCTCGTCTGCCTGCACTCTTGCCCGGTGCCCTTCCCTAGTGCTCCCCTCTCCCTTTCACCCTCTTCTCTCCTCTCCCCTCCTACTCTATGGTGGTCTCTGTCTCTCCTATCTTTTCTAACTGCTTCTCTATTGTCTATCCTGCTCTCCTCACAAAATTTGGTAGGAAGAGGTTTAAAAAGGATATCCTGGTCTCCAACCCAGGCCTCCCTATCGCTGACACCTATTCCAGTGCCTCCTCCAAGGAAATTCTCACCGACATCCTCTTTGTTGTTCCCTCGCCAGACCTATGGACCCTACATATGGTCTCTGTGCTCTCACCTTCCTCTTCTTCTCCCATTAATGGTGGCACCCAGTGGGATGCCCTCCTGGCCTCCTTCCATTCCTCTAAGGTCATCATTAATGTTTATTCTAATGGGACCGTCCTGGTCCAAGGCCCTCAGGCCAACCTTCACCTCTTTGATAGACGCTTCCTTCTCCTCATCAATTTCCTTTCTTCTCCTGGTGTCCCCTCTCCCCCCTCCATGGCCTCCTCGCCTCCCCCTGCTGCCTCCTCCTCGGCTACCTTGCCCTCTCATTCCCTCTCTGCCCCCCTTTGGGCTCCGTCCACACCTCCGCAGAGCATACCTCTGATCTGTACCCCTCCCCGGAAGTCTTTCAAGGATGGCAACCTTCTCCACATTGCCACTCTTAACTCTCGCTCAGCTGTCAAACACTCCTCCGACATCTGCCGCCTTCTGGAAGAACTTGACCTCAATGTCCTCGGTCTCACCGAGACATGGTTCATGGTCAGCTCTGTCACAAGCTTTGACACACTCCTCCCTGACCGCTACAAGATCCTCTCTGTGCCCAGGTCCAACCGCTCTGGAGGGGGTTTAACCCTGATCTTCCTCGAATGGATTCCTGCATCTGTCATCCCTAAGCAGGCCTACTCCTCTTTTGAATGCCTCGTCTGCATGCCCTCCCTCTCCCCTAGCCATTCCCTTACTGCGGCTACTATCTATTGGCCAACTAGTCAGATTTCCTCCTTCCTTTCTGAGTGAGCGGACCTCTCCTCCTCACTCCTGGCCTCGACCACTCAACTCCTCCTTCTTGGAGACTTCAACATCCATCTGCATGCCTCCTGTCCTCCCTCTGGACACATTATGGATGTTCTGATCTCAGACCTTCCCCTTTCTGTTGCTCTCACCACTTCTCTCTCCTGGAGTGATCACTTTCTCCTTTCTTCCCACCTCACCCTCTCTACCCCACAAACCAAGCCACCTCCATCACCACCACCCACCTTCTCGGTCATCTGACCCATGAAGCGTGTATCAGTTGCAACTTTTGCTGCCACTTTCTCGCCCCCCCATCCCCTTTGGCTGATTCTCACCCTGACACAGCCCTCTACACGCTCCACTCTGCGATATATGATACTCTTCATATACTTGCCCCTGTCATGAGGATCCGCCTGAAGCCCAAAGTCAAGTGCAACTCCTGGTACGACTCAGACCTCATCACCCTTAAACGCAAGTGCAAGGTGGCTGAGAGGAAATGGCATGCTTCTTGTACATCCTCCGACAAACTGGCCTGTTGCCTGCTCCAAAGGCAATACTGGCTCTCTGTCCTCACTAAGAAGAGAGCTCATATACAAGCCTGCGTCTCAGCGGCATCTAATAACTCGGCTGAACTCTTTAAAATCTGCAAAGAACTGGCCAATCCTGCTGCAGTGTCTACCTCTCCTGTCCCTTCCCAGGCCCTTTGCACGGCAATGGCTTCTCACTTCATCTCTAAAACTCAGGACATCCTGTCCTCACTCTCCTCCTCTCCCCTCCCTTCCTATACTCCCTGCTCTTCCTCTGGCCCTTCTGCAGCCACCCCTCCTCCCTCCTTCTCTGCCTTTCCTCTGTTATCCGCAGACGAGGTTTCTACACAAGTCGGATCTATGAAAGTCTTGTCAAAACAGGTTCACCCCTGTTCCTCCAAAACCATCGAGGGCTACATTGACACCCTGGCTCCTGCTTTGGCTGACTTCTGCAACCACTCCTTCACCACTGGAGTCTTCCCATCCCCCTGAAGCACTCCTTTGTGCACTCTCTTCTTAAGAAACCATCTGCTGATCCCTCCTGCCTGGCCAACTATCGCCCAATCTCCATCACTCCTTTCCTGGGCAAGCTCCTGGAGAAACTGGCCATCTCCCAGCTTAATCTCCACACTGAATCTGTTGGTTGTCTTCATGACCATCAGTCTGGCTTCAAGGCTGCTAGAAGCATGGAAACTGCTCTCCTGAACATCCGTGAAGACTTGCTCTCCAACCTTGACTCTAACACACCCTGTGTCCTCATCTTGCTTGATCTCTCTTCCGCCTTTGACACTGTCAACCATGCCATCCTGCTAAAGTGGCTACGTGGTTACCTATGTTTCACCAGTCAGGCCCTGGCTTGTCTGACTTCCTTCCTCTCTGACCGACCCTCCCAGGTCCAACTTGGGTCCTTCCTCTCTGCTATCTTTTTCTCTACCTGTGGTGTCCCCCAGGGGTCTAACCTCTCTCCCTGGCTGTTCAACCAATACCTGGCACTCCTTGCCCACCACATTGCCATTCTCTGCCCCAACTTTCAGTGCTATGCGGATGACACTCAGCTAATTTTCAGGCTACCTTCAGCCACCTCGTCCCCCTCCCTCATCTCGGACTGTCTGTCTGCTATCCAGGAATGGTGTGCCGCCAATGACCTCTGCCTTAATGCCAGAAAGACCGAGATTCTCCTCATTGGCACACCCACTCCCTTCTTTCCTGTAGCTCTCTGGTCGGCCTCTCTTGGCCCTCCTCCTGCTCCCACCTGCAGGGCTAAAAACCTGGGGGTCATCTTCAACTCCACACTCTCTTTCTCCCCTCACATCTCTGACATCTCTAAGAAGTCACACTACAAGCTGCACCTCCTCAGAGGTATTCTTCCTTTCCTCTCCTTCCCCCAGAAGCTCACTGTCTCCAGAGCTCTGGTTCTCTCCAGGCTGGACTACTGCAACAGCCTCTTTCTAAATCTGCCTGCTTCTACTCTATGCCCTCTGCAACTCATCCAGAACAGGACTGCAAGACTTGTCCTTGGCCTCAAGCCCAGGGATTGTATCTCTCCAGGACTGAAATCTCTGCACTGGCTCCCAGTGGCTGCGAGGATTAAGTTCAAAACCCTCTGCATCATCCACAAGGCCTTCTGGGGCCTGGGGCCTCAATACCTTCAACTCCCTCTTCCTAAATATCTTCCCTCTCGAGCTCTTCGCTCATCCGCCTCCAACTCCCTCAGGGTCAGTTGCTTCTCCAAGCAACAAGTTGGTGGTAGATCTCCCTCTTCGGCTGGGGCCTCCCTCTGGAACAGCCTCCCCGCCCTCCTGAAACTTGAGGAGAACCATCTTCGGTTCCGGAAGCACCTTAAAACCTTTGCTTCTGCTTTCTCCCCCCTCTCCCCTGCTGAAGTCCTGGCTGACAATGGGACTGCATGGTTACCTGGCCACCCATCTGAACTCGGGTCCTAGCCCTGCCAGTTGCACGCTTGCGCTGCCTCCCTGGCAACCACTGCACCTGGGGACTGTTTTCTGTATCCCTACAGTCCCCATAGCAGTACTTATGTCTGCACTCACCCTGCACTTGCCACCAGCTGGCCGTTCTTTATTTATTTTATGTGATTATTTATTATCCCATGTACTTCACTTTCCCCTCCCCCGTGCACTTTTCTTTTTCCCCCTTGCGCGATCTGAATGACACCTGGCCTAGTAAGATCGTTGTCTGTCTTCCCTCTGTTTCCCCTCCCTTGCCTCGTCGCGCCTTGAAACACTTGTGTATAGGAGCGTTATAAATGTCATATGATATCATATCATGTGTTTTGTCTCTTGGCTAGGGGGTCCTAGAACATTACTAATGCTGAAAATGTTGAATTACCAGCAACGTCTAATGTTTCCATGTTTAAAATTAGGAGGAATATTAATGACCCACGCGTTATCCCAGATAGGTTGACAATCAACCCTCTTCTCTGATGAAGGTGAAGGGTCGCTTTTCACAAATTTAAGCAACTTGGATGAGCTTTTGCAACTTAAGAAAACACTGATACACACAGAATTGCATGGCTCAATCATGAGCGAGTATTTACGATCAGGTACTTTACCCGAGGGATTAGTAGTTCGCAATGAACCAGCTTGTTCCTGGATAATAAAGAATGTATTATCCAGTGGAGTTACATTGCTAATAAGTGTGGACGCGATTGGATGATCCTCATCATAGATACAGCCTGGGAAATGACAATTAAAATATCCGGCGATCTAGAAAAGATGGAGGAAGAAATAAAAAAACTAGTGCCTTTAGAAACCTTCAAAAAACATTTAGATGAGGTCATCAAAGAGATCACCGAGTTCAAAGGTTTTTTTACTCAAGACTGGATTAGCAGAATGAAAAAAGATCTACTTCAATTCTTACATGAGAATGCTTTCCGGTATACGAAAGATGGCTATGATCCTTTTGCGGGTTGCCAACAACAGGGAGGACAAAACCGAGGCAGACATGTGAGTTTTGGGAACACTTGTTTTAGTTCAGGCAGCTCAAATGGTGGCAATTCCTCTAATCAAAAGGGTTATAGAGGACCTCGCCAACGAGGTAGGAACCAAGGCCGGCAAGGTAGGACACCATGTAACAGAAGGAATTATAATGCAGGAAATCAGGGTTTTTAAAGTGGAGGTCCACAACAACAACAACCACAACCTTTTTTAGACCCACGCAAGATTCCAGACATTTGGGACAAACCGAGACAGCTATGCAGCAGCCAACCCTATTAGTGAATCTTTCCTCATACCTACCAAGTACAGAAGAGGTAAAATTGATTAATAGAGGTTTCGGTTTCGTCCCGACTGTCAGCTATGATAAATTCCGAACACACGCAGAGGATAGAACAGTTACTGCGTAAAATTCATTTACGAACATTTTTTGCTGACCAGAATTTTGACGTGGAGAAAAATTAGAGTGGTTTTCGTAATAAATCTTCTTTTAATCCACCTACCAGTAGTTACACCCCTGAAGCAGTTGTCTTTGCTGAGAGAGTGTGGCATGATTTACATCAATTAGAGAGTCAAGGTTTGAAACACTCTTTTCAGAATATTTCTAGATTAGACAAAGCAGCCCTCAAAAGCCTCGCTACAAACACTGACATCATCCTGCGGAAAGCAGATAAGGCCGGGGCGATTGTTATGCTTAATCGACAGGATTATATAACTGAATGTCAGTGTCAATTGCAAGACAGACAGTTTTACCAACCGATAGAGATCGTCCCTACAAAGAGGCTCACAACTCTGATCAATCATAAAGCTGAGAAAGCTTGTGCCAGAGGCTGGATTTGCCCACAAGAAAGTGAGTACCTTATGGTCAAGAATCCCATTATACCTAAATTTTACATCTTGCCAAAAATTCACACGACTTTGGTCAATCCACCGGGCCGTCCGATCATTTCCGGAACTGGTTCTATTCTTGAGCCATTATCAAAGTTTGCCGACAGATATTTGAAGCCCTATGTACATGCCATGTACTCTTTTGTGCAGGATACCACGGAAATCATTAACATAGTGGAAGAGATGCAATTTGATCCAAATACACAACTACTCGTAAATTTAGATATAGTGTCACTCTATACCTGCATCCCACAACAGGAGACTCTACAGGTGTTGGAAGAGGTACTCCTCACTAAAAGAACAGAGGGTAATACAACAAACAGTTTTATTTTGTAGTGTGCAGAAATGTCACTTACTGAGAATTATTTTATTTTCAATGGACAACTTTTCCATCAAACCCATGGTACAGCAATGGGTTCTTCAGTAGCCCCCTGGGCAGCAAATTTATTTGGCGAAAGCTTTCGAACGTAAGGTCATTTACAATTCCACCAACCCATACTTTTGCAAGTTGGGGTTATGGCGTCGTTATATAGACAACTTTTTTCATAGTTTGGGACGGTACTACTGAAGAGTTCAAAGAATTTATGTTATGGATCAATTGCAAAAACCCGTATTTGAAGTTTACTTCCACAAAGAGTAATTTTGAGATTAATTGTCTTGATATCACAATCTGGGTTAACACCAACCGGAACATTCTACAGGTCAGACCATTTCACAAACTAACTGACCGTAACTCACTGTTCGACAGTTGTCACCCCCGACACAAAAGGGAGAACCTTCCTGTTGGGCAATTTTTACGACTTAAGCGTAATAGCTCCACAAAAGATATTTTCCTGACGGAAGCTAATTCCTTGAGTGATAAACTGACTGCCAGAAAATATCCGACTAATTTAGTGCGCCGTGCGCTGAAAAGATCGAAAAATATTGATCGTGTGAGCCTGTTGGAGTATAACACCAGAGCAAAAGAGCAAGAAGGGTTAGTTTTTGTGAGTACATATACCCCTCAAACGAACCAGGTCATTAATATTATTAAGAAAAATTGGAGTATCCTGATGAGAGGCGAGTGCCCTCTTGATCTCCCGTTATGTGCATTCAAGAGAGGCCCTAATCTGAAAGACCTACTCACTAAAAATGCCATCTCAAAAAACCGGCCAAACAAATGAGCATTACTGAAGCATGGGGTCTTCCTAAAGCATTAGGCCATGCGCCATGTGGCCAATGAGTCAATTGTCATCAGACTAGTAGGACTACTCATGTAGACCTAGGTTTGGACAAACCCTGGACCCAAGTGACCTTCAGTAATTGCAACACGAGTAATGTCGTGTATGCGATATGGTGCCAGTGTGGCAAGTTGTACATTGGTATGACCAAGAGGAAAATCAAAATTCGCATTTCCGAGCATAGGAGCTGTATTAAGAATAAAGTTATCACAGCTCCCATGGTCAGACATTTTTTAATTATGGACCATGGACCAAATGATTTCAAGTGGACAGTCTTTCTCCATATTCCATTAGGAAATGAAGCAGACGTTTCTAAAAGGCTGCAGGCAAAATAACAATGGCTTATATTCCTGTGTAACACAGCAGTCACTGGACTTAATGAAGCCGTTGATTGGAATTGTGTGTCTTAACATGTTCACTTTTTTATAGAAATTTTACAAAGACTAACAATGCCACAATACTAAGGTATCTTCATCACCCCCTGTTGTTTTGGGTGAGGTGACCCACTGTAATGGTCATTTTTTTCCGGCGTTGGTATGGTACAGTTAAGAAGACATTGGCCATAGCTCTCAACTCACACGCTTTTGACAGGTGTCGCCTTGTAAAGGGCTGACTCACCCGCCAAGCCTCCTGAACGCCCATTCATTCCAATGGGCCTCTCACCCGCCAAAAACAAAATCGGGTGATTTCACCCGCCTTTGCAAGACAAATGGTTGAGAGCTATGCATTGGCACAATATTTATACAGATTACTTGTATTTTGGGTAACGTTTTCTATGCTCACCGAGTTTCATGCTGTTCCTTCCCAATTATACACAGTCCGTTGATAATACAAGGTGAATTTAACACTTGTATCTAGGAAACTTTTCAGGCTGGTTAATTAGAAAATGGAGTTGGTTTTCGCAATGCTCACAGCCTCACGTTCTTGACGTAGCCCTTTTTGGCTAATCAGTTAAGGGTAATTAAAGGCATGTGTGCATTTTCAACCCCGTATTTAAGAGAGGACTGCGAAATGCTCCTCCCAGCATCAGGCACAGGACACCAAATGAATGGAAAGTAAGTTTTAATGAAATCTGTTGAGGAACGCTAGTGTTTGGCTTTTCCGAATGTTATTAATGTCACCATCAGTGCGAGGTGCACATTATAGTATTGTTAGTATGCCGTTAGACAGGGGTTATTTAGTGTGTGCCTTTCTCTTAGACACACGCAGAACATAACAGTGTATTTTTTCTTTGTAGCCGTTTACTCACATTTAACCGAGTGGCTTCGCGTCTGAGTGACAATCGGATGGCTTAACATAATGGGCGGTCCCGTTCACAAGTGAAACCTGCCAACTACTGTTACGTTTGAATCTATCATTTTACATGTAAGTGACTCTTTTTAAAAGTGTCCCATGTCCTGTGCACCATCTCGCAGACATTGTTGTTATGCAATCGGTAGGCTAGGTACACATCTTGGGGAATACTCTGAGCGACTGAAAGAGTTACGCTAAAAAGAGCAATATGTGTCATGGAAAAATGCAGAAGGGCTTAAATAGTTCAATGTCGGTTGGGGCTCTATCCTCTTGTTAAGTAGGGAATAGTATTGGATGGTAGCCTCCTACTGATGAGTCATATTAAAAGCGTTTTTTATTGTTATTATCACTGAAGTGCCGAATAAAAAATGGACATTACAAAATGTCTTGGGAGTAAATCAAAAACAGTGGATGTGAAGTGGAATTTGGTTTTTGGCACTCAGAGTTGTTTGTTTTTCCAGAGCTGTAGCAATAAGGTGGCGCCGGTGTGCGTGGTGTTTAACTACAACTGTGGGCAGTTTGACTTTGGAAACGAGCCTACGATACCCTGGACTGCATAATTTATTGAAGTCACCACGGTAAATCAACCATAGGAGATTGAGCAATCTATTGGTGAGATTATATGTTATTAAATAACAGCATAATTTATAGCTGTTCTTTATGCTGCCCCTATAGGGTTATAGAGGAACATTTCCACACAAAGTTTGAGAAGACCAAGAGAACCTGGTTGTCGGAATTCCCCTGAAGAAGTTCTGTCATTTGTCTAACATTGTTATAAGAACGAAACAAGTCGGGCATTGCGGTTGCTCTATTAGTAGGCAACATTGTTCAAAGATTAATTAAATTAATAAGAACCTTTTATTAAAAAGGATTTGTTAAATAAGGGCACGAACGGTCTGGAGGGAGCAATTCAGAATTGGAGAGCTCTCTGTTTTGTATATTCGACAGGTGTCTGTATAACTTTGTATGGTGAAGAGAGTGTGGACTAACATTTGTATGAGAGGTGTGTGAATAGAAAAGAAGCACGTTTGCACTTTGTGAGCTTCTTGTTGTGTGATATTAATTTTAGGTAACTATGTGTTTATATAAAGTGTTTTTTACTATTATGGAATGTTTACACAAAATGTTTAATATATTTTTAAAATGTATTATCTTAATAAAATTATGTGTTGAAATATGCTAATTTTCTAGTGGTTGAGTGTAATTTGGTTAATAAATATAGGCATTGTGATTTAATAGTGTTCCTCTTTCCGCCTATGGGGCACAGCATAAAAGCAACAGGATTCCTTAGTCTGGAAGTTTACGCAAGCCCTTGTTAGGGGGGAAGAATCCCGGGGCCATGAAATAATTTCCCCTCAATCTTTCGTTTGTATATGTGTGACAATGTGCATCACCACGCAGAAGATAACATGTGTTACTGTCACATGCAGGCAGTGGGGAAATCGGAGGACCCCTGTTTTGTTTGTTCATTGATACCCCATGCAGTGGCCACACCCAGATTTTTCTTACCCCAAGAAATGCAACCAGATGTAGCATGATGTTTAGTTAATTTGACTTTATGCAGAGTGTGAGGCACTGTTCAAGCACACAAGACTCATATACAGTGGATGATAGTAAATACAACAGTGTATGATAACAATTATTTAGATGAGAAAATGGTAAAAGGAAAAAATTGGTTGAGTGCACTCATACACATGTATCAGAAAACAGAGCATGTGATGATACCCGAGAGATCAGAAAAGCAGGTTAAGTGGAATGGGTTATTTTGAATAGTATCCCCTGAAGCCTATTGTTTGAATGACCCTGGGTTGAAAAAGTCTCACTGTGGGAGTAGACCTTATTTAAAAATGACAGCTGCTTTCTTCTACAAAGGCAAATGGCTCCCAGAGCTGGCTGGATGCAGAGCATGGAGAATGTCCAGCCTACCAACAGGTGTGCTTCTAAAAATAAATGCGACTTGTTCGGCTAAAAGGGGAAAATATGTGAAAAGTCTAATGTGGATAAATCAAGTTATTAAGTTCACACGGTTCTCCTTGTGTTTCAGAAGCAACGGCAGCATGTTGTTGTGACTGCAAACTCAAACTGCAATATCACTGTCAATCTTCCTGATATTGAAGGGGGAACCGCTGCTCTCATGCACTTATACTGGGTGTGCAGTGGACTGGTGTACACACAACTGCCACAATCCTGGGGAGGTGTTTGTTCCATGGCAGCCTTTCAGGCTTACGTCTGTAGTACCTTATGTGAACATCACAGTAATCTGCAAGCATCCAATTACCAAGCCTATGTACTTATTGCATCAGCAAGTTCACTGACCTCCGAGCCTGCGCCGCAGCTGTCAAGGTAACTCAATCGACAAGCTGAATGAGATACCACAGGAATGCATATTGTTCAGCAGTGCTGAAATGTTTTTGCTTCATTTCTCACTCAGTGACAAGTGGCTGTAAATATCGAGGTGGGAGCTCATTCAAATGGCCAGCAACACAGAGAATTGGTTGAACACTTTTAGGGAGGAAGTTCGGGCCAAAAGACTAACCACCTTGGAGAACTGTTATGTGCTCAACACTTTAACTGCCGTAGAGGGCAAAGGGGTTTGAGCAACATTTAGCACTTCTTGCTGCACGTTCATGCCCTTCAACGATGCAGACAATTGAAGCCTCACACAGGCAATACAAGCTTTTCACACTCTTTGCACCACCATGGAGACAGAAAGTGGGGTGCAAAACGATGACTGGTTCACATCGATTTTTTTTATGAGTGCCCTCATGGATGAGTAGTCTCCTCAAAGTGCTGATACCTATTGCTTTTCTGCTTGTTCTTTATGGCATTTTCCAACTGGTCCTGGGTTGCTGCAAGAGACTGATGCTTAAAGTCGTCAGTATGATGTCACTAACTATACAATCCACTGATCGTACCACTCTTGTGAAACATGCCCACACCCAAACGAAACAACTGGACAAGCCTCACACGATTTGAATCCCACACCCAATTGGCCCAGAGGGAACACTGTTTCAATGCCAAAATGATCCTGAAAATTACTTTGAAGCATATGTTGATCCTACGAGTGATGGGGATTGTTGTTTTCTGCAATGTAGCCCAGAAGAGTATATAGGGGATTTGAGAAACATCATGAAAAAGTGGGTACCGAAAACTCCTTTTGACAAAATGAAAGAAATAGGTTGTGTATTTGATAAATAAACTAGAGGGGGAACGTAAATATGCACGGCCAATGTCCTAGACGTAAGAGAAAATATAGGCTTACAGAATATTACTGAGATGTGTATTTGTGCCATTTTATTGAATTGGTTTTCATTCCTGCTGCATCCTAGAGAGTCTTTGGACTGCCAGGTACCCGGCGGGGTGGTTGCCCAGCACAAATATGTAGGAGTTATTTTCCAAAGAATTAGGCCTCGATTATATTTTCTCATGAAACCTTCCACAGAGAGTCGAGAACACATGAAATAATTGTTTGTGCCCTTGGCATATGCAGACGGGTATGCAATAGTAACAAGGACATGTTTTAATGTGGGAGAGCAGTGGGGTTTTCGGAATAGCTTGGGATGCCAAGATGTCTGATCAGACGGGAGAGAAGATCACTGTATCTAGTAGTTGCTATGGGGATCAGGTCTCACTCTCCTCACTGACTGCATGTTAGGCCATCTGGGATGGGATGCACATAGAATGTTACATATTGTTCCATTAGCCAATTAGTATAAGCCCATATTTGTTGTAATTAGTCTGTATAGGTAAGAGCCAATTGGATGGTTAGAATGTGCTTACACCTAATGTCTAGAATGTATACAAATGTATTCTAATTTTGCGGTTTTTGCCTTTAAATACCACATCCCGATGCGAGTGGGTCGAGTTTTCAGTTTTCCTGTCTCATGAGACTGGCTGACCTCCTAGCCTTTATTTTGGATTTGCATTAAAACTGTGCTGTCTTGCAATTCGCGTGTCTCTTTATTGTTTCTGAAATTCACTAAGGGGCTGCAACAGTACGGTTAGGCATGGGACTTCATCACAATAGTTGTGCCTCTGAGGGTTGAATATCAGGCTCCACCGATCAAGCCATTTTCTATGCTACATCCAAACATCCTATGTTGCTTAGCTCATCATCACCGGATTAAATTGTTTCACAGGTTTTCATCTCTGAATTTGGCACATATCTCCTCAACATTGCTATGTTTTGGGTCATAGTATCTCTGTATCTTTGTTATGTTTTCATTTTTATTTTCATGACTATCTTCATAAGCTAACCTTAGAATTTGTTATCCCATTTCCTATTGTAGAGTTCTTTTACATTGCCAAAGTTCGATCGTTATGTTTGTTTTTCTCGCCTGTGTTTTTTGATCTGCATTTTATTTTGATTCCTTTTATTTCTGTTTTCTCTTCTGAATGGTTATTATGGTCTGGTTTATATGATAGCCTAATTCTACCTCTTATTCTCATCATCAATGAAGAGGAACATTTTGGTGTGCAATTTTGAAGTATGTTCCGCTAGTATTGCAGCAATTTGCAGAGAATTGCTGAATTGGCAAAATCAATGTCAGTTGATTGTTTTGTTCACTTGAGCATGGCCAAGAGCCACTCTGACATGTCATCGACCTGAAACCGCAGCAGTTTCATTTTGCAAGGTTTGTGATCCTGTGCAAACTTCCTGAATGTAGGCCTGTGGAACAGAGGCCTTTATTCATTTTGACTACTTCCAATATTTCATGCGCAAAGATGTAATTAAAGGCTGAGATTAGAGGCAGGTGAGTCATTGAGCATAGCACCTTGTAATTTCGAAGTGACAATATTCATTGCTACCAGTATGTACTTACCTCATTGCAGTGAGTCACACACGTCTGTATCTACCCTTTGACACTCTCTCTTTGGAGTCTCTGGCATTTGTCATGGTTCCGGTTTGTCTTCTTTCATTACACCATGACACGCACAACAGTCTGTTATAGCTTCTTCTACCATTCCATGCATCATTGAGAACCACAAGCAATACCCCTTTTTTGTTTAATTTTTTATTTAATTTACAAGTACAGTTTTCAAGTAAGACCAGCAACAAACGACCTACTCATGAAAGTTTACAATAGAATCTTAAGAAGAATATAACATTGACAAAAGATATACATCTAGTCCTTCCTATGCTTCATACAGCAGAGAGGCTTAGAATGTCTGAAGGGAAGATGGAAGAGTGGACATTTGAATCTTGGCTCGCAGCCTTCCTAACCCTGAACAAGATGGATGGTGAAAATAAGCCACTTCCATTGAGGTATATGTGAGCAAGGAGAATGGGTGCATGTAAAATATGGCTAGACAGTGATAATGGTTTGGATAAGAACCCAGAAGACAGCCCACCTCAGCAATAGCCCCAAGAAGAGAGAATAATAATTCCCAACGGCATCGCTACCCAGGAAAGATTCTCCCCCTTGGCACGAAAGGAAAGTGAACCAACACAGAAGAGAAGTGGAAAATTAGGTAAGTTGGGGAAATATAGAGAATACCACCACAAACAGAGAAAGAGAAACTGGCAGCAGAGGCGTAATATGTAGAACGGAGGCTAGAAGAAGAGCGGATGGAAGGAAGGATATAGTCTCATGTAGAGAACATTTTATGTTGTGGGAAAAGAGAAAAGAGAGTTTGCAGCTGAAGTATAGCAGCAGAGAATCATTAGTGAAAATGAATAAAGCAAATGAAACCCCTTGAAGCAATGAGCCAGTGAGGGTTACCTATGACTGTTGTGACTGTTGTCTGGCTGCGAGAAAGGAGTTGATGGAGAACAAGAAAAAGGTATATAGCTTTCAGGTGCAAATTGCAACTATCACTGGGTCTTTGACTGGGCAAAGATGCCCCAGTGTTGCAGTAGAAAAACGAAGTGTGCCGGCCACCTCTATTTGAAATCATGGCTTGTTTGCCTGCGGCGAGGAACAGTGGGGGTGGAATGGAGAAGGGGGGCAGTATGTGCAAAGTACTTGGTGCGAAGCCGACCAGAATAAGATCTAAGGAATCCAGCACTGGTAATATCCCTGACCTAAAAATAATTCCAGAGGGAGTAAAGCATTCAGGAGAATTGAGGAAATCATTGACCAGCATATTTTCCAGAATTCTCTGCCGAATATGTGAACGAAGCAGAGGAGAACATCATCTGCATCGGCAGCCTAGCATCATCTGCCTCTTCATCGTGATTGGCAGCCACCTCACACATGTTGGCCAACCCGCTGCCGGGAGGCGAGAGCCAGCTCCCATCCCTGTAAGGCCCACCCTCGCAAGGCCATCGACTGTCCTGAGTCCGTCCTGAGTTGACCAGAGGCCAGGGCCCGGAACTTCTACTTGAACAGTACAACTATCAAGGTAATCAGAACTGCAACACTGCAGCGACTCGCCTCTTCTACCTCTGAACTGCCCTTGTCAGCAATAACGCTACTATTGTTTTATGAGATTCTCCGCCATATCCTTGTATGCACATGGAGGTGCACGCACCCTACCGTTTACTATTAGCCTAGACAAACTTCCCTGCAACTCTGTTTTAACCTTTATTTGGATTTGACCCGACTGCACGCCGCAACTCATACCCTGGTTACCGCTTGCACTCACTCCGCGGCACAATTTAATATTTTTAGGGTGGGGCGTGTACCTGTTACATGACCTCCTTTGACTGTGCAGGGTGGGGCGTGTACCTGTTACATGACCTCCTTTGACTGTGCTTCACCTCGCCCTTCACACCTGTATGAATTTTCTTCATCCTGCAACGCCTCTTGCTGCGCCTCGTCCTCTCGCCCTCCCTTCCTCTTTCACCCCTGTCGCTTTTTTCTCTCCAACGTGTCCTTATCCTAATTATACGTCTGTTCCACCCTGCTGCCTTGCACGTCTGAACTACTCACCTGCCTTGTATGCATTGCATCCCCACCTTCCTTTGGGCCTCATTACACGTTATGCGGTAAACCATGGTGCTATTAGCACCATGGTTGCCGCTGGTACCATACCGGTACCACCATGGAGAAAAGGGGAATTACCACCCCATTCCAAGGTTGGCTCGGCGGTAATTCCCCCTTTCTCCATGGCCCTTCCCCATTCCCATTTTTGCCCCATAGGGCTCAATGGGAATGGGGAAGGGGCTAATTACGGTACCGCAAATTGCGGTACCGTAATTAGCACCAAGGTCCCTTTGCGGGTCCCAACTTTAACACCAGCCGTTAAGGTTGTGTCCTGCAAAGGGACCTCGTAGTAAGGCGGTAAGGGTTTACCAGTACTGGTGCCCTTACCGGTACCGGTAAACCCTGACCGCCTACCGTGTAATGATGATCTTTGTCTTTTACCTTTACTGCATATTTACTGTACCGCTTCTTATCTGTCCTTACGAGTACCACTGCTTTGCCTTTATTGTCAACTGCCATTCACCTTATTCTCATGCTGCTGAAATTGAACTAGCCTAATTGTTATGAATTATCTTACATTTTATGAATTATCTTACATTGTTCTCTTATTATGCACCTGAAAAGTCGAAATAGCATATTCTGTTAATGTGCATATCGGCCATGCCAGACCATATGCCTCATTATGAATCAGCCTACCAGTTCCAATGTCTTCGCAGCCTATAGGCAGAACTGCTAGAATTGCTCAATTGTGTAAACACCAATAGCCCTTGTGTTTAGCGCACTTGTCCTATTGCCTTACAGGCTTCATGCTCAACAGCTTTATTATGCTCTGGCCTACCTGCTCCATAATAGACCATGGACTAGAGTTCTCGCATAATTGCCTGACAAGCTCATCCCCTTATCCCTTATCAGGTTAGATAAACCCTTCCACCTCACGTTAGAGCCGCACCTAATCATGTTAGGTTGGTTAACCCTCATCATGTTCCCTTTTTGCCTTATCCTGTAATATATTCCCTGCTCGGGAAGCCACTATAATGTACACAATAGAGGATCAGGCCTCACCAAACTAGCCTGCCCAAGGCACCATCCCAACCCTTGCCCTATGCCATTCCTGCCCTCCACAGCACCATTCCCATCAACCACTAATGACAGTATAACCACCAAACCTAAGGCCTCTATTTATGACGCCTCTGCTACACAACCACCAAAGTCCACTTGGAACCATAGCTACCCTGAAAACAAGCAGTCGACACCTTTCCTAGGAAAAGTTAGACGGTCTTGCCTAAGAGCACGAACCCAGCCTCAGGTGAATTATCACACATTCCACATCACCCTACTGTCTGACTCACCAAATCATCTCCAAGGGTTCACCAGCTCATATCCAAAACCAACCCTAAACCAAGTACCAATGCTAGAACTGTGACTACAAAAACAGAAGAAAATTCTACACCAAAACCTCCCTCCCGCCAATATGCCCTCATTAAAGCCCGCTCCCTAGGAGTCCATGCCATTGAAATACACAACCTCATCACAGAATCTCAACTTGACATACTAATTGTCACTGAATCTTGGCTTCACCAAGCTTCCGACCCCCTCCTCACTATAGCCATCCCACCAGACTATACTATCCTCAGAACTGATAGGACACACTCACATGGAGGTGGCGTGGCAATCATTGCAAGGACCACACTCCAACTAAGATCATGGCAAATTTAAAGCCTACTAGGTTACGAATTACTGCTAGCTAAACTCCCCATAAACAGAAATAAAAACATCAACCTATTAGTCCTCTATAGAGCCCCCAATACTAACAGCCAGCAGAGACTGATATCCCACTACAATTAGCTCCCTATATCAAACCCAACACTAAATGCATCCTCCAGGGAGACTTGAACTTAGGATTCAATGACAGCCATGATTATAAAGCGGAAGCAATACACTCCTCTATGAAGGACATGAGCTTTACTCAGCTAGTGAACTCTCCCACCCAAATCAAAGGACGAACTCTTGATTGGGTCCTCTCGCTCAACATGGATGTCACTATTGACTCCATAACCCCACTTGATTGGTCAGACCATCATAGCATCATGTTCACCATTAATACCTTTGAACCCCCCGCAACCCCCCTAAAATCTCCAATTCCTACGAAACCAGAAACCCTCGCAAACTCACACCAGAAAACCTAGAGCCTTTGTTCTCCAAGGCATTAAACACATTGGGCCTCATTACACGGATGGCGGTAAGGGTTTACCCATACCGGTAAGGGTAACAGTGCCGGTAAACCCTTACCGCCTTACTACGAGGTCCCTTTGTGGGACCCTACCTTAACGGCTGGTTTTACCAGCCGTTAAGGAAGGGACCCGCAAAGGGACCTTGGAGGTAATTACGGTACCGCAATTTGCAGTACCGTAATTACCGCCTTCTTCATTCCCATTGAGCCCTATGGGGGCAAAAATGGGAATGGGGAAGTGCCATGGTGAATGGGGAATTACCGCCCCCACACACCTTGGAATAGGGCGGTAATTCCGCCATTCACCATGGCGGACTCGGTAAAATACTGGCAGCAACCATGGCGCTAAAAGCGCCATGGTTACCGCCGTCCGTGTAATGTGGCCCATTGTCTACTTATGATGACAGTCCTAATACACTAGCAGATACCTACCACAATTGTCTCACATCTACCATTAATGCAGTAGCCCCACTCACGACAAAAACTAAACGCTCAGAAGAACGATTGTGCTTCTGGTTCAATGAGGAACTTGTCACACTCAGGAGAAACAAACGTTCCTATGAAAACACCCATAGAAAACATCCCACAACAGAAACCGAAAGAGCTTACCAGGAAGCAAATAGAACTTACAAAAAAGCCATCATCACCAATAAAGCCAATGCCTATAATGCTCGGATCATTAACGCTGCATCTGATTCTAAAGAACTTTTCTCAATCCTAAAAGAATTGGAAAATCCAACACCAACCACCAACTGTACCAACTCCAGCAAAGAGTGGTGAAACACCATCCAAGATGCTCTTGCTGCCAAGATTAACATCCTACAAAATAAATTCCTAGCCAAAAAACAACTTCTAGGAGATAAACATTCCACGAATAATCACCTGCCTACCCTCAATGAAAACACCAAACCAACTTTTCAGTTCACTGCAGTCTTACAAGAATTAGTGTTCAATACCATATCCAAACTTAAAGCCTCCAATTGTAAGGGAGACTCCGCTAAAGTTGTGAAATCCTGCGCACACACACTGACACCCATCATAACTAAATTAATAAACGCCTCCTTCGACAAAAACGTGGTGCCAGCTAGTATTAAGGAAGCTTGGGTTACCCCGTTGCTAAAAAAATAACAACTTAGACCCCGCTGTGCCCACTAATTATAGGCCTATAACCACGGTGCCTTTTCTACTGAAAATTTGAACAAAATAGAATACAACCAAGTCCAAGCACATCTGGAACAGAATCAACTCCTTGGCACCAGACAATCTGGCTTCCATCCCAACCACAGCACGGAAACAGCCCTCCTGGATCTCAAAATCCAAATGGACACTATCAGAGACTCAGAAAAGCTCTGTATCCTACTCTTACTAGACTTATCGGCAGCGTTCAATTTGGTGGACCATAACAAACTCTGTGCTACCCTAGCCAAGGATTTCAACTTTTCCAAGAACGCCACCACGTGGATCAAATCTTTCCTGGCTGAACGCACATCTAGAGTGTCCATAGGCAAAGAAGCTGCTGATCCCATACCAGTCCCTAAAGGCATCCCGCAAGGATCCTGTCTATCACCCGCACTCTATAACGATTATACTAAGCTTCTCTTCTTAGCATTAGACGACAAGGGTGTCATCTACACCAACTTTGCAGATGACTCCCAGATCCTTATCCCCTTATCAGGGAATTACATCCAAGACACATTGGGCCTCATTACACGGAAGGCGGTGAGCCATGGCGCTATTAGCGCCATGGCTCATGCCGGTAAAATACCGGCACCGCCTTGGCGGAAAGGGGATTTACCGCCCCATTCCAAGGTTGGTGGGGCGGTAAATCCCCCTTCTGCCATTGCCCTTCCCCATTCCCATTTCTGCCCCATAGGGCTCTATGGGAATGGGGAAGGCGCTAATTACGGCACCGCAATTTTGCGGTGCCGTAATTAGCTCTGAGGTCCCTTAGCGGGTTGGTTTTTAACGCCTGCAAAAAGCAGGCGTTAAAGCACCAACCCGCTAAGGGACCTCGTAGTAAGGCGGTAATGGTTAACGGTCACCGTTACCATTAACGGTGGCCGTTAACCATTACCGCCTTCCGTTTAATGAGGCCCATTGACCATAATCAAAATCTACCCCATAATCCAAAACTGGATGGCTTCAAACATTCTCTGCCTTAACGATGACAAGACAGAGATTCTCATCGTAGGCTCCCAATCCAAAATAAATGCTCTTCATTCCGACTACGCTGCCATCAACATAGACTGCACCATCAATACACTACTCCAACATGTAAAACCCTTAGGAGTTTATCTGGATTCCAACCTCTCCCTTACCAAACACATCAGCGCACTTTCATCCTCCGCGTCCTACACTTCAAAGCGTATCTCTCTCGGCCACCAATTCTTGACACCCGCCAACTGCATCACGCTAGCCAGGGCCTTGATCTTATCAAGACTTGATTATTGTAATATACTACTTCTAGGCACCGTCACCACCAATCTCAATAAATTACAGCTGATACAAAATAAAGCCTTGAGGGCTGCCCTCGGAATAAGAAAATCGGATCATATATCCAAAACCATTGGCTACCTATCAAAGCCAGAGTCATCTTTAAAACATTATGCATCACCTTTAAATGCCTCCATGAAAATGCTCCCATCTACCTCAATCAGGTAATTTCCAGAAAAACTAATACCAGACCCTTAAGATCTAAAAACCTGTCACTAATGGTACTACCGGATTCAAGAAGACCAGAGCAGGGGGCACTAGTTTCCAACACCTAGCCCCAATTCTCTGCCACTCACCATTAAAAATGAGGAAACCCTTACGGGTTTCAAAAAAATGGCTGAAAGCGTGGCTATTTAACCAATACCAATAAATATAGCCAGCTCAATACACTGTAAATATATATCTTGCCTTCTCCTGTGTATATATTCCTTCGCTGTTAATATCTGCTACTGTGTTCCTCTGTTCCTATATCATGTATCTCCTGTCAATATAACTGTGCCACACCGGCCTATTCAATGTATGCATTTTCAAGCTGTCTGTAACCTCGCCGAGATACCTAAGGCTCTGGGTGAGTAACAAATGTAATAAACAAAGAAATAAAGAAATCTAGAAAGAACTCCCAGGGGGATAATAGAAAAGCTACTGGGCCTCATTATGACTTTGGCGGCCACGGCATGAACGGTGCCGGTAAGGGACCGGCACTGTTCATACAGGGCTGCCACATTACGAGTTCTGCAGCGGGTGCCACTCTGTACGCCTGGCCAGACCAGACGTGCAGAGCGGCACCCGCTAGCAGAACAGGATGCTAACAACGGACCCGTCATTAACCTCTATGGGGGCTCAAATGGGAATGGGGACGTACCGGGTCCAGGTCTCGCGAATGAGAATTACCGGGCCCGCAAAGGTCGGAATGGCCCGGTAATTCCCATTTTGCCGGACCAGAGTATGGCGGTAGCCATGCCGCTAAAAACGGCATGGCTACTCCAAACTTGTAATGAGGCCCATCTGACAAATGTACCTGGACTCAAAGGGAAGACCCATGAAAATGTGTATGGTGTATTTATTAAATTAATTCGCTGGGTAAGGGAGATAAAATAGTAGTATTCAGAGATACAGGGTAATGGCATAGGAGCAACCCATTTGCCTCAACCTGGTTCATGTGTTTATAACTGCATCCGCCTATGCTTAAAAATGACCAGCTAGCAAAGGGCTCATTATCCATTGACTCTGCTTCTTCAAGGGCTTTGTATGTTTGAGGTCATGACTATCCTAGGTTTCACCAAATACTAATATGTCACTACAGGAACAGTGTTAAAAAGGAGCAGGATTGTTTGTTTTGTTGTTTGGAACATTCCTGCAGCTGATGAAATCCCAAAGCTTGGTCACTTGCGTCTGAAAACACTAAGGATGGTTGAAAACATGAATATCATTACAGAGGGCCGAATTCTATCTGGTGGTATCCTTTATTTAGGTACTGTGAAAGGGGGAGAGACCTGACCCTTTCAAGATGGGTGGGACAGTTGGGAGGGTCCCAGTTTCTACCCCTACACCTGTGCCTGGTTTTATGAAAAGAGTACCAAGTTGTCTTTCCCCATACATGTACTGCACAATGCTTGCCAGTCTTTATCTGTTTCCCCAAGGAACCTTCCTAGAAGGTCCAGCAAGGGAAAGACAAGTAAAAGGCCAACCGGTATACAAATAGCAAACGAGTTCCAGTCAGGAGAACATGCCATACCCCAAGCAGGCAATCTCAGCAGCACATGTGACCCGAACTCCAACGACGACTACATCCAACCACAGACTGCAAAGTGCTCTGTTCAGTTTTGCAAAAAGATCACCCACAAGGACAATATTGGTACATGTTAGATGACAGCGAAGCAGTCCTGTTATCAATCCAGCATCCTATGCACACCAAGGAGCACTCACACAAACTGGGACACTGAGACTGATTTTTGCTACAGCAGGCTGCCATTGCTGAGAACAGGCGGTCCGCTTATCAGAAAAGGGCATGACTTAAGACCCCTTTTATATTTTCACTCACCTAGCGGAAACACGCAGTTGGTGTGGAGAATCAGGTGTGGGAGGTAGCCAGGGAGAATAGGAAGGGGTACAGGGAACAGGAAGGTGTAGGTTATTCGGTGGAGGTCAAGGAAGGAGAAGGAGGACCAAGGGACCAGCTGGCAGAAGGATGGTGGACAAGAGCATGGAAGAGAACTACGAAAGGAGTGTGCAAGGTGAGGTACTGGTTGTTGAGAGAAAGTGTAGTTGGTTGTGAGTGTGCGTGGAAGGGGTGAGTTAGGGAAATTAGGTGTTGGCTTTTAGGTTAACACATTCAGTCATACAGTTATTAGAAAGTAGGGGGCAGCTGATATCCAGTGACAAGGCTGTGGTTGAGGGCAGGCTGAACTAGAGTGGGAACAGACCACACTCGATGAGAGAGGGGAAAGGCCAGTAGCCAGCCCCTTGAGGCCAACTGTGTGAGTGCATTTTGAAGAATATTATTACACCATTAACTGCCTCATTACAGGTTTGGCTGTAATTTGGTGGTAAATCCACCAAATTAGAGTCAACATCATTTACTGTTACTGCCACTCGGTCCAATGTCCTTAACACAGGATTATGAGTGGTGGAAGGGCGGTGTAGTTACCCATTTCTGTAGTCCAGAGGACTCTGGTGATTTCGGTGGATTTATCGCGAGATGTAATTCGGCTGCAATAAAGTCACCAACATTTGGTGGATAAGTGTAGGATTCACCATCATCTTTGAGTTGGAGGTGAATCCTCCACTTAACTCGGAATTCGGTGGTGCAGTAGAAGTGGTGGTAATTATGTTGGCGCTCAAAAAGTGGCGGTTATAGAATTACAGCCACTTTTTTACTGCAACGTGAATTTGCAATGAGGCCTTCCATGGTCGTTCTGAGTTTGCTGGTATCCCGCCAGTAATTCAGGTGGGACGCCAGCAAACTGACCGTACCGTTTCTGCAGTCTGATATCCCAGTATTCCCGGAATATTCCAGGTGGCGGAAATGGCAGTAAATCCCTGGTAACTGTGGCATTTTTTTTCTGCCGGTGGGGGTCTGATTTACCAGCAGGTCAGGCCTGGAGGTAGATCTGTGACCCCACCAGCAAACTTGTGTTTTTCCTTGTACGGAAAAATGCTCGTGCTGGAATTAACAGCAATTATACCCGTATTTATCCCGTACCGGGAAACTCGTAATGAGGCCCTATTTGGTACAATTAGCATGGAAGATACCTGTGGCAAAGGGCCAAATGCTTCTTCCTTTGATTTATGTTCCAAGAGTGATTTCAGTTCTTGCCCAACTACTGATTGCGGGTGGAGCCCAAACTTCCTGTAATTGTGTAGGATTGGATACAGATCCGTTCACGCACAGCGTCAGCTTCACATTTTTTTATTTGCCGAGACCAGTGAACAGGGTTGGGTATTTGTATTTAATTGGGTTTAATAGGCTGTAACTCACTTCCACCAGCCCTCTCCTTAAAGCCTTATGGAAGCCGAGTAGGCATGTTGCCCGTATTCCTCTTTTTAGCGTGTAGCCTTCTGTCTTGAACATTTTTTCTTTCTTGACAACTTATTCAGACATGAACTGCCCTGTGAATGTGAGCTGAGTTGAAGGTCCTCGTTGGCATGCAATAGCTTCTGACATCTCAAGCTCAGAGTGCTCTTGCGTTTGTTCGCATTTATTTATGCTCATGTTTACTGTGGGCACCAATGTCAATCAGACATTTTAGGAGTGGCTTCATTTCAGGACATCATCTGTTGAGCTGAGTTCCTTGTGGTGATTTCTTGTCATTGCATCTACGTGTTTATTTGCTTCCTTCATAGGAGTCGCTTCAGGTAACAAAGGATGACCCTCTTCTGTGTCTGTGCTTCAACAGGCTTACTCGCTGTGGCAGTGCTGTCAGTCGGTGTGGATTCCTGTTCTCTTTGTGCTCTTGTTAGGCATCACCCTACAGACAATTTCAAACATCCTTCTTTTCCACTTGTGGCACCTCTATTCCCTGCCTGGCAAATGTCCTCAGGTAGGTCTTGCTTTACTATCTGCACTATGTAAGCTGATATCTGGTTCCTCCTCCTTTGTCAAAATTCTGTTTTTGTGACATAAATTCTCTTTGTCCATAGGCCCTTTGTGTGATTACAACGTCAAGACGTCACCCTTTAATACTTCCATGTCAGCAGGTGGGGTATTGGCATATTCTGCTACCCTTTGCCAGTTCTCGAAGTTTGTTAAGTACACGGGGTTTGTTTAGAAGATATTTGCAGAAAAAGGACAAGAGACACCCTCAGTGGGTCTACGAAGTATGGCTTTTTCATTTGAAAATCCATGGAATTTGCAGTGCGTCACAATTTCCTATATATGTGTTACCAACGTGTTCATTTTGTTCATAAGTGTGTGTGTTTTGATGCAATTACTTTGGAATATGATGATATTTCCACTGAAGTCAATGTTTTCCAATGCTCTTGAATTCTTTCCACACCATATTTATGAATATGTCTAGTGTTTCATTATCCTCACTCTCTTCCACTCTCTTCAAGGTCATCATTGAATTCTTCCAACCACTCAGTCCACCTGGGAACACATTTTATGGAAAAGCACAATTAAAATAGTGCCTTGATTGCAGATATAACATTCATTCTCGAGAGTACCTGCGCAGGGAATCAGAACTGGTCTTCTGTGTGGGGGGCTAGCCTTACCACTTGTGCTGTCATTGTAGACAGATCCGATGAGCACAGCTTGCAACTTGAGTAGTTTTATTACAAGGACGTGGGAGTGATGAGATGTTTTAGTTTTGGGTGGCGTAGCAGTGCAAGCACACACAATCAGCCTCATTACGAATGGTGGTATCTTGCAGTAATACCACTGAGGTACCACCAAACGGTATTACCGTTACCACCACTTGGTCTGGTGGTTTTACCACTGGAGGTATTATCACTGGATTACAAGTGGCGGTAGGAGGTGTTAGTCCACATTAATTGGAGTTCCTTCACACTGGAATTTTTGTGGTATTATCGCTGGCGGTATTATCACCAGTGGTATTACCGACAATTGGGCCATTTTGGGTGGTAAGGCATTCTGCTGGAGGTGTTTCCTCTGCCTTACCTCCAAGCCTGTAGTTTGGCAGTGTGGTAATGCAGTGGTAATGCAGTGTTTTTTTACCACACCGCCGAACTTGTAATGAGGCCCAATATCTTGCGATGGAAAGGGATTAAACAGAGTAGAGTAGTCACCACATTTTTTCAGGTGACCAATAGTGCTCCTATTAGTCATTTCTTTTGATTAATTTCATCTGTCCTGGAAACAGTGTTGGTAGCAGTGGCGTCGCCGGGAATCAAATTTAGGAGGGGCACAGAGGGGGCCAAAGACAAAAGTAGGGGGGCACAGACAAATATAAGGGGAGAACATGGTCACTGCTCGTCTTAGGCAGGGGGGCACAAGGGGAGCACATGGTTTAACAGGGGGGGGGGCCCAGCCTCCCCAGGTCCCCTCCTAGTGACGCCACTGGTTGGTAGTCACCACTTACTTTGATTGTTAGTGTATGATGTCGGGAGCAGCCACTTTCTCCGATGCATTTGAAATGCCTTAAATGTGCCATATTCGCGTCGCAAGATGGCTGTGGTATTCTCCTGAGGAAAAATGAAGGTTCTTGCTCCCATCTGGAGCTATGGCACACAAGCAAGTGATCTCAGGAGCCTTCTGCAACCTCAACTACCTCGTAGTCCCTGAGCCTCAGGCAGTTGCATGAAGGATGAAGGAAAGGCATCGTCCACACGTGTGTCTGCAGTAGCCAGGAGCTAGAGGTGATGGCAGTGTTCAGCAGGTATGTTAGGAACAGGTTTGGGTGGGACCCTAATGCACAGTTCACGGGCCAGCAATGTTTGCATACCGGTGCACAGGCAAGGCCAGGGGCTTCACGTCGGAGGTAAGAATGAGTGGCATGGCAGCTGGTAGATTGTTACATGACTCGCCAGTCCTTGCGGCCAGTGGCTCTAATCTCAACAAACGAGATGAGGACCAATAAATGGGACAGGAGCCTTTGAGAGGGGTTCTCACTCACTATATTGCCCTACTAATACAAGCACAGATTTGGAGCTGTGCTTTATTATATGTTCATCCTCAAAGTTCCCTCTCCTTTTCCTGAATCTTCTTTTCCTCCTTCCCCTTCTGCAGGTGGTCACTTACACACCTTGTCTTAGAACGATTCAGCATGTTGGTACACAACAGGCAACACAGATGGTGCTACACAATTGTTGCACGCTTTTCAGGCCTTTCTCGAAGATTAAAAATGCAAACATGTAGTGTTTTTTCAGAGTTGTTACTCATTAGAACATAGAGATAATGTCAGGATTCCAAATTTACAAGGAGATAAAGCAAAGGTTGAAAAGGATTAGGAAGTAAGGCCTTTGGTGGTGGGCCATAATGAGTCGTAAAAGCCCACCACCCGAGTTAATAGTCTTACCTTAAACTAGGGTGGATGGCTATTGCCACCCAAGACATCACGCCACTGAAAGCCTTATTCCTATTAGCACCCCACAATATCATTTGTGGTGCTAATGGTACTTTGAGGAAAATTAATAAGTTGCATAGAGTGGGTGAAACAACCCCACGCCCCCATAAAATAAACATGTAGCATGGCAAATATGGAAGTGGGGGTTGAGGGCTCCTTTTCCATTTCCAGTTGTGGCGCTGGGAGACGGCAGAGCGGATAGTGGATGAGTAGCTGTAGCCAAGATAGGTATGTTTTTGGGGTATCATTTTGATAGGCAAGTGGTGGGAGGCAGGAGGTGAGTTGTGAGCTGGGGCAGCCAGCAGACAGTTTCGAATTTGAGCTTGGCTGTGAGGAAAAGCCTGCGTTCTGAGCAATCTAATTGGCTGCACCCTCAACACTAGGTGCTATTTCGCGCTAACAGTGACAGGATTTCTCAGCCTTGTACCCAGCTTGATTCTCCTGCATCCTAGAAGCTGTGATAATTGAAGGCTTTAGGTCTGGCCTACTCAGTGTTATGAACATTTAGCCCTAATCACTGAGTCATGGTCAGGGTGGATGATTCGGTGGTACCTAGCGGCTTGTGTCTAACACAAGTTCGTCAGTGCACATCACCAATACGAGATGCACATCAACTGGAATAATTGTGTCACTATGATCACAGACTCAGGTTGTGGTAGTGTGCTAGTGCTCTGCACTGTGGGTAGGAACACTTCTGTAACCTGGTTACTGAGACTAGTTAGAGGATCATTTCGAAGACATTGGGGGTCACTCCCGACCCTGGTGGTAGGGGGTTAACGGCACCGGTAAGGATGCCGGTGCCGTTAACCCCCACCACCACATTCCGAGGTCCCTTAGTGGGTCCCACCAGGAATGGCTGGTCTAAGCAGCCGCCCTTAGCGGGACCCGTTAAGGGACCGTGGAGCTAATAATGGACCCACTATTTGCGGGCCCGTTATTAGCTCCTTCCCCATTCCCATTGAGCCCTATGGGGCCTCATATGGGAATGGGGAATGGTTTACGAAATAGGGACTTACCGGGTCCGCATAGGTCAGAATGTCCCGGTAAATCCCCATTCTGTCTACCCGGACCCGGGGTTGGAGGTAGCCATGGTGCTAATAGCACCATGGCTACCTTAGCACCATGGCTACCTTCAACCTCGGAATGACCCCCATTAAAAGGTTTTCACTTAACAAATTCCTGTGAACTTAAAGTTTGGTGATTATCAATTGTTTCTACTACTACCTTATTGCTCAGTTCCAATAACACTCATTTCACAGACCTCAGAGGGACAAGAGGCAGAATGGCCTTTTCAGGATTTTAAGTAATAGGTTGTGACACCACACAAAAAGCAAACACTTCGCAAATAGAAATATTTCATCTTGAGACTTCAAATTCAAAACAGAGACGAGAGCCAACATTTTCCACGCATTGTTACTTGCGTGGCGGAACTGGTAGAAGTATATTGTGACCTTGCCGGCTGTATTGACTATAATCTAAATGTTAATTGAATAACATTGAAACCTGGGAAACTCAAACTTGCTAATAAATATTTGAACAACATCTGCGTTGGTCGTCAATTTCTAACCAACATACCATATTCCACTGATCTCAGCAGGGATAATGATACAGGCCACACTTAGAAGAGTAAAAAGTCTTTTTTAATGACATTTGTTTCCTATAATTTCCGGAAACCTTTTACCCCTGGTAGAAAACTTACCAAGATGGCAGGAAAACCTAATATTGGCAATAAACATGAATTTTACAAGAGGAATCAGGACAAAAAAAAAGCACTAACAAAGAACCTCCGAAATACGATCCTGAACACAACTGAGGCCCATTCCCTTGGCGCTTGTTGCAACAAACTGAAATCTGGGTATCGACATTGGTTGTACCAACATAGGAACACATTGGGCCTCATTACACGGTAGGCGGTAAGGGTTTACCGGTACTGGTAAATCCTTACCGCCTTACTACGAGGTCCCTTTGCAGGTTGGGGAATTTAACGCCTGCTTTTTGCAGGCGTTAAAAACCAACCCGCAAAGGGACCAGTGGAGTTAATTACGGTACCGCAATTTGCGGTACCGTAATTAGCGCCTTCCCCATTCCCATAGAGCTCTATGGGGCAAAAATGGGAATGGGGAAGGGCAATGGTGGAAGGGGGAATTACCGCCCCGCCAACCTTGGAATGGGGCGGTAATTCCCCTTTCCACCAAGACGGTGCCGGTATTTTACCGGCATGAACCATGGCGCTAATAGCGCCTTGGTTCACCGCCTACCGTGTAATGAGGCCCATTGAAAGTAACTCATGGAGAGAACTGATCCAGATTATGGAGGGGCAAGATTCCCGCAAGTTCTGGCAGTTTGTAAATGGCAATAGGGGGGAAGTCGAAAACGGCAGGAGGTGCCTCTAAAGAAGATTGGGAGCAACAAATCCTTGGCACTACATGATACCCCCTGGCTAGGAGCGGAATGAAGATTCGTCTTGGATGGCGAAAATATCACGAAACACATCATAAAAGTAAGAATTCTGAAGCACCAGGTCCAGACGGAATCTTTAATGCCCTAATGAAATAAAACCGGGTCATGTGGAGCAACAACCTATTTGTCCTTTTTCCACATATCAGCCGGGGTGGTCACTTCCCAGAGTCCTGGACTAAGAGCATCATAGGGGCTCATTACGAGTTTGGTGGTATCTCGGCAGTAATACCACCGAGATACCAACTGTTACGAGCACTTGTTCTGGCAGTATTATCAATGGCAGTATTACCTCTGGTGGTAATTCCGGCAGATTACAAGTGGCGATTTGATGGTGTAAATCCGCATTATATGGAGTCCATATGACTCCATTGGGGATTTGTGGCAGTATTACCACCAGCAGAATTACTGGGTGGTGATACTGATGAATTTCTGGAGGTTTTATCACAGGTAATTCCACCGGTGGTGATACCTCCAAACTTTTAGTTTGATATTGCAGGAAAAATGGCGGTAACGTAATTAGGCCCACAGTCCACATCTAGAAATTTGGCTCAAGCTCAGATCCATCAAGCTATAGGATAATAGCATTGTTGGAAACATCGCAAACATTTTTGAAAGACTCCTACTTAATGACCTAAATGTGTGGGCTGAAAGTAATCAGATCCTAACATTTAACCAAACGTGTTTCGGAAAGCTTACTCTAGCATGGATAACATCATTGCCCTTGTGACCGAAAGGGCCTGTAACCTGCGTAATTTACCCACATACGTGGCTTTTTTCGACTTCAGCGCCGCTTTTGACACCGTTAATTGTCAGAAAATTGTGTTTCAAATTAAAGAAGAGGGGCTTACCAACTGGCTTGTTGAACATCATAAGCATACTATGTACTAACACTACAGTTACAGTGAAATTTGACGAAAAAGCCACTCACCGCTCCTCTTATTACCTTTCAGGGCTTGACGCAAGGCTGTATACTGGCCCCTTTATTTTTCAACCTTTATACAGCGGATTTAACATTATCCTTGGCCATTCCAGCATCTCTATCCCCCAGACTGGGAATCACTAGAATTAGCTGGTTGGATGCGGAAGACCTTCTGCTCCTCAACCACACACCAAGAGGACTCCAAGCTCTGCTCAGGCAATCATCAATATATGCTGACTACTATAATCAAAAGATCAAGATTGCAAAAAACAAAATCATGTCTTTCATGTGAAGTAAGAATAAACCTTTGAAAATTAAGGACAAATGGCTCTTAGAGGGCTGCCAGATTGAACAAGTGGTGGGTGTGCAATCTAGGAGTCACAATAGACGATCGCCTAACTTGGAAAGTCCATATAGCTACTCTAGAAGAGGATATTCGTCAACTCCTGGGAGCTATCAAACGGTTCTCGATTAAACTTGGCAGCTTTTCAGTCTCCTCCCCATTACATTATCGAAGGCTAATATTGTACTGAAAGTTATGTATGGAATCGAGGTGTGAGGGGAAAAGAATACAAGTTTGCTAAACAGATTGGAGTCCCTTAGCTTAATATCTTTGTTACAACTCACAAATAGAACGCTGGTGGAGTACCTGCAAAGCGAACTGTGTTCCCTATTGTCCCTTAAATTGATGCGATCACAACATACGTTGGTTAATGCTGGCCCCAACACACTCCCCTTAGCGGCTTTAAATGAAGCCTATAAGAGTCCTAAGATTCCCAATACACGTACTTGCTACTTGCTCTAACCTCACTGAGGTGGGTTCTTTGGGGAAGCAAAAATTGAATATTAACATAAATAACACTACAAGGCCCAATCATAAAAATAAAATCCAAAATAATTGAATTTGACTGTGAGCAAAATTGGATTGATTTAGATTGAAGAGATGCAGCAGAGACAATGTGGGTCTACGCGACCCACAGATTAGACTGGCAAACTACTGATGCGCCTTCCCCAACTGATTTCTACCTGTATATTACATAAAAAATTAAATTGCATTTGGTGCAAACGTGTGAGGTCTTGGGGAAGAGACATGGCATTCCAAGAGAAGAACGGAAATGCAGATATGCCTTACCAGCGCTATTGAGACTGCTAAACATCTCCTCTGTGCTTGGCAAACAACTCAAGATATAAGAATCCATACGATACGTGTAACGGTGAACTCTAGGTTTCTGCATATGGTTAGTGACTGCTTATGGTTGCAGTATATGGAAGGCAATAACACAATACTGCTCTACCATTTAAATAAGACATGGCCACACATTAAATCTCGGCTGTACACAGCGAATTAGTGACTGGGAACTGATGACTGCTGGCCTGGCACAGCTTATAACAGTGTAGTTTGTATGTTGTTTTAAAGTTTTTTTTATTTTCTTGGGTAAGGACTATTAAAAATTTACTAAAAACCATATGGCTGCCTTATAATAACACATTTTTAAAAAAGATACTAAAATGGATTGCATTATAATTCCTGACTGACAGTTTTTCTAACTATTCACTTGAAATGTCATCTTTGTTACAGGCAGATTCCCTCCAGAGCCTTCTTGGACAATGAGTGCACATTATGCAATCCTCCATCAGTGGAACAGAGACAATGGGCCTCATTCCGACCCTGGCGTTAACCAAGGCGCTATTAGCGCCTTGGTTGACGCCGTTATCTTTCCGACTCCGCCATGGTGAATGGCGGAATTACCGCCCCATTCCAAGGTTGGCGGGGTCGGTAATTCCCCATTCACCATGGGCCCTTCCCCATTCCCATTTTTGCCCCATAGGGCTCAATGGGAATGGGCAAGGTGCTAATTACGGCACCGTAAATTACGGTGCCGTAATTAGCTCCAAGGTCCCTTTGCGGGTTGGTTTTTTAACGCCGGCAAAAAGCAGGTGTTAAGTTCCAACCCGCAAAGGGAACTCGGAATAGGGCGGTAAGGGTTTAACGGCACCGGTCTCGTTACCGGTGACCGTTAACCCTTACCGCCCAACTCGGAATGAGGCCCAATGATTGGGGTGGCCAGTGTGGAGTATTAATGGAAGCTTCCGGTTTGACGCTGTCTTGGATGAGCCACCCCCCTCATCTTTCTAGGGATGATAATATGGGTTTCATCGAGCATGTTGACGTTACAAAATACTGCAAAATATGATCACGAAGGGACAGTCGCTTTAGTGTGGTATTTGTCACTAAGCATCCTCTGGGCGCTTGACTGCCAAGAAAAACGAAAGCATGCATAACTCTGCATCTTCAAAGTATTTAAAAAAAAAACGAACTAAACACAAACTAAAGGCAGCTCTTTGGTTCGGCTTGTGATTCCATGTTCGGAGTTATCTCAACCCTACATAGAATAATTTTGTTTTTGATGTAGGTCCGAGATATATACAGCAGTGAACACATGATCGACCGCTTCCGCTGCAGTGTGTCATAATTTTAATAGACAAAAAACAAGAAATGGGGTGACATGGATAAGTACTAGATTAGTTAAAAGTACTCAAATCGTGGAATGGAGGTGGACAGATAAGAGGCCCAGTCATAACAACTTCATATTTTCATATTTTAATATATATCAAAGAACACTATATAATTACATAAAATACATTAGCGAAATATCAACGCTAGAAAAAAAATTTTGATCGATATTAGTACAAACAATCCTTGTGTCAAACACGTTTACATAAACAACGACAATTTAGTTCACACATTTCTTGACCAAATATTAATGGTGGTCATTCATGTCCATCTCGTATTGTTAAATTTCATTCAACAATGGAGATGCTGTCACAAAGAAGTACTGCAGGCAAAATAAAGTGCTTAGTGCAAGAAGGTGCTAACGGCCAACTGTACATACAAGATTTTAAAATGTCATTACAGTTTCGGCGACAGAAATCTATCTAGTTCAATCAGATGGGCTAGTAGTCGCCTTCGTCAGGGCGCACTGTGGAGTACAAATTAAACTGAAAACATACTGGTACTAGAATTCATGTAAAATGTATCAATGACCCAGTAGTTCTCATAGATGAAACGTTGGTTGATTCCAAAACTTGATTGTCGGTCTCGAATCTATTAAGAGCATCAACCCATAGTAAAACACAATAAAACAACAAATGAGAAAAAAACAAGACAAAAGAAAACACATTAGAATAAAAATGACTGAGCCTCTTACAAATCAATACATCTAAACATTAAAAAGCGAACAAGGAAAAAAGAGGTACATGTTCACCTCAATTGGTCCGCATATGGTGCCGAAAATCGTAATAATTTGGATGATGCAACCCAAGCGAGACTAAAGATGATAATCAATATACATCTGAGGAGACAAAAAATGTGGAGTTTTAAGATATCACTAGATTATCTCAAACTTCAACACTAAAGCACAGCAAGCCCCGCCCCCAAGAAACATACATCACTACATTACCCTGGAGGTACTGACCTTCGGGTTTACAATGTTTCCAAGATTTGTCAAGCCACTGATAGATCGAATTTCCAGTGGAGCTGAAGAAGTCCAAATGATTGGAGCCTTAAGCATATAGGTCCTTGGTTTGGGAACCTTAGGATGAACAAGGAAAAGCATAACGAGTAACAGTCAGTGGCGTCCGAAATGCCCACAGCATAGTGCATACACGGCTCCGCCATATTTAGCCTAAATAAGACCCAAAACAGTAGAGGGCTGTGTTAATGCCCAAAACGATGGTGCAGTCAATTTAACTTAAAAGTGACTGCATATGTATTTGACCCAAAGCAGTGGGAAGCTGTGTTAGCACCCGAAGCAACAGTGCGGCCAGCTTAACTTTAAAAGTGACTGCATATGCCTAGGTGTCCTAAAACAGTATCATACTGCCCCAAACCTCTGGGAAAGAAACATAGTACTGCCGAAGAATAATAGTTTAAGTAGCATTTGTTGAAGGGTACATAGCTGCCTATATCAAAGGAAAGCAGCTAACCAAAGAGTTTATTAAAACGAATCTAGTCCAATAACCAATGATAAATGGCCAGTACAACAAGTCGGAGCATGAAGCTCGAATTCAAAGAAGACTGCTGGCAACGTGTGCCTGCATAGAGGATAGAAATAGAAACCAAACCTAAAGTCTCTGAATATAGTGAAAAATGTTTTTGCCAAGTGAAGAAATACTCCTCCCAACCGAGGACAAAAAGTCTACGGCATTTGCCTGCATGACCAATAGACCTCGATTCTCGAATTATAGTGAACGAGAGTGAAAGCAGAAAGGTTGCCAAATACAACCCCAGCCGCACACACTCCCACGCGCCCAACAGAAGACAGAAAAGCCTGCAGCAGGGTACTTACCGCATACGGCCCCATGGAACGTCCCGTCATCTCAGAGGCAGAACCGCAAGTGAGCACAAGTTAGTGCCGCATCCGCGGGTGTGTTTTTAATTGCACGCGGAAAATGGGACTACGCGTAAGGCCATATGTCACGTAGATACTGAAAAGGGACTAAAGACAAGCCCTGATACTGCCAAAGATAAAGCACTAAGGAAAAACTCGATGGTATGGGGGCCAAGGGACCCAGACGCACCTAAAGGCAAAATAAATATATATATATGTATATATATATATATATATATATATATATATATATATATATATATATATATATGAAGAGGGAAAGGTAAGAAAAAAATTCAGGGAACAGTTAATATTATATCCCAACGAAATAAAGAAAATAGTTGAAAGAAAACATGGCTGCATATAGAACGCACAGGCGCATGGAAAAATAATAGACTAGAAATAAAGCATGACGCTATATAAATGGCGTTGGCGGATTTTCCACCCCATGCCGACCTTGGCGGAGCGGTAAATCCCCAATACCCATTTTGCCCTTGACCATTCCCATTCTTGCCCCATAGGGTATAATGGGAGTGGGGAAGGCGTTAATTACGCCACCGTAAAGTACGGTGGCGTAATTAACAACGAGGTCCCTTAGCGCCATGGATTTCTCCGCCCGGTAAAACCAGGCGGAGAAAGGCTCCATGGCGCTACGGGAACTCGTAGTAGGGCGGACGGGTCCGCCACGATTACCGCTGGCGGTAACCCACTCCGCCAGGGTCGTAATGAGGGCCAAAGTCAATCAAAAAAGATGATATATCAAAACGCATGCTGTCAAGATGGAGAATGACAGATGTCAAATGGTCTGGCTGCAGGGCAACTCAAGGGTTGGAAGAGTAAAGCCCAGGTATACAAATATAAGGCAGGAAAGAGGCTAATAGCACCATGGCTGCCTCCAAACCTGTGTCCGGGTCCGTGGTGTCGGAATGAGGACTTACCGGGACATTCCTACCCTTGCGGACCCGGTAAGTCCCCAATCCGAAAACCATTCCCCATTCCCATTGAGCCCCCATAGGGCTCAATGGGAATGGGGAAGGAGCTAATAACGGGCCCGCAAATTGAGGACACATTGTTAGCTCCCTGGTCCCTTAACGGGTCCCGGTAAGGGTGGCTGGTAAAACCTGCCGGCCCTAGTGGGACCCGCTCAAGGACCTCAGAATGCGGCGGTAGGGGGTTAATGGCACCGGCATCCTTACCAGTGCCGTTAACCCCCTACCGCCGTACTCGTAATGCCCCCACTGAGTTCCTTTTTCCAAGCCATAAAGGTTAATAAACAGTAGGACATCACCCCTAAAGAACTTGCCCAAAGACTAATCATTCTAGGAAGAGAGAAATTGCCAATCCCACTGTTGCCACATCCCGAAGATGGGGTTATGGGTCCCAAATCACTGGTTTCTTATTCTCCAACTTATTACACGAAATACATCAAGCAGAAAAAAAGTATGCCAATTAAGATCTTAAATAAAATACCTGAAGCTGAGATTAAGACTAAGGAGAGTAGGATTCAAACAAGTGTGGTTGGAAAGTCACCTAATAGTCTCTCGATGAAGCACTTGAGGAAAGCTGTGGATAGGTATTTGTCTCAGCGTCTACCAATACTGCCGGTGGAGAGAGTCCACCAAGCATCTCACTTGTTGCCTCTGCGGCCTTGGCCACTTACAAACAGTGCCCCAGAGCAGATTGGCGCTGCCCCTGGCCAGTTGACAAACACTCTGGTCTCTCATGATCCACAACTTGACTGTTCTAACAATGTGAGTAACACTGTAAAAATGAACAGCCAACGACTCGACTCTGAGTTGAAAGTTCCCTCCCATTTCACTTCACGACATGCCCAGCAGGTCCACTTGAGTTGCAATTCACTCATTATGAAATGTAGAGAGGGCCCGTTCAAGACGTATGATCTCAATAGGCGGAGTGTACTTAATATATTTGGTGACCTGGTGGAGCTTGAAGACATTACTTCTCGAGACATTGAGCAGATAGAATTTCTCTTTGACACTCTATGCTCGGTAGTAAGATTAGGGATACCGTAAGGTGTTGTCCTGAATACAATTTGGAAGGCCAGAATGAAACTGTTTTAGATGGGCTTCTTGATTGCTCAGGATCCTGCACGGATTGCTGCGAGAGTAGAGCATCAAAATCCAATAGCGAATATTTATCCTGGTGCATCAACTGAGAGCTGTGTGCACTCAAATGTACCTCACCCGACTTAACCATCAGTTCACTCATTGCACTCCTCTTTTACGGTTGCAAGTTGGAACACACGAGGGCATTCCCACCTTCAATATTCAATTCGTAGTCTCCCCTTTGCCTTTGATGTCATAGCTCTGCAGGAGACATGGCTTACTCATACACCTTCCTGGGATAATAACGAAGTAGTGTTGCTGTCGGCCATTGCTGGTGTTAAGGGTGGGCCATCGTTGGGACTGCTGGTGGGGGTTAACATGAGTCATGGGTTTTCCATTACACAGTGGGACTCAGAGAGCTCCTTTATACAATTAATTAAAATTGTTTGTCCCCAGCATAAGATCGCCTTTATTAACATATATCGAAACACCATGGGACTAGTGGATGAGGCTTTTTATTCAGGACTAGCAAGACTATTTGATTTGGTGTTAAGGTCCCCAGATATAACAGACACGATAGTGTTGGGGGACATTAACTTGGATTGCCTTACTTGCAAGTTAAAACGTAAATCACAGGAGGTTAACAAAGTGACTACCTTTATGACAGAGAGAATTTTCCATATGGTCAATGGTACAGTAGAGTGTGATATCCCTGTGTAGCCCACATGGCAACGGGATTCGGTGACTAGCATTATTGACTACATATATGTAGACTTAAATTTGGTTGGGAAAGTACAATCTTTTGAAGTTCTTGCTCAAGTGCATAGTGACCATAATCTGATTGCATAAAAAATTGACTGGATTTCTGCACCAATCCATAAGCACTCGATGCATCAACAGTTACTGGTCAATAATGCGAAATCCCGTGCCTAATTTGACTGAGCTTAACAGCAATTGACATTCATGTCAGGCTTCAAGTCCCGGATCAATACCCAAATCTCCTCTTACCATTTAAGAACACGATCATGTTTGCTGGTCGATCGAACCCTGAAATCGAGGCAAAAAAAAACAGAATTTCGAAATGAGAGAAAACTGATCCTTCTCTCACATAAACACTCACAGATCCAGCTTTTGAAATCCGCAAAGTGCAGATATCACAACTGGATCCGAGGACGCAAAGCGCATGTATTGCAAAATGACAGTGGCAAAATGCTGAGAATTATAGCCAGTAAAAATTCGGCAGAGACATGGGCTCTATTCAATCATTGCTCACACCAATTACAACCAACGGCCCAATCTCACAGCGCATCCGAACAGCAGTGGGTTGATCATTACACTGACCTATATTCTGATGCCGATTTTGACAGTCTCATTTATGTCCCACACTCCTCGGCAGTTTGGTCGGTGGAGTGTTCGCAGACGATTATTGAAGACTTCATCAAAAAGGCTAGCTCATCTAGAGCTGCTGGCCCAGATGGGCTTAGCAATGTGATGTTTAAGTCTAATTCACATTTTTGGGCCCTGATTCTACATAAGACCCTTTAACAGGTGCTGCTGTTGCATGCCATTCCGTCCTCCTGGAAGACGTCCATAATTGTGCCGATTTATAACAAGGAGACCGTACTCAGCGGCAAAATTATCGCCCAATTGCGTTATTAGACGCTCCAGGCAAACTCTTTGCGAAATTGATTTTGCGTGATTTCAATGCTTGGACAAAGGATTGTCAATTGCGCGATCCTCACCAGACTGGGTTTCTCGCAGGCATGGGCACTAATATAAATCTTTTTTGCCTTAATGCCATAAAGATACAATGTCAGACATTAAAACAATCTGTATTTTTTGTGTTTGTGGATCTCCACGCTGCATTTGATTCCATATCACGCATACTAAGCGTGTCAAAATTAAATCGAGACAATTTTCCGTCGACATTGCGAGATATCATTTATGCGTAACATTCACAAACATCCATACGTATTCGACTGACTATCGATGGGCGTTTGTCGACCTCTATTTCCACCGCGCGAGCCTTAAGCAATGTTGTCTGCTTGCCACTGCACTCTAATTATTTCAGGTATGATGTCAGGCAGACCTTCATGACAGTGGCCTCAGATTCACCAAGATTTATTGGCGTTCCCATCAAAACTTTAATGTATGCCAATGATTTGGTACTCATTTCAAAAACCCCAATAGGCTTGCAAAAGTTGCTTTCGGCTTTTAACAATTACATTGAAGCAAATCAATTAAAAATCAATACAAACAAAACCCAAATTGTAACTTATTCAGCCACCAAGACTAGTTGCAAAAATGTTGTGTGGTCAATCAACAAAACAAAACTGCTAGTAGTTCCAAGATACACATTTTTGGGAATGATATTTGAGGGCATTGCCATTGCTAAAGGTCATTTAGAGTGTGTGGAACACAAATTAGACACAGCCATTTCACAAACTAAATTTATGCTGCATCGCTATGGTAAATTCATGCTAAAACTAGCCTTAATATATTGGAACTAAAAAGCAACACCTTGTATATTATATGGACTGGAAACACAACCAATTTGGTCAAATCATTTGTTAGATAGATTTGAGGTGAAATTTTGGGGATCAATCCTCCACCTACCACAGTGTATACCTGGGTCATGGTTGCGGTACAAACTAGGCTTGGTGTCCCTCCACGCCCTCTATCACTGGCGGCTATGTGCCTTGTTTCGTAAATGTTTGATTTCAACGTCTGCCAATGATATTATGAACATTTTGTCAACCTATTTGATTTCTTCAAATCATGTGTTTGTACGTCTATATGATTCTTGCAAAATCGGATGTTACCATTGAGATGTTAATCTCTAATCCAGACAAAGCTAAGGACATGATATACTGTTGTGACTGGATTGATACCCAAACTCAATTTCTACGTTATAAGCATAACTGCCCTCAGAGGTTCCAGCACAAACATGTCAGGACTATGGAATCATACCTTCTTAAATGTCCATCTCCAGAAACACGATCTGCCATTTTACGAGTGTGCTTTAATCTTTGGTCCACAAGAGAGATGCAGGCCAGGCATAAGTTGATACCTAGTGATATGAACTTTTGTCGCTTTTGTTTAAATCAAGACTCTGAGGAGTCACTTGAACATTTAATATCATGTTGCACAGCTTTGGTTGGAGTTCGAATTAAGTATTGTACGCAACACTGTGCCTATATGGGCTCTTTAGATCTTGTTCAACGGTGGTCATTTATATTATGTACATCTAATGTTTCTATACAAATAGCGACTGTACATTTTTTTAATTCTTTGAAACTAGATTTGTAATACAAGTTATTTATGCTTAAATGCTATTATATGATGATCCTCATGTAATTTTGGTATGATCTTTTGCTGTGATTACTTTTTGTGTATAACAATTTAACTTTTATGTTGTGATATGATCTTTCTTTTGTATATGTATATTAAAAAGCTGATTCATGGGGGTCGTGGCTAGGCAGCACACGATGAAGACGTGTCTGCTATGCGCTCTGCCGACGGGCCCCCTAATTTGCGTTAGTTATGCAGTCCTGTGCATATGTTTCATCCCAGCGCACGCGAAACTGAAGATTAATGCGGCGAGACCCCGTGGATCGCGACCTGGAGCAGAAACAGGCTGGAAAAGCGGATGAACTTACCGAGGCGAGTCGGAGTCCCTTGGCGATGACGGCCATAACCAAGATGGCGGTGCGCGCCATTTCGCTATCCCGATGGAGACCCTGATGTTGGCAGCTGCTGACCGCCACTGAAGACGAGGAGACCCTGGAGCCCCCCCCGGCCTCTTCATAGGAGAGACGCCTGCGCCGCGGACCAGACCCGGGCCACTACTGGGGTGGTGGAGACCCATTCCAATGGAGGTTTTTCACCAGCTGCTTGCGTGAGCTCCTGGCGGGAGGGAGGCCCCCCCTGTCCCTTGGCCGGCGCACCCGAGGCTCTGGGGAGGGGGAGCGGTTTGGGCCTTGTGCCAGATCGGGAGACGGAGGCGGCGATCGATTACGATCGAGGGGGAGACCCGCCGCCGTGGACGAGGAGACTCTGGGAGCCCTCCCCTGCCTCATTATAGGAAGGACGTCTGCGACGCAGACCAGACCCGAGTTGCTGCTGGGGTGGTGGAGCCTCCTCGCATTAGAGGCTCCCTCCGACTGCCCGTGTGTGCTCCCGACGGCGCACCAAAGGCTCCGGGAGGAGAATGGTCCGGGCCCTGTGCCGGCGCAGGAGGCAGAGGCAGCGAACGATTACAATCGTGAAGGAGAGTGCAGAAGCTTGGAGCGCGCTGGCGGCCGGTGCGGAGTGCCGTGCCCGGCCCGGTCTGGCTCCGGCCTTCACGAAGAAGGGATCAGAGGTGAGGTTCTGGGACCCCTGGAGAGGTGTGGACTGTCTCAGGACTTGGGATGGCCCCCGGGGGCAGAGACGCGGACTTGGGGGACTGATGTTGAGCTCCTGCGCAGTGTGATGAGCGCAGAGGGAACGCTCATGAGATTGCTGGCTTTTGTCTGTGATAACTACTGGTGGCGATAACAGGATTCCCCCGCTTCATCGCGCAGCCCAATGCTGACCCTTCCTGAGCAGTTAATATTACGCGCCTCCTCTGTTTAGCACTGTGGAGCCTTGCTGTCCCTGGGGTGCCTCGGCCCTCTTGTGGCGCGCTGCTTGAGGGTCCGGGCTTTGCCTCCCCAGCTATGCCCAGAGCAGGTTCTAAGAAGAGGGAACAAGTGCAGGATATAATAGCTCTCCTGACATCCCAAGCAGCCCCAAAATCCCAGAGGCATACAATATCTGTGGACATACACCCTCCCCCTGCTGCAGCCTCTACAGTAGACATGGCTCTCTCCAGATCGGATCTAGAGGACATGCTGAGAGCACTCAAGCAAGAGATCACGCAGGACATTAAGTCTGAAATAAATACCTCTAGAGACACTCTAGCTAAGTCGCTGGGGGAACTTACCTCCCATCTGAGTGGCATCGAGATCAGAGTGAATGACCTAGAAGACACCACCTGCGAGTTAACACATGAGACGGAGGTGCTCTCGGAACGGGTTAGGGTGATTGAGGATCACCTTGAGGAAATCTGGACTAAGCAGGCGGACCTCGAAAATAGAATTGCCAGAATATGTTAGTGATCTGTTTCGCGGCTTTCTGGGGCTGGCCTCCTCTGACGCTCTGATTCTCGACAGAACCCACCGAGTATATTCTTCTATACAGCAGAGAAAGAATCTTCTCCCGGATGTCCTCACCAGAGTCCATTACTTCCGCCAAAAAGAAGAGATTATGATGATGGCCAGGAAGGCAGAGACTGTCCAGTTTCGAGGTGTGACGGTTGACCTGTTCCAGGATCTCTCCCCATATACTTTAGCCTGCCGACGCCGCCTACAAAAAGTCACCTCATGGCTGCAGGCCCAGAAGGTCCGCTACCGTTGGGGGTTCCCTTGCAAACTACTCGTCGATTTCCACAATCAACATTATGCGATCACCACAGAGATGGAAGCGAGGGAACTAATGTCGGAGTTTGCTTCGGCATCCACATCAGACCTGGAAGTTCTTCCAAATAAAGAGCCCGGCATACATCCTGCTTCACCGGACAGAAGAAGGAAGCCTAGAGGATGGAGGCGAGTAGGTGGTCTCACCGCCCACAATGGTCAAGCTACAACTGAGGTTCGGGCCTGTCTATCCCCAAACAGTTCAAGCGGCCGCTCTAATTCACCTAAGCTCCTGCGATCAGATGAAGCCCCTGCTTGAAGGCGAATGAAACAAACCTGAAACAGGGACAAAGCTCCCGCTTTACGAGAAAATAGGAAGGTAGAACTGCATCTCGAGTGCTTGACACAACTTAGAGCAGTTGGAACTTTGATGGGTCTGAGAAATATTAAGGAGCCTGTTCTTGTGGGAAAGTATTAGGGGCCACGCAGCCTTGTCTGGGTCTCCTGATTAGACTTGAGTCATTGGGTAATTGTTAGGGAGTTAATTTCTGCAAGAGTCTTATGCAATGCATGGGACTTCACATGGCTCTCAAAATGGGGACCCTAGGCCGGAAAGCGCCCGTATTATTGGACGTAGACTATGGTTTCAATGGTAGTTGAGGTTAATGGAAATTACTTACAGCTTTCACTTCACCATAGCTCGCGACACTACAGTATGTTGTCCGATGGTACAACTTGTTCTTTTGTGATTATTTGTTCTTCTTTTGATTTGATTGCTTTCCAAATTTCTTTGTATACTATCTTGCTGTTTTGGAACACTAAGGTTGAGTTGGTCTCGGAGGGTGACAATCAGCAATGGGTCAACCCTTGTAACATCGGCTTCAAATCTACAATATTGGCAGAGTGCTTTAATGGATGGTTCAACGGGGTGAACTTTATAGTGTCTTGGTAGTTACATTTTGAGCCTTTCAGAACTGGAATGGGAGGACGTTGGGGAAGGTATGGTGCAGGACAGATACCTATGTTAAAAATGCCTTCCGTGGGGGTGAACACTGAGACATTGACCCCGAATATAATCTGTCTGACTCTCAATGTTCAGGGACTCAATTTCCCAATTAAGAGACAAGCACTATTTCACAGGCTGGCGACGTACAATCCTACAATAATGTTTGTACAGGAAACGCATCTGTTGCCAGCGGACGAATTTCGCCTGAGTGATAAACTCTACCCAACCAGACTCTGCGCCTCTTCAGGGACAAAGAAATGTGGGGTAGCTATACTTCTCCGGAAGGGGACCCCAGTTACAATCCACAGAACCTGGTCAGACAAGGGGGGAAGGTATGTTCTAGCGATAGCCACACTATATGGTAAGCGGGTGACCCTTTTATCAGTGTATGCGCCAAATGTTAATCAACACCAATTTTTTGCCAAGGTATCGAGAATGTTGAATGAACATGCAGAGGGAGACCTCATAATCGGGGATAACTTTAACGCTGTAATTAACCCATTAGAGGATAAGTCTCTCCCCCCAACCCTGACAGACAAAAAGAACTTTATGGCCCTGACCTCTCTTCTCAGGGAACATTCACTGATTGAGGGATGGAGATTTTTTAACCAGGGTGAACTGGATTATACTTTCTTTTCTCCCGTACACAGAGGATTTTCTAGGCTGGACATGTTTCTCCTTTCTGACGCCCTCATCCCCCATGTCACGGAAGTGGTGACCCTCCCCAAAGCTTTATCTGATAACGCCCCAGTATTGTTTTCCATGTTTCCTCCTGATATGCTTCCAAAGCCTCCTCGAACCTGGCGGTCGAATGAATTTGTTTTGCTAGATCCTCTGGCCCGCTCCTGCATTGCTGATTGTATAGAACAATATTTTGCAGAAAATGACACCGGGGACCTAGAATATGCGATAGTGTGGGATGCAGCGAAAGCGGTCATTAGAGGTCAGGTCATAACCCAAACAATTGAGTGGAATAGAGTCCATAGACAGACCCAAACCCAATTAGAGGCGCAACTCCATGAAGCGGTAGAGGCACATAAAAGGCAACCCTCTAGACGGGCATTTAGGGAGGTTCGCACAGCACAGAAAGCCCTGGAGGCCCACCATATGAGTCGAGCAGCTTTAGGTATAATGCGCACAAAACAGTATTACTATTCCAAGGGGAATAAGGCGAATCGTTTGCTGGCAGCTAAACTCAGACAGCAGACAAAGCGTAATCATATAGATTCTCTAAGAGATACAGAAGGGAAGCGGGTTTTCGATGAATCTGGGAAGCTTCGGATTGTGGAGGAATTCTTCAGAAACCACTCAGCTGCCCACGTCACTGACCCGCAATTAGCCAGGGAATGTATTCAGAAGGCTGATCTCCCACAGATACCCTGGGAGTTTTGTGAGTCCCTGCAATCCCCAATAACCCGGGAGGAGACAGAGAGCAATCCGCTCCCTCCCATCAGTGAAGGCTCCAGGGCCGGATGGTTTTACCAACAAATTCTACAGGACCTTTCGGGAGGAGCTGACCCCTCACTTAACAAAATTGTTTAACTCTGTATGGAAGGCGGGAGTGGTTACGGCATCTATGGCCGAATCAGCTACAACGCTGGTGTTGAAACCTGGGAGGGATCCTGTTGATTGCTCCTCATACAGGCCTATTGCACTTTTAAACACAGATGCTAAATTACTAGGGAAAATAATAGCGAACCGCTTAGGCCCAATCATGCCGTCATTGATAAATAATGATCACACAGGCTTTATATATAACCGATCCACCTATGACAACATACGGCCAGCCATCAACCTAATTGCCCTCGCCCCAAAGATCCCGGGGGACTTATCCGTCCTATCCCTAGATGCTCACAGATTTTTTGATAGTATGTCGTGGGGATATCTGGAATTAGTGCTAGCGGGTTTTGGTTTTGGGCCAGAGTTCTCCAGATTAATACTCTCAAATTTTCGAATTCCTTCGACTAAAATTAAAGTTAATAAGAATTGGACTCCCCTTATTGAATCAGCCAAGGGTACGAGACAGGGCTGTCCTTTGTCCCCATTGATATTCGCCTTAGCTATGGAGCCTCTTGCTCAACATATAAGATCACATCCAGGCATCCAGGGTTTCGAGGTAGGGGGGCAGTCCCATAAGATTGCGCTTTATGCGGATGATTTACTTTGCTTTTTGCGAGACGCCCCTCATACACTCCCGCCCCTCTTAGGCCTCCTAAATCAATTCGCCGAGATATCTGGCTTCAGGACAAATCCCGCTAAATCAATAGGTATGCCCCTGACTGAAGACTTAGACAGACTAGAGGAGCTGCGAACACTGACGAACTTCCCCTGGTCTCCAACAGAGATTTAATATTTGGGGGTAAACTGACCCCAACATATGCGGGCCTCTACAGAGCGACCATTCCCCCACTGCTTAAAGAATTGAAGGAATGGCTACAGCGATGGGATTCTCAGGAAATCTCATGGCTCGGCCGTATTAATGCGGTTAAAATGACACTTCTCCCGAAACTATTATATGCCTTTCATTCTTTGCAAATAGCCATCCCAGAATTCAAGCTTATAAACCTCCAAAAGGAGATATACTGGTTTATCTGGAAGAGGAAGAGGCCGCGTATCCCTGGGAAACTCTTGACAAGGGGAAGAATGTTGGGGGGCCTGGGCCTCCCCTCGCTACCACGTTATTACAGAGCGGCGCAGACGGTGATAATGCTTTCTTGGAGGGTCTCCCCAGACCCACCCAAGTGACTGGAGATAGAGCAGACCGCTTCCGCACTCCCTCTAGCTCACCTCCAGTTTCTACAAAAAGAAGCATGTACATTTAAAACTGGTATCCTGCCAACCACCTTGTCCACCCTGAAGTGTTGTGATAAAGCACGATCCCAGAGGGGTATCCCACTAGGGCTATGGCCACTGTCCCCTATATCCCAAAATCCCGCTTTCACTCCGGGACTAGCGCCAACAGCGTACCGAACCTGGAGTCGAGACAAACCACTGTGCCTGAGAGATCTATATGTAGACCAGGAACCACTGACCTTTCAGACATGCAAAGAGAAGTTTGATCTCCCAGCGACGACAGAACGCTTTCGATATATACAACTGCGCCATTGGCTCACTAATAGGGACATCCGCCGAGCAGCCCAAAGAACCCCCCTTGGCATAGAGTTGAACATTCTTGAAGGACACCAATCCCATAAGATATCGCTATGTTATAAACTCCTGGAGAGAGCCTCCACGGAGGAGAAGCTCCCATATATGAACGCTTAGGAGAGAGAGCTGGGCCTAGAGATTTCAGACGAGTCTTGGCAGCGAATCTGGTATCGTGCCCAGACTAGTTCCTGCTGCACCCAAATAAAAGAAAATGCTATTAAAATTTGTTTTATATGGTATTTCCCCCCGAATAGGCTTCACTCCATTAACCCAGAATATCCAGATACATGTTGGCACGGGTATGATGAACGAGGAGACATGGTGCACATGTAGTGGCATTGTCGGGTTATTCAATCATATTGACTGGAAGTGAGATCTAAAATCAAAGACATCACGGGTTCTTTACTCCCTATGGACCCTAGAGTGTTCTTATTAGGGGACGCCCCGGAAGACGGGTCCTTTCCAATGTCAGGACACAAAGCAAGCCTAATTTCCCATTTACTGGTGGCTGCCCGTATCACCAGAGCTAGATTTTGGAAGACAATAGAAGGCCCACACCTAGCATACTGGTAGCTAAAGTTATGGGAACTGCTAGGTTTAGAAAAACTTACGGCAGTGGTGGAGGCGAAACTCTCGAGATTCCGGAAAATATGGCGCCCCTTTCTAGACTTTGTATCTGATAAGGAACACATGTATTTTCAACCGCAACTCTTAAAGCACTTTATGAATTCTTGAATTGCTGATGGTCACATTAAATTTATAATTGCACGTATTAGATGGAGAAACGCAGCAGCGGTAACCCATGCCCACATTAACTATATATTTGCACGCTTAAGGTGGTGGAAATGCAGAAGCAGTAACTGTGATTATGTATTCTGATATCTCCCACCCCCAAATGAATTTATGGATTAATCTGATTTACAAGGAGATAATTGACCCAATGAACTCAACTTCAAATTCTCCCTTTTTTTTTCTCCCTTTCATTCTCTCTTTCATTACACACTAAATGAATGACCGAGAAACTATGAATTGTGTACCTTATTACGTAGCGCTATGATTTATGTTGTATACATGGAATGTTAAAGAATTGTTGAGAGGTGAAGGTTTAACTAAGTTGTACAAAATGAATTTCTGGATTGTTAATGGTTATATCGTTTTTACACTGAAAACTAATAAAAATATTTAAACAAAAAAAAAGCTGATTCATTTCAGCTAAATCAATTAAAAATAAAAAATTAAAATAATTATTGCACTTGCACCAGTACAAACTTTATGTAATTAATAGTCTGCTTCTGTTGCTATGGGTCCCCCCCACCCCAAAGTACCTGGGAAGCCTGAGAAGAGCAGGATCCAAGACGAATCTGGGACCCCTGGATGAATTCTGAGGATAGAAGATGCTCTTCCCCGTCATAGTACCTTGGGTGCCTTGGAAGGCAAAGTGGCAGAGTTTATCTGCTTTACTCTATGATTCCCTCGAGGGTGGACCCCACCGGCTTGGAAGAAGGAGTCAATGGGACATCAGGGTTGAGCAGGAGAAGGGAACCAAGCGGTGTTGGAAAGGCAGCAATGCAGGTCTGTCACAGTGGTCTGTGTTATCGGGTTGCTATGCAGCCTGTGGATGTCCCACGTAGATAAATCTTGCTGTGGACCTCGAAAAGGCTTGGATGAAGAGGACAAGGCTGTAGATGGTCATTAATGACTTTCGGTGGCAACGGGTGCAGTGACAGTAGTAGGTATCAAGTTTGTGTATTTCACGGTTGGCTGCCTTTCAATTCTTCGGTGTTGCAGCCGCAGCACGGATTACAGGCTAGCTTCTGGCAACTTGGACTCGGGGACTGGACTGCACTGTGGACCCTCACCAAGTCTGGACCTTCAGGATGATTTTCTCTCGGTTTGGTGGTGGGAAAAGCCCAGCTGGCACTCCTCTGCAGGCAGCAACCCTGGATCTTCTCTGGCACGGAAAAGTGAACAGATGTCGTGGCTGCAGTGCCACTCGAAGATTTCTTGTATTACTTGGAACTTTGGCTGCTTTGGGTGTCGAGCAGCACTATATCAGTGTACCCCCTTTCTGGGCGATACACAACAACATACAGTGGTCATGAACCCTCCTGCAGACTCTGAATGACACAGATGGACTTCTTGGGCTCAAGATGTCCAGGTACTCCTATTCTGGACCCATGAAAGCACCACATCTGGATGGCAGGAACACAGGACTGGCTTCCAGAACACTTTGGGTGAAGAGCAGCAGTTGCATGATGTCCCTTTGTAGCTATGAGAATAAGTCACCTATCTAGGTCCTCTCTGGTTCAGTCCTCGAATCAGCAAAGCAGCTTTTGGATTTGATAATAAATTGCAGCCGCAGACCTCTTCCTCTAGCTGGATTAAGGATACAGCTTCCTTCTTGAGACATCAGCTTCTGCTTCGGTTTCGAATTTCAACTTTTGACAAGGAGGTAAGTAAGGGATCCCCAGTTATGCACAAATGTTCCCCATTCACTCAGGCTCAGCCAGCAAATCACATAAACTGCATTCTTGCAGCTACCAATCATGCTCATATGCATTCCGGCCATTCACCCAAAACCAGACACCCATAGCACAGGATGTGGATTGGATGCAACTCCCACCCTTTCAGAGCATTCTCTCCGTTTCAATCAGACGGGCTCAGGCAGGACCACAGGCATTGTGACACACAACAAAAACCGGACACCCACAACACATAATGTGTTTTCACTCCTCTCTCCATTCAGGAAGGTCCCACCCCTGGGGTGTACACACAACAGCAATCCCTGGGAAGGCTACAGCTAGTCTAGCAGGGGCAACCCAGTTCCATATATGGTCCTTGCACCCAACATATAGTCTGGGGAAGGGAGCAGAAGGTTTCTCAGGACTTTGAGAAACAAAGGGGAAAGGCAAAGGAATCAAGAGGCCACCAGTGGCCATCTCGCCTCTGTCCAGGTATCCATGGATTCCTATGGATTCCTATGACAGCGTCTGGGTGTCCCAAAAAGGGAGGATGCCCAGAGCCAGCATGTAGCTGCCACTAGCCAGCACCAGCCCACACCAGCCCACACCCTGGTCTGTGGCAACACACATGTGCCCAAACATACACTAGGGGTACAAGGGTGTATACCTATCCATGGGTGCCATAAAGGTACCCCATGGGCCTTCGTTCACCAAGAAGAAAAATGAAGTGCTGCACTGCCAGGGGTCCAGACTGGTCTCCTGTGCAGAATATAAACAGAAAACACAGTCTATGGAGGTAGTGGGACAAGTATGAGGAGGCTCTGTCCTTCCAAGGCATATAAAGCATCACATCCTTAGTCTTTTTGAGGGAACATGGGCTGAGGACAGGCTATACTCTCAAGAGGAGTGTGAATGTCAGACAGTAGCAACCCAACCAGCAATATTACAACAGTCCAAAATAAAGGAATGCTCAATCAAGTTTCTATATAAACCTATATACTGTAATTACGCACACCATTATGCACTAAATACTGTACTAAAAACACTAGCAAAAACCCACCCATGTAAGAAAAGAAAAAATTGCAGAATGTAATGATGGAAGCACTCTGGATACTTAGCCTGGAAGAAAAGGCAATAAAGGCAATGCATCACTTTAATGTGAAAAAGTATATATATTTATATATTTGGGGCAAAGCTGCAAAAGGAAGACTTAGCAAGTAGCTAGTCTAGGGTCCAAATAAATGAACCAGAGGGGCCAATAACTTAATCAGTTATTGGCACTTGAACTAAGCTTCTTAACATTGTGCGCGCGGGTCAAATGAGGTTTGGATGTGGTGAGTCACAGTGATCCAGACGGGGATTATGTGTAAATTCCAGTTTGAGATTAAAATGGTTGCGATGCGAGGAGGCCATAGAAGGATGCGGATCACCAGCATCAGGTGAGCGACTAAGGTGGTTTGAAGCATGTTTTGAGACGTGGCAGTTCAAAGGCTTCTGCAGAGGCAAACTTCTTGTTCCAGTTGGTGCGGTGCAGTGGCAAAAAGGTTCAAGGAGCAGCAACAATGACTCAAAAGGGACAGAGGCAACACAGTGAGTTCCATTGGTTTGAATGTGCTTGAGCACAGTCGATGAAGATTCAGCAGTGATTTGATGGTGTAGAAATGTAGGAAAACAGCTGCTTTGCTTCTACAGTTGTTGTGAGTCCAAATCCAGGGACTCAGGGATAAGATAAGTCCTCCTTCCCTTTCTCCCAACCTTGGGAAGGCTGTCTAACACCTGCAGGAGTCCTTTACCTCCAATAAGGTCCTGGGTACCAATGTATCTGGCAGAGAGACAGGCCTTGCTCCAGCAGCAATTTACCCCCAACTTTCCACTGAGTGGGTAGAGAGAAGAGCTTTCCGCTGCCTTGGATCCCTACTTTTCCACCCCAATGGCTGAAGGCTTTGGACAAGGTCCAGGGCAACAAGCCATCAGGGATTGTTTAAAAGCAAGCCTATTCTCAAACTGCTTTGTTGTGCAGGAAGTGTGGGAGACAGGAAGGAAGGAGAGGCCCACAAAAAACTAAGATGGAAGAATCCTTCCATCCTTTGGTTCTGCTCTGCCTGCCTGTCTAAACTCACCCTCTTATCTGGCCCTGCACTTCAAAGGCCCTTTCGTGTGCAACCCCTATTAGGAGGCAGTCCTTTGAAATGGAATTGCCACTTTGATGTTTCGCAAGGCCATTTTTAGCTATGGTCAATAGAGGAGCTACTCAGCCATCCAGAATATCAATACAGGTAGTATAGGAAATCCCCTAGAAGCTCACACCAGAAAATGTACAAACCCAGTAGGGAAAAAGGCCCAATACACCACTTGCAAGAATAACAAAGTTTATTTCCAAACAAAAAGAAAAGTGCCAACAAAGAACGCTGCTGCCGTAGCTGTTAACATCTGCATGTGCAACACATTATAAAAGTACACAACGTCATCAGTGACGCTATTACATATAGTAGAAACACGCGTAGCTGGTTGATGCGACCCTACACACAGGTCACCTGCTCCCTAGGGAATACCAGGCCATTGGTCTCAGTCCCGTCCGTCCATCTTCTTCCATGTGGGTGATGCTGCAATCAACATCACTCAGAAGAAGGCCAAATAGCAATTATTTTACAAACTAAGAAACACATCTCTGTGTAACAGTGCACCTGGTACAAGGATACAGGGGCCCAGGGGAATGCAGAGGTCATACTAACTCACGCACTTCAATCGCTCCCAGACAGACCAACACCTTTCCAAGATCTTCCACCCTCGTTCTAGGCTATAATTTCATCCCTCCCTGCACCTCGCAGCACATATCACATGACCTAGAAGTGAAGGCAGGAAGGCCCTGTTCTCTGATCCTTTTGATCGATCGTGGGTCCAACGGATTTATGATCAGGAGCATGGGGCTGGCTGGTACATTGGAATTCAGGGGTCCTAAAGCCAGGCCATGTGGGTACTAAAATTTAGGGGCAGGCCTGCTGGGGGTCGGGGGCCTGTGCCCACCTTCTCGTGGGATTGGATTGTACAAAGCCCTTCTCCCATGGCCTTGCAGGGCACATTCTTTCCAAGGCACGAAGGTTGGCAACATTTTAGGACAATGAAGGGTTTATGGGTCTTGGTCTTTGTCTGTGTCTCTCTGGTCTTGCTCATCAGTGCCAAGGATACAGCTGATTACTTTGCTCATATTCGTTGCCCTGAGATGCTAACTGCTGGAATACGTTTAAGCTTTGTGTTCCAATATGGCTGCTCATGCCCAAGATGGCTGCTATTCCCGCATGTGCACTACACCCATAAAGCAGGCAATAATATAATCATGTAAAAAGCTTTTAAGGTGATCCCCCTGCCCCCTGGTGTCTTACAATACATGCATTGACCTTTGCCTTATTCTGAAGCGCTTGGGGGTGCAGGAAGATCGTGTCTCCTTCCCAACATTCCCCCCTCTCGTTAATTCTACATTAACAAACTCCCACATAAGCACAACTTTATTTGTCCCTGCCAGCATTCCTCCTCCAACCTTTCAGCTTCCAAGTAAGCTGGTGATCCTTCCTTCGGAACCCATTCTCTACATACATGATATAAACTTTCACCAGACTGGGCATAGTGTTCAGGGGTGCAAGTCATGTATATACCTATCTATCTATCTATCTATCTATCTATCTATCTATCTATCTATTGATTTCTTGTATTGTGCCACACGCCCGAAGGCCTCAGAGCGCTCACGGGACAGGCTTTCAAACAGAAAAGAGGGTGCTGAATAAGGGGGTCAATATCACAGTGGGAGGTAGAGAGGATCCAAATGTTTAACGTAGCCCCTATCAAACAGGAGTCTCTTGAGTTGCTTCTTGAAACTGGTTATAGAATAGCATAATCAAAGTTCCAGGGGAAAAGAGTTCCAGATGGTGGGTGCCCAGGCATTAAAGCCTGCACCACCAACATTTTGTAGGGTTACACGAGGTTGGAAGAGAAATATATCAGAATTAAAGCAGAGGGTGCACTTAATGGGAGCTCTGTGGATTCTGGAGGAAAGATATAAAGGAGCCTTATCTGATAGAAATTTAAAAATGAGGACAGAACCCTTAAGAGAATCCGCTGCATGACAGGGAGCCAGTGTAGCTTCTTGCGAGACTCCGAGACCTTGTATGTCTAGCTAAGACAACATAGCGCACGAACAGCTCCATTTTGAGAGACCTTTAATCTTTGGGTATTTGATTTCGTAACAGATGAAACATGTTTCTGAAAGGTAAGGTGGGAGTCAAAGTAGACACCCAATGTTTTAACATTTTCGAACACAGTAATAACCGTACCATGTATTACAGAGGAATTGTTAGGTCATCAAGGTTTCTTAGTTTGTTCGGAGTGCCAACAATGAGCAACTCCAATTTGGAGTTGTTCAGGGCCAAGGAGTTAAGAGCCATCCATGTTTGTATGGCCAAAAAGACTTCATTGACCCTAGTGGAGTCCGCAGCATAGACACCAGACAATGTGAACACAATCTGTGTGTCGTCTGCATAGTTTGCAAAATAGACTCCAATAGAGGCAAGAAGATTGCACAAGGGTCTCGAGTAAACATTAAAAAGCAAAGGTGGAAAACAGGATCCCTGGGGGATGCCACAGGTAGCAGGGTTCTGAGGGATTGAGCATTGCCCTTCACTACGAGGGCCGTTCTAGATCCAAGAAAAGACCTGAACCATCTAGTGGCCTGTGTGGGACATTTGTCAATTTTAGTCAATCTTTCTTCCAGGAGAGCATGATCGACCAAGTCGAAAGCTGAGGAGAGATCCAAAAGTAAGAGTAGGGCAGCTTTACCATTGTCAATGATTTCTGTAAGGTTTGATTTCAAAACCAACAGAGCGGTCTCAGTTCCAAAGTTGGGACGAAATCCGCATTGTTCATTGGCTAGAACAGAGTTGTGTTCCACAAAGTGCTGGTACTGAGTGTACGCTATTTTATCAATTAACTTTAAATAGAAAGGTACATTTGTTATCGGTCTATAGTTGCCAGCAAGCGTGGGATCCAGATTCTCCTTTTTTAGTAAGGGAATTATCCAGGCCTCCTTGATGTTAGCTGGGATGAAGCCCTCTTCAAATGATTGGTTAACAAATTTGGTGTAGTAACTTTGGAGGTTCCACCAATGAAAGGTAAGAGCTCCTCTTCAAATAGCAATGTTTGTTTAGGTGGTCGGTACAACAGTGAAATACTGAGAGATCTAGTAGAGTTAGTGTTAATTTTAATGAATAGTGCTTCACATGCATCTAAGTAAGGATGGGTAGAAAAATGTAGATTTAACTTTTGTTTGTAGATTGTAGCCACCCCCTCCTCTAGTGCCAGTTTGATTGGTATAGACACACAGGTAGCCCATAGGGGTGGCCAACTGTATAGATGGGTGGGCTGTGTCGTGCAGCCAAGTTTTGGAAATAAAGAGGAGATCAATTTTAGTTCACAGAAGATAATCTGAAATTTCCAGTGCATATTTTACTAACGAGCACGTCTTGATTAGACAGCATTTCAGTGCCCCATTTGGCATGTCTTTTACAGCTGGAGGTGCAATAAGGTTGGGTAATCCCCTAGCATTATTCTGTACATCCAGAGCAGAAGAGGCTTGGCAAGTTGTGGCATTTATTGTTCCTGATGAAAAAGGACCAAGTGAGTTAGGCAAGGTGTTATTATCCAGGGATAGGGGCGGGTTACTATCAGTTAAGAGTTCCCACACACTATCATCCTGGTTGGCTCTAAGGCGAGCATTGCGATTCTTATGTATTTTTGCAACAAGATTGTATTGTGTAGACATTGTACAAGATGTAATACCTGAAACAAGGGCAGCAGTGGGGCGCACACCTCACACACCCTACTAACCGTCACCAACTGTCTCAGACGCGCCTGACGTGTCTTGAAATACGTGCGTAGGACTACAGTTCACTTGGGAACTGTAGTTCCTAATTCAATCTGCACGCGAGATCTGCAAGGCAAAGAAGGAAAGGATTTTCCTAAAAAAGAATGCACAGAGTACGTTATGTGTCCAACGTTGCTTTTAATAGATGTCACCAAAAGTGAAAGCACAATTCAGAAGCAAAGCACAATTTTAGCTGCCCATATAGTTCTTGAAAGAAAGCTGTGCACTATAAAAACAGCACGGTTCACTCAAATTAAATATCTAAAATTCCGTCTACTAAAATAATCCAACAACAATTTAAAATAAGGTTATAAGAAGCGCGCAGTTCCATCGGTTTAAATAGGGTTTACCAGCAACGCGCCTGACATATACAACCCCTATGACCTTCTGAATCAACCAAATGTTCTGTATAATGCTCGGGGTCAGGTGGGTGTGTAGTGATAGTGCCGGGAGGGTGTAAGAGCTGCTCTATCACCACCATGCATGGTTTATTTAGGTCATCAGTTTGGACAGCACTGTCTTTTGTAACCCAAGGTGCATTTGATACCCCAATTGAAAAAATCATCATAGCACTGCTGGGTACTGCTTTGGTACAACATCAAAGTCCCAGCTGGCATGTTCAGAAAAGTACCAACACAAACACTATCACAGGTACCAACAGTTTGATGATCACTCCCATCCAAAAAAAGGTTGTTGAACCAATCCCCTTGTTGGATGCTGGCTTCAAGAGTGTGCAGTGCTCCTATTATTTGCATCAGGGAGCCGTTCTCTACATCGGTTGGAGGCACCCATTTTTCAGCAAACCCCTCCGTCCTTCGCTGTGAGCAGGTCAAGCACATATCGTTTCTGAAGGGTCATGTTAGGGCCCAGAGCAGACCCGTGCTTACCCGATATTTCCGCCGTGGTACAAGCTTCCAAGGAGTTCAGCACATGCAGGGCTCAAGTAGATGCCACAGGAGGTCGGATTCCACTTTACAGTGTTACCGTCTCCCATGTCGGCTGGGGAACATCAAGAGGTATTCCCGATATTAATTACATGTTCTTCCCTGCTCGCACAGGTGAGCAATGTTGCAAGTCAGCAGACTTGTAACACGTTGATAGGGAATTACCTCTAATCCACGACTAGCATGCCAGTTCAGGGCATAGAGCGCAAGGGCTTTCATAACATCCTTGTTCTTGCAATGGTCATACGCCTACGACCAGAACCTGTGCATCCAGAATTGCTTCAAGCTTTTTCAGGGAAGTAGGAATAAGTATTTAGTTAGGGACTGGATCATCCACTAGAGTTCCAGGCTAGGAGTCATTCCTCATTGGGTAAGAACACTATTATTTGTTTAAACTGTTATGTTATAAACCAAGCTGTATCTTGACATTTCCTATAATATGTCCTCCTGTCTCAACTACAGTTCCTGAGCCTTTCACCAAATCTAGAGGGGGGTCTCCAGTAGCACTCCTGCCTTGGGCCATGGGTCACACAGATTTTACTTTAATCTGTTGGGCCTGTTGATTGGGGAAGGAGCAGCATAGCTTCTTGACTTCAGAGAAACCATTTGGAGCTTCACGCAGCTCTGGCAAACCTGATAGGTCATCAGCCTTATTGGGTGCATCTCAACCTGGATTGCATTGAGTCCTTGTTCTGTGTTGTTTGCCAGCTGTACGACCACCCATCTCACTATTTGGAGACACTTGGCATTAGGGGCTGTTTGGACTCAATGGCAGGAGTAGAGATGTGAAAAATGTTTCTTCTTTGCTAAACAGTCTATGTTCATTAGGTATCTCTGAGCAATTTGGAGGAGTCCTGCGACAGATAATTGGATCTTCCTTTTCTGCGCAATTTGCTGTTCTTTTCTTTTGCAGGTAAGACACGGAAGATGGAGAGCTGCAATGGGTTTCCTGTTGGCCCCATTATGGGTGAGGCTGGGATTGGGGCAGACAATGTTTTTGATCCCACTGAAAGGTGGTCTTCAGGGATCAAGAGAAGTGCTGAGGGCAAAGTGGCCAGTGAGCAGTATCCCCTCCATGATGGCCGGAGGTACAAGAATGCCTGCTGCGGGCACACCCATTAGTAGCCCATTACTGAGGTTTGCAATGAACAATGTCTTATTGCATCGCAGATTGGCCCCCACGAAAACAGTTCCTTCATTATAAAAGCATAGTTCATCAGTTTCTTGCTGTTGCACTGTTACTGGCTTTTCCATTGCTTCGACCCCTAGTTTTACGATATGTTCGTTCCAGAATTGTGCACATGCTTTATTCACTTGAGCCAACACTTCATCTCTAAATCCCAGTAGCCCTTGTGCTGCGCAACTCATTGATGTTTCTTGCCACCTGCTGTCCACGTATTTTACTCCTTGTAAATTCAAGTATGGTGTCACGAGGAACCACCTACGGTGGTCAATTTGGCGGCAATGGAGGAAGATTGGGGCTGTATCCAGGACTCCGTCCAAGAGGGCGCCCGCAAGACTCTGCAACATGCTAGTCTTTCCTGTTGCATACAGGAAGTTGGCTCCACCCCCTGGAGCTGCAATGGATTATCTGGGCTCACACACAGAGAGGCTTTGCATAGCTACTCTTCATAGCACACTGAACTGGAGGCTTCCAGCCCGTTAAGATGTGTAGCGGTACCCTGGAGATAGATGGGGATGCAGTTTTATTCATACATCAATAATCAAGACGACACAAATAGTTAGGCAAAGTTTGTCTGTTTTAATGTCAAATATCTTAAAACAGGGAGTACAACGAACATCAGCAATCGCTCGATACTCTGACACTAACTACTTCATAAAAAACTTAGGCTTTTGTACCCAAAAGTGGTCATCACTTACGTGCTGACCTGCATCATTACCAACGTCATCCTGGCAAACTACAAAAACCTATCGGGAGGTGGGATTGGTTCTATGTGAATAACTAAGCATAGGTTCTATACCTGTATAGAGTAACAGAAATAGGTAATTGGATAGTTAACATCAGGTGGGGCAACTAAGCCCTCCTTCAAAATGGCCACTATGAACGTCACTAAATGTACGATGTCCCGTTGGCTACACATAATACAGGACCTCCAACTACCTGGTACCCTATAATTGATTGGCTTATAACCCCCGTCAGTACTTTTCCTACCTATGTTAGCAGCACGCAGACTGAACAACCAGGTGCGGATGAGCTTGTCTTGATACCAGCTTCCCTCCAATTAAAATATCATCCATCATCGCCTCAATGGTCCAGTGTCAATAAGTGCTTTGAAGTTGGCCTTGAGTTTGTACTGTGTTCTGAGAATTTTGAAGGAGTATAGGCACTAGCCGGCTTCCGTGTGTAGGTGTGATCATCTTGTTCGTCCAACTTCCTCTATCACATGACTGGACACCACGAAATTGAGCCTTTTCATTTATTTGATTTTATTTTCACCAGTCCTCTGACGTCTTTTGTTTTTGCTTGCCCTCTCTGAACAGAAGCTTCTGTTCTTTCACATTAATTGTATCCAATGTCAGCCAATTCCAGTTTGATAAGACCTTGGCTTTCTTGGCTCAGTGAACTCCTTTGCGGCACTTTTATTCTGTTTAATTCATTGGCTTTTCTCAACTGTGACACTAGAATGGGGCCTTCTTGTTTGTTCAGTACTGCTTTATACGTAGTGGAAACATTCATTCTTTATTTGTCCATATGTATCTATTGAGGTATATATGTATATATTGGCGCTTGCCACGGTCTAATCTATTTAAAAGCATGTGGCTAGCTTCATGATTGCTTTGCTGCTTGCGTTTCATTGCATCTGTACACCTTTAAACTATCTAAGTATCTGCATCAGATCTGCGGCATAAGTCTTGTCATCTTGATCCTAAGATGTCACTTATCCTTGGTACTTCTTTGTGCTTTATGAATCGTCTGCCTCTCTGGTCTGGTTATGTTTTATATGGGTGTAGATTCATCTTTGTATGATGTCACCATTCATCTTTGTCATTTAGTTTCTTTGTTTCTTCAGGAATCTCGTTCAAATGGCCATCATATTGTCTTGGATGTAAGTATGGTTTCCTCAATGGGTACTTTACCTCCCATATTCTCTTAGGTATAGGTATTCTTATGGGTACTGCACAGAGCCCACGCTCTTCTCTTCGCTGGTTTAACTGTTCAATATACGTCACATACTTTGGTTCATACGTTTCAGGTAATGTAGGTGGGGCAGTTGGAGTGGGGATACTTGGCTCCTCCTATACATTCCCCCTCTGGGTGATTTATCGACTACTCTCACATCATCTTACACTTCCAGATATCCTGGTCTGAAGAAATGCTTCTTATGGATCCATATCTTTATGACTCCCTTCAAGCTTCCATCTGATTTCACATGCTCATTCTTGTTCCATGTCATGAGCATGCCCTGTCAACTTGGACTGCAATAGATCCATCTTCCCACATACTTCTTATGATCCTTTGGATACAGGAACTTTGTTCCCTCAGGTGCAAGGATACTGGCCTTCACAAAGTCTCTGATTTCTTAGTCAGTCAGATCTTTAGGCTTCCATCCTGATTCAACATCAATCATAATCTTGATCCCTATGGCTTTCTTTGCTGTCTTCTTGCATTGTGAGATTATGATCTTGATAACACAGAATCCAAGCATCACTAATAGTAGCAAAGCTCCAAGAAATTTGAAAATATCTGCCATACATTGTGGAACCCACAAGAAGAGTGATCAAAACCAGCTGTTATCAGCAATATCTTCAACCTCTTCTATCATCTGGCCATGGAGTTTCATCAGCATGTCTATGGCCTCGGTCAATGTTCCATTCTCGTCATCATGAGAAGGTATAAATGTGCAACATGATTCTCTGATTTTGGCACAAACTCCTGCATCCATAGCTGTAATCATGTCCAGGACATATCTGTTCTGGAGGGTCATCAACCTTACAGCTCTCAATTCTTCTCTGATTGCATTGAATCCCTTGATGGTAGTATTAATCCTCTGCCGCAATTCCCATCTGGTAATCTGAAGCCACTTAGTATTTTCTAACCTGGATCCTTGGCTTGAAGATCAACGGGAACACTGAAGAAGTCTAGCTGAACAGTCTATGTTCATACAGAGTAGAGTCAAAAGCTTCTATTGATTTGGCTGAAAAGTAGTTCTCTCTGTTTATTCACTTTATCAGCTCCACAGATCTCTTCTTCCTCAGATGTGCATCTGTTTTCGGGAAATTATCAATGTTCAGGTCACTTTAAGGAATCACCAAAGCAGGAACATGGACATTCACCAATGTGCAGATTCCTCCCCAATCTTTAGGCAGTCTGATGTAGGCCTTGGATCTGCAAGCCCAATAATGATCCATGATGACTGCTGTTCTGATATTCATTCCTAGTGCATCGAAGATTCGTTCACAGTTCTGATTCTCCCCCATTTGTTTGTACCATTATTTCTGAAGCATAATTTAGAACTTTCCATTGGTACTATCTGCAGGGGCCCTCCTCAGTCTTCGACCCATGTCAGTAGTTTAGCAAGTTTTGGCCATAATGGTTTACACAACATTTGTGCATTCTCAATTGTTGGTTGGTAGTGACCCATTATTACCCAGTCTCTGCAGATTACTACTCTGTCTTTTCAGCCATCTGGTGATAGGACAGTTCCTAAAATCTGCACCTCTCCTCTGTTTTTCCATCTGCGGATGTCTTCTGTGTAGTGTCCTGGAACTTTCCGTTTTTTATTCAATTCTCTTCTTATTCCGGTTCCTTTTACTCCAGGTTTCTCATATCTGATCACAATGTTCTTTGTCTTAGCATTGTTTCTTGTCTTTATGTCTTGAAAATAGTCAGCTTCATTCGGATCTGTTCCTTCAGTTGCCCATTTGAGAGAGGCTGCTCGACCCATGAACTGGCCTCTGGTACTACAGAAGGCTAGGTGCACTATACAGTGTGCAGTTAGGACATCTATTTCAATAGGTATGAAGCTCTTTGACTTCCCCATGCTGTATGGTAGGAGTGCACATAGGAAGCATTCTTCTTCTGACTTACTTCTTCCAACTTCTTTCATGTGTTGGTACCATATATTATTTCCCAAGTGTGCTGTGCTGTCCAGATAATCATTCAATTCATAATTATCTTCTTGGGTGCTTCTTTTGGTTCTTAAACTCTTCATGTAGTTTTGTACTACTACGTCTCTAAACGCATCAACATAGCTTCTTCTGGCTGGAGTGTTTGCAAGAACATCCATCAGGGTTCCCTGCGTAGATGAAAGTTCAGCAAGTCTTTCCTTCTCCATCTGTCTGAAACAGATGAAAAATTCCATAAAGATTCTGCTATAATCTCTGCACGTGATTTTTATGTGGGACTGGTGCTTTGGCTTCTTGTCACTGGACCAGGTGTGTCTGCATGCATTATCTGTGTAGGCTCAACCTTTGTCAACCCCTTACCTTGTCTGATTTGCCAACCCTGTCTCCGGCATTTAAAAGCAGTTTCGGAACCAAGTGCTGTGTGTGATTTATTACTAACAACATCCATTTCAAGATCAGGTATCTTCCCATTTTCTCTTGGTACAGGAATAACTATGTAGGGTCTAGGCTGCCTTGTAGTTGCCACGCTCATTTTTTCCTTCTACTCAGAAATATATACAGGAGTCTTTGCATCATGTGCTCCTATGTAGAATGCAGTTCTTACTGTCAGTGAAAGAAATATGAGTATGAATATAATGCATGTGTAGATGATGCACTGATATGTAATTTTGCAGCATTACTTCTTGGACAATGGGCCTCATTACGACCCAGGCGGTAAGTTACCGCCTGGGTCGTACCTTTACCACCATGGCGTAAACTATGTTTACGCCATGGTGGTTGGCGGACTTACCGCCCCATTCCGAGGTTGGCGGGGCGTTAAGTCCCCAATCCCCATTTACCCTTCCCCATTCCCATTTTTGCCCCATATGGCATAATGGGAGTGGGGAAGGCGTTAATTACGCCACCGTAAATTACGGTGGCGTAATTAACAACAAGGTCCCTTAGCGCCATTGTTAAATCCTCCATGGCGCTAAGGGACCTCGGAATCAGGCGGTAAGGGTCGGCGCTGTTTACGCCACCGTAAACCCCTTACCGCCTGGGTCCTAATGAGGCCCAATGTGTGTGTCTACTCTCATGGGGCAATACAACGTTACTATCTATGTTTCCCATCTCGATCATTTGATGCTAAGGAAGGAAAAACAAACTTTAATGTTTCTGCATTTTTTAGATTTGCTTTTTGAAAGCTGTTTTCTTTATCCAGCATTCATCCTCTATCAGCTCTCTGCTTTCTGGATGCGTTAGGAAATGACTTTCTTTCTCTCTCTCTGGAACCAGTTTTTTCACCAGTCGAGATGCAAATTTTTCTTTATGGTGAAGAAAAATGTCCCCTGTGAACCTCTATGAAATCTGCTTCATTTATCAGTTCCCAATCGATACCTCGAATCTGCTTCAGTCCAGATGACATGTTGCTTCCCTGTCAGCATGAACAAAAGTTGTCTTTTCTTTTCTTGCTCAATCTGTTCCTTGGAGAAAGGTTTTTACACTGCTCTGTGATTTCTTTCAGAATATATTGCCACCTGAAATATAATTCCTTCCAGGATTACATTAAAGTTTGCAGTGTTTCTTGGATCCCTCAGAAAGGTTACCACATCTGTGTATCTTCCAACGAGATGCAGGTATTCTTCAATTAGACGAAAGAACACCACACTGACCAGTCTATGTGCTGCGTTGGTTGATACGGGCATTCGTGTTTCCTCACTGTACTCAGGCAACTTCAAAAACTCTTCAGTGATGATTATGAGCACTCTTGTTATGAACTTTTCATTATATACACAAAAGAGGAACTCCAAAACAATCGGGAACTCAATGGAGCAAAAAACTAGCCTATAACACATGTTCACGAACAGACTAAAGTTATGATATTATTTAAATAGCTGTCAGTACATATTCAACTGTTAGCTTAAACAGAACAAGGCATACACTTATTCATTTTAGTTTAGTCTATGTATGTTTACCTATCTGTGTAATTACTGTTCATATTTGTAGGCTAAACTGGTTTCTTCTATTACAAATAATAAAACCAAAAAAACAATTGTTTTCATATTTTTGTACATATTTTCTGAATGTTGTTTTAGGATCATCTGATTGGTGAGGCAGAAAAATGCACATGAATAATTGTATGCTTTGTTCTGTTTAAGCTACCAGTTGAATATGTACTGACAGCTATTTAAATAATATCATAACTTTAGTCTGTTCAGGAACACTCTTGTGTTATGAACTTTTCATTGTCAGGAATTTGAATATAAGCTGGAATGCGGCAAGTTCTCCCCACCAACGTAGGATAAGAGCGTAACACCAACTCAAAATAAGTAAGTATGAGCCTAGAAAGGTCATCACTGGGTAACACCATTAGTAGAACCAAACAAGAACTCAGTGTAGAAGGAATCGGGGTATTGTACCCTCTTCCAATTGCTGTTTCCACGATCAGATCAGAATCTGGCATATGCTTATTTCTATCAAGGCTTAAACATGCCTCAGTCCAAAGTCAATAAGATACTGTGGCTTTTAAGAATGCAGATCTTCCTTTACTCTGCAACTAGGATGCACCGAGTGTTTGAATGTGTCTTTTTACCATTTTCTTTATAGCTCAAAAGGGAGTGTCCAAAGTCAAGCCACAGTCCAACTAAATGATTCTTTTATATCCACTTGTCAGGTTATGCGTTCTTCTTCCTCATCATAGATCTCATCTGCATGTGCTGTGGTTCTTCCCCAATGATTGTAGCTTTTTCGCAGAGGGGTGTAGGCAGAGGGGTTTCTCCAGAGTAGATCCTGATGTCTCCCAGGAAGATCTGGGCTCGTCCTACTTTTTTCTTGTGTGGTTACGAACTTAAAACCGTATCTCCTGGGTAAAGTTTTGGAAGTTGAAATTCAGTAGGTTGGGTTGTTGAAGCATTTCCTTCTGTGTTCTGTACTGCCTTACACCCTCGTCTCTGCACCTGTCCTGAAATTACAGAAAAACTGGAAGTCATGCAGTTCAAATAGTTTTGCAATTCAAGCCCTAAAATTTCTGACATTGGCTGAGCATCACTGCTAACTTGGGATGGAGGCATTAAGGGTGTTCTCATTCCCCTTCCGGTTATGATTTCATGCGGCGTAAGATGGTGGTCAGAACCTGGTTGGTTCCTCAATGCATATAATGCCAGTGGTAGGCAATGCAACCACCCTTGTTTTAGAGTAATCTTCAACTTGGCTATTCTTTCCTTTAACAGCCATTGAGCTTGTCACAGATCCCATTTCCTTGCGGATGATAAGCAAACAAAACTTGTGTTTTATACCAAGCAACAAGCTGATCTGCTCGAAAACGGTATTAACAAAGTGAGGTCCATTATCAGATCTCATTACCTCGCATACTCCCCATCTAGGAAACACTTCTCGTACTAAGGTAGAGTCTGGGTGTGTACATGGACCCGCCTCTATCCATCTAGAAAAAGGACACACTACAACAAGTAGGTATCTGTATTCATTACATACAAGAGCAGCGTCCCAGCAGAGCCAACCACCTTCATCAAATGTTGAAGTTCATCTCAGGGGCTACACTATCCAGTTGGGGAGCTAGTGAGGGAGGGGGCAGGGAGGAAAAGGGCACGTTGCCCAGTTGGGGAAATGGGAGAAACAAGAAAAACTGACACGTGCAAGGATCACAAGATACTAGAACTGATGCATGATACCGAGACAACAGCAACAACACAACACCAATGGCTATGCCAGTGAAACCACAGGGGGTGAGACTACTAACGTGGAATGTTAGAGGCCTTGCTCACCCGATGAAGGCGAAGAAACTACTAAGTTATGCAAATAGGCACAAAATTGACATCCTCCTATTACAGGAGACCCACGCAACGAGGAAAGTGACTGATGCATTTGCCCGAGCTTGGGGCCCCACAAAAGCTGCCACTAACTATTCTACACAAGCCAGGAGAGTTCTCACAGTGGTGGACAAGCGAATCAACTTTCAACACGCAAGGTCTGAAACAGACGAGGAGGGCCGCTATGCAATCATATGGGGTACACTGTTCAACAAAGAAATTATTATAATGAACACTTACGGCCCCAATACTGACTCCTCGAGTTTCTACCTAAAGATCCTTACGTTGATATCCCCGATAGGCCTCGCCAAGGTGCTTTGGGGAGGGGATCTCAATATGATCCATGACCTGGAACGAACGTCTGGTGGTAGCAGGAACCATTCCAAATATTCCCTGACCATCTTCAAGCCATGACTACACTACCCCTCGCAGATGCGTGGAGGCAACTACACCCACAGGAGAGGGAATACACTTTCTACTCCTCGGTACACGGCAACAGTTCACGTATAGACTATTGGCTGTGTACACCGGACCTCAAATCAGAAGTAACTGCATGTAAGATACACCCTTGCACAATGTCGGACCACTCCCCGGTCCTTCTTGAACTGACACCATCTACCGCAGAATATACTGCTCGGAACTGGAGAATGCCTCCCGCACTACTGAGGGACGACGCACTGATAGAACTCCTCAGAACTGAAATAATAGACTTCCACAAACGCAATGCAAACTCTGTCAAATCTAAGGCAACAATCTGGGAAACCTTCAAGGTCTGGCTGCGTGGGCACCTTATGGCACAGACATATGGAGTGCCTAAGGAAATAAGGAGGGACTTAGACCACACCGAACGAGCACTGAGAGACCTGGCAAACGCACAGGCCACCAGTAACAGCGAACCCCTACTGCAAAACATCTCAGAACATTTGACAAAATTCAGGGCTCTGGCCGAACGTGAACTCTTCTACATGGCACAACCTACAAGAGCCAGCAGATACGGCAAAGGGAACAGAGCTAGCCGAACACTTGCTAACCTCATCAAGGCCAAGCAAGGAATGAGGCACATAACCAGCATTACAGATGCTGATGGGATTGTGCGAACTAAAGCTGCTGATATCAATGAGATATTCCAGAAGTTTTACAAAGAGCTCTACTCTAATAAAGACCAGGCCTCCCAAGGAGAAATACAAGACTACGTAGACTCGCTCCCCCTGTCCCAACTGAATGAAACCAAAAAAGTGACCCTGGATCTCCCACTAACCATCGAAGAATTAGAACAAGCCATAACAGATTTACGGGCGGGCAAGGCCCCCGGATCCAATGGTATCCCAGTCGATCTATACAAAACATTCAAAGCAGAACTGGCCCCTATACTACTGGAGGTCTGGGTGGAGACCCTAGGAAAAGGGGCACTGCCAAACACCATGATAGAAGCGATATTAACAGTACTCCCCAAGCCTCACAAACCACCACAAGATCCCACGTCCTACCGACCTCTATCCCTAATCAATTCAGATGCTAAGATATATGCCAAAGTAATTGCAAACCGCCTCATAAAAAACATGAATGAACTCATACACCCCGACCAATCGGGCTTCATTCCCACCAGATCCACTGCATTGAACCTCAGAAGATTCTTCGCCATCACCTCTCAGCAGGACTTGAAAGCTAAGACAATAGCGGTCACACTAGATGCTGAAAAAGCATTCGATTCTGTATCCTGGAACTATATGCACGCTATACTAGACAAGATGAGGTTTGGCCCGGTATTCACTAGGTACATTCGGGTCCTATACTCCGATCCCAGGGCAATGGTAAGAACAAACAAATGCTTATCCCCAAGCTTTGCACTCGGAAGAAGCACCAGACAAGGTTGCCCACTATCCCCCTTCATATTTGCACTCACCATAGATGGCATGTCTGCCAAACTTAGATATGAACACTCATGGAGGGGTATTCGCATTAGGGGACCACTCCAATTTATTTCACTCTATGCAGACAATACGATGCTGTATATGAGAGACCCCGAAACCAATCTACCCCCAGTAATGCATGAAATTGAGACGTTTGCAAAATACTTTGGGTACCGAGTCAACCAGGCTAAATCAGAAATGATCCCGCTTACACCCTCCACAGTGCAATTCCTAGCCACCGCACATTTCAAATGGTCACCCACTACCGCCCGATATCTGGAAATCATAATGGCCATAGACAAACAGACCCTGTACAATAATAACTACAAACCATACTTAATACTCCTAGAACACAAATTAAAGATATGGGACAAATTTCCAATATCACTATACAGGCGAATATCGCTACTCAAAATGGTAATAGTGCCAAAATTATTATACCTGTTCTGTAACATCCCTATGTGGCCAGGCAGACTGTTTTTCCAAAAAGTACAGAGACTGGCATCAAATTTTGTAAGGGGAGGGGGTTCTGTAAGTCTCCAATGGCCCAAGATGTGCGACATGTACGAGACTGGGGGCCTGGCAGCCCCAGATTTTCTACTATATTTTCAGGCGGCCCAGGCTCACTTTGCAAAATACTGATCAGACTCGACCGAAGCATACGCACACATACAAGCTGAAATGTTTGCGGCGGCCCCATTCAACTTGTGGGCAATGCCCTTTTCCAAGGCGTTGAGAGATCAGGGGGAGGTGGACCTGGTAGGCTCCACGGTGCGAGCCTGCTCCGGTCTACTTGACAGGGTGGGATGCGACAACCCATACTAGCCACATACCCCGCTATGGCACCACCCAGGGCTCGAACCCACCCTTGACACGACCCTCCAGAAAAGATGGGATCCGGGGAAGGAAATGCACCTGGGTGACCTATATCCTGACGGGGAGTTTGCATCCCTGAAGACCGTCCAGGCGAAAGTTGGGACCAGGCTAGTCACATCACTGCAATGCTACGGGTTAAAGTCAGCGTGTAAGAAGCAATGGCCCTCCTTTCCGGAAGCCCCACCCAAACACCACTTCTTAGCCGATACCATGACACCCGAGGGCTTCACTGGAGGAATCTCCACCCTCTATAATGGGGTCCAACGACACACCCCGTACAAGAACACAATGAAGGCCAAATGGGAGCGGGACCTAGGGATTACTATTGAAGACACGCAATGGGCGAAATACTGCCAATTCACCAAATCTGTCTCTGTATGCACCAACTTTAGACTGTTCCAATTCAAGGTGCTGAATCACCTAAAATCACTTCAATTAAATCGCCAAATTCAACCCCACGACTAAACCAGAATGCCATAAGTGCCAGACCCAAGGGGAAAACTCATTTCACATGTACTGGGACTGTCCCCCGATTAAAAGATTCTGGTGCAAGATGGCCGAGACAGTGAGTGACATTATCGGTCTCCAATACCTATTCTGCGACATCGGGAAGGTCTCAATTAAAACACGTCGACTTATTGCAATTGCAGGGGCAGTCGCCAAACGGTGTATCCTTAGGGCCTGGAAGGCAAGAACCCCTCCCACTCGGTAAGCCTGGATGAGAGACTTAATACATGTACATGAAACTGAAGAAACTTATGTTCAAAATGTGGTGCCTACCTGTAGACCAAAAGATTTTTGGGCCCCACTGAGGAGATATTTGGAGACATCCCCCGACACGTCAGAAAATGAGTCAACCTGTTCTGCCAAAGATCCGGCCAATAGGTCTACATGAATATCTCAGAGAACATTCTGAAAGCCCGCTAATAGTCACCCACACGAACAACACAAACTAGACCCTAACTCGATACTGCTTATTCTGTTGTATTTTAAGTCTGTATATTCTCAATACATGTCAGATATCTGTGTTGCACTTGACAAATCTTAAAATAAGAGTACCCCTGGGGCAGCCTTGTGCTTTTTAATCGCACTTGTCTGAAGGTGAATGATATCAAATCTTGTGAGTCCTTGGGCAATGGGATTGAGAAAAATGCATTTTTCAAGTAAATCACAGTGAAATATCGTGCATCGATAGGTATATTACATAGAATTGTAGATGGGTTCAGGACTAAATGGAACTCGGCTTCTACAATTTGGTTTATCGGCCTAAGATCTTGTATTAGTCTCCAAGACCCCCCCCCCTTAGATTTCTTGATAGGATAAACTGACGTATTACATGGGGACTCTGACATCACTAAGATACCTTGGTCCATCATGGCGGAAATTGTCTTGAAAATGCCTTCATCTGCCTCTCGGGACATGGGATATTGCTGTGCTTGAGGTAAAATTGCTCCTGGTTTCAATTTAATCTTCACTTCCCCAACCCCTTTCAGTATGCCTACGTCATAGGAGCCAGTGGTCCATAATGAAACTGGCACTTTCGCAATGTTTTCATCAAAATATTCAAGTCGCTTCTTTGCTAGCATTATTCTCTGCAGGACCTCTCTCTTAATCGCCTTTACCAAATAAGTAATGCACATTTCAAATATTACAAAATCGTCAGATAGGTCATCTCCAAAGAATTCCTCATCAGTGATGTCAGTCACTCTGTAGCCTTCCTCAATGGCAATTATTGTGCTCCATCATCTACCTTTATCATCAGTTGCATCAAGCAAAGCCATATTTCCTCAGACTATAGCTGCTTCTATGTCTAAGGGAAAAATGTGCCCTTCCTCTTCGTTCTTGGGTATCTGAGGCCTAAATAGAAACTCATCTGGTATCCTCATGGTTCTGCCTAATAGACCTGGTAGCCATGTTAACAGAATACCTATCCCATAATGGAACACCTCTGGTTCGAGCGGTATCGCTCTGGGCACTATTTGCCCTGCGAATGCCATGATCATCTCGTACACGTTTACATAATGCATTCCCGGTGTTGAGCATATTATGCATTCGTCTGTAAACGAAATGGTCATATTCATTTTTGTAATTAAATCTCGTCCTAATATGTTGACAGGTGTTTGCCTTGAATAAAGCAGTGGCACCTTCATATCGTACTCTCCTGTAGAGACTGGTAATTCGTCTGTAAAAGGAACACGACTTGTTGCTCCTGTAAAGCCCTGAGTATTCATCACATTGCCAGACATTGAAAATTTGCCCTCACGTATACACGAGCGTGTTGCACCCATGTCCACTAAGAAGGAAAAAGCTTTGCCGCCTATATTTACGTCTATCCTCGGTTCCTCATGAGTATTTAGCATTACAGAAAGGACTGAACACATCAGGTCTCCCAGTGAGCTGTACTATTTCGGGTACAATCTCACTCCATCAACAGTGACAGTTCTGTGCTTGTCTTCTGCTGAAGTTGCATAGGAGATTGCTGCGATTGTCCTTACGGTTGATTACCTGTCATTTGCTGTGATTGCAAGCCTTGCTGCACTCTCAGCGCTTGCTGCTGCACTGTTTGATCTTGCGCAAATCCATTTCTGTTCTACTGCGAATATGCAGGTGGATTTGGCATTCCATATCTAGAAAACAGATCATTTTGCACCATTCCTTGGCTTCTACACATTCAAGCTATGTGCACTCTCATTCCACACGTCCAACATATGGGTGGCAGTCTCCCCATCTGTCCATATTACATGTTCTGGTTACCATTTTGCATATTCTGAAAACCTCCCAGATTATTCTGCCAATTCCCTTGCTTACCTTGCCAACCTCTTCCTCGATATCCCCTTCCTGTGGAGCATATCCATTATATGTCTGATCAAACTGTCTTTGACTATTTATCTGTGGCACGTTTACTGCCTGCTGCAAATTTGGTCCATCTACGGTGGTTAACATTGTGCCCCTTCAATGGCGTATTTGGAAAGACATTTCTGAATTAATTTTGCTTCCTCATCTTTTCGCGTATCATCCTTTTTGCGATTCTTTCCCTGCAGGAGTCTGGAATAATGTGCAATGGTTAACTGGATTACCGACCACGGTTTAGCTTCAATCCCCAATAATTTCTTGAGCTGCTTCTGTACCTGCTCTGGCAGCCCTTGGCATAATATATTGTAAAATACAGGTATAGACTTCCCCCAAGCCTCGCGGCTTTCAAGTGTCCAAGCGTCTTGAAAAGTTTGAATGTAAAGCAACGGATCCTCTCCCTCTTTAATTTTTCTTGTTATTATAGCTCCCATATCGGACGTGTCCGGATATAGCACTCGAAGCACTTTCCAAATTGCTGCTCTACAATTATTAAACAGTGCCCATGTAACCTGTTGTGTCCAGATCACCGCAAGACCAGAGACACACTACGTGCACCCATCCGGGAAGAGGTACTATCCAGTACATGAAATTGTTATTTGACCAAAGCCTAAACCCAACCGGGACCATGCTTTCATTCTTGCCTTGAGAAAAACCTTAAAGGTTGAAACATGTGTCAGCACTAATGAAACCTAAGTAATTGCACAACTTTGAACTCTATGTAAGCCTTGACAAACTAGAGTGTATGTCACAGGAGTGACAACCTATATTTGAATATAAGTTTACAAGCAATAAAAACAATAATTGTTGCAAACACTTACTACGTGTGGAAATTAACACTCATTAGATACAAGGGATCACTTGGTCAGCACCCAAGTACAACCTTAGGATCTCAGTCACCAAAACCAGCATCCTCTCACCATGTATCGCAATCAGAAGACCTTCAATATCCGCTATAGGTAATGTATTCCCTCCAGTCATTTTTTCTAACTCATGTATCCATTTTCCAGTGCCGGTAGTTAAATTCGGGAGCTTACATTTGAAATGTTCCCTGTCCATCTGGGGTCACGGTATATATTGCGGCCTGGCCCTTTTTGTTTCTAACAAGGGGAACTGTGATGCTCCAAACTCATTCTCATCTCTCATCATTTGTCTATCTACCACCGGGGTAATATTCCCATATCACTGTCTACCTGGCAAAGATCTTAGCCTGCTTACATAAGGGGGGAACTCCCCCCTCTGACCATAGGGTTGCTCCTTATGTCGGTCTGACTGTTTCAGTGTCTCTGGTGCCTTAGACATAGGTATTTTTAAATCTGACCATCTTACTTCGTTATCCAAAGGCGAATATCCCCCTGGATCACATGTATAATTTCTCTCTTCCCTCGGGAAGGTTTCCCTTTCTTCATCTGATACTTCTTGTGCCCAACTCAAACGACTTCTCTCATCATCATCTCTATTTAATGTTAGTCTGTCTAAAGACAGCTCTTTATGTCTCGCACTACAGGAGGCTTCCTCCATGTCATACAACTGAGTGCTTTCAAGGCGATCATTTTTTCCCTTCCTGTGTGATTCTTTCTGGGTTTGCATTTCGTGGTAAACTTTATCAATTGTTTCCCCAATACTCTGCAAGTCAAACTCATCTTCTAGATTTACTCTAGACGGGTCTGGTAACGACTCGGTTTCGGGAAAGAATTCCTCTATGTCTTCCCATGCTACCCATCTCTTACTCGATCTTCCTCTTTCTTATTCATATCCCTTTGTTCATATGCCCTTCGTATTTCCTCATCCCTTCGTCTCTATATTCTTTTCTCTCTTACCCTCTCCTGTTCATCATCTTCTATTCTTATTCTGTTGTCATGTTTTCTTTCTCTTCTGCTCGTTCCTGCTTTTTAGCTTGCTCATCTTGATATAACTGTTCTGGTCTTTGTCTATTCTTTCTTTTCGCTCCCTCCCTCCTCTTTCAATCGTTCCTCCCTTTCTTCGTCTTTTCTATCTTGTTCCTCTTGATCTCCCTTTTGTCTTGCATCGTCGATGCCTTTACCATCAAGTTTAAATAAAACTGACCTCCCATCCATTTGTTCTGTAAGAACGCCATCTCATCAGTTTTATCCTTGTTTCCTTTCCACCTCTTTATCTCTCTCCTTGTATCTAGAGATGTACTTGCACGATCACTTCTCTCCTTATCGCGTCTCTCCTTGTCCCTATGGACTTTGGAGGTTATATCTTTCTCTGGGCCTTCATCACTACTTTGCGTAGGTGACCCATATGATGGATTACTATATTCCGTCGCTGCTTTAAGTTCTCCTAATGGGTATAAGACTTCGTTATCCTTAGTTTCATCTTTTATTTCAGATGGGGCAGGTGGAGCAGAAAGCTCTTCACCCCCTCTTTGCATATATTGAGTTTCCAATCTAAAGGAGGCTCCTCCTCCTTCTCATGTTCATACATTTTCCAAAGCTCTAGACTCGCTAGGCACTTTTCTAACTTTTTTCCTGTGTACGCAGCATGCAAATCTGTCGTCAGATGCTGCAGAACTGCTCTCGATAATGATCCGCCTTTTGGCCATGGCATAAACATTTTGTCTGCGGTCCCCTTAACCCACATTGCATTGTATTTTTTAAGTTTAAGCACATGTTTCGGTAGCTGTTTGCATAGGTGCACTAATGGAGTAACTTCTTCCATTTTTAACCTTTACTTTTCTCTTTGCTAACACTCGCTTATGCTTTATGTCACAACTGAACTTAAGGGAGGAGGATGTCAATTCCCTCTCCCGAACCACAGAAGCCGAATGGATCGACCCCTCCAACGTGGTTGGCACGGGCGCCTAGATGTTCGAATTACAGGTAGCCACGTGGCAGCCAATGGGGGGAAGAAGGAGTTAGGGAAACGGGATGGACAAATAAAGGGAAGGAAGGGAAGACAACAAGACATAAACAGCAAAAGACCCCTACAATTCCTGACTAGATAGCGTAATACTCCTGCAACCTGACCTGACTCTATCTTCAGTAATTAGTAGAACATAACATAACCTTCATACCATACATAACTCATTATACATGACCTCCTGTATGTTAGCAATCATGACGTAAAGCCACAATACACAGATCGTGAGCAAACATGGATTAACATAACACACTGCACATAGAAAGGCGCTTTTCTCCATGTGGAAAAGCCAAATAACTGGAAATGCGGATTAGTAGAGATGTTAGCACTCATAACTTAAAGCCACAATACACAGATCGTGAGCAGAGAACATTGAGACATACCCATGCCTCACAAACATGGATTAACATAACACACTGCACATAGAAAGGCGCTTTTCTCATGTAGAAAAGCCAAATAACTGGAAATGCAGATTAGTAGGGTTGTTTTTTTCCTGGTATTTAGAACGTGAAGAAAACAATGTGCCTGCAACCAGACTGGCGTTTATCTTGCCCAAAACCTCGTTATCACATTAGACCAATGATTTATGAGAGTTCACTTAACTCATGGTCCGGACGTTTTCCTTGTTACGTCCGGACATAAATGCTTGAAGCATCTGTTTCACTCCATATCACCGCCGCAACCCGGCAAAACAAACAAACACAGAAACACTTAACTGATGGTCCGGGAGCCTCCTGCGGCTAACCCGGACCTGTAGCACTGGAGCAGGTTAAGGAGTGTGCACCGCCGCAACCCGGGGAATAAAGATGCCTGGAGGCATAGCCGGCGTGACTCCTTCACGCCGCCTGCTTACACCTCTAGCGTTGCTGCTTCGCTCCTGCCGCCACCGCCGCCGCCGTCGCCGCCGTCGCCCATGCTCTCCAACATTAATCAACAGCAACTGAGCACGGGCGGGCGGCCGTTAAGATCCCAATCCCTAATTGCAAAGTGCCGGCAGCTGAGTACCGGCAGGCCCAAGGAACTACACATTCCCCATGCCGTACCTGCTTCCTCCTGCACCACAGGCCCTTATTCCTGACACTTTAGTTACAGTTTTCAATTTACGTCTTAATCAAAATGCACTTATGAACAAGCACCAATCATCGCAAGCTCCAATCCCGTCACAACACAATTTTCTACTTTAATCTTGCTAAAAAACAACCATCAAAGTTTAATCTTTAAACAATCAGTCTTCGCATCGCAACTTCAAACTTCTCCTTTACGTAACATTTTCTTTTTTCAACTCTGACGTCATCACGAGTAGAGCGCTCGCTTTGACACCCGTGCAGAGCCTGCTAACGCAGGTTCGAATCCTGGCAAGGCCAAACTCAGCCTTTCATCCTTCCGAGGTCGATAAATGAGCACCACACACCGTGGGTAATAATAAGCAGCGCTCAGATACCTGAGGGTTCGTAGCGCTATATAAATGCCAAATTATTAATATTATTATTATCACACCTCTTTCAACCACATAAAACAAACAGGCAAACCTGACCGTCCACATGTACTACTCACAATCTTTTCTTAAGACTCATCTTACCCTCTACATCTGCTCCGATTTGGAACTTAAGCGAATTCCTTTAAGATTGTCTTTAACCAATCTCGTCTTCTATATGTCCCACTTAAGGGGCTCTGAATTAAAGCTTCTGCTATCACTCTTTAAAGTCTAGGAACAGGGTGAATCATGATAGTGTGGCCACACTCATGACTATTCTTCCTCATATATTGCTCGGCCACCCTCAAGTCGATATCTTATTTCTCATAAACATATATATATATAACTCACTTACTCTAGTGTTATATTTTTTATCCCGCCTCCCTCAGTTACTCTCTGCTATTCACTATGCATGCATCCCTTTGCCATACTCTTTGGTCAATTCACTCCCCGTTCGCATGTTTTTTCGTCTTCGAACCCTCGGGATCACCGCCTTCGTTAACGCCTGTTTGAGCCGCTTTCCGATCTGCTTCGCGTAGATGTGTGAGGGGTTTCTATCTTAAAATAGGGGTTCCATCAAACCGTCCCTTGCAAGGAGTTACCTATTCTAACCACTTCTGCAGGGAGCTTCACGTGCTGTCAGCCGAATGGCAAAGGTCATGCGATATTGCAGAGACTCTAAAGTTACTTATGTTGACGGCCGATAGTATCTTATCAAACCATCAAATCTCTGCTACCAAGTGAACTGGAGGCTTCCAGCCCTTTAAGATGAGTAGCGGTACCCTAGAGATAGATGGGGATGCAGATTCTATTCATACATCAATAATGAAGACGACACAAATAGTTAGGCAAAGTTCGACTGTTTTAATGTCAAATATCTTAAAACAGGGAGTACAACAAAATCAGCAATCGCTCGATACTCTGACTCTAACTACTTCATAGAAAACGTGGGCTTTTGTACCCAAAAGTGGTAATCACTGACGTGCTGACCTGCGTCATTACCAACGTCATCCTACATGGCAAACTACAAAAACCTATCGGGAGGTGGGATTGGTTCTAAGTGAATAACTAAGCATAGGTTCTATATCTGTATAAAGTAACAGAAAGAGGTAATTGGATAGTTAGCATTAGGTGGGGCAACTAAGCCCTCCTTCAAAAGGGCCACTATGAACGTCACTAAATGTATGACGTTCCATTGGCTACACACACTATAGGACCCCCAACTACGTGGTCCCCTACAATTGGTTGGCTTCTAACCCCCGTCAGTACTTTTCCTACCAACATTAGCAGCACGCAGACAGAACAACCAGGTACAGATAAACTCGTCTTGATACCAGCTTCCCTCCAACTAAAATATCATCCATCATCACCTCAATGGTCCAGTGTCAATTAGTGCTTTGAAGTTGGTCTTGAGTTTGTACTGTGTTCTGAGAATTTTTAAGGAGTACAGGCACTAGCCGGCTTCCGTGCGTAGGTGTGATCATCTTGCTCATCCAACTTCCTCTATCACATGACTGGATACCACGAAATTGAGCCTTTTCGTGTATTTGATTTTATTTTCAACAGTCCTCTGACGTTTTTTGTTTTTGCTTGAACACTCTGAACAGGAGCTTCTGTTCTTTCACGTTAATTGTATCCAATGTCAGCCAACTCCAGTTTGATAAGACCTTGGCTTTCTTGGCTCAGTGGACTCCATAGCTGCACTTTTGTTCTGTTTAATTCAATGGCTTTTCGAAACTGTGACACTAGAATGAGGCCTTCTTGTTTGTTCAGTACTGCTTTATACGTAGTGGAAACATTCATTCTTTATTTGTCCACATTTATCTATTGAGGTATATAATTATATATTGGTGCTTGCCGCGGTCTAATCTATTTAAAAGCATGTGGCTAGCTTCATGATTGCTTTGCTGCTTGCGTTTCATTGCATCTGTACACGTTTAAACTATCTAAGTATCTTCATCAGGTCTGCGGCATAAGTCTTGTCATCTTGATCCCAAGATGTCACTTATCTTTGGTACTTCTTCGTGCTTTATGAATCGTCTGCCTCTCTGGTCTGGTTATCTTTTTATATGGGTGTTGATTCAACTTTGTATGATGTCACCATTCATCTTTGTCATTTAGTTTCTTTGTTTCTTCAGGAATCTCGTTCAAATGGCCATCATATTGTCTTGAATGTAAGTATGGTTTCCTCAATGTGTACTTTACCTCCCATATTCTCTTAGGTATATGTATTCTTATGGGTACTGCACAGAGCACACGCTCTTCTCTTTGCTGGTTTATCTGTTCAGTATATGTCACATACTTTGGTTCATACGTTTCAGGTAATGTAGGCGGGGCAGTTGGCTTGGGGGTACTTGGCTCCTCCTCTACAACACGCTCTGTATGTTCACTCGGTTTATCCTTTCATTCCTGGCTACCTTGTCTATGTATGTGCTTTACTAATCAATCTGTTTTCCTTCACTTAGGACCAGACCGCGATCTCGCGAATCACGTGTCCCTTTTGGCTACATTCACCAGGCTTTTTTTATTTATTTTTAATTTTATTCAGATTTGTATAGCGCACTTCAACCCGGGGGCATCAAGGCGCTTGTTACAGACAAAATCTTAGTTACATAGGATACAGTAATTACATATAATACAGAATTTACAGTAGACATGAATACATTAGCAATGCAGAATATTTACATGGATTCCTGAGAGTTTCCTAATTATTTTGTGAGGAATGAGGTTTTTAGTTTCCTGCGAAAAATGTGGAGTGAGTTTTCCGCTCTAATATCTGCAGGGAGCGCGTTCCAGGTTTGGCTGCAATGTAGGGGAAGCTCAGACCTCCGGCTTTGGCTTTTTTGATGCGTGGGATGCAGATAAGGTTGGAGTATTGCGTCCTGGTGGGACGGGAGGAGGAAGGTTTGAGGATGGTTTCTGATAGATAGGACGGGGCGGAGAGAGAGAGGCATTTGTGGGTGTGGGTCAGGATTTTGAGAGTGATCCGTTCTTTGACTGGGAGCCATTGGGCTGAGTGCCTGGCCTGAGTGATATGCTCTCTTCTTGGGATACTAAGAGCGGCCCGGAGAGCATTGTTTTGCGTGACTTGTAATCTGTTTATGTTTTTGGCTGAAGTGCCTGGTAGGAGTGCATTGCAGTAGTCCAATTTGGCTCCAATGGTTGCCCTCGCTATAGAGAGGCAGTTGGGTTTAGAGAGGTAGGGCTTGATGGCGTTTATGAGTTTGGTGGTGTGTGCGGATGCGGAAGTGATTGCGCTGACTTGTCTGGTCATCGAAAGTGAAGAGTCAAGGTATACTCCCAGTGTCTTTACAGCTGTGGATACGGGGATGATGGAGTTGTCAATGGAGAAGCTAGTGTAAAGTTTGTCAAGTTTGTCTAGGGTGTTCTGTTGACCTAATATCATGATTTCAGTCTTGTCACCATTGAGGCAAGGCCATTAACTGCCATCCATGCCTTAATGACGGAGTAGATTTTGTGGAGTGCCTTGGCGTCTTCGTTGTAGGATCCTGAAAGGGGTAGAAGTACTTGTGTGTCATCCGCGTAGTTCGTGTATGTGTTGCCGTATGAGTCAAGTTAGTCAAAGAGGGGCTTGGTGAACAAGTTATAGAGTGTGGGTGCAGTGCAGGATCCTTGAGGGACCCCGCAGTGGATTGTCGTGGGAGTGGCGTTGGCGATGTCCGAGAAGACTTTCATGGCTCTTCCCTCTAGGAAGGAAGTGATCCAGAGAGCTGCTTCTTTGGAGAAGTTGGCAGAGTTGGTGAGGTGTGAAGTGAGAGTCTTGTGATCAACCAGATCGAAAGCGGCTGAGAGATCTAAAAGGAGCAGAAGAGCTTACCGCTTCCGGGTACGAAGGTTTTTTTTTCTACATGCTACCTAGGCAACGCTCCCTTGGGCAGTCACTACCATGTTCTGGACTCTGCCTTTCTTTTCCCAACCATTACCCGACAGCCGTTCTCGTTTTCGACCGAAGGCCGCAATCAGATTTGCCGCCCTCATATCCTCATTGCAAATAGCAGCAAACACCAGAGAAGTTCTGCAACCTTCCCTCAGCCTGCTCTACTGTTGGTGACAGTGGGTAAGGTTGGGTTATTGTTCGGATTATTGTTCGCTCATTACAGGACGAGTAGAATCTTCCCATCTAATATTATCCGGCGACACCGTACGTTTTTAGGATCCGTAGAAAACATTGCCAAGTTTTCCTCAGATTCTGTCATCTTCCAATGGAAGCTATCCGGTGCTGCTCCTCTCACATCCAGTCAAGAGACACTTTCCTTACTGTTAACTTCACACATAGAACACTATTTCTCTTTGCTCTAATTCCATCTATGTTTGTAATAATTTCTACCTCTATTGTAGGGAAACCATTGATGTGGAGGAACCCGTACCTTTCTGCAGTCATCCAGTCTTCACTCCTCCAAGCAGCTGAGAACTTCGGCGCATTCCCAAGTCGGAACCAAAGGGTTTTATTCCGCAGGAGGGTTTCCCTGGGAACCCTGTCCCCTCTGAAATTGGTTATTGACAGGAGGATACAGGGCAACCAGTAGGATTCTCAGTACGTCAAACTGCTGCATCTTATCCAGGTCAGCCTTCAACATTTCTGTGGTATATTGAAGAAGTGTTTCATCACATATGGCCTCCACAAACACTGGATGCTTTTAGGATTTTGAATGCATTGCAGCTGGTCAGGATCTATAGTATCTAATGCCTACTTTGCTCCTGGAAAGTGCCTCTCAGCCTACACAGTGCCAGATGAATCAGGCATTTAGCCTCTAAAATGGGTAGTTCTTGTGTTATTAGTACCTTGGGGGATCCTGACGCGCGTGGTATCAACATACAGACATAACTTCCATTTACCCTTCTCTTCCCCACCAAACCCATGCCTGCATACCAACTATTTGAGAATTCTGGAAGATGCATCTTGTCTATTGTATCTAGAATAAGTCCACTGTATTTATCATATCTATATTTCCTAAAGTGCCTTGTCTTGCATGCTAAACCTATCTTATATACATGTTCAAAAGAAATGTGAAATCATAAAATATTGTGGAAGAAATACTAGATTCATTGGAGTTACGAACAATACTGACAATTCTAATTTAATCATTAAATGGTTATCTGTGGCCACAGTGGTGTGTGTGTAAAGAAATGGGAGCATATGTATGTTTGTATTTTTGGTCACATTTACATCCTGAAGTCAACTTTTGGTCAAGTGTGCATCCTGAATAGACCCTTGCCCCCCGTCTTTTATATGCCCTCTCCATATAAAAACACAACCCAGATTATTCCTAAACCAAACATTAAGATTGCAAACAGTCCATCAATATAGTGCATTGTGCACAAATATACATGGTATTATATAAGCTACTTTTCTACCATCGTCTTGGAGGAGGCCTCCCAAATTCAACAGGAGTAGTCTACAGAAATACCCATTTTAGCCAAAAGATGATGACGATACCTGGACTATTCCTCTTCTTGAAGTCTTTTCATTTGCAAAATCCTGTCTTTCTTGATCACGTCGAGAATGTTGAGAACGCACAGTAAAAACACTAAACACTCCTCTTCAAGACCAAAACGTCTTTGTAAAAATCTAAACAGATTAAATACAAATAAAAAAAACTAGCTACTTTTCTTCATAAACAGAATCAGTAGAGCCAGTTGGTTCCTTTCGAAAACCACCAAAAAGGAATTTCGGAAGAGAGAGGGAGAGAGGGAAAGGGGGGAAAGAGGGAGAGAGGGAGAGAGAGAGAGGGAGAGAGAGAGAGAGACAGAAACAAGCGAAGAGAGAGAAAAGTTTGGGGGACAGTGAGAGTGCAATCCCTGTGCAAATGTAATGCATAGCAGCGTTGTGTGGGAGTATTGCATAATATTTCTTTAGTATTTTAAAAGGGTTAGTCAGGCTGTAATTGATGTTAGGGCTTTGATGTTGTGGGCATGCGGCAGTTTAATTCTTTGGTGCAAGCTGAGTCAGGGGTGCTTTGCAGACATCAGAGAGGTGCACCCAGTAATGTAGCTCCTTCACTGTAACAGTGAGGGGCGTGATGTAAACGACCTGATACGGACCGCTATATCTTGGTCGGTTCCAGCGGTGAATGAAATTCATAATGTAGATCCAATCCCCAGGAAGAGGGTGTGACATTGAAGGCATATCCGTTGTGGTGCCGGTTACTTCGTCTGCCTGGGGAGGCACAATCTGTTGGGAGACAAATTGTATTGCCTTTGTTAGGGAGGACAAGTAGCTACTAATTTCCTCTCCTAATATGGATGCTGCTCTATGAGCATCTGACGCTCACCTGACAGGAGAGAGCAGGGTGTGCATGTGGCGCCCTGTGACCACTTCATGGGGCAATAAATTGTGGTCTTTGCAAGGCTGTGTGTGCAAACTAAATAATGCGTGTGGTAAACAATGCACCCAGTTCTTTATTAATGTGGTGCATAGTTTTGACAGCTTACTTTTAGCAGGCCATTGATCCTCTCTACGAGTCCATTGGGCTGGGGGTGGTAAAGTCCACATCCGATGCCTGATGCCCAATAATGCTGAAATCTCTTTTTAAATGTCATTAAAGAAGTGTGTGCCATTTTCTGACTTTAATACTTGGCACACACCCCATCGAGGGAAACCTCCTGCACCAAGAATTTGACTGTGCACTTAGCATCTGGATGTGCACAAAATACAACCTCTACCCATCGTGAGAAAGGACAAATGACCACAATGAGGTAACGAGATCCATTTCATCTTTTGCCCATGTCCAAATAATCAATGTGCAGTTTGTGGAATGGCCCAGTAGGGCAGGGCACGGTGCCTCTGATAGTTATTATTGTGAGGACTGTGTTTTAGCTTTGACACATGCAATGTATGACCATGCTCAGCAAATTTCCTTGTAGTTTGGGGACTCACCAGTCCTCCCTAATGTCTACTGCAATGTGTTGTTTGGAAATGTGTGCTGGATGATGCAACTGGTCGAAAGCTAGTAGTAATAACTCATGGGGCATTACCGCTTTCCCTGATATCTCTTGACTTCATAAGAGATCTGTCAGAGACTGTTTATATCCTCTCTTCACCCATAGCTCTTTTTCTGCTTGGGGTGTTCGTCCCTGTAACTTAATCACCAATTGGTAAGGCACTGTAGGGTGTGGGCAACGGTTCCATGTTAGGTGTTAACACAGGATATTCTGATATTGCGGTACCAGAAGGTATGCTCACGTTTTGGCTGCCGCATCCGCAGCAGCAATACCGACTGAGACCTAATCTGTATTATCAGGGTGGGCAGTGCACTTCACAACTGCCACTACATATGGCTGGGACAGCGCGTGGATAAGCTTGTCCAATAGTGAAGCATGTTGCACTGGAAAACCGTCTTCCCTCCTAAATCCCCTTCTTTTCTGCCGTGCAAAACCTGCATGCACTCTGGTGGTGACATGCTGAATCAGAGTAAATGGTCACATGGCACCATTGGCACCATTGGGACTCTTGAAGCACTTCAATAAACGCTATAAGCTCAGCTGCTTCAGCCGGAAAATGCATCAGTAACCTCTTCTGCACTAGTGTTTCATACACCACTAGACAGACCACTGCTGCACAAGTGTGTTGCAAGCCTGTATCCTGGTCAATTATGGCTGACCTGTCAACAAAGAAGACCTGTCCCCCTCGAGTGGTCTATCATGTACTTTTGGGATGTCATCTTCCTCTCCTTCAAAAGTTACACAGTCATGGTTGGCCAAGTCTTCGTCAGAACACATTTCGGTTATGAAAGTGGCATGGTTAACAGTTTTGCATCGTAGAATGTGGATGCTTGGACTGGATACATTAATCTTGAATGCAGATGCACGTTGTGTGGTCAGTGCGAATTTGGAGGGCTCTTGGATGGCAAAAACTGCATGCTTGACGTACAATGTCACGAAGCATCCGATAACAATAGTTGAACTTTTTTCATAGCAAATATAGCTGCATCAAGTGCTTGTTCGCAGGCAAATTGGCTCTGCATAACTGAATCTAGGATACCACTTTAATAGGCCAATGGCTTGTGGCCCATGGTGCTCTTTCGTGTTAACACAGCAGTCATCAGTTGCACGTTGGAGTTGGAAAATAAGTAGAACTCTTGAGTGTAGTCTGGGGTTGCTAACACTGGCGCAGTGGAGAAGACCTCTTTTAAGTCATTGAAATTGGCTTGCAGCAGGGGTCTCATGTATGCTGCATAATCAAGTATCCATGCCCTACAATAATTACATAGCCCCAGAAATGTTTGCCTCTCCTTCACTGTTCTGGGCTGTGGGGTGGCGCACAGAGGCGGCGCGATCAAGAATTATCCTTTTGCCATTCACAGAAATGAATTGACCCAAGTAGAGCATCTCTTGGAGGCAGTACTGTCATTTCACCTTGTCAACCTTGTATCCCTTCTTGGCCAGGAGTTGTAGGAATGTGATGGAGCCCTACCTGCTCTGGTGCTCGCTGACACTGCACACTAGTAAGTCATCAACATATAGAACAATGGTACTGGCCACCTGAATATTGCCTAAATCAGCGTGTATTATTCTGTTGAAAATGCTGTGGGACTCGCAGTTCCCGTTGTGATGCTGGAAATGCATTGAAGGGACAGGGCCTCCCTGTCCTTGTCCTGTACCCACTTATCATGTGTGTTATGTGTTAATTTCTGTACAGGAGACCAGTTGGGACCCCTGGCAGTGCAGCTCTTCCTCTTTTTGGTTGTGGTGAACAGAGACCCTTGGGATACCCTGCACCCCTGGTGTATGTTTGTGGGCACCTGTGTGTTGCCCACAGATCAGGGCATGGGCTGGTGGCAGCTTCATGCTAATGTGACAGGAGCACTGAGTATCCTCCATTTTGGCATACCCAGGCCCTGCCATAAGAATCAGTGGATTCCTGATAGAAGTCAAGATGGCCCCTGGGGTTTCTTGGTTTTTGTTGCCTTTTACCTTGTTTTCCCAAGGTCCTGGGAAGCCCTGACTCTGTCTCTTCCCCTGACTGTTTGTTGGGTGGAAGAACCATTATGATATTGTGGAGACGTCCAGGCCAGACTGGCTGGAGCCTTCCCAGTGACTGTATGTTGTGGGTATACCCATGGGGTGGTACCTGTGTGAATATAGTGTGTGACCAATATGCATTCTATGTTAAGGGTGTCCAGTCTCTGTGTGTGTGTGACACAATGAATGTGACAGCCCTGCCTGAAAATCACATGAATGTAGTGTAGTGTATTGAAAGGCTGAGTGCTTGCCCCAATCCACATTCCTTGTTATGGGTGTCTGGGTGGAAGTGAATGGCCCGAATGCCTGTGGGCCTGATTGGCTGCCTGCCTCCATTAATGCCCTTCTGTGTGATTGACTGACTAAGCAAGGCTCAGCCAGGGTGAATGAGGGACAGATGTGTATATATAGGGACCTCCCACTTACCAATTTGTTCAGAAGCTGAAGTTGAAACTTGAAGCTTATCCTTGAAGCCCAGCTGGAGGAGAAGATTGTGGCTGCATTTCCTTCAATGTAATCCGAGAGCTGTTGAGTCTGTCGAGGGCTGATCCCAGAGAGGACCTGGCTAGGAGACCTCTACCCAAGCTATGCGGGACCATCATGCAAAATCTGCTGCTCTTCGTCGAAGCACCTTGGAAGCCAGTTCTGTGAGTCTGACGTCTGGAGAAAAGTGTCATGATGCCTACCCCCGGAGCACCAGGCCAGGCCCAGCACCCCGGAAGCAGGCATCATGCCCTCGGGTAAAAGCCCAGCGGCCCCTTATAGGGGCTCTTTGGACTCAGTCCTGGCGCCTTTGGCGCTAGGCTCATGTTGGACATCAGTCCAGGCGCCATAGGCACCAGGCTCATAAAGGGAGGTGTTTTGTGCACTTACCTGATGCACACTATGCTGCACGCTTCAGGCCTCCCTGAGACCAGAAAGGGACTATTTTTTCATAGGGACTATTTTTTCACTCGGGCGTGGCCAGGGAAGGATACATACCTAGTTGGGGAAGGATACATACGTGGGACTTCTTTGGAGGCTATTTAAGCCACACCCAGACAGCAGCTCATGCTTCGCATTGTTCTGCTTCCTGCAGCTTAACGCTCACCGTGTCTGGTCCTGCTCCTGGACTCCAGCCACGCCCGCCTCGAACCTGGAAGACCTGCAAGGAAGGAAGAGAAGAGAAAGGTGAAAACCAAGGACGATTTCAAACTTCTTACATGCATTCGGAATCTTCTCGCCAGCATCCCTGAAGAAAGACTTCCATTTAAAAGCATTGCGTTGCTCGCTGCAGCGCCACGCTTCACTCACCTGTCCTCGAGACATCTCCCGGCTCCATCGCGGCTGTCAGCATCGGACGCCACATCTCTGCACCTAGGGGAGCGAGGAAGAAACAAAAGGTGAGCAGAAGGAACACAGAAGGAAAGCCTGATTAACAGCCATAATACTTACCGGCTTTTCTTCCACATTTCGGGTCGGCGCCACCCCGTTGGCAGGTACCGTACCCCAGCCCCTATGGGGAAAGGACAAGAGACATTTCTGGGGAATGATAAGGACCTTTAGAGGGATCGCCCTCTTCACTACTCACCTCGGCAGTTTAACCCCTCGACGCATCGCCTTCATTCTGCACCTGAAATAAAGGACAGATCACAGGTTAGAAAGACAATATAAAGGGGGCCTCACTTGAACTTTGAACTTTCATACTTACGACGCATCGCTCAGGAAAGTCAAGTGGATTTTGCCAGCGCCATTCTGAAAACCAGTGAAGTAAATGGACGAACACGCGCCCCTGCACCAGAAGCAGGATGGAGAGTTCATCCTTCCAAACCATAAGGGGAGCTTAAACCGGGGTTTGGAGGAAGTTAGAGAGGAACGAAGGGGGAAGGGCGAAAGGGGGGAGCTAGCACACTATTCTGCAGACTGTTAATCCCCTTTCTCATCTGCAGAAGGATATTCCTACGGGCCAGGCAAGCACGATTTGGAGGTCCTGTCCAATCGGTGTTCCGGGTCCTGCGCATTACGCTAGAAGAGGCCACAGCAATCCAGACTAGACCAGCGCCCCCGTGGGAACCAGGTGAGCGTTACAGAACGCGAAGCCTTCCTACAAATTCCCACCCAGGCGCTATGGAAACTTCCGAAACTGACCAGTTGGCCCAATTACTGGGGGAATTACGGGCCAAAGTACACGGCGCTCATCAAGAGACTAGTGCCCTCAGAAGGGAAGTGATTGTAATAAAGGATAGAGCTGATGACCTGGCTAGACAACTTTTGCAAGGTCAAGCTGGACAAACTCCTTTACCCGGTTCCGGGGGGAACCCCGCTCCTGTGGTTTCCAGTAACCTGGTGCAGATGAATCTACCTGGAAACATGCCGCTGGCCCCACCTGGACCCTTTGTTGGGGACCCCAAACGATTCGCCGTATTCATGAATAAGTGTCGTTTGCACTTCCTATGCAGACCTGGGGCCTTCCCTAATGATCAGACCAAGGTAGCCTTTGTGTTGTCATATCTCAGCGGCTGTGCTGCCGATTGGTCAGTTCCACTGGTAACTCAAGATGACCCGATTCTTCGTGATTTTCAAGGATTTCAAACAAGCATGGAAAGGTTATTTGCTCAACACTCCCAGGGACAGGCTCTGGATGGCGAACTTCTATCTCTGCGACAGGGCAATCAAGACCTTCTATCCTACATTGCAACCTTCAATAGACTAATTGTGGAAACTGGTTGGCCAGAGGATAAAAGAATCACGTTATTCTATCGAGGTCTACGCGGAGAACTTAAAGTTGTCCTGGCACAAGTTGTAAATCCGCCCCAAGAATACACTGAATATATAGACTTAGTGGTCCAATTGGATCACAGGCTGCAAAACAGAAAAGCAGATCGGTCCAAGTTTGAAACCCGGGTGTTGGCCAAGACCCACGCTAACCCCAAGGGGGCTGATGCCTCGGAGCCTATGCAAATCGGAGGTGTTAAAAGACCCCCTAACTCAAAAAGAACGGGAAAGAAGACGACAGATGCAATTATGCCTTTATTGTGGGTCCTCTGGACACTTTCTACGAGATTGTCCGGTTAAGCCGCCCAAGAAGGTGGTAGGAGCCGCTGATAAAATCCATGGAAACTCTGTATCGGGAAACGACCACGCCCGGCAAGCGTAGGGGTCCGCTTGCCGAGCTTGAAAACTAACTCTCAGACCTCACATTTCATTGTGCCAATGGTCCTCGTAGATCCGGAACAGCCTAAACGGTTGCATGCTATAAAGGCATACATCGATAGCGGGGCTATAGGAAACTATGTGGATCGAGAATTGGTCTCTAGGATAAACCTCCCTCTGCGTCCTAAAACCAACAAAGATGTCATCACCACAGTAGATGGAACCGAAATTGCCTCTGGACCGGTAACACATTCCACAGCTGAGGTGACACTTGTAGGTCCGGATGGCCATCGGGAGGCAGTTGTGTTTGATGTAACCAAGGCTCCACAGTTTCAGCTTATTCTCGGAATCCCTTGGTTAGAGACACATAATCCTCGAATTGATTGGCGAGCGAAGAGAATAACCTTCCCGGATTGTGCACAAACCTGCTACCCAGAAAATCCAAAGATTAATCTAGCATCAGTAACCTCTGTCCCCGTGCAACTACCTCCAGAGTACCAAGACTTTCAGGACGTCTTCCAAAAGGAACAGGGCAACACGTTACCTCCCCACAGATCGTACGATTGCCAAATCGATCTGGTGCCCGGTGCACAACCCCCTTGTAGCAGGATTTACGCCCTTACTGAACCAGAGAATATGCATTTGAGACAATATTTAGATCAATACCTCGCCAATGGTTTCATTCGCCCGTCAAAGTCCCCGGCATCCTCAGCTTTGTTCTTCGTGCCTAAAAAAGAAGGCGACCTTAGGACTTGTATCGATTACCGTGCATTGAACCAGATAACTGTTAAAAATCGTTACCCTCTGCCTCTGATCACTGAACTCCTTGACCAGGTGAAGGACGCTTGCGTATACACCAAGTTAGATCTCCGGGGGGCTTATCATCTGGTACGAGTAAAAGAAGGCGACGAATGGAAATCGGCCTTCCGTACAAAATATGGACTATTCGAATACCAGGTGATGCCTTTCGGGTTGTGCAACGCGCCTGCATCCTTCCAATTCTTCATGAACGATGTCCTTCGGGAACTCATCGATGTCTGTGTTGTCGTGTATATCGATGACATTCTTGTGTACTCCTCTTCGGAATCTGATCACAGAAAGCATGTCAGGGCCGTCCTAGAGAAACTGCGCCAGCACAAACTGTTTGCCAAGCTGGAAAAATGTGTTTTCCATACCACCGAGGTTGAGTTTCTCGTATTCATCCTGACACCTAAAGGGGTCCGAATGGATTCACGGAAAGTGGATGCCATCCTCAAATGGCCATCACCTAGTTCGGTGAAAGGTGTCCAAAGCATGCTTGGTTTTGCCAACTTTTATCGCAAGTTTATCCCAGAGTTTTCACGTGTGGTGCAACCCATCACTGCACTCTTGCGAAAAAATAAATGTTTTGAATGGACCGAGGAAGCCGAACAGGCCTTTCAGGAGTTGAAAGCTAAGTTCACGTCAGCACCTATTTTGAAGCACCTGCGTCCCGATCTCCCATATATAGTCGAAACCGACAAGTCCAGCTTAGCCATGGGAGCTGTCCTGTCTCAGAGAGACCCTGAAACCAACCAACTGCACCCCGTAGCATTTTGGTCCAGAAAGTTCTCGCCGCCAGAGATAAATTATGCGATCACCGATAAGGAACTATTAGCCATTAAGTCCGCCTTCAAGGCTTGGCGGCATTATCTCCTCGGCGCCCGGCATACCATCACCGTGATCACTGATCACCGAAATGTACAATATTTAAAAACTGCCAAGGCTCAATCGTCTCGACAGCTCCGATGGGCTTTGTTCCTTGCTGAGTTTGATTTTGTAATCACCTACCGCCCCGGCTATAAGAATAGTAAGGCGGACGCTCTATCCCGAATTGGAATGGAAGAAATAGACACAAACTCAGAACCTGTGCCGATAATTCCTGAACAAAGAATTTTGGGGATAACCACTTTACAAACCCTTGAAGACATTCAAGCACGAGTGAAACAATTCCTGGACTCTTCAGACTTGCAGGATTGGATCCAAAAGGGGGTCTAACTTTTCAGTCAAGGATGGCTTACCTTACTTCCAAGGACGCTTATTTTTGCCAGAAAAGGAATTGCAAGAACTGGTTATTTCCCGTCATCATGATACCCTGATGGAAGGACATCCTGGCATTGCCAAAACAGAGGAAAAGGTTAAACGACAATTCTGGTGGCCTTCCTGGCGAAAGGATATCAAATCTTTCGTGATGTCCTGTGGAGTTTGTGCCCAAAGCAAAGGTCAAAAGACAAGACCCGCCGGTCTTCTTCAGCCCTTAGACATTCCACCAGCACCTTGGCACACCCTGTCACTAGATTTTATCACGGACCTGCCCTCTTGTAATGGTTACAATACTATTCTGGTCGTGGTGGATTTATTTTCCAAAATGGCCCACTTTATTCCGTTGAAAGGATTACCTTCAGCCTTTGTTCTTGCCAAAGAATTCCTCAAAAATATCATCCGTTTGCATGGTTTCCCGTCCATACTAGTCTCCGATCGGGGAAGCCAGTTTATTTCTCATTTTTGGAAAAAGTGTTGTCAACTGGCACAAATTGACGTAAGACTCTCGACCAGCCACCACCCACAGACCGATGGTCAGACGGAGAGAACGAACCAGACCCTTGAACAATATCTACGATGTATGTTGCACCAATTGGAGGGTAATTGGAAGGACATTTTATGGGTGGCAGAATATGCATACAATAACTCGATACACTCTGGAACTGGTCAGAGCCCCTTTTATACCCTATATGGACATCACCCTCGTACTTCAGACTTGGACTCACCTCAGAGACTTGAAATGCCCGCAGTGGACCATTTGCATTCTACGATTACTCAAGCCTTCAAGGATGCAACTGCACATTTGCAACATGCGAAAGGGAAATACAAAAAGAATGCGGATCTGCATCGAAGAGAGGCGCCTCCATACCAAATAGGGGATCAAGTATGGTTGGCTACCAAACACCTATCACTCAAGGGGCCTCAAACTTTTAATCCAAGGTATTTAGGCCCTTACTCAATCAAAGCTATAATCAGCCCAGTGGCAGTCAAGCTCGATCTACCAGCTAACATGCGGATTCACCCCGTTTTTCATGTGTCACTTTTGAAACCAGTGCACCCAGGAACCAGATTAACAAAGCCACCAGAACCGATTCAGATAGATGGGGAGCCTGAATTCGAGGTGAAGAACATTTTGGATTCTAAGATCTCAAAATCAAAACTTTTCTATCTAATTGATTGGAAAGGATACGGGCCTCAGAAAAGGTCTTGGGAACCCAGTGATCACGTACATGCACCTCGGCTGGTAAAAAGGTTCCATCGGAATTTCCCAAACAAACTGAAACCTCCAGAAGGAACGACCTTGGGAGGGGCCTTGGGGGGGGAGTGCTGTCATGATGCCTACCCCCGGAGCACCAGGCCAGGCCCAGCACCCCCGGAAGCAGGCATCATGCCCTCGGGTAAAAGCCCAGCGGCCCCTTATAGGGGCTCTTTGGACTCAGTCCTGGCGCCTTTGGCGCCAGGCTCATGTTGGACATCAGTCCTGGCGCCATAGGCGCCAGGCTCATAAACGGAGGTGTTTTGTGCACTTACCTGATGCAGACCATGCTGCACGCTTCAGGCCTCCCTGAAACCTGAAAGGGACTATTTTTTCATAGGGACTATTTTTTCACTCGGGCGTGGCCAGGGAAGGATACATACCTAGTTGGGGAAGGATACATACCTGGTACTTCTTTGGAGGCTATTTAAGCCACGCCCAGACAGCAGCTCATGCTTCGCGTTGTTCTGCTTCCTGCAGCTTAACGCTCACCGTGTCTGCTCCTGCTCCTGGACTCCAGCCACGCCCGTCTCGAACCTGGAAGACCTGCAAGGAAGGAAGAGAAGAGAAAGGTGAAAACTAAGGACTATTTCAAACTTCTTACCTGCATCCGGAATCTTCTCGCCAGCATCCCTGAAGAAAGACTTCCATTTAAAAGCATTGCGTTGCTCGCTGCAGCGCCACGCTTCACTCACCTGTCCTCGAGACATCTCCCGGCTCCATCACAGCTGTCAGCATCGGACGCCACATCTCTGCACCTAGGGGAGAGAGGAAGAAACAAAAGGTGAGCAGAAGGAACACAGAAGGAAAGCCTGATTAACAGCCATAATTCTTACCGACTTTTCTTCCACATTTCGGGTCGGCCCCGCCCCGTTGGCAGGTACCGTACGCCGGCCCCTATGGGGAAAGGACAAGAGACATTTCTGGGGAATGATAAGGACATTTAGAGGGATCGCCCTCATCACTACTCACCTCGGCAGTTTAACCCCTCGACGCATCGCCTTCATTCTACACCTGAAATAAAGGACAGATCACAGGTTAGAAAGACAACATAAAGGGGGCCTCACTTGAACTTTGAACTTTCATACTTACGGCGCATCGCTCAGGAAAGTCAAGTGGATTTTGCCAACGCCATTCTGAAAACCAGTGAAGTAACTGGACGAACACGCGCCCCTGCACCAGAAGCAGGATGGAGAGTTCATCCTTCCAAACCATAAGGTGAGCTTAAACCGGGGTTTGGAGGAAGTTAGAGAGGAACGAAGGGGGAAGGGGGAAACGGGGGAGCTAGCACACTATTCTGCAGACTGTTAATCCCCTTTCTCATCTGCAGAAGGATATTCCTACGGGCCAGGCAAGCACGATTTGGAGGTCCTGTCCAATCGGTGTTCTGGGTCCTGCGCATCACGCTAGAAGAGGCCACAGCAATCCAGACTAGACCAGCGCCCCCGTGGGAACCAGGTGAGCGTTACAAAAAGGTCCGCCGAGAATCCTGAAGAGAGTGCCTGGACATCGAGGGTCATCAAAGTCCATTGGCATCGACCGGGGTCAGAAGATTTCCATGACCGCTGGAAGCCAAGTTGAATCGTGTTGCCCAGAAGCGGGGACACCTTGACGCCATGCTGCTCGATACCCGGAGCTGAGAAAGCTCCACCTTGCCTAAGAACATTTGAAAGAGGGCTCCTTCACCATCACTGCTGACCACTTTATCCCGCCAGAGAAAGCAAAGGTCGTCAGCTGCCAAGAAAAGTCCACCAGTGGGTTTCCTGCCACCAGAAGCCGATAAAGACATCCCAAGGACACTGACGGAGTGAAGATCCGAGGTCCAGCCCGTGGTCGCGTCCCGATCGCTAAAGTTATCCCAAGGTACATGCTGCGACTGCAGCACCGACAGGCCATAGGACCACCAAATGTGACAGCCGGGCCTGCATCCATCACCGCCAAAGGTGTTTCTAGTCCACTGCGTCTTATTTGTGGCACCGAACATTTTGTATCAAGGCCTACCGCACACCGCACCTTCCTGTGGCTTATACCATTGAGGAACTGATTGTCGAAGAGCACCACAAAGGTGAAGCTGCTGTATCACTGCAAGTGTTCTACTTTTCTTCGAGGATCTCGACCCCCAGTGGCTCCTTCTTCAAAGGGGGTCCATTCTAGAAGGATACCGTGGAAGAACCGTCAAAGAAACTCTTCCACTTCAGGTACATTTGGATAGTAGAACTTTTTAACCAAGAAGCAAGGCTTATTGAGCATTTATGGACTGGGCTTGTTAATTCTTTGATTACAGGTTGCCCAGGTGGGGGGAATCCTCATTCAGAATTGTGCATCTATCTCCAAAGAAAGCATTCTGCCATTGTTTAACCTTAACCTGCCTTCCTTCCTTATTGTGTATGCGGATACACCTTACTGAATTATTTGTATGCTCTATTATAGGTGCCAGCAGTTGATGCATTTTAAAGGAATCTAAAGTCTCAGTGTGGCACCATATAGAATTGTATAGATTTGTCTTTATAGTATTACCAGAGTACAAAGTGTGTTATTGAATTTTGTTTATATAGCTGAACCATAATTTTATATAAATAGCTGTGTTAGCACATAACATAGTGTGTGGACATTCCTTTGTGGGGGCTTGGGGACTCACTGTGCTCAAGAACCAGCCTGCATCACCTCCTGAGAGCTTACGTCTTGGTTGTTCTTCTATAGCTACCATATAGAGAATCTTGGCTGGGGTGCTCTGTGCCTCTACTCTGCCATATAGAGGACAGAAATACAGACACCCCACTCCAGTCTTTACACCCTTGAGGCAGACGTGTGTGTTCTAAATGCATCCCCCATGTGTAAAGCAGTGAGGTACTGTGAATCTGGGTGCAAAGTAACAGAGAAGAAGGTGTTTTTAAGATCTATCACGGTAAAGTGGGTCGCCTCTTTGGGGATGTTGCAAAGTATTGTCGCAGATTTCAGGACCACTGGAAATTCTGCCTGTACAATGTTAATAAAAGGCTACAAATCCTGAATCATCCTCCAACTCCCCCCTTTCGCCTTTTTTATCGGGTATATTGCTTTGTTGCATGGGGAAGTAAATAGTACAATTATACCCTGATGCAGTCGGATCACAATGGTGTCCCGTATACCCTTCTCCGCCTCTCTCGATAAGGGATACTGCCTCACCCAAGGCAACACTGCTCCTGGCTTAAGTGTTATCCAGACATGGGTCACCCCTTGCAACACTGTGAGCATTTTTGTCCAAGGCCTTTGAGGGACCTGTTCTAAGTCCGTCTCAGTGAAGGGGGGTGAGGCTACAAGAGCCAATAAAGGACATTGCACTTTTCGATAATGCACCATAATGCCACAAGGGACAGATATTGTGCGCACAATCTAGCCATCATCAGGTCGGTCTTGAAACAAGCCTGCATCTGTCACTTCTTTGAGAGGTACTGTAGGGTCAATACACAACACTGTGTGCCACTTGCACCCCTCTGAGTTGGTTCCAATTACAACAATCCATTTAGCTGACACCACCAGACCCAGCAAATCTAGGGACAATATTGTTCCTGCCACCAACTATGGGGACACCACAGGTCAGAAAGAAAAGTCAGATGGCACTAGCCAACAGCCTTACCAATTTGGGGCACTGACTCGAGAAGCACTGTTATGTCTAACACAAACAGATCAGAGTCTACGGTTATACCGAAAATCACTGCTTCTCCTCGCATGTATTATGAGCATCGTTCTTATGGCACACATGTCCAGAGTGGCGCACACTATCCATTGGTCTGTGAAGGAAGCGGTCATATTCAATTTACTCAATAGGTCTCGCCCCAAAAGGTTTATCGGGCAACTCACGGAATACAACAGAACTGCACGCACCATCTTTCCGCCTATTTTGATGTCAAGTTCTTTTGTAGAGGGAACCGTGGTGACAGCCCCAGGCAAGCCCTGTGTGTGAAGAGTTTCACCTGATAATGGGAAGTTTCCCTCAATGATGCATGATTTAGTGGCACCTGTGTCAACCATGAAGATGAATTGCTTCTTACCTATCTCAGCGCCCACCTAAGGTTCCTTGTCAGGGTGGACTGTCACAGACAGGACTGGGTGTGCAAGAGATCTATGTGGGTTGCCCTAGTCAGGATATGTGTTGGTGCCGGGAAACGTGAAAGGATTGTTCCCAGCCACGTTCACTCTGTGGTAGGGTACGAAGGTGCCATTCAGCACTGTGCTGTTTGTTTGCATGTTACTTCCCTACATGGTGTTCTGTTGGAGCACCGATGGCTGTGTCACATGAGGCTGTTGCATTTGCGCACCAGGCGGTCGGGTAGTAGTTGAGTGTAGGCCTGCTGTATCTCATAGGGTATGGACGTTGGCCCTGCGGTTGCTGCTGGGGTAGTTGTGGACAATAGTTATTGTAAGGATTATATCCCATCCTCTGCCTGCTCCTAACTCCCTTGTAAAATGTCCTCACTTTCCACAGCTCCAACATTGCAAGTGTCCCGTACCTATTCCCTGAGGGCCCATGCCCCTGAATCCCCCTCTTCCCCCTCTGAATATACATCTCCCACGTTGCTGAACTCCTTGCTGCCACTCCGGATAGGGGAGCTAAGGTCCACCTTCCCACTGTCCTTGTTCTCCTCCTGGTCAAAATGCTGCTATTCTAACATTTAGAGGGGCCAGGGTCTGCTCCGCCGCCTCCGTTCGTGAACTCAATGGTACTGACACCTTTACTGCTATCTTGGTTAAATTCTTCTGCACTAGTTTCACTTCCTCTGCCTGCAACCATTAAGCTGTTTTCTTTTCATGTTCTTTTATTCTTTTACAATGATGTATGATGATAGTTTGTATTTCAGCCCATCCCTCCGCTACAATGCCCATAATTTTGTCGAGCGCCTTCTGCACTTCCTTAGATAAACTCCTTTTAACAACAAAATAAAAAGAGGAACAGACTGGTCCCACTGGTCCCCTGTCTCCACTCACCACATCTCCTGAATTTTGATAATGTACTGCGCAGGGTCCTCGTCATCTCCCATGGTGTACTGCATGATAGACTACAGGTCTGGTGTGTCAGGATATGTTTGCTGCAGCACGTCCCACACTTGCGCCCTGATATTGTTGAATGGTGCGCCATTGTATGTGTCATCATCGGGTTTTACTCCGGGGTATCCTGCTTTAACCCACACATCCCTAGCTTGGTCTCCCGCTATTGCAACAAGTAAACATTTCATATCCCTCACAGCCAAGGGAATCCCTGCTGTCTGTTTTTTGAATGTATAGATCCATTTTCCAGACCCGGATGTAAGGGGTGGAAGCAACTTAATCAGATTATTTTTATCCATTTGCGTCAAGGGCACATAGTGTGTCTTACCTAGGCCTTTGTTCAACAACGGCATCTGGGTACTGTAGGATATTTTGTGTAAATTTGGGGTTTGGCGGTATTTTCTTACCGCCAAAAATGAGCAGTAGTTTGGTGATAACTTATCCTTGCATTTAGATTGGGTTTGGCCTCATATCATTCTAGTGACCATATTTTGTTATATTATATTGGATAATCTAGTAATATGTATTACTTGTGGTATTCTGTGGTAATATGTTATTTGTGGTATTTAGTGGTGAGCATAGTTTCCTTCCCTACATCATAACCCCATCATAAACAAAACCTTCCTTTCTATGAGAATACTTCCTAGTGATCTATAGAGAGCCTTGGACCTATGCAAACAAGAAAACCCAACACTTTTATAAAGAGTGCCACTCACAGCCTGTGGCCGGTATCACGGGCTTATCTACACCAGTGATCTGTGCACCTATAGGCATCATTACTGGCTCATAGACCTCCAGTAATCTATGTGTTATATTATATTCCCTCCAAACAACATGCAGGGAGGACACACACGCACACACATACATACCTATTTTATCACTTCTTATTCTGTTGGTTATTCTATCTGCATGGGCAAATTGACAAATGTATTACCAAAGAGAATGAATCTCCCTGTGCCCACATATAAAATCCCAAATGCAATAAAAGACTCTAAATAGTTTGTTTTTATATACTGGTTATATTGCAGACAAGTACAATTCACAATTCAAATCTTACCATGTACATTTCACCATTATCTGTAACAAAAGAAGAAGAGAAAAAAACAGAAACAGAGCAAACAAGCCTTTTTAAAAATATGACTCACTTTTTAACATTATAAACATGACGAATTAAAATGCAGGGGATTTCCTTTGCTACTCTGCCTACATGACATTTTTAGATCAGTCATTAATTGAACAGTACACAGTGACCTCACTTAAACTGTGCCTGCTTACCAGAAGTATTTGTTTGAATCTCTCCCACACGACCTTGCCCTTGCTCCCCTCAGAAAAGCAGTCCCAGCCAACGAACTGCTCCTGTAATCTTGGATGCTTGGAATGCACGGCGGGAACGAGAGGTTCTCCAGCCAGCACTGAGTGACCAGGCACTTCTGTCTTCAGAGCCCAGTCAGCACAAACTAAACTTCCCTCTGTCATCTTTCCATTAGAAAAACTCAGAACCTTCCCACATGTGACGTGACATATCTGCAGACACTTTCTTCCAATCATATTAGCAGACAAGGGGCCTCATTACGACCCTGGCGCTAATGGGTTAACAGCGCCATAAAAGGCTGCGGCGCCGTTAACCCATTAGCGCCTTACTACGCGGTCCCTTTGTGGGACCCGACCTGAACTAGACCAGCACGTAAAGTAGGGACCCGCAAAGGGACCTTGGTGCTAAGTACGGTACCGCAATTTGCGGTACCATACTTAGCGCCTTCCCCAGTCCCATTGAGCCCTTGGGGCAAAAATTGGAATGGGGAAGGGCCAATGGTGAATGGGGAATTACCGCCCCGCCAACCTTGGAATGGGGTGGTAATTCCCCATTGAACATTGGCGGACTCGTTACGATACCGGCACCAACCATGGTGCTAATAGCGCCATGGTTTAGCGCCAGTATCGTAATGAGGGCCAATGTATTTTGTTACCAGCCTCATGTCCCAAACAATGAGAGCTTCAGATTATACTAACTGTATCTTTTCAGTTTCCTGCTTCCTTCCTTTCTGCTTTCTGCATTCAACACAGCAAGAGAAAAGAAGAAAAAATAATTCCAGTGCACGTTTAAAAAAACAAATTTCAAAATATGTATTTTCACCTCATTTTGTACATGGGACTACATTATAATGTTAAGGAGTTAGCATTAGTGATTAGTAATTGTTAATTAAGTCAGTCAGTTATATAAATAATGTAGTCTTCTATGCATGAGGTATTCAAAAGAAGAAAAAAAATTGGTGCTCTTTTACTCTCTGCAGTTTCACATTGGGCTTTTTCTGTGAAAAATGAATTCTGTACCTTGCATGCCACCAGCAACATATTCACATGTTATACTGGCAACATAAAATAACTATATTTGTGTGTCACATCATTGCTGGCAACAACAAAAACTAAAAAACATGTCATCACACTTAGTGAAGCGCTATATATTCTAAAGCACTATAAATATTATAAAGCGCTATATATTACTACATACCGCTCCTTTTCTGACAATTTGGCAGTACTCAAATCCACAATTGGAGGAAACCCAACTTGTGCTTCTTTTTCTAAAATGTATGCGCATTAGGATAGCTTTCATTCCCTATCGTTGCTAATATCATAAGCAAAATCTTCATCTTTATGGACAAAATGATCAACCATTCTCCCATCACTAACATTACAATAGCCAAACCCACCATAGTGTGTTCCACCCAGGTTCCCCAATTAAACATGTCCACTTCCATTATACCCAGGCTACTAACTATAATATTGTTCTTTCTCAGATTCATTTTAATAGGGGGTAAAAAATGAAGGCGAGGCGCGCACTCCAGGTCCTGGTCAATTAGACTTGTTGCAAAAAATATATATATCTGGGTTAAATCCCAAAATGAACAAGTTACTCAGTGTTACCAGGGTTAGATCCCTTCAGCTGCAGTTCTGTTGTCTGTAGTTGTACTCCTTCAAGCGCTTTCTTATCTCAAATAATCATCAGGAAGGCTGAGTTTCATTGGCAGGTGTTACTGATTTGTCTCAAAGAATTCTGGTAGTTGTAGTGAGAACGTTTTTCCAGTACAGGTGACCAACAACCGACACCCCTCCAATAGCACAAGTCCTTCCCAAGTTTGGGGGAGGGGAGAGAACCATCTTTATGATTCTCCAAAGTGGGGCACAGTCATCCCGGTGCTGCTGCCTCTGGAGCCCGGAACTCCCATAACAGTAGGTAAAAAATGAAGGAAGGCGAGGCACGCACTCCAGGTCCTGGTCAATTAGACCTGTTGCAAAAAATATATATATCTGGGTTAAATCCCAAAATGAACAAGTCACTCAGTGTTACCAGGGATAGATCCCTTCAGCTACAGTTCTGTTGTCTGTAGTTGTACTCCTTCAAGCGCTTTCTTATCTCAAATAATCATCAGAAAGGCTGAGTTTCATTAGCAGGTGTTACTGATTAGTCTCAAAGAATTCTGGTAGTTGTAGTGAGAATGTTTTTCCAGTACAGGTGACCAGGGACTGACACCCCTCCAATAGCACAAGTCCTTCCAAAGTTTGGGGGAGGGGGGAGAACCATCTTTATGATTCTCCAAAGTGGGGCACAGACACCCCGGTGCAGCTGCCCCTGGAGCCCGGAACTCCCATAACAGTAGGTAAAAAATGAAGGAAGGCGAGACGCGCACTCCAGGTCTTGGTCAATTAGACCTGTTGCAAAAATATATATATATCTGGGTTAAATCCCAAAATGAACAAGTTACTCGGTGTTACCAGGGTTAGATCCCTTTAGCTGCAGTTCTGTTGTCTGTAGTTGTACTCCTTCAAGCGCTTTCTTTTCTCAAATAATCATCAGGAAGGCTGAGTTTCATTAGAAGGTGTTACTGATTAGTCTCAAAGAATTCTGGTAGTTGTAGTGAGAAAGTTTTTCCAGTACAGGTGACCAGCAACCGACACCCCTCCAATAGCACAAGTCCTTCCCAAGTTTGGGGGAGGGGGAGAACCATCTTTATGATTCTCCAAAGTGGGGCACAGTCACCCCGGTGCTGCTGCCTCTGGAGCCCGGAACTCCCATAACAGTAGGTCAAAAATGGAGGAAGGCGAGGCGCGCACTCCAGGTCCTGGTCAATTAGACCTGTTGCAAAAAATATATATATCTTGGTTAAATCCCAAAATTAACAAGTTACTCAGTGTTACCAGGGTTAGATCCCTTCAGCTGCAGTTCTGTTGTCTGTAGTTGTACTCCTTCAAGCGCTTTCTTATCTCAAATAATCATCAGGAAGGCTGAGTTTCATTAGCAGGTGTTACGGATTAGTCTCATAGAATTCTGGTAGTTGTAGTGAGAACGTTTTTCCAGTACAGGTGACCAGCAACCGACACCCCTCCAATAGCACAAGTCCTTCCCAAGTTTGGGGGAGGGGGAGAACCATCTTTATGATTCTCCAAAGTGGGGCACAGTCACCCCGGTGCTGCTGCCTCTGGAGCCCGGAACTCCCATAACAGTAGGTCAAAAATGAAGGAAGGCGAGGCGCGCACTCCAGGTCCTGGTCAATTAGACCTGTTGCAAAAAATATATATATCTTGGTTAAATCCCAAAATTAACAAGTTACTCAGTGTTACCAGGGTTAGATCCCTTCAGCTGCAGTTCTGTTGTCTGTAGTTGTACTCCTTCAAGCGCTTTCTTATCTCAAATAATCATCAGGAAGGCTGAGTTTCATTAGCAGGTGTTACGGATTAGTCTCATAGAATTCTGGTAGTTGTAGTGAGAACGTTTTTCCAGTAGAGGTGACCAGCAACCGACACCCCTCCAATAGCACAGGTCCTTCCCAAGTTTGGGGGAGGGGAGAGAACCGTCTTTATGATTCTCCAAAGCTACCACAATCCTTAGAGTCTAATTAGTTACACCTGCTATAGAAAACAAAGCCTCCCTGATGATTATTTAAGATAAGAAAGGGCTTGGAGGAGAACAACTACAGACCCTGTGAATACTTGTCCATTTTGGGATGTGACCCAGCTATTTATTTAATTTTTGCAACAGGTTTAACTGACCAGGACCAGGAGTGCGCGCCTCACCCTTCTTTATTTTTGCTCATTTTAATATTGTGCTTTTCTTTATGATTCAATAAGAACTCTACACCGGGTCTATTGGGAATGTATCCCTTTGAAAAAACTCAATATTTTCCACTTGGCTTTCCCAAATGTCATTTGTAATATGGAACAAGTTCAGGAGCTATATATGGGATGCGCAACAAAAACCCATTTTCTAACCTTTCCAAATTCACATATAGGGGCATTGCATTGCCCATTTCAAATGCAATTTTCACTTGTACCATATCAATCTCGCTTCTGGTTAACTGTTCTATCATTTGATGAACAATATCTTGTAAAACAAAATATAATGGTATATGTCCTCAAATTAATTGGGAAATCGCAGTTTGGACTTCCCTCATGTAATTTGTCAACAATCTATCAACAGGATTTATTACATTCAGCATTTCATTCAACATCCGGTCATGCTTAATTATCAGTTTAGAAGTATGCTGTACACTTTCAGCCTGTTCATTTAGTATTACTGCAGTTTCATTGATAAACTTCACTTGTTCATCCAATCCACCTTTAATTCCATCCAAAGTCTGTTGAATCATTTCCAAATCATAATTCAACTGTTGTGCTTTAGTACTCAGTGTCCCTACTGAAATGGCATTGGCTGTTGACATTGTAGTACCTATTACAGCTCCAATAATAGACATTACCAAGAAGACCACAAGCATTACTGCTCCTCTTTTTCCCCTCCTTTTCTTTATATCCGCTGAGTTCACAAATGTCTTTTCTAGTTGCATTAACATATCTCTTACTGTCTGCTTAGCTCCTGTTTTTTCAATTCTAGCCACTCTTTAGTCTGATCAACCATGATCCCAGTGTTGTTAAAGTGTTTTTCCAACAAACTATCAGGATTCATGGGTACATATATATTCTGAAAGATCATCCTTCTATTTCCCATGATGAACCCAGGCACTTCTTCCACCGCAATGCCAGATACTGGTCCGGGCTCAATGATAACCTGTGCTTCCATAGTTTTGAGATTCCCTACAATCATCAATATTGTCATCCATGTCGCTGGCACCATCATCAATGACATCCGTTTCACAGGCTTGGTCTTCACCCCCTCTCGGGGCTTTTTCGGAATTTCTTCCTGCGCACTCCAGGGCTCCATCATCTCTCGTGTCCTCCGGTCCTGCGACCTCTGACCTCAAAACATAGGTTAATTGTTCTAAATCAAATAGAAAGAGACAGATTAAGTACATAGTACAATACCAATTTCATCCTTTTTACCAAAAATAAAATATATAGTCCAAAACATTTCATCCTTTTTCTTTTGGTTTCTGGAATTAAGCACATGTTAGAGAGAAAACAAACATACACAAAGCATCATTAAACATTAAATACATTTCAACTTCGTATTAAAATAATACCATCTGCTTCAGCCCCCTTTTGTTAATGTTTAACATTTATGGTCTTTTCATCTACTAATATTTCTAATAATACCATGACTATGTATATTTTTTTTTATAATGTGAGGTACTATGTACACAGTCACCGTGTCTTTCCTTCCATGTTTCCAGGATACTTAAGCTGTTTCTACTTGCTCAAGTCTCCCGACTTCATGTTTGGGATGACAGGGCTTAATTTGGTTAACATGAACAAACTGCTCTATTACCGTTTCACCCTCTGTCTTCAATATTTTATACACCACTGGAGACACCTTATCTATAATTTGAAACGGCCCCTGCCAGGCCGCCAGAAATTTAGAATTTTTCTGTTTACCTTTTCCAAAATCAAATTAATATACCTGATCCCCTACACTATACTCTTTCACAGATGTCTTTTTATCATATTATCACTTTGCACTTTCAGCAGCCCTTTCCAAATTCCGCTGCACAAAAGCAAATGCATGTTGTAAATGCTTCCTCAGTTCTTCCATATATTCGTGAACTGTAGATGTGCTTACAAGTGTCTGTTCATGTGTCCTGTATAACAAATGTTGTGGTAATACCATTTTCCTACCTGTCAATACTTCATGAGGGCTGATACCTGTTGCTTTGGCAGGAGTTGATCTGATTGCCATCAAAACCAGAGGTAAACGTAAATCCCAGCTGGAACCTGCCTCTGCTACAAACCTCTTTAATATATCCACAACAGACCTGTTGCAATGCTCAATACCCCCAGAAGAAGCGGGTCTGTATGCAATGTGCAGTTTTCTTTTCACCCCCAGTATCTGCCACACTTTACTCATTAAAGCGCTTGTAAAATGACTTCCTCTATCTGATTCTATTCTTTGTGGTAACCCAAATCCTGCAAGTATATGATTTACCAGTAATGTAGCTGCTGTTTGCGCACTACAATCTGGTGCAGGAATACACTCTATCCATTTTGACATCAAACAAACCACACTCAAAATATAACAGTTCCCCCTGCTCGACCTTTTTTACAGGCCCTACATAGTCTATTTGCAAATCTGGCCATGGAAGGGTTAAGCCTCTTTTCATCAGTGGGGCCCTATGCATTGGTGAAGCGGGTTTAAATTGGGCACATGTTCGTGCTTAGCATTTGCTTGGTACTCAACTGAAATCTATGTCTGCTTAATGTACTTGCAACTGACCGCCTTATGATGTAACTAAGTAATCGCATGTTCCAAAGTCGTATTCTTGCCTACTTGCACCTTCTTGAAAAAGCGCCTCAATGCCCGTGGGCTGTAGTGCGCTATACAAAAGTAAAAAAATAAAAAAAATAAAAATACTAGACACCCCCTAGTATATAATTCTACATCTTGGGACATGTGTGGCCAGTAAGCATAATCTTTCAGTATCTCTAATGTTTTTTGTTAACCTCTGTGTCCTGCGGTTATTGCATCATGTACATGGTGTAGCATTAGCCCTCTGAATGAAAGGGATAGCACCCTTTGGGCCTCATTACAAGGTAGGCGCTAAGGGATTACTGCCACCGGTAAGGTCACCGGTTCCGGTAATCCCTTAGCGCCTTACTACAAGTTCCTTCAGTGGGTCCCGTCCTTAACGCCTGGTCTGACCAGGCATTAAGGACGGGACCCGCTGAGGGACCTCATAGCTAATAAGCTAAAAATAATTCATTGCAAATTGCGGTACCGTTATTAGCTCCTTCCCGATTCCCATTGAGCCCTATGGGTGCTCAAATGGGAATGGGGAATGGTATTTGGAATGGGGACTTACCGGGTCCTTCAGGGTCGGAGTAAGTCCCGGGTAAGTCCCCATACTTCCTACCCGGACCCGGTATGCGGTAAGGGAGTAGCCATGCCGCTAATAGCGGCATGGTTACCTCCTACCATGTAATGAGGCCCATTGTATTTGTCCTGTTATGGATTCTCTAATCATGAGTCCATCTTGTAATCTGATTCGTTTTTTATTCTTTAATAGCACCCTCAACTCTTCTTTTCCCGCACAATCATTTTCAGTTAAAGCATTTTGTCAGGGTCCATCAAACGATTATAATAGATTCCCAAAATTGGATCATCTTTTTGTGCCTTAATCAGGTCTTGATCTGGTGTATCAGAACTCCATTGCACTACTGGTTGTTCTACCTCTTTTAGAGCCTTAGAGAGTGTAACTGCATCAATCTGTATTTCACCAAGTAAGTGTTCAATAGGTAGCAACTTTCCCATCACAGCCCCGATTTTGGCTAAATGATCTGCTTTATCATTTCCCTCCTTATCTTCTCCTGGAGTTTTTAAATGTCCACAAATTTTCCTCCAGTATAGTGGTAAATCATTCTCTGACACTAATTTGTCTATGGCCTGTATCATTTTTCCATGTTTGAGAGGCTTTTTATTATACGTAATCATGCCTCTTGCTTTCCAGCCAGGCAAATATTCCACAAAGCTATTTCGTGCATAATCAGAATCAGTCGCCAGGACAATTTTTTTATTATTATCAACTGCAGTAGTAATTGCTTTATAAATGGCTGCCAATTCCGCTACCTGACTTCTCCTAGCCCCAATTCTAATCCCTATACTAGGAATGTCTTTACATTTCAACCAGACATTTCCTATTCCTGATACCAATTGTTTATTACTGTCATTTTCAATGTGAAAGGCACAACCGTCAACGTATACAGTTGGCAAATCCTTGCATGTCTTTTCATCAAAAGCTTTGTGTGGTGATTGTTCAAACTCCTGTAAACTAGATTCCACCTCTACTTCGTTTGATACATGTTCAGCTGCACAGTCATGTAAATCTGCCAATCCTTGAGTAACTGGGCTCTTTTTATTTTGGCCATACTTCATTTCTACAGGAAAGCCTTGCAATGCCAGTGTCCATGAAGTAATTCTGGACTGGGCTAGGTTGCCTGACCTTATCCTTTTACTCTCTAAAAATTGCAATGGTTGATGATTTGTTTCAATGATTACCTTTTCTCCCTGAACAATGGGGCGGAAATGCTGTAACGCCCACAGTGGTCAAAAGTGCAATTTCACATTCACTGAATTTAATTTCAACTTGAGAAAATGCCTTACTTGCATAAGCAATGGTTTTGTGATTTAAATCATGTTTTTGAGATAACACTGCTGACATACAATGTTCAGAGAAAACTATTTCTATAAAGAAATCCCTGTTCTTTATGGGGTATGCTAAACATGGTGCCTTTATAAGAGATTCATTTAATTTAGCCACTGCCTCAGATTGCTCTTTTTCCCATTTCCAGGGTGTATTCAGGTTCAGTAGTTTAGTCAATGGTTGAGTAATTTCAGCATCATTTTCAATAAATTTCCTGTTATATCCCGTCATTCCTAATAAACATTTTAAACCTTTCACACTTCTAGGGTCTTTTAATTTCTGTATGGCCTCCACCTTTTTCTTTTGTGAGTTTAGTCCATGCTCAGTAACCTCATGGCCTAGAAAATTCACCTTTTTCTTGCACCATTGTGCTTTCTGTAAAGATACTTTGGCACCCGCCTTTTGCAATTGGCTAAGAACATGTCTAATTTCATCAAAATGGCTTTTTAAGCTTTAATTTCTTATCAGGACATCATCCACATTAACTATAGTTCCTCTTTCCGCTGCATCAGGCACAGCCTTTCTCAAAAATATGCCGAATTCACTCCCACTATTGACGTACCCGAATGGTGTTCTAACCCATGCGTATTGCATCTTATCAAATGAAAATGAAAACAAATTCTGAATATCCTCTGCCAATGGCACACACCAATATCCAGATGTGAGATCTAATGTAGTAAACACCTTTTGAGCCATGCACCTGAGCAAGGCCTTGATCAATGAATGGCAGTGGCCATCTGGACACTGGCACTATTTTATTTAATTCTCTCAAATCTGCACACAGTCGCCATTGACCATTTGGCTTTAACACACCCAAAATGGGAGTGTTGGGTGTGCGATGAATGGGCCTGATAATTCCCCGAGACTCCAAGTTTTTAATTATTTCTGCCAGTGACTCTAAACATGCCAGTGGTAATCTATATTGGTGCACAAACACTGGATTTCTACCACACCCCTCCGGTAATGTCGCAACATGTAAATTAGTTAGGCCGCAATCATATGCATCTTTAGCAAAGACATCTTTAAATTCCATAAATATTTTTCTTCATTTTTATCTTCATCGCTATCACATGCATCTGCCAATAAAATCTGCTCATCTACCATTTTTGAGAATTCTGGGAAATCCTCCAGTGGAGGAATCTCTGTGCTTTCTTCTAACTGTGTGCCTGTGTCCCTCTGTAAAGCTGCCACTCTTAAATATTTTGGCATATTAGCCTCCACTTCAATGTGCTGATTTTCTGTTTCATTTTCATTTAAGTCAAATAATATATAATCCTCTTGGTGACAGCACACTGTCTCATTTGAATCATGGGGTACACAGATTGAATTTTAATGATCCCTTTGGGCTGAGAATCTAGATATGCTGGCAACACACCCCCTGCATCTACATACCTTTTAGGGATATTTCAAATTATTATTATTGAAATCTGAAGTATAATGTGATTTATTTATGGCCATACCTAATGAAGAATTTTCCTCTAAATGAACATCCTGATGTTCTTTATTATTCACCATAATTTTGATAGATTCTTCTCCAATATCTATCAATGGGGTGTATTCATAACCCAAGCCTTGTTGCTTCATGGACTCATTTAAACACATAAATGCATCTGAATCTTTAATTTGCAGTCCATTCTTGTACTTTAGCGTTATTGCAACCTGCTTGGTGAATGCAGGAATAGTAGTATCCTTCCTCACCTGTAATTCAATTGCATATGGGGCCAGTTGTGCGCAATGATAAGCCTTTCTTTTGTCTTCAAATTCAGGTGCAGGCCCACCTAGCCGTGACCATATTTCTTTATTGAGAAAATCTAACACCATACACATTCTGTGCATGATATCATTGCCCATGTAAAAATCATTTTGTGTTCCACTCACTATCCACACATTATGGTAAATTGTTTTCTGCCCAATATTAATCTTCAGCATGCATCTGCCTGCAATTTGGTTTTCAAAGTCTGGATTGTCCAAACCAGAGACATATTGGTTTTTAATTCTAAATTTTGGGATCTCCTCCCTCTCCATTATTTTCTGCAGTAATTTCTCATTAATAAAGCTCCTTTCCAGTTCAAGCGCTAAGGTCGCTTTTATCACTTTAGAATGGTCATTTATAAGAATGTGAACCCATGGTTGCTCATCTTCCATGTGTATTTCAGAAAGAGTGGTAATGTGTTTTTCTGTGTCTGTTTTAGGAGTAGTATTGTGTTTGGGATGGTGAACAAAGAAGGCTCCAATCACAGGTATCGGGTTGGCAGCACCCTCCCAGGCCCCCAAGGACAATTATCACGAAAATTCTTAATTACCGCGACAGAGACGCCATCCTACAGATGGCCAGAACACAAGGGACGGTGGTATATAATGGATCCAGGATCGCCTTCTTCCCGGACTACACCTGCAAAGTTCAGAAGGCCAGACAGTCCTTTGAACACTTGAAAAGGAAGCTTCACTCTATGAATGTGAAATATGGGCTGCTGTTCCCTGCACAGCTGAAGATCCAACATGAAGGCAAGACAGTCCACTTCACTGATCCACAGGAGGCATGGAGATGGGCGGAGACCCACATTGGAGGGGACTGGACCGGGGCCGATCAAAATCGCAGGGGAAGACCGGGACCGAGACCAAGGGAGGAAAGACCTGCCCGACAACCTATACTGGAGAATCAGAATGAACCTAATGGGGGCCCAATCCCTAGCACGGTTAACAGAGACATTGGCTAAACGAAACAAAGGAAGGATATATCAAAAGAGCACACTGACCGACTGCCTTCTAGGCAGGCACCCGTGACAAACACCTTGCTTGGACTGTTACCAGAAAGGGGTCACCGCCGCCTATGCACGAAGGATCAAACGCATTATATGTAATCATAATCAACACACCATGCCATCGGTGAACGCCACCCCCCAGACTCCAGACACTTGACCCAAGAAGGAGTAGTAAGTTGGTGGGAAAGTAATGACAGTTTACATCAAGTTGATCTGGCGACATAGTTATTAGCGCCAGTAGAGTTCGGGCGACAGATACTTCATGTTGGGGAGGAGGGGGGATGGGGAGTTGTTATATGTTAGACATTTTACGGTAAGTTACACCACTCTAATTTGCATCACAAGACCACGAAACATATCATGCCCAACACCCACGATTTCACCGGGCATGACCACTGTACTCTCACAGTCATATATGTCACGCACGCATCTGGCACAACAGATTGGATTCCTAGACAGAAATGGCCACATAACAACATAATGGCTTCACAGGGGGAGACGCACATGTCCCATGGTAGTTACTGAACGTCACAGATCCCTAAGGATCCTCACATGGAATGTAAATGGCATGGGCTCAAGTATCAAGCGTCGGCTTATAATGCAATTCCTAAACATGCGTTCCACTGACATTGCTCTTCTTACGGAGACACACCTAGTGGGTTCGACCTGCCGATTCTTCCGCAGGACTAACTATCGATTAGCTTATCACACAGGGTACACGATGGGTTCCCGGGGTGTCTTGATCCTCCTACACAAACGGCTTCCCTTTGCACTGACAGTGGAACTAGACCCCGGCGGCCATTTCGTGCTACTCAGAGGCACACTGTAGGGGAAGGGGGTGGCTATTCTGGCGATATACTCCCCACCGGGGTTGGGGGATGCTCTCTTGAGGGATGTCACGGCATTGATGGGGCAACAACAGCCTGATCTATGGATCCTTGGGGGGGACTTTAATGATGTTATGTGTAATACACGGGACCGGAACCACATATGGAACCGAAACCCAAACAAACCCACACGGCTATCGACCTTTGCATCAGCTCTAGACCCTAAGTGACCTATGGAGAGACCTCCACCCAACAGATCAGGGCTTTTCCTTTCACTCGAGAGCCCACGCGTCCCTGTCCAGACTGGATTACTTTTTCCTTCCGACCCCCGAAGCGTATAGGTTAAAAACGGCAGAACTCCTTCCCCGCGGCATATCTGACCATTCTCCCCTGGAGATACTGCTCCAGACAGATAGACCCCAGCCTCCCAGGACTTGGCGGCTAAATAACTATTATTTAGGCCTTCCAGAATTCGTGGAACACAACACCGAAAAATCCAATGAATTCTTTGAAATTAACGTGGGTTCGGTAGAGGATCCGGTGACATTATAGGAAGCCCATAAGGTGGTACTTAGAGGGGAAATAACGGCCTGGACGTGTAATAAAAGGAGGGAACACCATGGGAAAGTTATGGAGGCAGAGGAAGCCATAAAGGAATGGGAAAATAGATATGTCGCTAACCCCACCACTGACGCCCACCGCTCCCTCGTGAAGGCCAGAGCAACCCTGCACAACACAGCACTAGATAACGCAAAGCAAGCACATAGTGGGTCAAGGACCAGAATCTATGAACACGGCGACAAAGCCAGCAAACTATTGACCTGGCTGGAACGTCGGGAGGAAGGGCACAGACATGTCAGGCAGATCATAGAAGACCCGAGTGAACTGGCCCAAACAGACCCAGAAATAGCAGAGGCCTTTGCTAAATTCTATGCCGCACTCTCCACTGCCCCAACATCACCAGTAGATCCATCCCTTCTGGACGAGATTGTGCTCCCGCACCTCTCGGAGCAGCAGACAACATATCTGGATAGGGAACTGGACGAGGCTGAAATCATGGAGGCCATGTCCCAGCTACAATCCGGGAAGACACCAGCCCCTAACGGCTTCCCGGCCGAGACCTGGAGGAAGCTGGGCAGCAACCAGATGGCGGCCCCCCTCCGGGATTTATTCCTGGCGGCCAAAGGACAGGGCACCCTTCCATTGGATCTACGAATGGCCAACATTGTAGTTATTCCCAAACAAGGAAAGCCCGCTGACCGGTGCACATCATACAGACCTATATCGCTTATTAACAGCGAAGCAAAGATTTTGGCCAAGGCACTGGCCAATAGACTTCAACAGGTCATATCCTCACTGGTTCATCCGGACCAGTGCGGCTTTATGCCGCAAAGATCGACCAGAATGAACCTACACAAGTTGCATCTACTCCTGGAAAAAGCCCCGAGCATCGGCGCGCCACTTGCTCTTTTAGCAATTGATTTCGAGAAAGCGTTCGACTCGGTGGTGTGGGAAAGCCTGTGGGCGATAATGAGACGCATGGGCATTGGTGAGACCTTTCTCAGCTGGGTCCAACTGCTGTACGAGGTGCCAATGGCTTCGGTCAGGGTAAATGGCTGGACCTCTAGGACCTTCCCACTGGGCAGAGGCACCCGACAGGGCTGTCCTCTATCCCCCCTTCTATTCGTCCTAGCGATTGAACCGCTTGCTCAATGGCTCCAACAGGTTACTACATTGTCAGGCTTTTGCTGGCCAGATGGACGAGAGGACAGGGTATTCCTATATGCAGATGACCTGCTACTCTATCTCAGCAACACAGACTACGCATGCCCAATCATAACCCAAATGTTGACGACTTTTGGGGAATTCAGTAGACTCAGAGTTAACTGGCGTAAATCGGTCCTGTTCCCAGTGAAGGGTGACGACCTGGCAGTCCCCCGGGGCATGCCATATCGGGTGGAGAGAGGAGGCTTCCGCTATCTAGGCATATGGGTCTCAGGGATTCTCTCGGAATACGTAGCGCACAACCTGCACCCACTAATCGACCGCTTTGCCAGGGAGGTACAGCACTGGATGCTCCTTCCTCGCACACTCATGGGCAGATCGGCCCTCTTTAAAATGATGGCGCTTCCACGCTTCCTTTACGTACTGCAGAATGCCCCATTGGCCATACCAAATGCGGAATTTAACTGAGTAGAGCGCCTAGTCAGGAAACTGATATGGAAGGGCGGGCAGCCTCGAATCGCGTTGACCACGTTGCAATGATCCATCTGGGAGGGAGGCATAGGACTCCCTCACCTCAGGTCCTACTACTGTGCCTGTCAACTAAATGTAGTTAATGACCTCCTTCATGTAGATCCCGAACAACCACACATTAGAGCGGAGGAACCCATTATCCGAGGCACCCCACCACTGGAAACACCATACCAGACCCTAACCAGGCCCCCCGCACAAACGATGTCTACCCATATCACGATGATCTGGAGGCAGGCACAAACCCACATAGGCTGGGGAAACAGGATCACGATGGCACAACTATGGGTTGAAGGAGGTACGGAAGTTAGCTGCATGGACCCGGTGGGTGGAGGCTGGGATAACCACAATAGGAGACATTGTTGCAGATGGCTCCATCCTCCCATTCGAAACCCTGCAGCAGAGATTTGGAATATCTGCTACAGAACATTACCACTACCTGCAATTAACTCATGCCATTAATGCACATGGGCAAGAGCTTGACGACATACCAGACTACACACCTCTGGAACGCAACTTACTACTACAACACATCCCTGCCAAGGTCACCAGTATTCTATACAAGGAGATTAACGCGTTTGCCACTCCGGATTTGGTCAATCTCAAAAATAAATGGGAGGGACATGTGGGGCCCATTGAATCAGAGGACTGGATCCAAATACTGATGCACCCACGCGAAATCGCAATAGACTCCAGAATTAGACTGGTACAACTTAGGGTACTCCACAGGGTGTACTACCCCTGAGGGGCTCTATTTGGCTGGGGGAGGGTGGAGGACCCTAACTGTCTGAAATGTCGGAGGGAGGAGGGCACTTTCATCCACCTTCTCTGGGAATGCCCTAAATTCACGTCCTTCTGGGCGCAATGTTGTCAACTTTTAACGAGAATCCTGGGACGCACAATAATCCCACAACCTCCAATAATGTTACTAGGGGCCCCAGATGAGAATATTCTGGATAAATGGGAGGGTATTTTTCTCTCCATTGCAATGGGCCTGATAAAATGCAATAAAGCACAGAAATGGTGGGCCCCGGAAAGCCCATCAGTGGCCCAATGGTCAAACGAAATGGACATATGTGCAGCGAAAGAGCATAGAATCTATACAGCACGGGGATGCCCGGCGAAAGCCATCAAGATCTGGGGAAAGTGGGAAGACCATGTGATATAGACCTCGCCAGTTTAATAGGAAAAGAGATGGACACAAACACTATCCGGGACATGGTGAGAAATGCAGATCCTGAAAGTAAGGTGCAGAGTGGCAAGACAGGAATGGAGTGATGAACCAACCCGGTCGTTGAGGGGGGGGGGAGGGGGGGATGTGTTGGTGTACTGTATGTATGTTTAAAAACCAATTAAATGTGTTATAAAAAAAATGACAGTAACGCTAGGTACACAGGTATTCTGGAGGTATACCTCCACTGCATCATTAGTTTTGGCAATGGTGTGGCATTCATTTATACTGCTGTTTTGTGATTTTATTTTCTTAGGTCTCAATGGTTATTTGGTTAAGGACCACAGTACTCCATTCACCCCATCTATGAGAGGAGACAATCTTTTCAGGCAATCTGTCCCCATCAAAAATGGAATTTCACAAACAGATGTGTTCAATGCTTCTTGTTTCATTCTGTGTTTTCCTATCTTTATGTCAACTTCGGTAACACCTATGATAGGTAACTCCTCACCGTTAAAATTATGCACTGGACCTTCACTTTGCCTCACTGTGATTTGATTTTGTGGGGATCTCCCTTTATTGATACTTTTTACCAATTCTTTGGACATAATTGTGGCCTGTGCGCCGGTGTCAATCATCGCAAATGTATTGCATTTCTCCTCCACAGTGATGGGAGCATAATACCTGTCTTCAACTTCCTCTAATACACATAAAAAGTGTGAATTCTTACTGATTTCAGGACTCACCTTTCTCAGGCCTTTTTCACTTTTGGCTAAGCACATTGGTAAATGGAAAGACATTTTTCCTTCCTTTCTGTCCATTTCTGTGTGAGAGACTTTATTCATTTCCCCATATTCAGAGGTCTTTTGGAGTGTGGCCCCTGCTCGCCCATCCATCCTGGGATCATCAGAGGTCACACTATGATCCTCCAACTGAACATGTGTAAAAACATCACTTGGTAATTTGCCATTTTCTGATTCTGTGCATGTGTGGTATGGTATCAGTCTTTTTAAATTCTTTAAACATCTGTGGCTTAAAGAACTCTTCAGGTGATTGATCTGTAACCTCCTTTTGATTATCTATTCTTTCTGCCTGTGTTTGGTTAGTATTTTGATTGTCCAGGGAAAGCGTTCTAGCTTCCCCAGCTACTCCCTGTTCAATTGTATTACCCATACATGAGTTGTCTTTCTTAAATCTGTCCTTTTGTTCTTTTGGAATCTCATGTTTTCCTTTTTCATTTGTGCAAATCTCCAATGTTTGATTTAACTCTAGGTTAAATCGAACTTCTTTTTTATATGTATTTGCAATTTCCGCCACATGTTCATGTGTCAGTATTTTCCTAAGCATCTCAGAATCATTATGCAAAACCAAATCAGGACAATCTGTTTTCTTAGCATGGCAGGTATCATTAACATTTAGTCACTTATTGTCGGAAACCACCTGGTCATTGCTATGGCCTTCTGCCCCCTCCTTTTATGACTGTTTTTGTGCTGTGCAGAGCTTTGCTATTTGCTCAGCCAACATTTTTACCCGGGCCTCGAGACACTGGAATCTTTCCATCTCTCTAGAATCTTCTCTCTTTGGCCTAGTTCGATATTGGTAGTTTTCCCCTTGATTGAATCTATTCTGATATCTCTCAGGAGAATGATTTCTGTTGGGGTTGTTTCTGAACTCTTGATTCATATGTGGAAGGGAGCGAGGTGCACCCATCCTTTGGTTGTAGTACCCTGGTGGTAGTGATTCATTGTATTGACGTGGAGCATAATTCATATTCTGCCTCATGTCCTGTCTCTCATTTTGTGAGTATTGTCCCCTATGCTGATTCCCATTTTCAGTAAATCGATCCACATATCGGGGTCTATCCTGATTACCATATATCATGGTGTTAGGGTCAAATCTGCTTTGTGTCCCCAATGTCTGGAAGGGACCATTGTTTCTTTGATCCTGACTTTGTCTCTGATTATTATTCATACCTGACATATCAGGCCGATATCCTGCCCGGGGCCTGTCTCCTAAGTACCTAGGGCTGATGTAGCTCTCCCTATTACTAGGATCATGTGATTGAAACATTGGTGCAGGGAGTGACAACCTTTGTTGAATACCCCTTTGTTCAGGTACCACATTATTTTTACCTGGACTTTGAGCAGACTCAAGGGACATTTTGGCTGACCTGATCTCCATCACTGTTGCTGACGGTTCTTTAGATTTTGGTCTAGTGTCTTTCATTTCATCATTTTCTCTACCCAGACAATAGAGTACTTCATATAGTTTTTTCCTTTGGTGTACAATCCATTCAAGGTCAAATTGACAGACTAACTGTGATATGATGTCTTTCTGTAGCCCATAGAAGTAGGCAGTTTTAAACTCATTGGAATTGGGGTCAAAAGATACATCAAAGCGAGAAAATGCTCTTTTTAAGTCTTGCAGAAAATTGGCGAGGTGACGTATTAGGCCCAGCCGTAATCGTGTATGCAACCTTTTTTGCCTCTTGCAATGAATGGAAAGGAGAAAAATTACGTCTAATCTCTTTTTCAAACTCTGCCCATTTCATGTTCTGCTGTTCATTTAACCCTCTAATGATAATGGCTGTGGGAGCATCTAGAGTCAAGTGAAAGTATTGCCTGTATTGTTCTTTAGGTATCTGGAGGGCTTTGAATATATCATGCACCGCTTCTAAATGGTCCTCTATACAGCACTCCCCTCCTTTTTTGAATGGTTTGATCAGAGCCTTGATTGATTTCATTATTTTTATGGGGCTACTTGTTGCTATGCATGGAATCTCACTACTTTGTGATTTAACCCTGGTTTCAGGAGTATGGGATTGATGGCGGCCCCCAATGGGTGTGTCAAATCCCCCAAGGGCACTGCAACCAAGTTCATTCACTGGCCCTGCCACTAGGGCATTAGTTCTCTGTGTAGAAATAGAATTAATCTCAACTCTTTTGAATGTGGTGCCCTGTCGTCTATCCTGTTCCAAATCCTTGCACTTTTTAAAGGAGCCTATCTGCCTCCTTACGCAAATAATTGTTCTCATCACCCATCTTATTAATTACCTCTTGCATAACGCCCATTTGCATTTGACATTAATTGAATTCTTTGTTTCTCTTGTCTCTTTCTTGAAATATTTTAACCATTTCCTGATCAGCATTTTGGAGATCGCTTTCTTTCTCAAAATGTTCTTTTTGCAAAACCTGCATTTCCAAAACAACTTCATCTCTGTCTTGTCTAATATGATCTACCAACGCTTTCAAGTGTTTCAATTCTTGTTCACCATCCTCAAACTGCTTCTTGCTTTGCGACAATTGAGTGTCGAGATCTCTAAATTTTGACTGTATGTCTTTTTGCCATACCTCCAATTCTGCTCTTAACATTTCCTCTTTTTCACTTTCTCCATTGAGATCAGCTTTTAACCTGCAAATCAGCTTGGTATCGTTTTCTTGCATTCGCAGGGACCTATTTAGGATAAACCATGTCTTGGCACATAGCCGTATCAGACAATCTTTCTCTGCATGTTTATCAGCTGCATTTAATAGTCTCAAAAGGCAGATCTGAATTATGCTGCCTTCTGCAAAAATGCTGTCTAATGGTTCTTTCTGTACTTCACCATAAAATCGGGCACGCCATTCTGTGGCATTATTTGATGACCATGTCCCATGTGCAAATAGCTTTGCCTCAAGATATTGCACTAGCTCTGTGAATGTGGCCTCTATTTGAGACATTCTAAAATTCCATTTTAGTGTCACACTGCTATTGTAAGTGATTTCAATCCAGCACTCCAACTAAGTCAGTGCCTAGTACGGGATGCCTAATGGAAACCCTTATTTATATATTTTTATGTCAAAAGGTTGTTTCATTCTGGATGATGTACCCTTATATAACGCCCCTCTCTTTGAATTCCCCCCCGTCTCACTGAACCAAGAAATAGGTTTGTTTTGCAAATTAAAAGATTTATTTGAAGAATTGAACAATATATAGATTATACTTTTATGAATATGAATAATATCTGAATATCACACTTATGAAAATGAACAATGATCAGCAATGGGTAATATTACAATATCAACAATCTCTTTAATCAATTAGGAGTAGGAATAGGAGGATTAACGTTGCAGAGAATACTTTGTGCGGATTCAAGGAAATGCAATGATAGGAAAGAATGCAACACAGAAATAAACTTGATATGAATTCAACCAAAGACAATATAATCACTCTTTCCCCCTGTTGTTACTCACTCCCACGTAATATGCAATATAGAGATATGGAATGAGGGCACACAGGTTTCAGGAATAACAATCAACAATGCAGTTTCAATCCCACTTCCCCCCAGCGAACAGAGAGAACAGGGCTGATTTTAAAACAGGTCAATTGCTTTTAAATGTGGTTTGAATTTAATGGGAAAAATGCTAAAAATTATTTTAATTCGCTAAATTGAATTCAGAACAAGTGAGGGTTGCTCAGGATAAGTTCAGGGAAACACTAGCAATGATTGTTGAATCATTAGCAGATGGAAAACGAAATTCAGAAGTTGAAATCCATAAATAGCTATTTTTACATGGGGTGAAATTGAGCCAAATGCAAATTCGCTGCAACTTTTCCATGTGCGGGAAACGCGATTACAGAAAAACTATAAGGAATGACGTTTAAATTTCATTCCTAGCACATACGGTTCAAAAGTTACAGAGGTTTTTTTTAATCGAGGTAGATTTTTCTCAAAACGTCAAGATTTCAAAATGAAAGATGCGCTGTTGAAGATTTGGAACAAAGATTTCTTAACACTAAAGAGTCTATGGAGCCGCAAACTACACGACAGCCCAGCCACCTATCCAGAGGCGCCTCCGGATGGTTTCTGTCTGCACAAGACTATTGCCTTCCTCCAGAAAATATATATAATCGCCAAGATGATTATCACTACAATTATCAAGGATTATGTGGAGGAGAGAAGAATTTAGGATAGACAAAAGAGATTCAATAATGCAGTTATGGATAGGTTGGAATGGTTGGATTGGGTTACTTAATTAAGAGGTTGGTTATGGACAGTTCTACACTAAATACTTACAACTATGGCTTTGGAATGGAATGGGCTCGTCAAAGCTCTGCTCTCAGCAAGGCACTCTGATCTGCGTGGCCTCTGGACTGGGTCTGACGGGTTCTGGGTTACAGCTCTGCTGGACTGATCTGGATCTTGGGTTCTAGCACGGTTCTTGGCCAGTAGCAGCAAAACAGCTCAGCCAGGCTGTTGGATCAGTTAGGTTAAGCCCCGTGGAAGTCTGGGGGTTAAATCAGGTTTGCAAGATTTTGAAAAGGCCTGCTGAAAAGGGTTCAGCTTTTTGGATTAGCCCTCTGCTTCAGGGTACTAGAGTCTGGTTCTAGAGTCTGGATCTGAAGTCTGGCTCAGGAGTCTGGGTGCTTCGCCAGTGGATCAGTTGATGAGTGAGAAAGTGTGTGTGTGTCCTCAACAGTCCCTATTTATCTATTTTCCAAAGTGGGTGGGGAGGCTGATTGTCTATGCCCAACCCTCTAAGGATCTGATAGGTCAGAGAATTCCCTGTCCCCTGATTTGAGAAGGGAACAGTGTGTTATCATGTGTCAGAGTGATGCTGCCATTTACAACCTAGGGAAGAACCTCCCCTTTGCTTTTATTTAGAAAATATATGTTTCCCAAAAAACTTATTTCCCATATGCACAACTTGTTCATAAGACATATTTGCATGATAGATTAATTAAGGGACGTCTCTGTTCAAGTCCCATGTTCCTACGAGTTTCGGTTCACAAATGACAGTTTTTCGCGCTTTTGTTTGGTTACACATTTTTGGATCTGTACAATTTTTTACATATACATGCACATACCATCTGGTCATACTTCTGTAATTTTTCATGTTCCTAGCACAACTACAATAGCCAATATATTAAAAATGTGTGGTTCAGTCTCAGAACATCGCACAGATTCCAGATTAGTTTTAAACTGTGAGCAAATTTTTCATTTTAATAATCTCTAAATTTCATATTCTTGTCAGTTCAGTACAATATTTTAGAAGTATTTTCCTTAAACATATATTTACTCCAATGTCAAATCCACATTTTCAGTCTGGCCCGCCTCCAAGGACTTGGCTGAGTCAGAGAGTCACATGGCCTTCTTCCTGCCAGGGCAGTTTCTATTGACACCCCAGATTAGCATTTCCATTCAGCTCAAGGGAGCCCTTTGTCTGCACTCAGAGCAACAGGCCAGGGTGCCCCTCCCAGTTCCTTTTCACACCAGCCTGCCAGTTTCTTAGCAGAGCACAGGAGAACAGATTCCTTTGTTTAGGGAGGAGGTGTGGAATGTGTTTGAAGCCCAGTTTGGGAAACTTTAACCTTTAACACAATGTTAACTTACATTTTTAACAAATACATCAACCAATTTCTTACTTCAAGCCTTTTTAGAATATAGTTTTGAATTGTATCCACCTCTTAGGCTTCTGATAGCAAGTCTTTCTTTGGCATAGTTTGAGTTCAATGTACAACTTTACACATGACAGGTTTTAAATCGCCAGCTTCTGACAGAGATGAGTAACGGTATTACACCCACTTTTATACAGATTTCTTCCAGCAACCATCTTCAAAAGTGGACTTTGTTCAGATAACATATACTTCTGCTAACATTATATTTATGTGGATTCTTGAAGTAGAATGATGTTTACCACCCAACAAGGAGGTTGGATCTTTTTGGGTGGTTTGTGAGCCATGCTTTTTGCAAATTTGACAGTCATGGAAAAACTGATTTTTAAAACAGCTCTGTGTTTCTTTTGCAATGATTTTGCTCTGTGGGAAGCCAAGTGATGGGTTTTGGCAATGGTCTCCTGTGTTACCACTGACATAGGCAAAAGTGGATGGCAGCCTATTTTTCAGATTTTTACTGCACACTTTCTGGTGATTTTTAGCGAGCAGCATGCTTTCCGGCAGCCATTCTGATGTTTCTGCTGCAAGCAATGCACAGTAATGTTGCAGGGCCTGGACTAGTGGGTTGAAACATCCCACAAGCCCCCCCGCTTGCGATTGGCATTGATTGACTATCAATGGGAATTTGCAAGACTGGGATGTCAGTTTCATCTCTTCTGATTCCACAAATGGCAAAGTTCATCATCTTTTCCTCCATCAGGGGTAGATCGATCGGTTCTCCTCACCAGTCCTGATGGGAGTATTGAGCGATACTCCGGGCCCCTCGGATCTTTGCTCCCGGTCCCTGGGTAGTCGTCCTTGGCTAGTCTCCATGGTCTCCAATCAACTATAGGTTATCCTAGAATGACAAAAGAAAAAAACATATTTGTAGACATTTCCCCACCACTATTAATGTAATAAGGCGGACACATACATTTTAATAATCAGGACACATTTTTATTATTATATTTTATATACTATATATGGACTATTTAGAGTTGGAATTTTATGGAGCTGGAGTGGCCCCCTCTGGGGTTCCAGAAGACACCTCCAGTTGCTGCAGAGTGTGCCTAGGATAGCAACGCTTTAGTTGATTAATATGGACCCACTTATCTTCCCCCTCTGCCAAACTGCCCTTGGGATGCAGATTTTGTAGGCGACTGGTGAGATTTTGTCCACAATTTCAAAAGCACCCCTTCAGGTAGGAAAAAATGTTCGCTATTTGGCCTGGTTCCTTTGGAAATTGTATAAGTAGACCCGGTCTCCTAAATTGTATTCCTTTCTGGCAGTCTTTAAGTCATAGTGGGTCTTCGTGCTGTCTGCTGATCTTTCTAGATTTCGCTGAGCATAGGCAAAAGTATGTTGAAGGTGTTTTCTTAGATTTTCAACATACTCATGAGTTGTGGAGGCATTGATCAATGTCTGCTCTTGGGTTCGGTAGAGCAGATGCTGGGGAAGCACCATCCTACGTCCAGTCATCAGCTCAAATGGTGACATTTTAGTTGCAGATGAAGGGGTAGATCTGACGGCCATTAGGACAAGAGGTAATCGAATATCCCAACTTGGCCCAGAATTTGCCACAAACTTTTTTAATATGCTCACAATTGTTTTGTTGTATCTCTCCACTGCACCACTAGAGGCTCGCCGGTAAGCAATGTGTAGCTTCCTTTTAACCCCAAGTATCTCCCACATCTTTGTCATTACTTCGCTGGTGAAATGACTACCTCTGTCTGACTCGATCCTTTGGGGGTAGTCCAAAAAGTGAAAATATGTGATTGATCATCAGGGCAGCTGCTGTTTCTGCCTTGCAGTTTGGGGCCGGGAGACATTCCACCCATTTAGTAAACAAGCATGTCACGGTCAACATGTACTTGTTTCCCCTAGAGGAGCGAATCACGGGCCCGATAACATCGACTTGCAAATCTGACCAGATCTGGAGAGGCGTACGGTGTGTGAGGGATGTTGGCTGAAATTGTGCACACACAAGGCACCCCTTCAAGTATTGGTCAAGGTCCTGCCCCATGTGTGGCCAGTATGCAACCCCTCTTAAGATTTCAAGTGTTGTATGAAACCCCCCATGACCAGCTGTGGCCGCATCATGGGTGTGACTTAACATCAGGCTTCGGAATGAGATAGGGACCACCCACTGATCATGGCCAGTTAGGGATCTCCTTACCAACAAACCGTCTTGAATTCAGAACATTTTTGGACATTTCATCAACACTCTGAGGTCCTCTTTCCCAATGTAATCGGTCTCCGTCAGGGGAAAGTTCTCAGGGTCCTCAATGTGTTGATAAAACTTACCAATTATTGGATCCCCTTTTTGAGCCGTAATCAAATCAGTATCTGGGGTCTCCTTACTCCATTGTGCAGTTGAAAGATCATTGTGAGCATTTGTCTGAGACCGAGTGATAGCAGTGACCTGGATTTCCCCCAACAGGGACTCGATCTCAATTAGATCCCCTTGGATTGCCCCGGTTTTGGCCAGCTGATCAGCTAAGTCATTTCCAGTTTTGTCTGGTCCCTCTACTTTGGAATGACCCTTGATCTTTTTCCAGTAGATGGTCATCCCATTCGAGGTGACCAGATCATCAATATTTTGAATTAAGTTCCCATGTTTCAAGGGCTTGTTATTAGCACATAGCATGCCTCTGGTTTTCCAATTGACCAGGTGCTCCACGAACCCGTTCCGTACATAATCCGAATGACTGATTATGACCAGTTCATGGAGTTGATGTTCGACAGCAGTGAGGATGGCTTGATGCACAGCCATCAACTCTGCCACTTGACTACTTCAGGGACCAATCTTGTACCCAGCGGAGGGTTCTGGGATCTCATTCACCCATGCATTCCCTACGCCAGCCACAAGTTCTTTTTCCCCGTTGTTGTCAACATGGTAAGAGCATCCATCCACATAGACAGTGGGCATTCCCTCACACTTGCCTTCTTCAAAGACTGTGTGGGGAATTAAGGTATGCCTCCATGTTGTCCTTGATTTATAGACTTTCGTCCTCGAGACAGTTTTCTCTGGCACAATCATGCAAGTCAGCCAGCCCTTGCGCGAGGGGACTCTTCTTGTTTTGGCCATATCTGACCCCCACAGGAAAGCCTTGCATTGACAGAATCCAGGAAGTAATTCGGGAATTACGCACATTTCCAGCCCGGATTCTGTCACTTTGGAGATATTGCAGAGGCTGGTGTGGAGTCTCCACTATGATGTGTTCCCCCTGGATAAACGGGCGGTAATTCTTCAATGCCCACACCGTTGCCAGGAGTGCCTTCTCACATTCGTTGAATTTTTCCTCAACAGAGGGTAAAGTTTTATTCGCGTAGGAGATTACTTTATTGACCTTGTCATGCTTTTGGTATCATACTGCAGTCAAGCATGTATTAGAGAACCCTGTCTCCAAGAAGAACTCCTTGTTTCTGACAGGGTAAGCTAGGCAAGGCACTTGTGAGAGGCTTTTGACTTGTTTTACTTACTCGGCTTGTTCTGGACCCCATTCCCACTTGACCCCCCCCCCTTCAAAAGATGAATGAGGGGTCTGGTGATCTCTGCGTAGCCCTCAATGAACTTTCTGCTGTAATTAGTCAGTCGAAGGGGGCTCCTTAGTTCCCGCAGAGTTGTGGGATCTTTCAATTTCTGGAGTGCTTCCACTTTCTTTTCCTGGGGACAGAGACCCTCTCATGCCCCAAGAAATGTACACAGGTTCTACACCACTGTGCCTTTTGGAAGGAAAGTTTTGCTCCGGCTGCCCTCAACTGTGTCAGAACATAACGGATCTCCGCTATGTGTTCCTCCACAGTTGAGCTTTTGATGAGGACATCATCTACACAAGCCAGGTTACCCCTTTCACCCACGTCGGGCATTGCTTGATGTAGAAAAATGTTAAACCCATTGCCGGAGTTGATGTATCCAAAGGGAGTCCGGGTCCATGTGTACTGCTGGCCCCCAAAGGTAAAAGCCAGCTTGTATTGGTCCTCCCTACTGACAGGTACAGTCCAGTACCCATTGGTCAGGTCTATTGCAGTGAATACCTGTGATCCCTGGATCTGGGCCAGCCCTTGGTCAGTGTAGGGAAGAAGCCATTGGGAATTATGGACCCGTTTGTTGAGCTCCCTAAGGTCGGCGCAGAGTCTCCACTGGCCGTTTGGCTTCAATATCCCCAGCACTGGATTATTGAAGGTGCTGTGGACTGGACGGATTATCCCGCGGGACTCAAGATTCTTAATTATTTCAGTAAGGGACTCCATTGATGCTAGAGGCAAGCAATATTGCTTCACAAACACTGGAGTCATGCCAGGGTCTGTGGGAATTGTTGTTGTGTGGATGTCGGTGCGACCACAGTCATATGAGTCCACCGCAAAGAGATCTTGAAAATCCAAGAAAACTTGTTTCAACTTTTGCTCCTTCTCCAGAGTCTCACAGGCATCAGCTAGGTTGACTCTCTCTTCAACCATCTGCCTGACGCCTGGAAAGAATTCTGGTTTTGCTATCTCAGCGGCCTCCTCCAGCTGGGTGGAGGAGTCCCTGGTCAAAGTGCTGATTTGGACTGGTGGCTTCATGTGGGAAAGGCAGCCCTCATGGACCTGGAAAATCATCTCATCCCTCCTGAAGTCACAAGTCACATCTTCCTTACCATATGGGCAGGAAGTGTACACCAGAAAGTTCCCCCCATGCCGGGTAAAGATCCTGTCTGGTGTTGTGTTGTCATCACTGTCACTGTCAAAACAGTCCTTGGGGATTGGTCCTAACAGTTCATTGCCTAAATCAATGGAAAAATGTCGGTCATCAAAACCGCCATTCCAATAATGGTGCCTGCGGCTAGAGTGATACTCTTTACGTCGCTGTTATCCACCTCTATTGAAATGGTGTCATGTTCTATATTGACTAATGGTGTTGGGTTTACCCCCAACCCTTGCTGTTGGAGACAAGCATTTAGATGAATATAAGCATCAGGGTTTTTCAATTTCTGTCCTCTTTTAACTTTGACTTCCAGGGAGAATTGTCGGGTCCTTTCTGGGATGGTGACTTCCTCTCCAATCTGAATTTCAACTGCATAAGGCAGCAGTTGAGCTGACCTAAATGCTTTCTCTGGATCATCAAAGCCCATGGGATTATCCGCTAATCGGGACCAAGCTTTGAAGTTTATTAGGTCCAAACTAATGGCAAAGCGATTGAGAATATCATTGCCTAAGTAAAAGGCGGCAGTGACGTCTCGCACGACCCAACAAATATGAACTATGCTCTTGTTGCCTATGGAGATTTTGAGCATACACCTGCTTGGCAGGATATGTTTGGAATTGGGTGTTTCCAGATCCATTTCCCATTTGTCTAAATGTTGGAGTGTTTAAAGATGTGAAGGCAGGCGCTCTGTTACCAGTCTTTAGCTTCTCCTCCTAACGCACATTTTCATGACTTCATCAATCTTCAGGGAGGCTGAGTTTCTTTGTTTTTTCAGGCGGGTCTGCATTTCTGTTTTAGGTGTGACAAGTTAATTCGCTCTGAGGATTCTGGTACTTGTATTTTTCACACTTGAGTTTGCTGGAAGGTGACTAGAAACAACTCCCTCCATAGCACAAATCTTCCCCTTGATGGGGGGAGGGGGAAAGCCATGGTTGTGGCTCTCCAATGTAAGGCATGATGGCCCTGCTGCATTGCCTTGTGAGCCCGGGACTCCTGGAACAATGTTTAAAGATGTGAAGGCATGCACTCTGTTACCAGTCTTTAGCTTCTCCTCCTAACGCACGTTTTCATGACTTCATCAATCTTCAGGGAGGCTGAGTTTCTTTGTTTTTTCAGGCCGGTCTGCATTTCTGTTTCAGGTGTGACAAGTTAATTAGCTCTGAGGATTCTGGTACTTGTATTTTTCGCACTTGATTTTGCTGGCAGGTGACTGGAAACAACTCACTCCATAGCAAAAATCTTCCCCTTGATGGGGGGAGAGGGAAAGCCTTGGTTGTGGCTCTCCAATGTAAGGCATGATGGCCCTGCTGCACTGCCTTGTGAGCCCGGGACTCCTGGAACAATGTTTAAAGATGTGAAGGCAGGCGCTCTGTTACCAGTCTTTAGCTTCTCCTCCTAACGCATATTTTCATGACTTCATCAATCTTCAGGGAGGCTGAGTTTCTTTGTTTTTTCAGGTGAGTCTGCATTTCTGTTTCAGGTGTGACAAGTTAATTAGCTCTGAGGATTCTGGTACTTGTATTTTTCGCACACGATTTTGCTGGCAGGTGACTGGAAACAACACACTCCATAGCACAAATCTTCCCCTTGATGGGGGAAAGCCATGGTTGTGGCTCTCCAATGTAAGGCATGATGGCCCTGCTGCACTGCCTTGTGAGTCCGGGACTCCTGGAACAATGTTTAAAGATGTGGAGGCAGGCGCTCTGTTACCAGTCTTTAGCTTCTCCTCCTAATGCACATTTTCATGACTTAATCAATCTTCAGGGAGGCTGAGTTTCTTTGTTTTTTCAGGTGGGTCTGCATTTCTGTTTCAGGTGTGACAAGTTAATTAGCTCTGAGGATTCCGGCACTTGTATTTTTCGCACTTGATTTTGCTGGCAGGTGACTGGAAACAACTCCCTCCATAGCACAAATCTTCCCCTTGATGGGGGGAGGGGGAAAGCCATGGTTGTGGCTCTCCAATGTAAGGCATGATGGCCCTGCTGCACTGCCTTGTGAGCCTGGGACTCCTGGAACAATGTTTAAAGATGTGAAGGCAGGCGCTCTGTTACCAGTCTTTAGCTTCTCCTCCTAATACACATTTTCATGACTTAATCAATCTTTAGGGAGGCTGAGTTTCTTTGTTTTTTCAGGTGGGTCTGCATTTCTGTTTCAGGTGTGACAAGTTAATTAGCTCTGAGGATTCCGGCACTTGTATTTTTCGCACTTGATTTTGCTGTCAGGTGACTGGAAACAACTCCCTCCATAGCACAAATCTTCCCCTTGATGGGGGGGAGGGGGAAAGCCATGGTTGTGGCTCTCCAATGTAAGGCATGATGGCCCTGCTGCACTGCCTTGTGAGCCCGGGACTCCTGGAACAATGTTTAAAGATGTGAAGGCAGGCGCTCTGTTACCAGTCTTTAGCTTCTCCTCCTAACGCACATTTTCATGACTTCATCAATCTTCAGGGAGGCTGAGTTTCTTTGTTTTTTCAGGTGGGTCTGCATTTCTGTTTCAGGTGTGACAAGTTATTTAGCTCTGAGGATTCTGGTACTTGTATTTTTTGCACTTGATTTTGCTGGCAGGTGACTGGAAACAACTCCCTCCATAGCAAAAATCTTCCCCTTGATGGGGGGAGGGGGAAAGCCATGGTTGTGGCTCCCCAATGTAAGGCATGATGGCCCTGCTGCACTGCCTGGTGAGCCCGGGACTCCTGGAACAATGTTTAAAGATGTGAAGGCAGGCGCTCTGTTACCAGTCTTTAGCTTCTCCTCCTAACGCACATTTTCATGACTTCATCAATCTTCAGGGAGGCTGAGTTTCTTTGTTTTTTCAGGTGAGTCTGCATTTCTGTTTCAGGTGTGACAAGTTAATTAGCTCTGAGGATTCCGGCACTTGTATTTTTCGCACTTGATTTTGCTGTCAGGTGACTGGAAACAACTCCCTCCATAGCACAAATCTTCCCCTTGATGGGGGGGAGGGGGAAAGCCATGGTTGTGGCTCTCCAATGTAAGGCATGATGGCCCTGCTGCACTGCCTTGTGAGTCCGGGACTCCTGGAACAATGTTTAAAGATGTGAAGGCAGGCGCTCTGTTACCAGTCTTTAGCTTCTCCTCCTAACGCACATTTTCATGACTTCATCAATCTTCAGGGAGGCTGAGTTTCTTTGTTTTTTCAGGTGGGTCTGCATTTCTGTTTCAGGTGTGACAAGTTATTTAGCTCTGAGGATTCTGGTACTTGTATTTTTTGCACTTGATTTTGCTGGCAGGTGACTGGAAACAACTCCCTCCATAGCAAAAATCTTCCCCTTGATGGGGGGAGGGGGAAAGCAATGGTTGTGGCTCCCCAATGTAAGGCATGATGGCCCTGCTGCACTGCCTGGTGAGCCCGGGACTCCTGGAAAAATGTTTAAAGATGTGAAGGCAGGCGCTCTGTTACCAGTCTTTAGCTTCTCCTCCTAACGCACATTTTCATGACTTCATCAATCTTCAGGGAGGCTGAGTTTCTTTGTTTTTTCAGGTGAGTCTGCATTTCTGTTTCAGGTGTGACAAGTTAATTAGCTCTGAGGATTCTGGTACTTGTATTTTTCGCACACGATTTTGCTGGCAGGTGACTGGAAACAACTCACTCCATAGCACAAATCTTCCCCTTGATGGGGGAAAGCCATGGCTGTGGCTCTCCAATGTAAGGCATGATGGCCCTGCTGCACTGCCTTGTGAGCCCAGGACTCCTGGAATAATGTTTAAAGATGTGAAGGCAGGAGCTCTGTTACAGTCTTGAGCGTCTCCTCCTAACGCACATTTTTATGACTTCATCAATCTTCAGGGAGGCTGAGTTTCTTTGTTTTTTCAGGTGGGTCTGCATTTCTGTTTCAGGTGTGACAAGTTAATTAGCTCTGAGGATTCCGGCACTTGTATTTTTCGCACTTGATTTTGCTGGCAGGTGACTGGAAACAACTCACTCCATAGCACAAATCTTCCCCTTGATGGGGGGAGGGGGAAAGCCATGGTTGTGGCTCTCCAATGTAAGGCATGATGGCCCTGCTGCACTGCCTTGTGAGCACGGGACTCATGGAACAATGTTTAAAGATGTGAAGGCAGGTGCTCTGTTACAGTCTTTAGCGTCTCCTCCTAACGCACGTTTTCATGACTTCATCTATCTTCAGGGAGGCTGAGTTTCTTTGTTTTTTCAGGCGGGTCTGCATTTCTGTTTCAGGTGTGACAAGTTAATTAGCTCTGAGGATTCTGGTACTTGTATTTTTCGCACTTGATTTTGCTGGCAGGTGACTGGAAACAACTCCCTCCATAGCACACATCTTCCCCTTGATGGGGGAAGAGTGAAAGCCATGGTTGTGGCTCTCCAATGTAAGGCATGATGGCCCTGCTGCACTGCTTTGTGAGCCCAGGACTCCTGGAACAATGTTTAAAGATGTGAAGGCAGGCGCTCTGTTACCAGTCTTTAGCTTCTCCTCCTAACACACGTTTTCATGACTTCATCAATCTTCAGGGAGGCTGAGTTTCTTTGTTTTTTCAGGCAGGTCTGCATTTCTGTTTCAGGTGTGACAAGTTAATTAGCTCTGAGGATTCTGGTACTTGTATTTTTCGCACTTGATTTTGCTGGCAGGTGACTAGAAACAACTCCCTCCATAGCACAAATCTTCCCCTTGATGGGGGGAGGGGGAAATGCATGGTTGTGGCTCTCCAATGTAAGGCATGATGGCCCTGCTGCACTGCCTTGTGAGCCCGGGACTCATGGAACAATGTTTAAAGATGTGAAGGCAGGCGCTCTATTACAGTCTTGAGCGTCTCCTCCTAACGCACATTTTCATGACTTCATCAATCTTCAGGGAGGCTGAGTTTCTTTGTTTTTTCAGGCGGGTCTGCATTTCTGTTTCAGGTGTAACAATTTAATTAGCTCTGAGGATTCTGGTACTTGTATTTTTCGCACTTGATTTTGCTGGCAGGTGACTGGAAACAACTCCCTCCATAGCACTATTCTTCCCCTTGATGGGGGAGGGGGAAAGCCATGGTTGTGGCTCTCCAATGTAAGGCATGATGGCCCTGCTGCACTGCCTTGTGAGCCCGGGACTCCTGGAACAATGTTTAAAGATGTGAAGGCAGGCGCTCTGTTACCAGTCTTTAGCTTCTCCCCCTAACGCACATTTTCATGACTTAATCAATCTTCAGGGAGGCTGAGTTTCTTTGTTTTTTCAGGTGGGTCTGCATTTCTGTTTCAGGTGTGACAAGTTAATTAGCTCTGAGGATTCCGGCACTTGTATTTTTCGCACTTGATTTTGCTGTCAGGTGACTGGAACCAACTCCCTCCATAGCACAAATCTTCCCTTGATGGGGGGAGGGGGAAAGCCATGGTTGTGGCTCTCCAATGTAAGGCATGATGGCCCTGCTGCACTGCCTTGTGAGCCCGGGACTCCTGGAACAATGTTTAAAGATGTGAAGGCAGGCGCTCTGTTACCAGTCTTTAGCTTCTCCTCCTAACGCACATTTTCATGACTTCATCAATCTTCAGGGAGGCTGAGTTTCTTTGTTTTTTCAGGTGGGTCTGCATTTCTGTTTCAGGTGTGACAAGTTAATTAGCTCTGAGGATTCTAGTACTTGTATTTTTCACACTTTATTTTGCTGGCAGGTGACTGGAAACAACTCCCTCCATAGCACAAATCTTCCCCTTGATGGAGAGAGCGGGAAAGCCATGGTTGTGGCTCTCCAATGTAAGGCATGATGGCCCTGCTGCACTGCCTTGTGAGCCCGGGACTCATGGAACAATGTTTAAAGATGTGAAGGCAGGCGCTCTATTACAGTCTTGAGCGTCTCCTCCTAACGCACATTTTCATGACTTCATCAATCTTCAGGGAGGCTGAGTTTCTTTGTTTTTTCAGGCGGGTCTGCATTTCTGTTTCAGGTGTAACAATTTAATTAGCTCTGAGGATTCTGGTACTTGTATTTTTCGCACTTGATTTTGCTGGCAGGTGTCTGGAAACAACTCCCTCCATAGCACAAAACTTCCCCTTGATGGGGGAGGGGGAAAGCCATGGTTGTGGCTCTCCAATGTAAGGCATGATGGCCCTGCTGCACTGCCTTGTGAGCCCGGGACTCCTGGAACAATGTTTAAAGATGTGAAGGCAGGCGCTCTGTTACCAGTCTTTAGCTTCTCCCCCTAACGCACATTTTCATGACTTAATCAATCTTCAGGGAGGCTGAGTTTCTTTGTTTTTTCAGGTGGGACTGCATTTCTGTTTCAGGTGTGACAAGTTAATTAGCTCTGAGGATTCCGGCACTTGTATTTTTCGCACTTGATTTTGCTGTCAGGTGACTGGAACCAACTCCCTCCATAGCACAAATCTTCCCTTGATGGGGGGAGGGGGAAAGCCATGGTTGTGGCTCTCCAATGTAAGGCATGATGGCCCTGCTGCACTGCCTTGTGAGCCCGGGACTCCTGGAACAATGTTTAAAGATGTGAAGGCAGGCGCTCTGTTACCAGTCTTTAGTTTCTCCTCCTAACGCACATTTTCATGACTTCATCAATCTTCAGGGAGGCTGAGTTTCTTTGTTTTTTCAGGTGGGTCTGCATTTCTGTTTCAGGTGTGACAAGTTAATTAGCTCTGAGGATTCTAGTACTTGTATTTTTCAAACTTTATTTTGCTGGCAGGTGACTGGAAACAACTCCCTCCATAGCACAAATCTTCCCCTTGATGGAGAGAGCGGGAAAGCCATGGTTGTGGCTCTCCAATGTAAGGCATGATGGCCCTGCTGCACTGCCTTGTGAGCACGGGACTCATGGAACAATGTTTAAAGATGTGAAGGCAGGCCCTCTGTTACAGTCTTTAGCGTCTCCTCCTAACGCACGTTTTCATGACTTCATCTATCTTCAGGGAGGCTGAGTTTCTTTGTTTTTTCAGGCGGGTCTGCATTTCTGTTTCAGGTGTGACAAGTTAATTAGCTCTGAGGATTCTGGTACTTGTATTTTTCACACTTGAGTTTGCTGGAAGGTGACTAGAAACAACTCCCTCCATAGCACAAATCTTCCCCTTGATGGGGGGAGGAGGAAATGCATTGTTGTGGCTCTCCAATGTAAGGCATGATGGCCCTGCTGCACTGCCTTGTGAGCCCGGGACTCATGGAACAATGTTTAAAGATGTGAAGGCAGGCGCTCCGTTACCAGTCTTTAACTTCTCCTCCTAACGCAGGTTTTCATGACTTCATCAATCTTCAGGGAGGCTGAGTTTCTTTGTTTTTTCAGGCGGGTCTGCATTTCTGTTTCAGGTGTGACAAGTTAATTAGCTCTGAGGATTCCGGTACTTGTATTTCTCGCACTTGATTTTGCTGGCAGGTGACTGGAAACAACTCCCTCCATAGCACAAATCTTCCCCTTGAAGGGGGGAGGGGGAAAGCCATGGTTGTGGCTCTCCAATGTAAGGCATGATGGCCCTGCTGCACTGCCTTGTGAGCCCGGGACTCATGGAACAATGTTTAAAGATGTGAAGGCAGGCGCTCTGTTACCAGTCTTTAGCTTCTCCTCCTAACGCACGTTTTCATGACTTCATCAATCTTCAGGGAGGCTGAGTTTCTTTGTTTTTTCAGGCGGGTCTGCATTTCTGTTTCAGGTGCGACAAGTTAATTAGCTCTGAGGATTCCGGTACTTGTATTTCTCGCACTTGATTTTGCTGGCAGGTGACTGGAAACAACTCCCTCCATAGCACAAATCTTACCCTTGATGGGGGGAGGTGGAAAGCCATGGTTGTGGCTCTCCAATGTAAGGCATGATGGCCCTGCTGCACTGCCTTGTGAGCCCGGGACTCCTGGAATAATGTTTAAGGATATGTGGGAATGGCTGGATCTTTTGGGAGTTGGCGGAACATGGCTTCGCTGATGAAGCTTTTACCGTTGTTCACACACACTCGGGCGAGAACAGAGTCCTTCCCTTCATTTAACTGAACAGGGATGAACAACTGCTCTCCAATTTGCTGAATATCAGCCAGGCTCTGAGCTGATTTCACATCTTTCTGGACTATAGGAGTGGGAATGTCTGATTGTGGATTGGTAAAGAATTTCAGAGTGTTTCCTTTCAGTGTGGAATGCCACCTTAAACTGGAAGGAAGGTTGATTTTCAGAAAAAGAGAGGACCCCTCATCACAAGTTTGTTGTCCTACTTCTATTACTGTCACGTCTGGAATTTGGTTGTTCTGGGAGTGAAATTCTACTTGGTCAGATTTTTGTTCAACCATGTGGCATGTGCCATTTAAACTAACATGGTTGACACTCTGTTTCAATTTTATTGGGCGGCTAGCCTGGGTCCAGAGGACCTTGTTTACGCAATCTATTAGGGGTGACAACCTTCTCAGGAGGTAATTCCCTAGCAAACACGGGGTGCCCTCTGGAGTCACAACTATGACCGGGTGTTTCACCTTGTGTCGCCCAATTTTAATGTCTAAGCCCGCAGTCCCCTCTACGGGAATTTCCTTTCCGTCAAAGTTCTGAAGTTGTGCAGGAAGAGAGGTGAGAGGAATTCGGTAATCCTCCCCCCCTTCCTGAATTCAGTTCATCAAAGGCCTTTTTGGACAGAAGGGTAGCTTGGGATCCAGTGTCCACCAGTGCCAAAATTGTACCCTGCCCCTGTATTTGTACCGGGGCATACTATCTTCCCTCCTTCTCCGCAAGGGGGCACAGATAATGTACATTTTTGGACAACTGGTGGGTGAGTTTTTTAGTTTTGGACATTGAGAGTGAAGAGATTTGGGCAGAATTCTGTGGGGAGTCTAGGGAATCTGAAAAGAAAAGGTGGCAACTGGAGATGGGAGAAGTTTTGAGTTCCCCTGGTTCTGGGCCGCCCCCCCCTTTTTGGAGGCAGTCACCAGGATGGGTTTGAAAAAGGGGATTTTCATGTTGTTGGTTCTGGGATTGGATGATGGGCGGTGCTAGCTCAGTCACCACATCTACCCAGTCTGGATTTGAATCCTTTGGGACCCATTTTTCTTTGGGAGGAGTTCCCCCCTCTCTGAAGGAGAAGATCATTTTCCCAGGATCCTCTGAGGTTGCCTCTCCTTAAAATTGGAAGATCTGTACCTCCTCCACAAAATGGGTCTGTTTGGGTTCTTTGTTTCTCCTACCCCCTCTCTGCCCCTTAGGTGGCAGACTTTCCGGGGCAGGAGATTTTGGTTCCGGTTCCTGGGTTTCCAGGGACTTTTTACCAGTGGGGAAGGAAGCTTCCTCCAAGGCTTTACACCCCCCTTCCCCTTGTGCCGCCTCCCTGGGAACCGGTGGGTTGCTGGGGTACTGCCCCCGTCATTGTTCTGGAGCACCAGGTCCAGAGTTGGAGGCATTCTGTGCCGGCATGCCCATCTGAGGGTTCTGTTGAGCCCTCAGCATGCGACCCAGATCCTGTGCCATGTTTTGGACCTGGCGCTCTAGCTGTGAAACCCGCTCAGGCTGATACAGGGTTCTCATTTCTCCCCAGGGCTGATCCCAGGAAGGGTAGCTATCCCTTCTCTGGTAGTACCACGAGTTGGGAAGATTTGGGTACCCCTCCACCCTTGGCCTCCCCTCTCCCGGATTAGGTTGTCTGTGCTCAGGAAATTGGGGAAAGAAGGATGGATGATTTTGGGATTGAAAGTTTTGTGGATACCTGGGGAAGAAGTTCTGTCCAGAATTTGGGGAGTTTCTGCCCTCCTGGGGGAAGTTAGGAGGGAAGTTCCCTGCGTTAGGTGCCTGGATGGATCCCCCCCTTGGGCTGGAGGAGTCCACACATAATCCAGGATGGGTCTGTTCAACTTGTAGCAGGGACTTACATAGTCAGGGGAGTGAGGGATCCCATTTGTGGGACTACCTCCTTGGCTCCCTGTCTGTGACTGGCCCGAAGGCCTTCTGGGCTTGGGATTCTTCTGTTGTGCAGGCAAGTTTTTAGCCCCCCCCCATCTCCAAATCTAAAATGGGGGCAACCTTTACCTCTGCCACCTTAGCAGCAGCAGGCTTGTTGGTTGGTTTGGGGCTTTTCTAAGCATTCTTTTTTTCTGTGGGCTTTTGCACCTCAGAGATCCGGGTGGCCTGTTCAATGACCCAGTCTAGTGCTCTTTTCTCATGAAAATCTCTCACTAGCTGGGTCATGATGTACTTTGGTAGAGCGTGGAAAAAAGTATTAACAAATTCTCTGCTGTCCGTGCGCACCCTTCTGGCAGTCTGCCCAAAGGCATGCTTTAGTTCCTGCACAAATTCTTGTGGTGCCTGATCCTTCCCACATTGCAAGTTGTAGGCTGCCTTGCGAGCCTCTTGGGGATTTCTGTGTACAGAAAAATGCTTCAAGATGGCCGCCCTATAGGTGGACCATCTAGAATAATTTTGGTTCTCCAGCCCTGCAAAGAAACTGGAGTATTCTGGTGAGAATGTCCATTTCACATACTGAATGCAGCTACTACTGTCTTTCAAATGGAAAGTTTCCATCATCTGCTCAAAGAGCTCGAAGTGCTCCCAAACAGAATACTTAGCGTTCTTATGATAAGGCGTGATGATGTTCCTTATTGCCTTGATTTGTTTTAAGGGGTCGTTAAGCAAGGCCCCTTTTGCCTTATTGGCCTTCTTAGTTTGGGTAACCCTGGTCCATTCATCCTCTGACTCAGAGACACTGCTCCCAGAGGTGCCCGTCTGATCTTCTAGGTTCTCCAGGATTCTGCGAGCCTGGGAACCTAGTCTCCTATCCTGGGGCGCTCAGAGGAGTCTTCTGATTCCTCATTGCTTCCAGGATTTGATGGGTACCCCCCCCATTGTCCTAGCTGGGCAGAGGTTTTTAGGATGCCCTTAGTGGGCCTACCCTCCTGGAGTTCCCCACTAACTAAACTTCACAGTACTTGGGTACCCATACCCAGGTGCCCGCCCATCCATTCCTGGGAGGTACTGGCCTATGAGCCCCATACTTCTGACTGGATAGTAATCTGCAATCCCCGTGGCCCGGGGCTCATGTGCGCCAGTGGACATGAGGGTGGCAGAGTCCAGGGACTGGGAGAGATGAAGGCCTCTGGTACTAGGGTTCCTGAGGTTATGCTCAGGTGTTTCCCTTTCCCAGCGAACCTCATCTCTATCAGCCCCTGCTCCCTGTTGCCATTCAAGAACCTGAGCTTTCTGTTCGTCAATCAAGGCCTTACTAGTCTCTATCAGTCTCTCTTGCATGGCTACCTGCCTGTGGAGCTTGTCATTATTCTCACAGAGAGCCTAATTTTCTCTCTGTGCTTCCTGGGTTGCTTTTGAGTACTGGGTCAGTCTTTGCTGCAGGAGGGTTACCTCCTGAGTCCTGTCCATACTGGCCTGTTCCTTCCTTGCCAGAGCATCTTCCACCCTCCTGGTGTGCTCTAACAATCTTGCATGCTCTTCTTGGAGGTCACCCAGTCCCTGGAGGGCCAGGTGATTTTCTTCCAGTTTCCCTTTTAAGTGACAGACTTCCTGGCCTAAGGTGTCCCTTTCCTGCGCAAGAGCCTGCCTCTGTGCCGCCAGGTCGTCCCTCTGTCTTTGAAGGGCACCAGCTTTCTGGCGCTCTTCATCAAACTCTGCCTGGGTATCCAGGCCTTTCAAAATCAATGTATTGCTCTCTGCCTTCTCTCTATCTAGGTGGCTTTGCAGGGTGGCTACCTGCTCTGTGCATGCCCTGTTGAAATCCAGTTCCTGCTCCAACTTTTTCTGGCTCTGCAGTAGAGAGTCCACACCTTATTGGTACTCCTTCAGCAAGGCCAGAATTCTGGTATCCTGGTCTGCCTTTTCCTGCTGCAGGATACCCATATCCTCTTTTATTTTAACTATATACTGCCTACTTTCATTTTCTGACTCCTGGCTCTTCTGCAGCTTCTGCTCTGAAGAGTCCAGATCAGATTGGGCCCTTTCTAATGCCATCAGTTGCGTACCTGCCAGATCTTGGCCTTCAGCATATTTATCCTGTATGGCTCCAATAGATAAAAATAGATATGCCGCTATCTTGGCAATCATATTTTGCTCATCCTTGGCCCTAGAGGCCATATATAGTTCACTGAAGGCCACATGTAAGGGACCCTGATCTCTCCAGATAGCCAACCCTGTTGCAGTGATCTGTTGTCGATTGCCTGCAACCACCCATTCTGGTCCTGCTCAGTCCACTCACCTCTCAAAAATAACTTATGAAAAAGGTGTTCTCTAGCTATCTTGATGTCTACCAATGTCGCCATTTTGGAAATATTGATTTCCTTCCTGATTTACAGAAGTTTTTTATTTTATTTTGCAAAACAGACCGTTTCCTTAGAGCGTTTCCTTTTGAGGGGTGCTTTCACAGCGTAACACAGCGTAGTAGCCCAACAGGATTTATGTATCCTGTCAGTTAGCACACTGTATTAAGCTGCACAAGTGGTAGATCTAATCCAGAATCCAGAAATCCCAGCCACAAGCCCCCAATCTGTAAGTGATTTCAATCCAGCACTCCAACTAAGTCAATGCCTAGTATGGGATGCCTAATGGAAACCCTTATTTATATATTTTTATGTCAAAAGTTTGGTTAATTCTGGATGATGTACCATTATATAACGCCCCTCTCTTTGAATCCCCCCGGTCTCACTGAACCAAATTAAAAGATTTATTTGAAGAATTAAACAATATATAGATTATACTTTATGAATATGAATAATATCTGAATATCACACTAATTAATATGAACAATGATCAGCAATGGGTAATATTACAATATCAACAATCTCTTTAATCAATTAGGAATAGGAATAGGAGGATTAATGTTGCAGAGAATACTTTGTGCGGATTCAAGGAAATGCAATGATAGGAAAGAATGCAACACAGAAATGAACTTGATATGAATTCCACCAAAGACAATATAATCACTCTTTCCCCCTGTTGTTACTCACTACCCCTAATATGCAATATAGAGATATGGAATGAGGGCACACAGGTTTCAGGAATAACAACAATGCAGTTTCAATCCCACTTCCCCCTAGCAAGCAGAGAGAACAGGGCTGATTTTAAAACGGGTCAATTGCTTTTAAATGTGGTTTGAATTGAATGAGAAAAATGCTAAAAATGATTTTAAATCGCTAAATTGAATTCTGAACAAGCAAGGGTTGCTTTGGATAAGTTCAGGGAAACACTAGCAATGATTGTTGAATTGTTAGCAGATGGAAAATGAAATTCAGAAGTTGAAATTAAAAAAATAGCTATTTTTACATGTGGGGAAATTGACAAAATGCAAATTCGCTGCAACTTTTCTGCGTGCTGAGGATGTTAGCTTCAAAATGACGTTTAAATTTCGTTCCTAGCACATACGGTTCAAAAGTTACAGAGGTTTTAATCAAGGTAGATTTTTTTCAAAAAGTCAAGATTTCAAAATGAAAGATGCCCTGTTGAAGATTTGGAACAAAGATTTCTTAACACCAAAGAGTCTATGGAGCCGCAAACTACACGACAGCCCAGCCACCGGATGGTTTCTATCTGCACGAGATGATTGCCTTTCTCTACAAAATATATATTAGCGCCAAGGTGATTATCACTACAATTATCAAGGATTATGTGGAGGAGAGAGGAATTTAGGATAGACAAAAGAGATTCAATAATGCAGTTATGGATAGGTTGGAATGGTTGGATTGGGTTACTTAATTAAGAGGTTGGTTATGGACAGTTCTACACTAAATACTTACAACTATGGTTTTGGAATGGAATGGGCTTGTCAAAGATCTGGTCAAAGATTTGGCTGGACTTCGCTCGCCACTGGACAGGCTTCAGGGCACCTGGACTCTGCTCTCAGAAAGGCACTCTGGTCTGAAATGCCTCTGGACTGGGTCTGACGGGTTCTGTGTTACAGCTCTGCTGGACTGATCTGGATCTTGGGTTCTAGCATGGTTCTTGGCCAGTAGCAGCAAAACCGCTCAGCCAGGCTGTTGGAGCAGTTAGGTTAAGCCCCATGAAAGTTTAGGGGTTAAATCAGGTTTGCAAGATTTTGAAAGGCCTGCTGAAAAGGGTTCAGCTTTTTGAATTAGGGCTCTGCTTCAGGGTTATAGAGTATAGTTCTAGAATCTGGATCTGAAGTCTGGTTCTGGAGTCTGGATCTTCCTGCAGGGTGCTTCGCCAGTGGATCAGTTGATGAGTGAGCAAGTGTGTGTGTGGGTCCTCAACAGTCCCTATTTATCCATTTTCCAAAGTGGGTGGGGAGGCTGATTGTCTATGCCCAACCCTCTAAGGATCTAATAGGTCAGAGAATTCCCTGTCCCCTAATTTGAGAAGGGAACAGTGTGTCATCATGTGTCAGAGTAATGCTGCCATTTACAACCTAGGGAAGAACCTCCCCTTTGCTTTTACTTAGAAAATCTATTTTTCCCAAACAACATATTTCCCATATGCACAACTTGTTCATAAGACATATTTACATGATAGATTAATTAAGGCACGTCTCTGTTCAAGTCCCATGTTCCTACAAGTTTTGGTTCACAAACAACAGTTTTTTCACGCTTTTGGTTGGTTACACATTTTCGGATCTGTACAATTTTTTACATATACATGCACATACCATCTGGTCATACTTCTGTAATTTTTCATGTTCCTAGCACAACCAGAATAGCCACAATATTAAAAACATGTGTGGTTCAGTCTCAGAACATCGCACAGATTCCAGATTAGTTTTAAACTCTGAGCACATTTTTCATTTTAATAATCTCTAAGTTTCATATTTTTGTCAGTTCGGTACAATATTTTAGAAGTATTTTCCTTAAACATATATTTACTCCAATGTCAAATCCACATTTTCAATCTGACCTGCATTCAAGGTCTTGGCTGAGTCAGAGAGTCACATGACCTTCTTCCTGCCAGGTGTCACATCCCGTTCTTGTTGGAAATTGCCATGGCGTTTATATGAGCGCTCTTCAACACACAGAACCCATTAAACTACAATTCCCATCTTCCTGCTATGTTAGTCACGTGACACGCACGCACCACGTTGCCGTGTCTTCTGAAGACCGTATTTAATACTGTCTGTTCGAGTGCCCAGCGCTCCTAAACTGTGTTAGTTTCGAGCGTTGTTTCCTGACTCCTGTTTTGATCTTGAATCCTGTGCTGAATCCAAGCCTTCGCCCCTGCCTTTTCCCTCCTGTTTCCGACGCCCGCCCCTCTTCGACTGATTTCCCCGGAATCCTTGAACTCGGCTTGCATCTCGACCTCCACTTGTTAAAGTCCTCTGGCTGTGACGTTTTTTTTTACTCGAGCACGATAATAAAGGAACTAGCGTGAAGTAACGCTTATTTCCTTTGCCCTTAATTTTGTTTACTCCAACAATCATTTTTTGACAGTTTAATTTGGACGCTTTGCTGAATTCTCTTTAAGTTATTTCTGGGTGTTTTTGGACGCTTTGCTGAATCTACATTTGGATTGCTTTGGACATATTGGGACGCTTTGCTGAAATCAATTTGGATCACTTTGGGATATTCTTTGGGACGCTTTGCTGAGCCTACTTTGGAACACTGTGGATATCTTCTTGGGACGCTTTGCAGCACTGAGGTCCTGAGGCACTGGTACACTCCTCCTTCACCGTTGATATTAGAATTCCCCTCTGTGTCCATTACTAGTAGGTTACTGGTACATTTTTGCTACGGAACAGGTAAGAGTGGGTACTTGGGGGGTGTTGTTTGCTGTTGATTCGGCAATACCTGGTTGCATTCTGAACGTCTGCTCTGTTCTTCCCTCCTTTAGCTCTGCTGAGTCTGCTCCTGCCTTTTCACTCAAGCTCTCAGCCTGACAGGTGGAATAGATTCATTGTAGGCTGAGCTTTTGGGGGGGAAGTCTTGGGCATATCACGTTAGAGACTTTCGTGTTCGAAGACAGAAGGATACTTTTCCATAACTGGGAGAGTAGTATCTGCGGCAACTGGGATACCATACCTAGGCTGTGACAGATTTAGGAGCCTCGATTTTAACCGTCTCTCGGTTATGGAGGCTGCATCGGACCCATTGGCAGCCCTCATGCAGGCTTTTTCTGCTCTTCATACCGATATGGCATCAGCACATGCGACATTACATCAACGCATGGATGTTTTACAGAGCTTTGTGCAGCCCTTACCCCATGACGAGGAATTCGGTGACGCTGCGGCTGCGGCACCTCCTCCTGTACCACTTGTACCACCTCCGGCTCCAGCTCCATTAGTCCTCCCTGGGCCATTCCCTTTGGCCCCACCAGAACGCTTTTTGGGTGATCCCAAAATGTATCGGACCTTTGTGAACCAATGTCGCCTTCATTTTCTTTGTCGTCCCTTGGCATTTCCAGATGCTACTACAAAGGCGGCATTTGTTCTTTCCCATCTGGGTGGCACTGCTGCAGCATGGGCTAATCCATTGCTAGAAGCAGATGACCCGGCTCTGTATGATTTCGATAGATTAATCCAAGCCATGAACAGTGTTTTTGATATGAGATATAAAGCACAGTCCTCGGATCTGGAATTCTTGGCTATTAGTCAAGGCAAGTCGGATCTCTTGACATATCTTGCCCGATTTAATCAATTAGCGGCTGAAACCACATGGCCAGAACAGAAGAAATCGGCTGTGTTTTATAAAGGTTTGTCGGACGACCTGAAAGATGCCCTATCAGTGGTACCTGCTCTTCCATCTGGCTTTCCCGAATTGCTAGACTTAGTCTTACAAGTCGATGCTTGACTCCGGCAAAGACGTGGCGAACGTCGCTATCCCGATATTCGCAACACCCCTCGACCAGATGGAAGTACACCTGTTTCTCAGGGAGAAGCTGAACCTATGCAAATCGGGGCAATTAGGGGTCCATTGTCCAAGACTGAACGAGAAAGGCGGGTGGTGAATAATCTATGTTTCTATTGTGGACAGTCAGGTCATTACATCCGTCTGTGTCCTAAAAGACCCGCTAAGTCGTCGGGAAACGCCAGGACTCGCCCTTAAACCGGGCCTTCCGGACGAGTCAAATGATCTCAGGCCCGGGTGAGTGTTTTCCGTCTTCGCACGTTTACCTTGCTATGTCCTTTACGGCTCCCGGCGTCATTACCTTTTCCAATCCGGTAATGATAGACTCAGGGGCTAGCGGGAATTACATGGACCTTAAGTTGGCCAAACGTTACGGACTACCTATATTTCCTAAAGCAAGACCTGAGGAAATACATGCGGTAGATGGTTCACGTTTAATATCTGGACATGTGATGGATCAAACAGGTCCACTACAAATGTCCACATTACAAGGACATTCGGAATCCATCACTTTCGACCTTATCACGGCCCCTCAATTTGGCATCATTCTGGGGCTTTCTTGGTTGCAAAGTCACAATCCTGTAGTTGACTGGGTTGAACAAACCGTACGGTTCTCCTCCTCTTTTTGTATACAGAGGTGCTTTACGTCCCGTAATGTAGCGGTATTGTCCCCTTGTCTGGCGATGGTAGATTGCCTCCCTTCTATCAACGCCACGTCATCTAACCCCGTTTCGGTCCTCCCTTTGGAATACCGGGAATTTTCTGATGTGTTTAACAAAGGACTTTCAGAAAGACTGCCCCCACACAGATGCTATGACTGCCCCATCGACCTGATACCTGGAGCAACAATTCCCCATGGTCGAATCTACTCCCTTACACAGAAGGAGGAAGAACATCTACGGAGCTATATTGACAACGCCTTACGTTTCGGACACATACGTCCGTCCCGTTCACCAGCGGCCTCCCCAATATTTTTTGTGCCAAAGAAAGAAGGGGATTTGCGCCCCTGTGTGGACTACCGCGCCCTTAATAAAGTCACGGTGAAGAACCAGTATCCGTTGCCACTTATTACTGAGCTCCTCGATAAAATGACCTCCTCCACTATCTTCACCAAGTTGGACTTGCGGGGAGCATACAATTTGGTGAGGATGCGTAAGGGAGATGAGTGGAAGACTGCCTTTAAGACAAAATATGGGCTTTATGAATATTGTGTGATGCCCTTTGGGCTTTGTAATGCCCCGGCGACATTTCAGCATTTTGTAAATGACATCTTCAGGGATATGCTGGATTGCTATGTTGTTATCTATTCGGATGACATTCTAATATATTCAGACACTTTGCCCCAACATATACAGCATGTGCGCTCTGTTCTACTTCGTCTAAGGGAATACTCTCTCTTTGCAAAACTGGAGAAGTGTGTGTTCCATGCGTCATCTGTAGAGTTTTTGGGGTTTCAGATTTCCCAAAAAGGAGTACTCATGTGTACCTCCAAGGTTCGGGCAGTTTTGGATTGGCCCGTTCCGAGCTCAGTAAAAGCTCTTCAATCCTTCTTGGGTTTTGCCAATTTTTATAGGCGTTTCATCGCCTCATTTTCTGAAATAGTAGCCCCATTAACTCGGTTGACCAGTCCTAATGTTCCTTTTTTGTGGGATGAAGAAGCGCAGACAGCATTCCAGAACCTGAAGGACGCTTTTACCACCGCTCCTGTATTACAGCACCCCAATCCAGCTCTCCCATTCATCGTGGAAGCAGATGCCTCTGCTATAGCAGTAGGGGCCATCCTTTTGCAGGTTTGCCTCGCTACTCAACGCCTACATCCAGTGGCTTTCCACTCTCGAAAACTTACCCCAGCTGAACGTAATTATACGATTATGGAAAGAGAACTCCTTGCAATCAAGGTGGCGTTCAAGGAGTGGAGGCATCATCTCTTAGGTGCAAGACACCCAATAACTGTGTATACAGATCATCGAAACCTTCAGGCCTTGTCGCACGTGAAATGCACCAATGCCAGACAGATACGTTGGCATTTGTTTTTTACCATGTTTGATTTCACGGTGACGTATCGCCCTGGTCCATTACATGGAAAGGCAGATGCCTTATCCCGCATTGGTACTGACACGGAAACTGTCAAACAATCCACCCCGGTATTACCATCAGGGGCTGTTATATGTGTTTGTTCGGTCTCTCCGTCGATTGTAGTCAGTTTACGGAGATGGGCCAGGGATCATGTTTCTGTCCTGAAGGAAATGGACGCTGAACTGATCTCCGGACTTCCCTACGTTAAAGGTCTACTATACCTACCTGACAACCAAACCAGACGGAAGGCTCTTGAATGGTCCCATGACCTCCCGTTAGCAGCCCATCCTGGTCAGGCAAAAACCTACGATCTTTTGCACCGTTGGTGCTGGTGGCCTGGAATGAAGAAAGATACCGAACAATACGTCCGTAGGTGTGCCGTATGTACATAATGCAAAAGACAACCTGGTAAACCTGTTGGTCTTTTAATGTGTATGCCTTTACCACCGCACCCATGGCACACGGTGACCCTGGATTTTGGGGTAGAACTCCCCTTTATCGGGGGTATGTCCACAATTCTTGTGGTAGTGGATGTCTTTACCAAGATGGCTCGGTTCATACCATGTTCGGGAATACCAACTGCTCCCACATTAGCAAACTTATTCTTTGACCATGTGGTACGCTTTTTTGGTCTACCTACGATTCTGATTTCCGACCGGGGGTCTCAGTTTACCTCGCGCTTTTGGCGCGTTCTCACTTCCTCATTGGGTGTTGATGCCCGCTTGTCCTCGGCCTACCACCCCCAAAACGGATGGCCAGACCGAACGTACCAATGGCACCATGGAACAGTTTCTTCGATGTCTGTGTCTACAACATCAATCAAATTGGCTGTCGGTCTTAGGTGCCGCGGAATTTGCCTATAACAACTCCCTGCACTCATCGGTTGGCTGTTCTCCGTTCTATGTGTTATATGGGTTGCATCCAAGGACCCTTCCGCCTGTTTTGCCTTCCCTACGGCAAGTTCCTGCAGTCAATGCAGTTAGGGATTCATTGATTGCCATCCGTAAATCCGTATTGGCACATCTACAAGCTGCACAACATCGCACCAAGATACAGGCGGACAAGCGGCGCGCTCCGGCTCCTCCTTATTCCTGTGGGGACCGCGTATGGCTCTCAACAAAGCACCTGGCCATTCGGGGTAAACGGAAACTTTTACCATGTTTTGTGGGTCCTTACACGATCCTGCGGTGTCTCAACCCCGTTGCTGTTCGTCTGGACATACCAGCACATTGGAGGGTGCACCCGGCCTTTCATGTCTCCTTGCTTCGGCCTTTTGTACCTGGCACCCGATTGCCTCCCATCCCGGCCCCACTTACCGTCCGTGGCGAGGATGAATACGAGGTGCGTGCCATTCTAGACACCCGCCTCTGCCGTGGGGTTCGGTCCTATTTGATTGACTGGGTGGGGTATGGCCCAGAGGACAGGTCCTGGGAACCAGCCTCTAATCTGAATGCACCCCATTTGTTGCATGCTTTCTGGTTGCATCGCTTGCGCGGGCACAGGAGAAATCGCCATTTGTGGAGGGGTACTGTCACACCCCGTTCTTGTTGGAAATTGCCATGGCGTTTATATGAGCGCTCTTCAACACACAGAACCCATTAAACTACAATTCCCATCTTCCTGCTATGTTAGTCACGTGACACGCACGCACCACGTTGCCGTGTCTTCTGAAGACCGTATTTAATACTGTCTGTTCGAGTGCCCAGCGCTCCTAAACTGTGTTAGTTTCGAGCGTTGTTTCCTGACTCCTGTTTTGATCTTGAATCCTGTGCTGAATCCAAGCCTTCGCCCCTGTCTTTTCCCTCCTGTTTCCGACGCCCGCCCCTCTTCGACTGATTTCCCCGGAATCCTTGAACTCGGCTTGCATCTCGACCTCCACTTGTTAAAGTCCTCTGGCTGTGACGTTTTTTTTTACTCGAGCACGATAATAAAGGAACTAGCGTGAAGTAACGCTTATTTCCTTTGCCCTTAATTTTGTTTACTCCAACAATCTTTTTTTGACACTGTTTAATTTGGACGCTTTGCTGAATTCTCTTAAAGTTATTTCTGGGTGTTTTTTGGACGCTTTGCTGAATCTACATTTGGATTGCTTTGGACATATTGGGACGCTTTGCTGAAATCAATTTGGATCACTTTGGGATATTCTTTGGGACGCTTTGCTGAGCCTACTTTGGAACACTGTGGATATCTTCTTGGGACGCTTTGCAGCACTGAGGTCCTGAGGCACTGGTACACTCCTCCTTCACCGTTGATATTAGAATTCCCCTCTGTGTCCATTACTAGTAGGTTACTGGTACATTTTTGCTACGGAACAGGTAAGCGTGGGTACTTGGGGGGTGTTGTTTGCTGTTGATTCGGCAATACCTGGCTGCATTCTGCACGTCTGCTCTGTTCTTCCCTCCTTTAGCTCTGCTGAGTCTGCTCCTGCCTTTTCACTCAAGCCCTCAGCCTGACAGTGGAATAGATTCATTGTAGGCTGAGCTTTTGGGGGGGAAGTCTTTGGCATATCACGTTAGAGACTTTCGTGTTCGAAGACAGAAGGATACTTTTCCATAACTGGGAGAGTAGTATCTGCGGCAACTGGGATACCATACCTAGACTGTGACACCAGGACAGTTTCTATTGACGCCCCAAATTAGCATTTCCATTCAGCTCAAGGGAGCCCTTTGTCTGCACTCAGAGCAACAGGCCAGGGTGCCCCTCTCAGTTCCTTTTCACACCAGCCTGCCAGTTTCTTAGCAGAGCACAGGAGAACAGATTCCTTTCTTTAGGGAGGAGGTGTGGAATGAGTTTTAAGCCCAGTGTGGGAAACTTTAACTTTTAACACAATGGGCCTCATTACGACCCAGGCGGTAAGGGGTTTACGGCAGCGTAAACAGCGCCGACCCTTACCGCCTGAGTACGAGGTCCCTTAGCGCCATGGCGGATTTAACACCTGGTTTTAGCAGGTGTTAAAATCCATGGCGCTAAGGGACCATGGAGTTAATTACGCCACCGTAATTTACGGTGGCGTAATTAACGCCTTCCCCACTCCCATTATGCCCTATGGGGCAAAAATGGGAATGGGGAAGGGTAAATGGGGATTGGGGACTTACCGCCCCGCCAAGGTCGGAATGGGGCGGTAAGTCCGCCAACCACCATGGCGTAAACGTAGTTTACGCCATGGTGGTAAAGTCACGGCCCAGGCGGTAACTTACCGCCTGGGTCGTAATGAGGCCCAATGTCTGAAATTGTCTTGACTTAAAATATAACTTACATTTTTAACAAATACATCAACCAATATCTTACTTCAAGCCTTTATAGAATATAGTTTTGAATTGTATCCACCTCTTAGGCTTCTGATAGCAAGTCTTTCTTTGGCATAGTTTGAGTTCAATGTACAACTTTACACATGACAGGTTTTAAATCGCCAGAGGTGAGTTACGGTATTACACCCACTTTTGACAGATTTCTTCCAGCAACCATCTTCAAAAGTGGACTTTGTTCAGATAACATATACTTCTGCTAACATTATATTTATGTGAATTCTTGAAGTAGAATGATGTTTACCACCCAACAAGGAGGTTGGATCTTTTTGGGTGGTTTGTGAGCCATGATTTTTGCAAATTTGACAGCCAGGGAAATACAGATTTTTAAAACAGCTCTGTGTTTCTTTTGCAATGATTTTGCTCTGTGGGCAGCCAAATGATGGGTTCTGGCAGTGGTCTCCTGTGTTACCACTGACATAGGCAAAAGTGGATGGCAGCCTATTTTTCAGATTTTTACTGTGCACTTTCTGGTGATTTTTAGCGAGCAGCATGCTTTCCGGCGGCCATTCTGATGTTTCTGCTGCAAGCAACGCACAGTAATGTTGCATGGCCTGGACTAGTGGGTTGAAACATCCCACAATATCATGAAATGGGTTTCCTCTAATGCACATATGGTAGTGTGAGACACACTTGCCACGCCCAGTAGAAGCTCTATAGCCACTTTCCGGGCACCATACCATGTTTGCAGGATATTTTGTGTAAATTTGGGTTTGGCTGTATTTTCTTACTGCCAAAAATGAGCGGTAGTTTGGTGATAACTTATCCTTGCATTTAGATTGGGTTTGGCCTCATATCATTCTAGTGACCATATTTGTTATATTATATTGGAGAATCTAGTAATATGTATTACTTGTGGTATTCTGCGGTAATATTTTATGTGTGGTATGCAGTGGTGAGCATAGTTTCCTTCCCTACATCATAACCCCATCATAAACAAAACCTTCCTTTCTATGAGAATACCTCCAAGTGATCTATAGAGAGCTTTGGACCTATACACACAAGAAAACCCAACACTTTTATATAGAGTGCCACCCACAGCCTGTAGACCGGTATCACAGGCTTATCTAGACCAGTGATCTATGCGCCCTTGGCATCATTACTGGCTCATAGACCTCCAGTAATCTATGTGTTATATTATATTCCCTCCAAACAACATGCAAGGAGGACACACACATGCACACATACCTATTTTATCCCTGCTTATTTTGTTTGTTATTTTATCTGCATGGGCAAATTGACAAATGTATTACCAAAGAGAATGAATCTCCCCTGTGTCCACATAAAATCCCAAATGCAATAAAAGACTCTAAACAGTTTGTTTTTATATACTGGTTATATTGCAGACAAGTACAATTCACAATTCAAATCTTACCATGTACATTTCACCATTATCTGTAACAAAAGAAGAAGAGAAAAAAAAACAGAAACAGAGCAAACAAGCCTTTTTAAAAATATAACTCACTTTTTAACATTATAAACATGACAAATTAAAATGCAGGGGATTTCATTTGCTACTCTGCCTACATGACAATTTTAGATTGGTCATTCATCCAACAACACACAGTGACCTGACTTAAACTGTGTGTTACTTACCAGAGGTATTTGTTTGAATCTCTCCCACACAGCCTTCTCCTTGCTCCCCTCAGAAAACCAGTCCCAGCCAACAAACTGCTCCTGTAATCTTGGATGCTTGGAATGCGCGACGAGAACAAGAGGTTCTCCAGCCAGCACTGAGTGACCAAGCACTTCTGTATTCAGAGCCCAGTCAACACAAACTAAACTTCCCTCTGTCATCTTTCCATTAGAAAAACTCAGAGCCTCCCCACATGTGACGTGACATATCTGCAGTCACTTTCTTCCAATCATATTAGCAGAAAATGTATTCTGTTACCACCCTCATGTCCCAAACAATGAGAGCTTCAGATTATACTAACTGTATCTTTTCAGTTTCCTGCTGCCTTCCTTTCTGCTTTCTGCATTCAACACAGCAAGAGAAAAGAAGAAAAATAAAATCCAGTGCACATTTTCACCTCATTTTGTACATGGGACTACATTATAATATTAAGGAGTTAGCATTAGTGATTAGTAATTGTTAATTAAGTCAGTCAGTTATATAAATAATGTAGTCTTCTATGCATGAGGTATTCAAGAGAAGAAAACAAATTGGTGCACTTTTACTCTCTGCAGTTTCACATTGGGCTTTTGCTGTGAAAAATGAATTATGTACCTTGCATGCCACCAGCAACATATTCTCATGTTTTACTGGCAACATGAAATAACTATGTGTGTGTGTCACATCATTGCTGGCAACAACAAAAACAAGAAAAAATGTCATTACACTTAGTGAAGCGCTATATATTCTAAAGCGCTATAAATATTATAAAGCGCTATATATTACTAAAGTACCCATGTTCCTTCCTTCTTTACATCCAACACTTCCCTTTTTCCTTGCTACTGCCACTCAGCCAAACCTGTTCCTTAATCGCGGTCCCCACAAACTTTCCACCCATGGCAAGACTTCTGGCATCTGCTCATTCCATTCATCATCCTCAAACTCATCCACAGTATCCCATTTGTCTTCCTTTAACAATTGGTCTGCATCCTTGTCAGACCTCAGAGCCCTGTACCCTGTGCACCCTGATCACCTGCCACCACTACCCTCCTTCTCAATGTGCACATCCTTGCTTGCCAAACTGTCTAGTCTGAACAAAATATCTCCTGCCCTCCATTCATCTAACCCATTCCCCTTCTTCCCTCCTCCTTCCTGCACCGCCCTCAAGAGAGCCAATTCCACCTGCATAGTCTCCAATGCCTCCTCTAGCTCTTCATGTACCCTACTGCCCTGGCACAGGATAGCACTAGGCGTTGGTGTGTAGAGAGGTGAGGCAGTGGCCGGGGTAGGCACATATGTTGGGTTTGTCTATCCTGTGGCTGAGCGAGTGGTGAGTAGATAAAGCCCTGTGTGTGGGAGAGAAGCTTTGTTCTCCTGTATTGTTTAAAACATTACATATGCAGCTACGCCCTCTTCAGTTGGAGCCCCCTCCTGATAAGGGTCCTATCATCTTCCACTGATTTAGTATTTGTTCTCTCTTTTGAAGTTACTTACCCTTGTACTTAGCAGCTAAGAATGTGCCCATGTGATCTAATATCCCTCTATTGTTGGGTGCCCTGCTCTGGTGAGGAGTGGGGCATCCGCCCTTGTGTCTCTACCACCCATTGTTTGTGATACTTCTCAATTTTGTCCCGATACAATGGTAATGCATCATACATATACTCCAATGGTGTTCCCCCTCCCATCTTTGCAATTTTGTTAGTCAAAAAATCCCCAACCTTTACTCTTATGCACTGTGCACACCTTTATCACAGAAGTCACTACCAGTCCACCATCCCCACCACTCCATCACCCCTCTCGCTCCTTCGACCACCCCCCCCTTTTACACCCACAGACACGCGCACCACCACACTGCACCCTTCTCAACCTTATGTACCAACTCTGGGACACCTCTGGCCTCCACCTTTTACACAAAATCGTAAAACAATAAGCTAAAATAAGAGGCTAAAAAAACAGCCACTACTTTCACAAGCCCTCTAATTATATGGAGCTCCTACTTCTTGCCTCCTTTTCACAAAACAAATGGACGCCATCATCTTCCCTCACTCGGAAAAGACTCCCCACACTCCTGTTTTTCCTCTGAAAAGTCCTCTTAATAGATCCAAAAAATAACACAAATAATAAAAGCTAAAACTCACCACATGGCCTTACCTTCACTCATGCATATCACACTCCCTCACGCACGCTACCCCTCGTTGTTATCCCTTGCAAGGGGTGTACTCATGTCTGCATGTTCACCTGAGTCCTCCATCACGGGGTCCCAAAAACGACCTGCACTCTCCCAGGAGCCATGCCCTGGTCCAAAGAGCTGAAAGGAATTCTGTAAAAATGTCTCCTGCACACCTCTGCGTGTTACGTGCTTGGGACTGGTCGCTGCAGGTGGGCACGGCCCCTTCAGAAAAACGGCCTGGAAGCTTCTGTCATTACGGGGATCACTGGGATCATGTCAGGGTCACCAAATGTAGGAAAGCCCCTAGATGCTCACACCAGAGAAAATACAACCCACTTGTGAAAACGTCCCAATTCACCTCTTGCATGGACAACACAGTTTATTTCCAAACAAAAGGAAAAAAGCGCCAACAAAGAACTTTGCTACCACGGAACGTTTTGACAAATCTGCATGCACAACAAATTATAAAGGTACATAGCATCATCAGTGACATCATTACATATAATAGAAACCTGTGTGGCTAGTTGTTGCGACCCTAGACACAGGTCCCCTGCTCCATAGGGGATACCAGGGCATTGGTCTCAGCCCCATCCGTCCAACTTCCTCCATGTGGGTGATGCTGCAGTCGTCATCGGTCAGAAGACGGCCAAATAGCAATTATTTTACAAACTAAGAAACACATCACTGTGTAGCAGTGCACCTGGTACAAGCAGACAGGGACCCGTGGGAAAGCCACGGTCACTCTAACTCACACACTTCACTTGCTCCCAGACAGAACGGCACCTCTCCAAGTTCTTCCATCCTGGTTCTGGGCTATAATGTCATCCCTCCCTGATATGATATGATAGGTTATTTATAACGCACTTAATACCCAGAGGTTTCTAAGCGCGGACCCGGGGATGGAACCTGTGTTGCTCTGTGTCGTCTTGCTTCCAAGGCGAGCATGTTGCCCCTGAGCTATCCTCCCTGCACCTCACAGCACAAATCATGTGACCTAGAAGTGAAGGCAGGAATGCCCTGTTCTCTGATCCTTTTGATCGTGGGTCCAACAGATTTATGATCGGGGCTCTGGGGCTGGCTGGTACATTGGAATTCAGGGGTCCTAAAACCAGGGCATGTGGGTACTATAATTTAGGGGCAGTCCTTCTAGGGGTCAGAGGCCTGTGCCCTCCTTCTTGAGGGATTGTATTGTACAAAGCAGCTCACCCCTTCTCCCATTTGTGGAATATTTTTATCCACGCCAATGCGCCACACTGCACCCCTTTGCCAATGGGGAAAGAAAACTGACAAAAATGGAGTCGATAACCCTGTCCACACTAATTCTGCAAAATTGCGCATGGTGCATAAACCACAAAAGAGCTGCACACCCTTGCACACACACAGGCTATGTTGGTGCAAATACAGGAATCACTGCTGTCACCTGTCATCTGTCACCTGAAACAAGGCCACAGAAGGGCAAAATCCGAAAATGCCCTTAAAAATTCAGTCATTTTCCCAGAGAATTATGGAAAGGAAAGTGTGCTGAAATCATGGTTCCTCCAGGCAGTCAGAGGAATCCAGGCATCACTGCCTGACAGCTGCCCAAGGAAATTGGCTGTCAAACCTAATTAAATGTGTTTTCTTTTTCCTGAGGAAGTGAAAAATCTGCCTGTTTAAAGCATTTTTCTGTGAAGGGCTTAATTCCTTTAAAATGTCCATTATAAACTCTGTTCATTTTATATCTTTTAAATAAAAGATTGTAGGTGAAATTTACAGGAACACAGTCTGGAGCTAATCAACTCTTTCATTTCAAAGGACTTGCCTGACCTGGGAAAGTTGACATCTCAGCTTGACACTCTTTTGCTACAGGAATGCTTAAGTGATGCTAATGATTCCTGCATAATGACACAAGCAGTACAATGGACCTCAGTAGACTTTCGTCTGGGGCTGAGCCAAGGAACAAAGGACATGCTGAGCATTGACCTCTGCTGGGAGGGGCAGGAGCTTCCCGCTCCAGGAAGGGAACACACCCCTCTGATCAAAAGAATGGATAGCTGCTACCTGAAAAGGGGAGGTTACAAAGGAGGACTTTTATGTGAAATCCTTATGTTTGATTAAAGTTTAGAACTCTTTAACTGAGCAACCTAAAGAGGAACAAATCTGAAAATTGGTAGACATTAAACTAATTTCAGCCTTGTGATTTGAAGACATTGATGAAACTTGTACCATTTATGGAACCAAAGTTATGAAAAATGTCTTACTGTAGTAGAACGATCAATGTTGCAAACCTAAAATTATATGTGCATGATCCACTGATCAGCGCCCAGAGATATACCAAATTAGAAATGCTTAATCCAAACCGTTATAGTTGAAATTGATAGAAATCCATAGAATGACCAAAACAGCTCGCACAATGATGGGGAATGAATGTGAATGTAGTCAATCTAATATCAAATATATGTGTCCAATTTTATTAGGGTACATAATGTTAGAAATGTACATTTGTGGAAAAGTTATGTTTTGGTAAAAATCCATGTGGGTGTCCATACATCCTGTCATAAAGAGGACAGCTCTGTTCAGACCGCCAACCAGGACAAAGCACATGCCTGTAGCCACTCACAGACATGGGGGTGTGTTTTTGAAGTTCTGCCTACGCCATAAACTTTGTAATGGATAAATATAGGAGTTTCACTATACATAAAACACTGCTTCCAGAACCCATCCAGATTTCAGCGCAGCACCTTATTCCAGAACTCTTCATCTTGTAGCTGACTCCAGAATTCTCTGAAGACGCAGATTTCTTTGCAGAATCCAGACTAAGCATTGCTGAACTCTTCCCAGCTTGACCCAATTGCAAACATACAGAACTTAAAAGAATAATTCTGATTCAGCTTGGCTTGCTACCATTAAGGCTTGCCCGCTGAAACTTGCATCCTGCTATCTACCGGGTCCAATAACCAGAAGGGGCCCATCCTAATCCAGCCTGAGGCACAGTCCAAAATTGACCAGAACTGCACCACTTATCCAAATCCCTCCAGAGGTGCCCTGCTGCCGGTAGACCTGATCCACCCTATGACCAGAGCTGACGGTCCAATTTATTTTCAAAGGACTCTGGGCCTCATTACACGTTATGCGGTAAACCATGGTGCTATTAGCACCATGGTCGCCGCCGGTACCATACTGGTACCACCATGGAGAAAAGGGGAATTACCACCCCATTCCAAGGTTGGCGGGGCGGTAATTCCCCCTTTCTCCATGGCCCTTCCCCATTCCCATTTTTGCCCTAATATTTAGCACCAAGGTCCCTTTGCAGGTCCCAACTTTAACGGCTGGTCTACACCAGCCGTTAAGGTCGGGTCCCGCAAAGGGACCTCGTAGTAAGGCAGTAAGGGTTTACCGGTACCGGTGCCCTTACCCGTACCGGTAAAACCTTACCGCCTACCGTGTAATGAGGCCCTGTAAGTATTAACAGGAAGAACCGTGACCCATGGTATATCTGCATTGTATTATCCCAATCTCAACCCATCCCATCTTTAATTTCAGAACCCTAGTATTGTTAGAATCCTTCTTGCACTGATTTTTCTCATCTGTGTTACAAAACCATGACTCCTTAGTGATTTTGTTTAATTAAAGTAATTCCCAAACAAAACAGAAACTAGAGTATCACACATGAAGAGTTATGAGCATCCGTGAATAACTGATTCCTGTGTGGCTTTCTCTTTTTCATAGTCATTAATATAGTATAAAAAATCAATCTGATCTTTTTTAAAAACTGAATTTCTGTTTCCATTTTCACTCCTATTTTGCAAAAATGCCTCTTACTGAAACATTGCATTGTATTTGCCCATTTTTCTCCAATATCGCATAGTAAAAGTTTGACACAAATTTGCAATTTTAGCCAAAGTTACATGTGTCTTTTGCCCATTTCAAAGAGCTTCTTCCATCCCACTCTGATCTTATGTGTGATTTAAATATTAAATAAATAAATAAATAAATATTTACCTTTACAAACTAGCCTGATTCCTGGTTCAGTGTAACCCAGGGGGTATTTTGAGACGGGTGTGATATGAGCGGTATATCATTCAGAATATTGAACTTATAGACAAAAATAAATAAGGGTTTCATCGCGCGCTACATGAGAGGCGAGACCTGGGTCAGTGCTTGATTGAAATCCCTTACAGCTTGGGGGCTCGTGCCGCGATTCTGAATTTGAAATACCACCCGTGACAGTCTAACACAGCATACTAGCCTGCAGGGTCCAGACACCTTGCTGGGTTGGTGTACTTTGCTACAACGTACAAGCACCCCTCAAAAGAAATACTCCAAAATTGGGCCTGTTTGCAAAAGTAAATTAACTCTGAAAGAAGTCAGACGGAAATTGATATTTCTGAAATGGCGACCCCAGTAGAAATTAATATTGCTAAGGAACACTTCCTGCACAAACTGTTTGTCAGGAGAGAGTGGCCCAAACAGGATGAACAGGTATGGCTACAGGAAATAAAACAACAAGTCACTGCAATGGACCTAGATACATGGCAGGACAAGGGTCCATTACACCAAGTGCTTAGCAGCCTGTACATGGCCCCAAAAATAAAAGAGGAGCAGTGTAAAATTGCCAAAATAGCGGCCGACCTGAACTTCCGCATAGGAATCATACAGGAAAAGCATGCAGACAATCTAGATCCGGCAAAGAAGCAAGGGGAAACACTGCAGAGAATCCAAACTAATCTGGACTCTGCAGAGCAAAGGCTCCAGAAGAGTCAAGAATCAGAAACAGAGGTGAGGCAGTATATTACCAAATTAAAGGAAGACCTGGCTCTCTTACAGCAAGAGAAGGCAGAGCAAAATACTCAAGTACAGACACTGCAAAAAGAATCTCAGGAAAGGCTTGACTCTTCAAAACAGAGTCAACAGAAACTGGCACAATAATTAACTTTCAATAGAGTCTGTGCAGAACAGATGGTCGTCTTACAAGACCAGATAGACCAATTAAAAGAGGAAAATAATTAATTAATTATTAAAGGCATCCACTCTCAAGAGGAATTTGATGAGGAGCACCAGAAATCTAGTGCATTTAAAAAACAGAGGGACAACGTGGCTGAACAGAGGGGCACTTTAAGTCAGGGGAGGGACGCCTTAGGCCAGGAAGTCAGCCAATTAAAATCTAAGTTAGAGGAAAGAAAGCTGGCCCTTCAGGAGTTTAGTGAAGTTAAAACTCAATATGAGAAGCTACTAGAGCACACCAGGCGGGTGGAGGATGCTCTGGCAAAGAACACTTAGACCAATAATGACAAAACTCAGGAGGTGAGTCTCCTGCAGCAAAAATTGGCGCAGTATTTCCAATCCAGGCAGGAAGCACAGAGAGACTCTGTGAAAAGAATGATACACTCCACAAACAGATAGCCATGCAAGAGCAAATCATTGAGACCAGTAAGGCCTTAATAGAGGAGCAAAAGAGTCAGATTTTGGCATTTCAACGGGGAATAGGGGCTGAAAGAGATGAGGTAGGAAGGGACAGAGAAACCCTGAGCATAAAATCAGGACCCCTGTCATCAGGGACTTTAACCCCTTCAGTACCATGGACTCTGCCGGCCTCATGTCCACTGGCTCATATGACCCAAGGGCCATGGGGATGGTAAACTTCAGTAGAATAAGCAACATGGGACTGACAGATCAGCGCCTCCCAGAAATGGATGGGCGGGCATCTCTGTACAGATTTCCAAATGTTAGGGCTAGCATATTTGATCAGGAAGATTCCAGTGAGGGGAGAATCAGGGAAATGGATCCTCAAAAATACTGCCTATCAAAGGATCAGTCTGTAAAATTTGGTGGGGAACTCCATGAAACTAGGCCCACAAAGAGTACCTTAAATACCTCTTCCCAGCTAGGGCAGTGTGGGGGGTTTCTCAGCCAATCCTGGGAGCAAGGGAGAGTCAGAAGACTCTTCTGAGTGCCACAGGTCTCAAGAAACTAGCACCCCACATTCTGCAAGCCATTCCCAAGCTCGCAGAATCAGGGAGAGCCTAGAGGATCAGATAGCCACCTCCTATAGCAGTGCCTCTGAGTCAGAGGATGAGTGGACCCGGGTGACTGAGACTAAAAAGGCCAACAAAATTAAGAGGGACCTACTGAAAGATCCCCTGAAACAGATCAAGGCCATTAGGAGCATCATAACTCCCTATCATAAAAATGCCAAGTATTCAGTTTGGGAGCACCTCGAGTTATACGATCAAATGATGAATACTTTCCGTTTGAAAGGTAGCCAGAGCTGCATTCAATATGTCAGGTGGACATTTTCCCCTAAATTCTCCAGCTTCTTTGCGGGGCTGGAGGATCAGAACCACTCAAGATGGTCCACCTACTGGGCAGCCATCTTAAAACATTTTTCCGTACATTGGAACCCCCAAGAGGCCCGCAATGCAGCCTAAAACATGCTATGTGGGGAAGACCAGGCCCCACAAGAATTTGTGCAAGAATTAAAATGTGCCTTTGCGCAGACCACCAGGAGGGTGCGCACAGACAGTAGGGAGTTCATTAATACCTTCTTTCATGCACTCCCTAAATACATCATGACCCAGCTGGTGAGGGACTTTCATGAGAAGAGATCACTAGACTGGGTCATTGAACAGGCAACTCGCATTTTTGAAGTGCAGAAACCGGTAGAGAATAAAAATACAAATAAAAACCCCAAACCAGCCAACACCCCTGCTGCTGATAAGGTGGCAGAGGTGAAGGTTGCCCCCATCAAAATCCTCCTAACCAAAGACCCAGAAGGCCCTCGGGCCAATCCCAAGCAGGTAGCCAGGGAGGTAATCCCACAAATGGGACCCCTAAGTCCCCTGATTATATAAGACCCCTTTACAAGGGCAACAGACCCATCCTGGGCTATGTGTGGACTCCCCCAGCCCAAGGGAGAGGATCCAACCAGGTAGCTGCCAACCCAGGAAACTTCCTTCTTAACTTTCCCCAGGAGGGCAGTAATCCCACAAATGCCGGGTTGAGCTTCTTTCCCTGGTACCCGCCAAACTTCAACCCCCAAAACAACCCTCCTTTCTTTCCCCACTTTCCTGAGCCCAGACAGCCCAATCCGGGAGATGGGAGGCCAAGGGTGGAGGGTTACCAGAACTATCCCAACCAAGGGTTTTATGGAAGAAGGGACAATTACCCTTCCCGTGATCCCCCTTGGATGGACCGGAGACCCCCGTAGCAGCCAGAGCGGCTGTCCCAACTGGAGCACCAGGTCCAGAACTTGTCACAGGACCTGGGTTGCATGCTGAGGGCTCAGCAGAACCCTCAGATGAGCATCCCGGCTCAGAACACTTCAAATCAAGGGCCTGGTACTCCCGAGCAATGATGGGAGAGCACCCCGACAATCTAACGGTTCCAAGGGAGGAGGAACAGGGGGAGGGAGGTTTTAAAGCCTTAGAGGAATGTTCTTCCCCACTTGTGAAAAGCCCCTGGAAACCCAGGAACCGGAACCAGAATCTCCTGCCCACGAAAGTCTGCAACCTAAGGAACAGAGGGCAGGTAAGAGAAATAAAGGGCCTAAAAAGACTCATTTTGTGGAGGAGGTTGGAGACTTCCAATTTGAAAGAGAGGGGTCCTCAAAGGATTCTGGGAAAAGCATCTTCTTCAGGGATGGGGGGAACTCCTCCCAAAGAAAAATGGGTCCTGGGAGATCCTAATCCAGACTGGGTAAATGTGGGGACTGAGTTAAAACCGCTCATCATTGAACCCCTGAATGAGAAGCCAGAAAATCACCTTGCCCAAACCAATTCTGGTGACTGCCTCCAAAAAGGGGGGGGGGGCGGCAGCCCAGAATCAGAACCAGAGAAGCCCAAAACTCCCCCAACATCCAACTGTCACATTTTCCTTACAGATTCCCAAGCTCCCAAACACAATCCTGCCCAAACTACCCCTCTGTCAGAATCAAGAGTAAATAAATTAACCCACCAATTGGCCCAAAATGCGCATTATCTTTGCCCCCTTGCGGAAGATTTTATGCCCCGGTCCAAATACAGGGGCGATGTACATTTTTGGCACTGGTGGACACTGGATCCCAAGCCACCCTTCTGTCAAAGAGGGCCTTTGATCAGCTGAATTCAGGAAGGGGGAGAGATACCAGATCCCTCTCACCCCTCTTCCTGGACAACGACTGCAGATTTAGACATTAAAATTGGGCGACACAAGGTGAAACACCCGGTCATAGTTGTGACTCCAGAGGGCACACCATGTTTACTGGGGAATTACATCCTGCATAGATTATCTCCCCTAATAGATTGTGTAAACAAGGTCCTAGACTAACCGACCAATAAAATGAAAACATAGTGTCAACAATGTTAGTCTAAATGGCACATGCCACATGGTTGAGCAAAAACCTGACCAAAATGAATTCCATTTTCAAAACAACTAAATCCCTGACATGACAGTAATTGCAGTAGGACAACAAACTAGTGATGGGAAGTCTTCTCTTTCTGAAAATCAACCTTCCATCCAGTCTCAAGTGGCATTCCACACTGGAAGGAAATACTCTGAAATTCTATACCAATGCACAATCAGAAAATCCCACTTCTATAGTCCAAAATGATGAGAAACCAGCTCAAACCTTGGCTGACATTCAGAAAATTGGAGAACAGTTGTTCATCCATATTCAGTTAAATGGGGGGAAGGACTCTGTTCTCGCCCGAGTGTATATGAACAACGGTAAGAGCTTCATCAGCGAAGCCATGTTCCGAAAACTCCCAAAAGATCCAGCCATTCCCACATTTAAATTGATAGACAAATGGGAAATGGACCTGGAAATACCCAATTCCAAACATCTCCTGCCTAGCAGGTGTATGCTCAAAATGTTCTTAGGCAACCAGAGCATAGTCCATAATTGTTGGGTCGTGCAAGATGTCCCTGCTGCATTTTATTTACGCAGTGACATTCTCAATCACTTTGCCATTAGTTTGGACCTAATAAACTTCAAAGCCTGGTCCCGATTAGCGGTTAATCCCATGGACTTTGATGATCCAGAGAAAGCATTTCAGTCAGCTCAACTGCTGCCATATGCAGTTGAACTTCAGATTGGAGAGGAAATCACCATCCCAGAATGGACCCGACAATTCACTCTTAAAGTAAAAATTAAAAGAGGACAGAAACTGCAAAATCCTGACGCATAGGTTAACCGCAATGCCCATTTCCAACAGCAAGGGTTGGGGTTAAGCCCAACACCACTAGTCAATACAGAACACAACACCATTTCAATAGTGGTGGATAACAGCGACCTTAGGAGTATCACTCTAGGTGCAGGCACCATTATTGGAATGGCGGTTGATGACTGCCATTTTTCCATAGATTTAGGTAATGAACTGATAGGACCAATCCCCAATGACTGTTGTGACAATGATAGCGACAATACAACACCACCAGACAGGATCTTCACCTGGCATGGGGGGGAATTTCTTGGTATACTCTTCCTACCCTTATGGTAAGGAAGAGGTGACCTGTGACTTCAGGAGGGATGAGGTGATCATTCAAGTCCACCAGGACTGCCTTCCCCACCTGAAGCCATCGGTTCAAGTCAGTACTTTAAACAGGGACTTCTCTACCCAGTTGGAGGAGGCCGCTGAGATAGCCAAACCAGAAGTCTTTCCGGGCTTCAGGAAAATGGTTGAAGAGAGAGTCAACCTAGCTGATGCCTTTGAGACTCTGGAGCAAAAGCAAAAATTTAAACAAGTTTTCTTAGATTTTCAAGATCTCTTTGTGGTGGACTCATATGACTGCGGTGGCACCGAAATCCATACAACAACAATTCCCACTGACCCTGGCATGACTCCAGTGTTTGTGAAGCAATATCGCTTGCCTCTCGCATCTATGGAGTACCTCACATAAATAATTAAAAACCTTGTGTCCCTTGGGATAATTCGTCCGGTCCACAGCACCTTCAATAATCCGGTTCTGGGGATTTTTAAACCAAACGGCCAGTGGAGACTCTATGCTGACCTAAGGGAGCTAAACAAATGGGTCCACACTTCCCAATGGCCTCTTCCCTACATTGAACAAGGGCTGGCCCAGATCCTGGGGTCAAAGGTATACACTGCCATTGACCTGACCAATGGGTACTGGACTGTACCTGTCAGTAGGCAGGACCAATACAAGCTGGCCTTTACCTTTGGGGGGCAACAGTACGCTTTGGCCCGGACTCCCTTCGGATACATCAACTCTGGCCATTAATTTAATATATTCTTGCATAAGGCCATGCCCGACTTGGGTGAAAGGGGTAACCTGGCCTATGTAGATGATGTTCTAATCAAAAGCTCAACTGTGGAGGAACACATAACAGAGATCCGTTATGTTCTGACACAGTTGAGGGCTGCCGGAGCAAAACTCTCTTTCCAAAAGGCACAGTGGTGCAGGACCCATGTCAAATTCTTGGGGCATGAGATACCTCCTGAGGGTCTCTGTCCCCAGGAAAAGAAAGTAGACGCACTCCAGAAACTAAAAGACACCACAACTCTGCGTGAGCTAAGGAGCCTCCTTGGACTGACTAATTATAGCAGAAAGTTCATTGAGGATTCCACAGAGATCACAAGACCCCTAGTCCATCTGTTGAAGGGGGGGGTCAAGTGGGAGTGGGTTCCAGAACAAGCCGAGGCAGTAAGACAACTCAAAAGAAGCCCCTCACAAGCGCCTTGCCTAGATTACCCTGTCAAAAACAAGTTCTTCTTGGAGACAGGGTTCTCAAATCCATGCTTGACTGCAGTATTATAGCAAAAGCATGACAAGGTCAATAAAGTCATCTCCTATGCGAGTAAGACTATATCCTCTTTTGAGGAAAAATTCAACGATTGTGAGAAGGCACTCCTGGCAACGGTGTGGGAATTGAAGAATTACCACCCGTTCATACAGGGGGAACACATCATAGTGGAGTCTCCACACCAGCCTCTGCAATATCTTCAAAGTGACAGAATCAGGCTCGGAAATGTGAGTAATTCGCGAATTACTTCCTGGATTCTGTCAATGAAAGCATTTCTTGTGGAAGCCAGATAGGCCAAAACAAGAAGAGTCCCCTCGTGCAAGGTCTGTCTGACTTGCATTATTATGCCAGAGAAAACTGTCTCGAGGACGAAAGTCTTAAAATCAAGGACAACATGGAGGCATACCTTAATTCCCCACACAAAGTCTATGAAGAAGACAAGTGTGAGGTAATGCCCACTGTCTATGTGGATGGGTGATCCTACCATGTTGACAACAACGGGGAGAAGGAACTTGTGGCCGGCGTGGGGAATGCATGGGTGAATGATGCCCTAGAACCCTCCGCTGGGTACAGAATTGGTCCCCCTAATAGTCAAGTGGCAGAGCTGATGGCTGTGCATCAAGCCATCTTCACTGCTGTCCAACACCAACTCCACAAACTGGTCATAATCACTGATTCAGATTATGTACGGAACGGGTTTGTGGAGCACCTGTTTAATTGGAAAACCAGAGGCATGCTATGTGCTAACAATAAACCACTACAACATGGAAAACTAATACAGAATATTGAGGACCTGGTCATCTCGAATGGGATGACCATCTACTGGAAAAAGATCAAGGGTCATTCTAAGGTAGAGGGACCAGACAAAACTGGAAATTACTTAGCTGATCAGCTGGCAAAAACCGGAGCCATTCAAGGGGATCTAGTTGAGATCGAGTCCCTGTTGAAGGAAATCCAGTTCACCGCTATCACTAGGTCCCAGACAAATGCTCACAATGAACTCTCAACTGCCCAGTGGAGTAAGGAGAACCCAGATGATGATTTGATTACGGCTCAAAAAGGGAATCCAATAATTGGTAAGTTTTATCAACACATTGAGGACCCTGGGAACTGTCCCCTGATGGATACCATCATTTTGTGAAATCAAAATGGTTTGAGCCCTGTGCACCACAGCGCTGCCCCCACCCCTGGAGAGTCTCACTTGTCCCTGCGGCCGCAGCTCCCTGGCAGATCCGCTGAGAGCCGGTTCCCACGAACAGACGGACATGAGCTAGTGTTAGATGCAAACACTGTAACATTTCACCTTCCGCAGTGTATCACTGTTCCCAGTATGACCCGGCCAGCAGGGCCGGGGTAGAAAAGAACTGTAAAATGGTCCCCTGACAAAAGCAGAGCCCCCAAATACTAATGAGCAAACTACCTGTGAGGAAACTCTTCTCTCCATGACCTTTCTGACTAAAAACATGTAACCTCCATGAAGATGGCAGAATGTGTGCTTATATGGCATACGGGTTGAAGTACCCACATCCCCGTAGCTATGCGCAAATGGTAAAAGTGTCCCAGGGTTTTCATGTTATATGTTTCACCGAGAAGACTGCACCCCAAGGTCCCATGCCATAACTGAACTAATGCTGCTAGAGTGCAAAGTAAGACAAATACAGCCCTATTGGGAGCTTATGTAAATGGTGCACGAAAGTGTACAGTATGTATGTCCAAGTTCACCATGTGTCACTGCCATCAGTCTTATTAGCCGGTTGTTCCTGCGTGCTCCACCAACCTTACTACTACCTCGCTTACCGCGCATCTATAGAAATGTAACAAAATGTTGTGGTTGTTAAATACTTAACATATAGGTAACACATTTGAAATGGCCATGTAAAAGGCACTAACAATGTTGAAAACATAAGCTTTGAAAATACTCAATGAGTATTGTATATTATATGAATGTTTATGCCTCTTCCACTTAAATCTGCAACACACGAGGAAAATACCTTTGTGGGCATATCCAAGGCCATTCCCCCTTCCTCCCCATTGAAGCCTGCCAGACGGAAAAGCAGAGGCCTGTGCTGCCCTGCTCCACCTCCCCCAATTCGGCTGGAGCCGCTTCAAACATTCACATTCCCCCCCCGCAGCACCCAAGGCCCTGCCTTCCACCTGAATTATTTACAACCCAGCAGTAAACCCTGGCCATAAACACAGGCCCGAAGGCACCCTTACTTAGGCTCCACGACCCACCGGCTCACCTTAGGTTAATGGCCCCTGTAAAATTAGGACACCCAATATTATAGCAACATTACAGGAACACATTCATAATGACTTCTAACGAGACACGATAACTCGGACAGCTCGTCCCTTGCCCTGAGACCCAACCTCGCGACCTATGATACCCGGTCAACAGGACGATGGTAACCATGTATTGATGTATCACCAAAAGATCCCACTCTAGGTGGATTCCTCCTGTGTTGCATTAACCTGTAGAATAACCTATTGGAAGATTTAGCGGGGAAGATAATATTGCAATGTTGAATGACTGCGGTGTGCGTGACCTTAGGGCAGAAAGCCAGGAAAGACGTTCATCACTGACACTGGTCACGGCTGGCACAACAACACCGTCTGGACGAACCCAGCTGACCTGCCCGGCCTGGCCTGGCCCACGAGGGTAACCAGTGACGTCCACCAACCACGGCAAACCACATCACAGCGGCACCTATAGTTAGTCGTCGCCACCCAATCCTCACAAACTTGTGCCCCCTATAGTATGTAGGTTCTTATGACGTTTTTTGTAAATATATACGCCTGTCTTTGCTATTGTCAGACAGAGCGCTCTCGGAGTTTGCAGAGTCCTCCTTTGCATGTCCTATTCTGATTGATAAACTCCCATTTAAGCTCACCTGCACTTTGTTTTAGCCTTATTCCCATCTTGGGAGAGTCCATTATTGTCTCTTATTGTGGGGAGGATCGTGCTATCTGGGGGACGCTCGCCTTCAGTGGTGACCCCGACAGCGTGATGATTATTTTCTCTTAACATATATATATATCCCTACCGTCCCCTTTGGCACGAAAATCTCCAGTCGAAAAGGGATACTCACGGTGCGCCGGCTCTGGAAGGCTGCCCGCCAACGGCGACCAGTACGCTCAGAAGTGCGCACTCAACAGAGAGAGGGTACGGGATCCCGGTTGAAAAATCCCCTTTGAGTACCGCTCGCCGGAGCCGGGGCTAACCGTTGAGCGTACGGCAACACTGCCTGGCCGGACCCAGTTCGGAGACTCTCGGTTCAAAACGGGCACGTGAGTATTAAGTACGAGCGACCATAAAGGGAGTAGGGGAGGAAAACAGGACAGGGAACGAGGTTGTTAGAAAGGGGACACTTTGGGACTACTAAGAACCACTTTCGACTTTCTTTACTTTTTCTTTGCATATGGCCATTAGGAATAAGAGTTGAAAAGAGATAAAGAGACGGAAACCTAGCTCAGCGAGGGGGTAGAAGGCGGCGCTGCATAGTGCTATCTTGACTAGTACTGGGAATATATGAGGAAGTGAAAATAAGATAAAGGTGTCTGGTAAAAGGGAGACACAGTGAATATATTAGGGACTGCTATTCTTTCTATTCTTCTCTCTGGGTTTATGGGGAAAAAACAGGGTTAGTACAAAAAAATAAAATAATAATAATAATAATAATGTAAGAAGAAAGACGAGTGTATATCATAACTACAAGACAAATTAATATCAGATTAAGAAAGAAAGGGACAGCTAGTAAGGGAGGAAAGGGATTACAAATTGAGCGGTGAATAGAGTGTTGTCTATGAGTGTGTAAGCATCACATGTGCCAGAACATATTTGTCACGTTGAATGTGTAAGCGTGGTCATAAGTGTATAATTATGGTGTGGTCATGGTAAGTGCGACCAGAAGAAATTTTGCAAGGAAAAGAGCAATACAGTAAGGTGACTGTTTTTTTTCTCTTTGGATAAATGTGCTGAAGATATTGGCGGGGTACGAAGGGTGCCTTGCTCTTGTATGTGCCCCCTAAAAGCATATGGGGAAAAAAGCTGTGTGCAGCAATTCTTAGATTGTTCAGGTGACGGAAGCACACGCAGTGATACGCAAATACTCAGATATATCAGGTGACACATCTATATACGGAGACAGATATATATATATAGATAGATATACATCCGTATATACATCCGTATCGAGCAGCCACGAACTATGGGGACAGAAACACCATTAGAGCATATTTGTAAGAATCTACCTGGGTATGCTGAACGCATTAAGAAATATCACGATCAGTGGATTACAGAGCTGAAGGGGGAAGGGTTACCCCAAATATGGCCCGAAGGGGGATCGTTTGACAAGAGTGTCCTAGATATGGTAGCTACATGCATTTATTTGAAATACAAGGAGAAGCAGCTACATAATAGGAGAGAAATATTAGAACTTTGGAGATTGTTTGAAGAAGTACCCCCACCTAGGAAAAGGGAATTAGGTACTGATCTGCCATCTACCACTGACAAAAGTACCCCCACCTAAGAAAAGGGAATTAGGTACTGATCTGCCATCTACCACTGACAATCCATTACTGATACCAAAAGACGACAAGGTGTTGCCAGAAGGGGAGCCACCGGTAGAGGTAACTAGGTTGTACCTAATACTAAATAAGCCAGTGCCCGCAGAAGGATACAGTGACCCAACATATGTACCCCCAACAACAGTCACTACGATGCAAGGGCCAACAGCACCCCCACCGTATGAGAATCATAGAGAGCGCGACCAGGTAAGTACACCAATAGTGAACATAGAGAAACTAACAGAAGACCTAGAGTCCAGGCTCTCTGTAGCAAAAGACGAGCTCTCGAGGATAAAAAGCATATGTGAACAGACTGCGACTAATGCTGCTAGGTCAGAGCTCACATCAAGAGCACAGAGTCAGGATAAAACGATTGAGGAGGGGTGGAAGAAAGGGGAGATATTGTTTAGGATACAAGAAGAACCGGCCCGAATAATTGAACTAGAGGAGAGGGAGGAGCGCACTGACGATGAGATAAGGACCACAGGAGGTAGAGAGGAGTTATTGTATGATATAGGAGAAGACTTAGAGGAAAGTGAAAGATTAAGCATGGCAATGGGAGGAGGAAGTGAGGGGTTGGATGGCGCATGTTCAGGGAGAACCATGGAAGAAGAGTGGGCAGGACGACTAAGGAATAGGTTGGGGAAAATGGCACCACTAGGAAAGAACGGAATGAAGGTGAGTGCAGACAAGACAACAAAGGGGAGGTTACAACTCCCACTAATACACAGGGGAGGAGGGAGGCCGAATTACATACCCTGGGCTCAGATGGATAAGGCCAATTTGTTAAAGTTATTGCCCCCGCTATAAGGAGGGCCAAGCAAGTGGATATATGCATTTGACAAACACACAGCCGGGGTACCTCTAGCAATAGGTGATGTGAAGAGTCTGCTAGTATCAGCAGTCGGGGATCAAGCTGACAGAGTATGGGTAAAGGCTGGCTTCCAGGGAGTAATGTTAGACTGTGATTGCCATGATGGTGCCTCTTTTAACACAGTACGTGCCAGGGTGTGGGACGCATTAAGAGAGACGTTCCCTCCCAGACACCCCAGATTTGCAGTCAGTGATGCAATGTACGATGAACGATGGGGAAGATGCTATGGATTACATTTTTCGGGTCCAGGAGATGTGGAGAGCAGAAACGGGCACGCCCTGGTATCAATCAACATCATTATTCTACTTCATAATAAAGAGGGGGCTCCCTAAAGAGGTACAAAAGGCACTTGACAAAATCGCAGGTATTGAAGCAAAAGGATGGCCCGAAATACAGAGCATAATAGTTCACCACTGTAAACGAATAATAGAGAGGGAAAACGAGATAGCACAGAAAAGATTGGCAGACGAGGCAAAATTAATACAAACGAAGCTGGTGAAGGTCGCTGCAGCAGTAGCCGCGCTCCCACACAGCAGGGAGGGAGAAGAGGAGGAGGAGGGGCTGGTAGCAATACAGGGGAGGATGGCAACAAATTGGGCAGGAGCAGGGCAACGACAGTGGAACAAGCAGGAGCAGAGTGGAGGTCCGCAGTGGCAAGAGTGGGCCCCTCAAGGGGGACGAGGTGAGTACAGGGGTCATAGAGGGGGTGGACAAGGGTACGGGGGAATGGGAGGAAGTGGATGGCAAGGTCCCAGAGGTGCTCAGGGAAGCTGTTGGAACTGTGGGAGGTGGGGGCACTTTTCAAGAGAGTGCAGGAGTAGAACAAACAACGGATTTCCAGAGATAGAACACTATGGCAACCCTCACCCGGGAAGCCCATATGGTCTTCCAATGGGGCGACAACAAAGGGAACAAGAGCAGGGGTACCCAGAGCAAAGGCAAGTGCATCACTACAGAACCCAGAATCACCCACAAAACAACGACATTATGCACTACACCCCAGGCAACCCCTTCGCAACGAATGCCAATGGGGCACCAGCTCCCTATAGTGGTGTGTCAGTAGTTTCAGGAAGTGTCTTCAGCCAGGGGGGACAACGAGACAACCAGCATAGGACAGCCCACAGAGAACACTTTCGTGTCCTGTTCTATCTACAACCTACGATGCAGCGGAGGAACCATTGGTAGGGGTGCAGATAGGAGACAAGCAGTTCATATTCATGGTGGATTCGGGAGCGGAGAAATCATGTATTCGTGAGGGCCGGTTTACGTTATCTAACCGGAAGTTAGAGATGCAGGGGTTCTCTGGGGCTGTAATTGAAGTTCCTTACACAGATGATTTGGATGTGACAGTGGGGGGTAAAATGGTAAAGACACCCTTACTGTATTATGAACAATCGCCAATAAACCTGCTCGGAAGGGATCTCCGTAGCAAGCTTAACATGACAATATCATTTACAGAAAGAGGGATAGTGTGCTCGACACCAGGAATATGCCCATTACGCGTAATACTGGTAGTGCAGGCTCGGACAACGGCACCGGAAATACGTGGCATGCCAGTGGACGAGAGAATGTTCATCAAGGGCTTAAAAACGCTGGCCCAAGTTGTCCCCGAGCTAAAAAAGTTGGAGTGGAAAATACCCGCAGAATTCATCTACTGCCCAATAGTACGCCCAGACATAGCACCAGGGTCAGTGGTATCCTTAGACCTGCATGCTGTACAGGTATCAGCAAAAAGGATTGCAGTGATTGGGCTATACATAGATGGGTGTGAATGGCCCACTGTACTGTGCATCAACGCTAATATTGCCCTACGGGACTTATCTGATGAGGACCTCTTTTCTGATGCAGAAAATGACTGCGAGATAATAATGGAAATAGCAATGCCCTGTGACATTTTGATTCAGACTAGGCAAGTTCCCCTCCAGTTGATGGCAGTAGTGGGAACGCCACCGTCCTTTTTTGATGATGACATGCGACTGGTGCCAAACAATTTGTGGACATCAGGCCCTCATGATGTAGGTTTGTTGCATGGAGTGACACCAGTGGTAATAAAGCTTAAACAAGGGGCAATTTTGCCCCGAGTGAAACAATATCCATTGTCCCGCGAAGCTGAGGAAGGGATAAAAGAAACAATAAATGTATTGTTAGCACAGGGGATAATAGTGCCCTCAAACTCCCCATGTAACACCTGTATCTACCCGATCAAAAAAGCAAAGGGAGGGGTTTGGAGGATGATCCAGGATTTACGCCCCCAAAATGACGTCATACAGAAAGAGCTCCCTTTAGTCCTGAACCCTGCTTCAATATTATGCAGCATCCCATGAACGGCATCACATTTCACAGTGGTTGATTTGAAAAATGCATTCTTCTCCATCCCCTTGGCAGAAGAAAGCAGATACCTGACAGCATTCACATTAGGGGGAAAAAGATACGAGCATTGCAGGTTACCTCAGGGGTACTGTGAAAATCCAAGCATATTCAACCGCATACTACACGAAGACCTGGGTAATTTATCAGTTGAAAGCACGATCATTCAGTACGTAGACGATTTGCTCGTCTGCGCACAGAGTGAAGAGACATGCAGAAAAGACTCAGTAACACTTTTGACGCTGCTGGCGAATAAAGGGTACAAGGTGGACAAGGGAAAGCTACAATACTGTCAGACAGAGGTGCTGTACCTGGGACAGCTGATATCAAAAGACGGGAAAAGAATAATCCCTGACAGAGTGGAAGCAATAAGGTCAGTGAGAGAACCAACAACAGTGAAGGAGATGCAGAAATTCTTGGGAATGTGTAACTATTGTAGAGCATGGATATTAGATTATGCAGCCTACACCAGGCCATTACTGCAAGCACTCAAGGAGGCCCAGCAAGAGAACAGGAAAATAGAGTGGTCAGAAGAAATGAGTGACTCGTTTAAGTCACTAAAAGAGTTGATTTCGAGTGCTCCAGTACATGCCAATCCTGATTATGAGCGCAAATTTTACCTGTTCTCACATTGTAAGGGAACTCTTCTGACAGCTGTACTGACACAAAACACTTCCCTAGGACACAAACCATTAGCTTACTATAGTGGCACATTGGATGCGGTGATGCAAGGCCACTTCGCGTGCGAGCAATCTCTCGCCGCCGCCGCGTTCGCCATTGAGAAAAGTGCCACAATAGTAATGGGGTGCCCTGTCACGTTGTTTGTGGAACACTCATTATTTGCAATACTTGAAAGATCAAAAAGTACACTGACCACACAGCGAGCAACTGCCTATGAAATAATATTGTCCAGCGCCAATATTCACGTGGTAAGGTGCAGGACAGTAAACCCGGCAACATTCATCACAGAACCATGCACACTAGAGGACATGCTAGATCACAACTGTGCAACTTACACAGGAGAAACGGGGGAGGGCACGGTGGTGTGCGAAAATGCCCTGAGCGAGGGAGCGGTGTACTTTGTGGATGGGTCAGCTTCGATTGACATGGACACAGGAGAGAAACATGTGGGACTGGCAGTAGTGGGGCTAGAAGACGGTGAGTATGAAGTACTAGTACAGTACCGCCTCCCGTCCCATTTCTCAGCTCAAGCAGCGGAACTTATCGCCCTAATAGAAGCATTACATGCAGCTAAAGGATGTGCCGTAACAATATATACAGATTCAGCCTACATGACGACGACAGTACACAGAGGTCTAGCCCGGTGGGGGCGGAGGGGGTTTCAAAGGGCAGATGGGACCCCAGTGCAACATGCTGAACTGCTGGAAGAATTGATTGAGGCCCTAAAAGATCCAACAGTGGTAGCAATAGTGAAATGCCAAGCATATACGTCCAACACAGACGTTGTATCTTTGGGGAACGCAGCAGCAGACGCTGCTGCCAAGGAAGCTTCATATTTTGAAAGACATGGAGCAGGTGAGTACCTATTACAGCACAAAACGAGCGAAGAGCTCCCAGAAGGATACAATGCCATGCCCATATCACAAATACTAGAGCTGCAGGAAGGGGCCAGTTGTAATGAAAAGATGGTGTGGGAAAAAACAGGGTGCAGCCAATCAGCAACAGACTTACTATGGCGCCAAAATAACTCAGGAAAAGTAGTAATGCCCGTTAAACTGTTAGAGATAGCATTTCAGCAATTACACTTTCCCGCGCATAACACCAAACAACACATTGCTGCAGAGATACAAGAAGACTGGTTCGTGCCATGTCTCCAAGAACACATATCTAGACTGACAATGGAGTGCACAACGCGCCAAATATATAACTCTGGAATGACTCTACGAACACTCAGGGGGACAATTCCAAAACCCAAAAGGCCCTTCAGAGAACTGCACATTGATTATGCAGACATGGGGGAGAGGTGTAATGGGGCACACTACATGATAGTGGTTGTATGTCCATTTTCGAGGTGGGTGGAAGCAGGCCCATGTGCACGACCTGATGCTAAAAGCGCTGCAAAGTTCCTAGTAAGGGAAGTGTTCCCGCGTTGGGGAATTTGCGACGTAATTCGCTCAGACACCGGCACTCATTTTGTGAACGAGCTCTTCAAAGAAGTGACCACGTTATTGGGAATAAAACATAAATTGTGCTCGATTTATCATCCTCAAAGTAATGGCGTTGTCGAAAAGATGAACGGACTGTTAAAAGGGAGACTGTCTAAATTGTGTTTTTCGTTAAAGAAAAACTGGATCTACTGTTTGCCCCTTGCGCTGTTTGAGCTGAGGAATCAGCCGAGCAAGGACCACCATCTGTCCCCACACGAAATTGTGACAGGGAGACGGATGCACACTGCACATTCCCCACTACGCCAACACTCAGATGCACACAGAAGCACCACGATATTGGGAGATGAATTCACAGAATACCTGAAGAAGCTAACTAGGGCAGCGCGTGCAGTCTCAAAGCAGCTCTCACCACCATTCACAAGGGAAGAAGGAAACACAACGGTGTCCCTTACAGAACATGAAGCACAGGCACAATTAATGCCGGGAGAGTTCATTTATGCCCGGAGCTTTGTGCGCCGGTGGAATGCCCCAAGGTTCCATGGGCCGTACAAAGTGTAAAAGTAAAGGGGCTCAAATACTGGATACATTTGACAGATGTGCGAAAGGCATATAATAGTGTACAGGAAGAGGTGGATGGGGAGGCACAGACAACAGCAAACAAAAGTAATGAGAATGATGAGTGAACGTGAACAAGTGAATGGAGGAGTGTAACTGACAGACAAAAAAGTTAACGAAAGAAATGATATTACAGGTTATCGATCGAGATAAATGAAAAAAAACAACAAAAAAAAACATTCAAGTGTAAATAAAGATGTGAAAAATATGTATATTGTCTGCTCCCTTCTCTGTACATTTCCCACCTTCCCCCGTCCCCTACCCAACCCATCTCCTTTCCATGACCTCCTGGCACAAACAGTGCCAAAAAAGAATGTTTACATGCACGCACTTAATGCACTTTTATATCTCAAACAGGAAATACCATGGCAACTAACGGGCAGCCTGCAACGGATAGATTTGTTAGATATAGAGATGTTTTAGCTGAAAGATGTAGATATTCGTATGAGTGTGGATTGTCTGTATGCATTACATTATTTTTTACAATATTGTTTGGCTTGGTTACTTATTGGTTTATAGCGTTCATCTCTATCGAGATGAACGAGGGGGGAGGGCCCAGGTGGCGGGTGGACCACTGGCTTAAGACATTGACCAAACATGCTGTATTTAGCTAGGCCGTGGAAACCATTTTGTGAAATCAGAAGGATTTAACGTAATAAAGGTGGAACTGCGAGCACTGCGGCTAATGACCATGCAAAATAGGTATGTCTTGGACCTGTTGACAGCAATGGACGGAGGTGTTTGCCGAAAAATTGGAAGTGCCTGCTGCACTTTCGTACCTTCCGAAGACGTGGATAATGGTTCCTTGTCCCATGTTATCGAAGCAGTACATAACCTAAGAGAAAGAATGAAAATGGAAGGTGGAGCAGAAGCAAGCACATGGTTCGACAACATCTTCTCCTGGGCCCCATCATGGCTGGGAATGACGGTTAAATTTTTGATGGCGACAGTAGTGTTCCTCCTTTTTATCTTTTGTATGTGCCAGGTGGGCCTTCAATGTTGTGCAAACGCAGTACTAAACGGTGCAATGTTGATGGTGACAATGGGCAACGCTCGCGGTACGGTACAACATATGCAGGAAGTAGAGGTACAAACAGGAACAGAAAACACACCAAGATACCAGATGGTGCCTAGGTACCACAGCGGAGATGTGGTAGACAGGCTGTGGCACACTACAATTAAAGAGCCCCGTATACTTGAATGGTATGAGGAGGTGTGGGTGGATTTGAAAGAGGATGAAGGGTGTATATATCTGACGTGCACACCGGACGAGTATGCTAGGAGGGGAGAAAGCCTGCGAGGAGTGTGTAGGGCATGGATGCTCATAAAAGGTACCCCTGCATGGGATGAGGCTGTAGCTGAAGAAGAAGAACACAAGAGGTTGAGGGAGTTATAGTATTCGTTACTTAAGTAACGAAAGGAGGGAAATGTATGGGAGGATTGGTCCAAGAGACCCTCCTCCCCTGCAGCCTCTCCCCCCTGTGAAGTCCATGGCTCGTCAGGGGCTCCCCCTGCCACCAGGGCCCAGGTGGCGGGTGGACCACTGGCTTAAGACATTGACCAAACATGCTGTATTTAGCTAGGCCGTGGAAACCATTTTGTGAAATCAAAATGGTTTGAGCCCTGTACACCACAGCGCGGCCCCACCCCTGGAGAGTCTCACTTGTCCCTGCTGCCGCAGCTCCCTGGCAGATCCTCTGAGAGCCCGTTCCCACGAACAGACGGACATGAGCTAGTGTTAGATGCAAACACTGTAACATTTCACCTTCCGCAGTGTATCACTGTTCCCAGTATGACCCGGCCAGCAGGGCTGGGGTGGAAAAGAACTGTAAAATGGTCCCCTGACAAAAGCAGAGCCCCCAAATACTAATGAGCAAACTACCTGTGTGGAAACTCTTCTCTCCATGACCTTTCTGACTAAAAACATGTAACCTCCATGAAGATGGCAGAATGTGTGCTTATATGGCATACGGGTTGAAGTACCCACATCCCCGTAGCTATGCGCAAATGGTAAAAGTGTCCCGGGGTTTTCATGTTATATGTTTCGCCGAGAAGACTGCACCCCAAGGTCCCATGCCATAACTGAACTAATGCTGCTAGAGTGCAAAGGAAGACAAATACAGCCCTATTGGGAGCTTATGTAAATGGTGCACGAAAGTGTACAGTATGTATGTCCAAGTTCACCATGTGTCACTGCCATCAGTCTTATTAGCCGGTTGTTCCTGCGTGCTCCACTAACCTTACTACTACCTCGCTTACCGCGCATGTATAGAAATGTAACAAAATGTTGTGGTTGTTAAATACTTAACATATAGGTAGCGCATTTGAAATGGCCATGTACACGGCACTAACAATGTTGAAAACATAAGCTTTGAAAAGACTCAATGAGTATTGTATATTATATGAATGTTTATGCCTCTTCCACTTAAATCTGCAACACACGAGGAAAATACCTTTGTGGGCATATCCAAGGCCATTCCCCCTTCCTCCCCATTGAAGCCTGCCAGACGGAAAAGGAGAGGCCTGTGCTGCCCTGCTCCGCCTCCCCCAATTCGGCTGGAGCAACTTCAAACATTCACATCCCCCCCCCGCAGCACCCAAGGCCACGGCCTGCCACCTGAATTATTTACAACCCAGCAGTAAACCCCAGCCATAAACACAGGCCCGAAGGTACCCTTTTTTAGGCTCCACGATCCACTGGCTCACCTTAGCTTAATGGCCCCTGTAAAATTAGGACACCCAATATTATAGCAACATTACAGGAACACATTCATAATGACTTCTAACGAGACACGATAACTCGGACAGCTCGTCCCTTGCCCTGAGACCCAACCTCGCGACCTATGATACCCGGTCAACAGGACGATGGTAACCATGTATTGATGTATCACCAAAAGACCCCACTCTAGGTGCATTCCTCCTGTGTTGCATTAACCCGTAGAATAACCTATTGGAAGATTTACCGGGGAAGATAATATTGCAATGTTGAATGACTGCGGTGTGCGTGGCCTTAGGGCAGAAAGCCAGGAAAGACGTTCATCACTGACACTGGTCACGGCTGGTACAACAACACCGTCCGGACGAACCCAGCTGACCTGCCCGGCCCGTCCCGGCCCACGAGGGTAACCAGTGACGTCCACCAACCACGGCAAACCACATCACAGCGGCACCTATAGTTAGTCGTCGCCACCCAATCCCAACGAACTTGTGCCCCCTATAGTATGTAGGTTCTTATGATGTTTTTTGTAAATACATACGCCTGTCTTTGCTATTGTCAGACAGAGCGCTCTCTGAGTTTGCAGAGTCTTTTGCATGCCCTATTCTGATTGATAAACTCCCATTTAAGCTCACCGCACTTTGTCTTAGCCTTATTCCCATCTTGGGAGAGTCCATTATTGTCTCTCATTGTGGTGAGGATCGTGCTATCTGGGGGACGCTCGCCTTCACAAGTAGGAGACCGGGTCTACTTGTACAATTTCCAAAGGAACCAAGCCAAAGAACGCAAATTCCTCCCAAGTTGGCGGGGTCCTTTTGAAATTGTGGACAGAATCTCACCAGTCGCCTACAGAATCTGCATCCCTACGGCAAGTTTGACAGAAGGGGAAGACAAGTGGGTCCACATAAACCAGCTAAAGAGTTGCCATCCAAGGCATAATTTGTGGCAAATAGAGGAGCCAACCGGAAACCCAGGAGGGGAAAATCCGGAGACATAAAAATAATTATTAAACGTTCATTGAGTACGTACATGGAAAGAGGGTTAAGACCATTATTAAATATAGGCGGGAAATATTGTATATTGTATTCAATGCATGCATCTGCCCCACTACACCCCTCGGGGAGCAGTAGTCGGGAAATTTCCATAACCGTGCTATGTTCTGTTTTCTAGCACTGGAACAAAGAACCACCTAATCACCAAGGAGGACTCCTCGGGGACCGGAAAAAAGAATCAAGGGCCCAGAGTGTCGCGCCACACTCCCAACCAGAACCAGCAAGGAGAGCGTGTCGCATCCATAGCTGACGGGAGAAGCAACCGGATTTTTTCACATGGACCGAAGGAAAAATAATACCACGTGCCCAACTCCCCCACGACTGGACGTCACGATGGAGTCAGGGAGTATATGTGGAATATTTGTATCCACGCAAATGCGCCATACCGCACCCCTTTGCCAATGGTGAAAGAAAACTGCCAAAAATGGAAGCGATAACCCCCGTGCGCACTAAATCTGAAAAATTGCGCAGGGTGCATAAACCACAAAAGAGCTGCACACCCTGGCACACACAGACAAAGTTGGTGTAAAAACCGGAATCACTGCTGTCGCCTGTCATCTGTCATCGGTCATCTGTCACCAAGGCCACAGAAGGGTAAAATCAGAAAATGCCCTTAAAAATTCAGTCATTTTCCCAGAGAATTATGTAAAAGAAAGTGTGCTGAAATCATGGATTCTCCAGGCAGTCAGAGGAATCCAGGCATCACTGCCCGACAGCTGCCTAAGGAAATTGGCTGTCAACCCCAGTTAAATGTGTTTTCTTTTTCCTGAGGAAGTGAAAAATCCGCCTGTTTAAAGCATTTTTCTGTGAAGGGCTTAATTCCTTTAAAATGTCCATTATAAACTCTGTTCATTTTATATCTTTTAAATAAAAGATTGTAGGTGAATTTTACAGGAACACAGTCTGGAGCTAATCTACTCTTTAATTTCAAAGGACTTGCCTGGCCTGGGAAAGTTGACATCTCAGCTTGACACTCTCTTGCTACAGGAAGGCTTAAGTGATGCTAATGGTTCCCGCATAATGACACAAGCAGTACAATGGACCTCAGTAGACTTTCATCTGGGGCTGAGCCAAAGAACAAAGGACATGCTGAGCATTGACCTCTGCTGGGAGGGGCAGGAGCTTCACATTCCAGGAAGGGAACACAACCCCCCTGATCAAAAGACTGGACAGCTGCTACCTGAAAAGGGGAGGTTACAAAGGAGGGCTTTGATGTGAAATCGTTATGTTTGATTAAAGTTTAGAAGTCTTTAACTGAGCAACCTTAAGAGAAACAAATCTGAAAATTGGTAGACATTAAACTAATTTCAGCCCTGTGATTTGAAGACATTAATGAAACTTGTACCATTCATGGAACCAAAGTTATGAAAAATGTCTTATTGTAGTACAACGATCAATGTTGCAAACCTAAATTTATATGTACATGATCCACTGATCAGCGCCCAGAGATGTACCGAATTATAGTTGAAATTGATAAAAATCAGTAGAATGACCAAGACAGCTCGCACAAGGATGGGGAATGAATGTGAATGTAGACAATCGAATATCAAATATATGTGTCCAATTTTATTAGGGTACATAATGTTAGAAATGTACATGTGTGCAAAACGTTATGTTTCGGTAAAAATCCATGTGGGAGTTCCTACATCCTGTCATAAAAATGACAGCTCTGTTCAAACCGCTAATGAGGACAAAGCACATGCCTGTAGCCACTCACAGACATGGGGGTGTGTTTTTGAAGTTCTGCCCACGCCATAAACTTTGTAATTGATAATAGGAGTTTCACTACACATAAGACACTGCTTCCAGAACCCATCCAGATTTCAGTGCAGCACCTTATTCCAGAACTCTTCGTCTTGTAGCTGACTCCATAATTCTCTGAAGAGCCAGATTTCTTTGCAGAATCCAGAGTTAGCATTGCTTAACTCTTCCCCCATCTTGACCCAATTGCAAACATACATAACTTAAAAGAATAATTCTGATTGAGCTTGGTTTGCTACCATTAAGGCTTGCCCACTGAAACTTGCATCCTGCTATCTACCGGGAACAGTAACCAGAAGGGGCCCATCCTAATACAGCCTGAGGCACAGTCCAAAATTGACCAGAACTGCACCGCTTATCCAAATCCCTCCAGAGGTGCCCTGCTGCCGGTAGACCTGATCCACCCTATGACCAGAGCTGGTCCAATTTAATTACAAAGGACTGTAAGTATTAACAGGAAGAACCTTGACCCATAGTATATCTACATCATATTATCCCAATCTCAACCCATCCCATATTTAATTTCAGAACCCTAGTATTGTTAGAATCCTTCTGGCGCTGCTTTTTCTCATCTGTGTTACAAAACCATAACTCCTTAGTGATTTTGATTAATTAAAGTAATTCCCAAACAGAACGGAAACTAGAGTATCACACATGAAGAGTTATGAGCGGCCGTGAATAACTGATTCCTGTGTGGCATTCTCTTTTTCATAGTCCTTAATATAGTATAAGAAACCTATCTGTCATTTTTAAAACCTAATTTCTGTTTCCATTTTCGCACCTATTTTAGAAAAACGCCTCTTACTGAAATCTCTATAACTTCTTCAGTTTTAAAGATAGAAACAAACTCTCACTGATACCTAAGATCCTTAGCTACATCCACAACTAGAAACCGCATTGCGGAACAGTGTATTTGACCAGTTTTTCTCCAATATCGCATAGTAAAAGTTTGCTGCAAATTTGCAATTTTAGCCAAAGTTACATGTGTCTTTTGCCCATTTCAAAGTGCTTCTTCCATCCCACTCTCATCTAAAGTGTGTGCTGTTGTTGATATTATATCTCATGTGTGTTAGGACCTGTTTATTGTGCTTTCCTTAGAACCTTTCTCCATTTAAGCATTTTTGCACCATTTTGCATTATTTTACAAAGCCATTCTCACCTGTCAGTTTAAAAGTGTCATTTGCCCAAAACGGTTTTCTCTCTTGTTTGGTGAGGAAAGATTGCCTATAAACTCTAGAACTTGTCTTTCATTCCTGAATACCTGCTGGTTACTCACATTGGTGTAGGATTGCTCATTTGTATTTAAACAAAACCTTGCAGAGGGAATCTCACCCTAAACGCTATCTGTGCACAAAGCAAAACTGTTCTTTTTCCTGTGTTTCTATGCTGCATTATTATAAGTGAATTCAATTGCTTGACTTATATTCTCAATTGTATTGTCACTGTTAGGTGATTGCTGCCCCATATATATATCTATATTAAACTTATGAGTGATTTGAATATTAAATAAATAAATAAATCTTTACCTTTACAAACTAGCCTGATTCCTGGTTCAGTGTGACCTGGGGGGTATTTTCATATGGGTGTGATATGAGTGGTATATCATTCAGAATATTGAATGTATAGACAAAAATAAATAAGGGTTTCATCGCGCGCTACATGCTAGCCGAGATCTGGGTGAGTGCCTGGTTGAAATCCCTTACACATTGCCTTGCAGGGCCCATTCTTCCCAAGGCGTGAAGGTTGGCAACATTTAAGGACAATGAAGGGTTTATGGGTCTATGTAGCTCTGATCTTTCTCATCACTGTCCGGGATACAACCTATTCCTTTGCTCATGTTCGCGGTCTAGGCCTCAGATTCTAACTGCTGCGCTATGTTTAAGCTTTGTGTTCCAATATGGCTGCTAATGCTGAATAATGCTATTCCCCCATGTGCACTACACCTAAAAAGCATGCAATAACGTAATCATGTAAAAAGCTTTTGAGGGCACACCCCTGGTGTCTTATAATACCTGCAGTGGCCTTTTCCTTATTCTGAAGCACTTGGGGGTGCGGGAGATCGTGTCCCCTTCACACCATTAGGCCTCCTGTCCTTTGTCTAATTCAGTGGAAAACAGGCAGGCGGGTGCCGGGAATCCACATTGCCTCTCATAGCTAGACTGAGTTCACAGCGTTGATATTGGTATGTTACTAATCAGATGTGGCTTTTCATAATTATGTTAACCATCAGTCACCATACTAAAACCTAGGTCTGGCTTATATTTTCAGATTATCCTGCCAACAGGTAGGTAGTTGATTATAATTATGTGGTTTTGGAACAAAGGTGCGGATTTAGGCTTTGTGCTGCAGTCACTTTGCTGCCACAGCAGCTGTCAAATAAGGCCCTTGTGACCTCTGACCCTGCTCTGTGCCATTGGTGAGCCAGATCTGCAGATCAGGATACTTATGCAGCAGGGCACCAGTGTACATTATGCTTTTCTCATGGAGTTTGATGAAAGGGGGGTATTTTTAGCAGACCACCCTTTTGAAGAGGCATTACAAACATCATCTTATTATAAATAAACATTTTAAAAGTTAGGGTTTCCCTACCCTTGCAGATGGCAATTCTTCAGAGTTATACAGCAGCAGAAGAGGTCAATGCTTCCTCCACTGCATTGAGAGACGATTGCACGGCTGGCCCATTTACAGGAAATCCAAGCAAAGTATAAGCATTAGCCTGCTCCAAGGGTCAAGTCCTAAAAATTAAAGTGGAGGGACTCATCAACAAATGCAATGGGATGTGATGTTGCCAGAAATTAGCATATCAAGATGAAATATGCACATTTCGTTAAATTGGCTTTGCATAACCACACAAATTGAACAGGACGGATGCCATTTTCCTTTCATAAAATCAACACACACACAAAACCAAGAGAGGAGATTTTCTTCTAATAGTGTTTTTGAAAACTTTAAACAGTGTGACTGTTTTAAACTCCAAGAACCAATACAAATGTTTTCCCTGCGACTTACAGTACCGAAATGGGACAGTTCACCTTTAGTTGTTTGTTATTTTTCATCAGGTTATATAGTGTAGTGTTCAAGTGTCCCTGAGGCCGGCTTTAATTCATAAATTCAAAGAAGACATTCAATGTTTCTCATTTTGAGTCTACTCTCTGAATAAAGTGAGAGGACTCCGTCCCCCCTCGTGTACCCTCGACTTGAGCCCCACTCCACGTGCATGGGCTGACTTTGTTGTGCAACACTAGCTCCACTCACAGAAACGGAGGTTGCGTTTGAAAATACATGTTGTTTCCTTGTAGACCAGATGTACTTGGGATCAGAGTTTGCTGACAGTGGAATTTCCAGGGATTAGTCTGGCACCATCAAGATTTAGCGGTGGTGCTGGTGTCTTGAAATTGCACATTAACTCCATGTATGGCATGTTGCTCCCATGAAGAGGCAAAGACATTGCAATTTCTGGAGATGAATTGCTCTTCAAAATAATCACAGCAGAAAATCGAAGAAATGGTGTTCATCAGATCGCATGCATCGAGATCAAGATTTAGTGCCCAGGATATTGTCCGTCTTCAATTTTCTTTGCTCTCCAGAACATCTGCAATTAACATTTTGTAAACATTACAGAGATAGTGCCACAGAGCCTGCATACTGCCACTGCTTTTGTCGAATCGGTGTAATCGATAAGCTCAAATCAATATTCTGCCCTGAAGGCGCTCCACAATCTCAGCCCAGCAGCTTCCAAAATGCCTTTACATGCTGAAAGTGTAACGGTTCGCCACACCACCGTGCATTTTTCCAAGTAAGATTTGGAAGCATGCTTTGGTGGTTGAGAACCTGGCAACAGGTCGGTCGCTGGTCTTCAGCACCTGATCGCTGTGGTCTTCAGCAGCTTTCAGAACATATAGACACGAACATCAGCCATGCTGACGTTTTATAGTTTAAGATTGTTCAAAGTTGTTGTTCATTCAGGTCTAAATGTTGTTATAATGGTCCCTGCAAGGCAGTTGCCAACTCTGGAAAATCTCAAGAGCTTGCTTGCGTTCTTGAAAGCAAATCGTAGCACACCAATGAGAGTCTGTAATGTGTAGGCCATCGATAGAGTTTCTTGAGAAAGTGTATTTTTCTTTCTTGATTGTAGCGGTCAAATAGTTTTAAAATATTTTTAAAAGCCTTTGGATTTAAAAAAAAATCGGTGGCATATAACCGTGTTCCATGTCATCTGAGGCATATTCAATGTATGATGTATCTGCACTGTGTGTCTTGGGGCACACTGAAGCATGGTTTGCATGTGTGTGAAAACGTTTTTTTTTAAAGTAAATAATGCATCTAACACGTGTTTGTGTATGATGTGTTCGGAAATGTCAGATGTTTGATTCCACTCCCCCAAGATGCGGTGGTATTTCTCAAAGAAAGGATGCCATTATAAACGCGAACACTTTGGGTGTCTCACTAATATGTGGCATTTTGTGACCTCATTGCACCAGCGTGCATTAATCACTAGAATAAAATGTGATCACCAATTGGTGATGGAGTGGGTGTGGTAGATACCTGAGGGTGGCATTTTGTTTTGCCTAGCCCTCTGCACGTATCATTGTGTTGTGTTAAGCATGTGTGCACTGTGTATATGTGTGAGTCTCTACTGAAAATTCAAAATGTGATGTGCAAGTCTGTGCTATATTTGGTCGCTTATGTAAAATGTGCATGATTCTATGGTGCATGTCTTTCCACTTTCGTATCTAGAAAATGCGAACAAATAAATGGGTAGCACACCTGCCGAGTGCTGTGTTATTTAAGAGTATCTTTTCCAATTTGTGGTGAAAAAAATAAAATAAAAAAGAAAGCAATATTTCATCAGGCGATGCATTGTGCTGACATTTGTAAAAAGTATGCACGTGTCTACAAAAACATTCACATATTTCAATCAAAAGATATCACAATTACTGCCCCCCTTTTTCAAATGTGTTGTTTATTTACCTATAAATCAAAAAAATCATTTTGCAGTGGTTGCAGATTAAATTTGTAAATTCCCCTTTAGAGAGAGCTTTCAGAAATGCGGCCAATTCTCATTGCCATGTCAGGTTACTCCTAATTTGCATATAAAGAATGTCAGGCACCTATGATTGTCTATGTACATTTGTGCATATAGCTTACATGTAGACCAAACCATACATGTAGAATGTATGTGAAAACTTCACTTGACTAAAACAGTTCGGTGTGTTTTTTCAAAAAGTTCAAAATGAAAAATGGTTTAATATAGCCAATAAGAAACTAAAACAATATATATTTTGGAAATATAGCCTTTTGTTTTTTGGCTATGTTAAGGCTAAAAAATTAGAAAAGTCATTCCTTGCTCTTTTCCGAAAAAATAGAAGTTTTTCTTCAAATTCTTCTCTGGCACTGGATGTTCAGCAAAAAAAAAAGTTACTTTAAATCTTTCTTCTGTGTTTGTGCAAAATAAAATATTGTTTTCTTATATTCTTTTCCTGGAGATACTTCTTTATTATAGTTGAAGAGAGTGTGAAAAAATAGTCTTTTATTTCTGAAAAAATAAAAAAAAATATATACGAGTGACACTGCTGTTACCTTCTGTGAAATGTAAAACCACTTATGCTAGGAGTGGCTTGCTTAAAAAGTGGTTGCGGCTCAGCTGGTCAATGCGTTCACACTGGCTTTGCTGCTGACTGTCGGCTGCTTTAATTATTTAATGCTGGCAGCTAGATGGTTGCATCTTTCTTGTTTGGCAGCCTGGACTTGCTCGGTCCTGCTTTGTTACTTAGTCGCAATGGCAGTTCTTCAGATGTCTTAAATGCCTGGTGGGTTGTGTGGAAGATATTGAAGCATAGCTTTAATGAATAGAAAAATGATGTGCTTTGGCCTAAACAGACATTTGTGGTTAAGGGTAACAGTATCCGTGTTTTGTGCAGGGTGCCTTACTTGGCATTGATTTAAGCAATTGTGTTTCTGATTAAATATATTGTGCATTGAAAAAAATGTGTTTTCAAAAATGCATTTTACATTAAACAAGGCACGAAATGTCTGATTCTGTTTTCCTGTTGCAACAGTTTGAACTCACGTCTCCAGTATACTTGGCATAAATGCCAAAGAAAATGTACCCATGTTAATCAGTTTTATATTCAATAACTTGCATGAACTTAGAAAACTTGCTTGGAGATAACGCAGAAACTCAGCTATATCCTAACTGAGTCATTCAGAAAAAGACAAGATGTTGCCATCTCCGGCTCCAGGTGCCAAACGCTACAAAACATTTTGACTGACAAAGACCAACCGTCTACGGGATTAAATGTGTACTTTTGCATGTTTAAAAAGGATTGTTTAGCTATTATAATTTTAGAATGTTGTGATTTCTATTGCATGGCCCTGGCTGTAAGCTTTTGTAAGAGCAGCACTACCACATTTAGAAATACTAGACATATTACACGTCTCATTTCAGAAAGTGCATGGACCTTGCATCTTGAAAAACAGAATGGGCCTAATTCACAAAATATATAGCACGATGCAAAGTCACTTTGCGCGGCAAAAGTACACTTTGCGCCACGCTAAAAGCTCATTTCCAATTCATGGATTGGACTTTGCGCTGGTCCTTCCTACTTTGTGCTGTGCTAGAGCGCTTTGCACGACACAGAACGTAAAGCATGGGAAGGGCCGGAACAAAGAAATATATAGGGGGGTGTAACATGCAAAATCCCCATTGCATGCAGAAAATTAGGAAGAACATGGATGTGGGCAGGGACGCACCATGCAAACAACAAGCATGCCCTATCTACCACTTAGGAATCCCTATTCACAGAAGCTGTAACGCAATTGCCTGTTGTCCAAAGGAGAACGCAGATCTTGCGATCTTACCGCTATCTCATACACATCGCAAAGTACAAAGCGCAATGAAAGCACAAGTACAAAAGCACAATCCGACCCTATTCAACATAGGACTTCCATCCATGTACCACATTAATTGGGATGCCAGGTGAGGAGGTGCATGGAAGACACCGATTGCCTCCCCATGGTATCCTAGGCCTGGTCAGGGAGTTGGAGAATGACCTGGCATCACCCACCATGTGCTTGCATGCACAAACACCCCCAGTGAAAGTACTGTCCGCCTTACATTTCCTGGCAACTGGATCATTTCAGCACAGGCCTTGTGAGTCATGTCACAACCTACATAATTCAGGTGCCTTCACCAGGTATTGCGCTGCATCCTTGCAAATGTGCATAAGCACATATACATTCCATGCACACTGCAGGCAATGCAGAGAGTGTGTCAGGAATTCTAACCAATTTCCCTCTTTCCACGGGTCCTGGAAGCCATTGCCTGCACAGATAGAGCACTCTAGCCCACCTGAGAGACTGAGCACATCTATCACAGCAGGAAACATTGGCATTACATTAATATGCAGTTGATCTGTGATACCAAGGGACACATCATGCATGTCAAAGCAAATTACCAGGGATGCACGCATGACCGCTACATCGTCTGCCATTCACCCATATACCAGGCCCTTGCATCAAGAACCTTCAGATACACCTGGCTGGTGGGTGAGTATCACTATCACTCGCACAGAAAAACAAGCTATGACAATCAATGCTAACAACAACCATTTGCTCCTTTGCAGGGGACAATGCCTACGCACTCTCACCATTCCTGTTGACACCCATCAGGAATCCAGCCACCCTAGGTGAGGCAAGCTACAACATACAGCACACATAGCCACTAGGGTTATAGTGGAGCGCACATTCAGGGTGCGAAATTCATGCGTGTGCTCCCTTGACCACTCAGGAGGCGTTTTGCTAGATGCACCCTCTCCAGTATGCAAAATTATCCTGGCATGTTGTGTCCTGCACAATGTTGCCACATGTCGTGGCATAACATTAGAGCTAGAGGAGGAACACTGCCCTCATCCACAGGCACCACCCATTCCCGGTATCAGGTAATATTATCGCCACCAAAAATATCGCCGTACATATGGTCGTCGGGAACGGCCATAGGCGATACTTTTGGTGGGGATAATTTATCGGGTAAATGGATGGGAGGGTTGCGGGGGTGTCCCCGGCTCCCTTTTAAAATATATGGGGGTTGCAGGGGTGTCCCCCGCAGGTTCCATGGGGTAATATCGCCGCAAAAATATGGCGACATTTTTGCAGCGATATTATCACATGGAACCCCATTCCCATAGTAGGCCAAAGGGGGCAGGGACAGGACACACGCAATCAGGTTGTACAGACATACTTCACCTGAACTGCAACACCAGTGGATTACACACAGTGAAGCCACATCCGTGGTGCCCTTCAATGATGCAATAGGGTCAATCCAGCTTACCCATAACAACACCCTGAGAATGTATGTCTGTGAGAGGAAAACCGTGTGTGCCTCATAACACGAAAACTACAATGGCACCCCATCCTCATCCATCACATCAAGTGCACAAACCAACTACACACTCAAAGCAAGCGGAAATAACCATATTCTTGTCACAGGCGCACATCTCATAACAGATTGAAGACATCCCCCGGCACAATGGGGCTCATTATAAGATGGCCGGTGCATTAATAATGGTCCAGTTTGCTGGTGAGGTGGCAGAAAGTCTGCCAGCTAGGGGTTGGAGGTCATTCCGCCACCTTGCCAGCTAAAATTGCCGGTATTACAGGTGCCGATAATACCGACGCCTGTCATACTGTCAAAATCACCCAAGGAGTCCAATGGGACTCCATGAAATGGGGACTTACACCGGCTACCACCACTTGTATTCAGTCAGAAATACAATCGGACCGAGTGGCAATATCGGTAAGTCCCCTGGAACACTCGTAATGACCCTCGATGTCACCATATCATGTGCTCCCCTGAGTGGCATGCACCAACTGCAACAAAGGCCTTACCTGACTGCCATCTTTATGATGTCTCCCTCAGCACCATTGCTGCTGGACCTGCTCACCTCCACCCAACACAGGTCAAATCTCAAAACAGAGTGAAGACATCCCCAGGCACAATGTCACCATACCATGTACTCCCCTGGTTGGTATGATGCAACAACTGCAACAAAAGCCTCACCTGACTGCGATCTTCATGATGTCTCCCTCTGCACCATTGCTACTGGACCTGCTCACATCAACCCAACACAGGTAAAATAAGACATCCCCAGGCACAATGTCACCATACCATGTGCTCCCCAGAGTGGCATGCAACACCTGCAACAAAGGCCATACTGACTGCCATCTTCAAAATGTCTACCTCTGCACCATTACTGCTGGACCAGCCCACCTCCGCCCAACAGAGGTAAAATAAGACATCCCAAGGCACAATGTCACCATAGCATGTGCTCCCCAGAGTGGCGTGCAACAACTGCAACAAAAGCCTTATTAGCTGCCATCTTCGAATGTCTGCCTCCGCACCATTGCTGTTGGCTTGCTCACGTTCACACACCACAGCCATGTACATGCATCTGAAAAGGGGAAAAGCTAAATCTGACCAGCCACCACCTCCACATGCATGTCTCTGATGACCTCAACATGCCTCCCGTCCAATCATGAAAATGCTCTTGAGGAATACCAGAAGGCAAACTAGTCAACCACAGGAAACACAAACATGAATGAAAAGGTAAGGTAACACACCCATCTCCCTCAACATTCATTGACCATATTAATGGGAACGCATCAGTAAAATGAGAAAGACATACTGGCATCCAACACCTGCACCTCACCAGCAATGCACCGCACACTACACACACCACCCCCATGCATCCATGTCAATTGGATCATCCACCTATGCAGAAAGAGGCAGTCAGGTGTTTTGCATGCCCATGCAACATGGGCAGGGGTGCGCTGGGAAACAAAAGATGCCATGGAAATGTGACCCCCATATCACAGTTCAACTACAAGGCCAACCCAATTCCCATGGGAAAATGTGGAAACACCACACAAACGAGGCCAAGGGTGCAGAGGCTTACAGTCAGTGCTTAATTTGTGCCGGTGTTTGGCGATCCCCTACACCGGCACAGTTTTTTTGGCACCGGAACTCATGGCTCTCTGTGCAGCGGTGCACGGGAATGGAGGCATTCATCAAAGAAAGTTCAACACTTAAAGTGTTAACTTTCTTTGATAATGCAATCCATTATCCGTGTTGTCAGTTCCCCAGCCATCTGCCTCCGCCTGCATGGCGCCAGGCAGGAGGCAGCCTGCCGCGCTCTCTTTCAACAACAAATTGTGGATGGCTGGGGGAAGGTTGGGAATAGGTGGGGAAGGGAGAGGGTGTGGCGGAATGAGTCCTCTGTGTTTTACAGGGCGAGGACGGCGCTTCCCTGCCTATACTGGGCACTTAGACAGACTGCTTACCTGGCAGGGGAGACACCATGATCACTGAGTGGTCTCGTTCTCCCAAGAGGGAGCGGTGCCTCCTCCTGCCAGGGGGTGATCAATGAACTTTATGGCGGGGCCATAAGCATTGCGAGGTGTCGCGGGTGAAAGAAACTGGGCCTCTGCTTTAGCTTTTAAATCCCGCCTGAAACGAGGCGGGGGCGAAAGTGAAAGCCAAGGCAAAAAAGCGAAGGCAAAACCTGACGTGGTGCAATCAGGTGGCGCTGGGCTTAGTAACCTGGGCTGAACTGGAACCCTCGCACCTTTCTTAAAAGCCTCTTATCGGAAAAAATGTAACTGGGGAAGTATGAATCGGATGTGGGGAGGAAAAAAAAAACAAAAAAACAAGGCACTCACGTCCTGAGCGCAGGACTGCATCTCGAATTTGGGAAGGCAGAGTAGAGAGAGAGGACCCCCGGAAGACTCTGCTAAACCCGTGGACGCTCCCGGTTCACTGTGTGTGGAACAGGTGACCGCCGGACATCTCTCCTACCGAAGATGTCCCTTTTGCTGCTGCTGACTCTCTTCCTGATGCTAGCAACAAAGGCACAGAAACTCTTAGCTATCACGGTAAGGTGCGTGTGTGAGTGAGTGCGGGGACAGATGGGGGCGCTTTCATGCGGGTCTGAAGTGTTGTCTGCAGACGGCAGGACAATCTGCCGTCTAAGGCCCTAGCACCCCCTTCGATGCAATGGCCAGTGGTGGCTGGAATTCTGGGTGCTCGAGGGCATTCCCTCAGCCCTGCCTGTCGCTGCTGCTCCGGCATTTCAGCTGCATGCTGGTAGGCCGGGCCCGGGGAGCGGGGAAGCCCGTGTTACAGTCTTCAGGATTTCCTCTTGACCCATGCTCATCTTTAAAAGTCAGGGCAACCTCCGAAGTTCTTGTGAGGGTGGGTGGCTGAGGACAGATAATGTGTGCAGCATGCCTTGACATGGCTGTCATGAAAGTGACAGCTGAGTTGGATTTTACATTTTTTCCCACACGTTTTCAATGGTCTGAAAGTCTCTCTCCATGTTGGGTTTTGTGTAGAGGTATAGGGGACACGCTAGACCTCTTGGGTTACAGCTTGCTCGTTGGAGAATGTACACATGGTTTACTCATGGCATCTGATAGTGCACAGATGTATGGGAGGCAATATATGCATATTGGATCGGAATGCGGCAGAGTGTTTTGACGAGCATGACAGGTTGTGATATGTTCATCTTAATAATGTCTGTGGACATGACGTGTGTACCATGGACCACCAGTAGTCCAGGCCAGCATGGTCCGGCCTTCCATTCCCTTGCTAGAGCAGACACAGGTCTGAGAAAAGCTGCATTATGTTGAATGGTACGCGACTAGTACGTGTCATAGTCTCAGCAGAGAGGCCAACAAATTTGCATTTTGTCTAAATTCGCCACTTGAGTGACTTGGCAGCCAGCGTTCATACACAAACCGATTTGGCAGTATAGGTTTATCCAACTCTGAACTGAGATTTTGTGACCAGTTATAAGGGCCCTCACTCCCGCACTCTTTTAATTGCGAGCTGTTAATGAGCTAGCAGCAGGCACCAGTGCCATTAGTATTGAGGAAATGGATGATATCGATGATGCTTGCTCAAGTGTTGTGGCCTAGGCCACATGCCCAGCCGGTAGTGTGTGTGTGTTTCACGTGTTTGTTGGGAGAGGGCCAATTTGAAGTGCTTTGTTAGGTGGGGGTAGGTGGCGCTCTGATGAGGAGTCGAGGTGCCCCGTGGGCAGGACAATGTTCCGAAATGGCAGGTCGGTCCCGCGATCTGCAGACCCCCTCAGCGGGATGGCAAAGATCCCGCTTTTGCCTCGGGCTACCTGTGAGGGGGTCAGTAAGACAGGGGACCCACCCTGTCATTTCGGCCTTTTCAGGGCTAACCTGTGTGTAAATAGTTCTCTGGACAGGAGAGCAGCTCTCCCAGGGACCTAACTGGTAGCTCTGTATCCACAGAGCATTACAATGGGAGCTTGGTGTGGGGGTTGGGGGAGGAGGGCTATTAGCAGGGACTTTTCTCCCTTAAAACATGTGATGGGGAGATCAGAAGTGAGAAGGGTGTATATGCTGTGTGCTTTAAGAAATAATTACTATAACTTTAAAACTCTTAGGGGGATTTGTTAGGCTCACATTAATATGCATGATGCTATTGTGACTTTGCATGTAGGATGGGGAGAATAAAACTAACGCCGTCCTGGTCAACATATTTCTGTGACAATGTATATAGTGTAAATTGAATAAGTGGTTTGCTTCCAAGAAATGTAAAGTATTATTTAAGCACAAACATGGAACTGCAAAACCTTAAATAAACCTGGGATGTGTTGAATTGCTTAAATTGTCCATATCCCGGTTTCACTTTCATCTAAACTGTGTGATCCTGGGCAAATCATTTAATCACACTTGTCTTATCTGCAGCTCCATAAGTGATTTACCTCATAGCTTATGTTAATATATCATGCTAATATAAAAACAAATACTATAGACTTGTTCAAAGTGCAATTTAGATATTTTGCACCACAGTTATATTTGATACTTGGCTTACTCGTGGCAACTTATTCTAAAGTCACTTCCATGGTGCCTCCAAGTATCAAATGAGGTTTGCATGTATTTTGCTTAACAAGGTCTAGCACTGAGCCGGCACGGGCCGCCCGGCGCCCACTCTGCGGGCGGCCGCCGGCCCCGGAACCAGCATTAGGGGGCCAAGATTTTTTGGGCACTGGCACTTATTTATTTACAAATTAAGCACTGCTTACAGTGAGTTCACCCGAGAAGCTAATAGGCCAATCCACCCTTGATCATGAAGTAGACACTGGACATGACACATGGCAGGAGACGGCATGCACGGCTGACATGACAGGAGTGTAGATGGAATGCCACACATGAAATTGAGCTACTGAATCAGCTCCCACCAGAATCATTTGCACAGAACCTTCCCAAGGAGACTGTCTCCAAGCAGCAAGTCATGGATGTGCAACCAGAAATCCAAAGCACATGCATGGCTGATAATGGAGACACAGACATTTAGGCAAACTCACATCTTCAGCGACAGTGACCATCACCCGCACATCACCAAATTCCATCATCCATGCAAACCCGACGTGCGCCACAGCATGCCACCATTGGGGTGCACCCGTCTCCAGCCCTAAACAAGATTGACAGAGCATAATCGTACCTGCTGGTAAAGCTGTAGTGCTCTGAATCACTCACTTTAACCTAACACTGTGCCTCCGGATTGGTGCAAGGAGGGCCATTGTCCAGCAAAGGAAATGGCAACAAGGGTGGAAATATAGTGCTGGGTGGTCCTCTCAGGGAGTGTGGCACGGGATGAGGCAAGATACCTGTAACAACATAGGATATTGGTTTGGACCAACAAAAGGAGTCAGTCATACAGACTGCACATATTAGAATTAATGCAAAATTGGATGTGCACCTGTATGTGGGAGGCTCTAGCAGTCGACAGCACCATGTCAGTGTATTCCACTGCGCATGGCAGCATGTCCAGCATGTCCAGCACTCCAACTCAAAATGCCCTGAAGAAGGCAATGGCCCTGACATGAGGGAAAAAAATAAGAAAAAAAGAGTCCGCCTTGGGGATACATATTAAATAGAGTCCACCCTGAATGAGGACAAAAAATAAAAAAAAACACCTTGGACAGGGGTACAAAGCAAGTAAAGTCTACCCCGGATGAAGACAAAACATTACAAAAGTCCACATTGGATAGGGGCAACAATCAAAAAAGAAGAATACAAAAAGTCCACCCTGGAAGGAGAGGGGGTATAAGAATAAAAAATCAAAATGCATATGCCCCTTCCACGAGATCATGCACACCAGGGCATATGAAGAAGAGGTGGCATGGGCAAGAGGATAGGGGTGTGTGTGGACATGGCCATGGGACACACCTATGTGGTTCAACTGGGACCACCATCATGTGGTGGATCCTCAGATGGTGCACTCTGACAACGCAATGCCAAAAGCTGCTCCTAATTGGCTATGGACACTCCTGAGAGGAACTCATGCTACAAGGTCCTGGTGATGTACGTCGTGAGTGGCCACAGAGTCATTATGCATGCTCACTCCTGACGTCTCCAACTGCATGTTGAGAGATTGGGCCTCATTCCGAGATTGGAGGTAGTCATGGCGCCATTTGTGCCATGACTGCCTCCAATAACCGTACCGGCACCGGTCTCATTCAATGGGGACTTACCGGTGTCGTCCGACCTTTGCGGGACCGGTAAATCCCCATTGAAAAAACCATTCCCATTTGAGCCCCCATAGGGCTCAATAGGAAGGGGGAAGTAGCTAATAACGGTACTGCAATTTGCGGTACCGTTATTGGCTCTGATTTCCCTTAACAGATCCCGTCCACAACACCTGGTCAGACCAGGCGTTAAAGGAGGGAACAACTAAGGGAACTCGTAGTAGGGCGGTAAGGGATTACCGGCACCAGTCTCCTTACCGGTGCCCGGTATCCCTTACTGCCCCACACGGAATGAGGCCCATTTTCTCAAGGAAGCCATCTCTTGGCAGTGGAGGTCCCTTGTGGCAAACATTTAATCTTGCAGTGACTGCCTGAAGGTGTCCATGTCTTGACAGTGGGATTCCTTCAAAGCCAACATCTCTGCCTGCAGACATTTGCTCTGGGCTTCCACGTCTTGACGTTGGGATACCCTTGAAGCCCACATCTCCATGCGCAGTGTTTCCCTCCAAGTATCCATCACCTGCCACTGGTGGTCCATGGAGGCCAATGACTCATCATTCAGGTATTGCCGGAGAGCCAAAACATCCTCGCAAATGACCTACCTCCGTTGTTGCAAGTCCTCTTTTCCCCCGGGGCGCGATAGGTGTTTTTCACTGGTGTCTGCAGCAGTTGAGGAGATGACATATTCAGCCAGGTGAACGATATCCCTGGCCATCTCCTGCAGGACCTCGCCCCCTTGTGCACTTGCACACAGCAACTCCTCCTCCCACTCCGAGTGTCCGGCAGGCACACACCCACCATGTGTAAGTCAGGATGCCGAAGCATGGGCCCGAAAAAATGAGTGAACTGTCATTGGCTGGCGGTCTGCAATCCTCCAACTGACACCGCCTCCACTGCTGGGTCCATTATGGGTGAAGGCAATCTTGCAGACACTGAATCCACCATGGACACAGGGCTTCCCATTGCCAGGCCCAGGGTCTCCTGGCTCTCCTCCTCAGACTCAGCAGCCTTAAGCAACTCAAGGAGCTCCATGGCATCCAAACTACCCATTGGTGCACCCTCCACCATGTCCATCCATATGCCTTCTACATAAGATTTGTCAGCATCACCTGAATAGTCGGCAGACCTGCTGATGATGCTCTGCAGCACGTGGGAATTCTCACTGGGCACAGCACCCAGGGCTGCACTGATGGATGGCTGCGCCTCCCCTCCTCCTTCTCCTTCTTCTTCTCCTGCCCCTCCTCATTCTCCCCCTCATCATTGGCTGCATTATCACCTGCACAAAAAACAGGACTTGATACCAGGTGTTGCTTGTTGGGCAGGGCCCAAGTAACTAAGACTAAAGCGCCTGCTGAGTGCTGACACGCTGACATGAGAGCCTGGTCAACTCCTGAATCTAGACTCTTTACTCTAATTGCAGCGATGTGCTCAATTATGTGGTACTTGTGTATTTGTTGTAACACTGCAATCTAATTGGTAAAGCTCTGAGCTTCATTCATTTAATTGGTGGAGTTGGATTAGGCCTTCATCTCACCTCAGGAAGCAGTATAATTACGGGCATCCACATGCACTGGCGGGTGGACTACCTCGAATGCCTGCTGAGTGCTGACCTGCTGGACGCTGTATTTGTGACTGTGCTTTGCATAAGGCATTGAAGAGATGCCCTGAGTAGGGCACCTTGGACCTTGTGCTAAGCAGCGAGCACTGTGAATCAGCCTTTTGTTAGTAACCTATAAATCTTTATATTGATTAAACGGTTATGAAATGAAGCACTTGGCAACCTGGAAATATGGTTTGCTCAGTACGTCTCGTGAGACAAAAAGATGTAGGAGTCCGGAAGACATTATTAGTGCCCGGAAAAAATACAGATCTGAAATGGGTGTGGGCACTCAACCTGCAAATACTGATTTTCTCAACGTTGTTTCGTCCATAACAGCACCTAACAATATCGTGGTAACTTCTTCTCCCTCATCTCGAGCACCTATGACTTTTTCACCTATGATGGACAATAACTCTTTATTGAACATGTGCATTGGGCTATAACGTAATCCTTTGACTACTGATATTAGTTCACAGGAAAAATGGGTGAAATTTGAGGAAATATATCCCACTGAGGCCAGACCCTTTTTAAATTGTATAATTATTTTGGAAATCCTCGCACAGATCCCTCAGCTAAGTACGACTAGCTCGACTGACTTTAATTATATCAAGTTACCAAAGTACTATAGCTCGACTAATTGGGGAGTTATGGAGTTTGTATCTCCATCGATGGTTGCCCTACTTAAAACGTGTGCTCTGGAGTTGGAATTACTGGGTTTTAGATTTTTAGATAAATAATTTCTTGGAAACGCTCTCAGATTTTAATAGGAAAGGGAACAAAAGGCCCAAAAACAGCACTGACGCCATCCAACCCTTCATTGGGAAGCCATCACTCAGAGACAGCATGTTTATTAGCCTTCACACATCCCATAACAATAAAACTGAGGGGAATACACTGGCTGGGCAATGGTTTGGTGAAGTAGTGGTGACCAAGCCAATTTGACAAAGAAAGCATTACTCTTTGTTGAGCTGGTTATCATGGAATACAAGAGGTCATAGATCTTTCCATGGCCAACCAGAGGGTCTCCTCTCACTGAAGTCCTCTGACATATTTTTATTACAGGAAACACAGCTTACAGATATTTTTGATATTGATGGTTTTAATAGTTTATGCAATCCTGCAAAACGTTCCAACAGAGTACACCCTAGTGGAGGCCTGGCCATCGGAGCTTGCTGTAGATTTACCCTTGAGCTCTTTGAAGTCAAAGTTAGTTTACCGTATGTATTATCAGTTTCTTTGTTTGAAACACAGACTAATGAAAGAACACTGATTATCAGTGTGTATGACCCGACCAATGGTATGGCCACAAAGAATATTCAGCGCCTGATTGGTAAAAACTTCTTAACATGGTGCAATAGGTATTCTATTGAAGGGTCTTTATTGCTGGGGATTTTAATGGTTATGAGTTGCACGTAGACACTTTTTATGTTTCGATGAAGGAAACTTATGAAACGTGTAATTTGTATCCCTCTGGTGCCCAAGATCGTGGTTGGAAAAGGTTTCTTGAGGGGCAGGATTTAGATTATTTGCTCAGGGAAAATCCTGAAAATCCTAACTGCCTCTTTACTTAGGACCAACAGTGGATCAAAATCTTATATTGATTGTGAATTTAAAACTGTTTTGTTGTTGCAATCTTTTGAACATCACTCATAACAATCTAAGTGATCATGCAATACTCACTTGGACATCTACCTCAGGTCATGATTATCTTCGATCCTATTATTCTCCGGCTATGGAAATCAATTCACCTGGCAATCGTATAGTTTGGACAGGGAACATGATCGAAAAGCTTGACACATTAATTTTGGTCAATCAAGAATCTCTTGAACAATGGTTGATCCTGCATAATTGGGACATTGAGTGCATGATGGCTAATCTCGTCAGAAGCTTCAACACTCAGAAGTCTAATGTAATTGGCATAACCGATAAGGAATGTTTTTTTACTTTTGATCCTTTGATCCTGCAAAAGAAAGTGAGATCCCTCCACTTTCCAGTATGAAAACTGGTTAGTAGTTGTATTTGTATTTTATTTATTTGTATAGCGGACCAAGCCCTGAGGCAACTGGGCGCATTTCTTAACATAGATATATGTTTCGCAGGTACATACAGGTTAAAGACATACAACAGGTTCAGTGAAAGTGCAATGAAGTAATACAGGCAGTTACGACAAGAAGCGAAAACATTTTTAGTTATCCTGGGAGAAGAGCCACCTTTTTACATTTTTCCTGAATATGTGGTAGGAGGGTTCTGTTCTTAAGGTGATAGGTAAAGTGTTCCACAATTTAGCTGCTAAAACGGGAAAGCTGCTGCCTCCTGCCTTCTGCAGCTTAAACCTGGGGATCTTAAGGCAGTGAGACGGTGCAGATCTAGAGGGACGATCTGAGGAGATGCGCGTGAAGTTGATAGTCAGATATCTAGGCATTAGATTTGCGAGACACTTATGTGTGAGTGACAAGGTTTTATAAGTAATCTGATTGACGGATAGCCAGTGCAATTTGTGTCTAGCTTCATATATGTGCTGGTATCTAGGGCTGTTCGTCGCAGATCTGCTAGCATTATTTTGTGATACTTGCATCTTTTTTATGTTCCTATGGCTGGTTCCCAGGTAAAGCGCATAGCAATAGTCTAGTTTTGACAAGACTAATGCTCTGGCTATGGATATGCAGTTAGTTGTGGATAGGAACAGTCTACAGGCATTAATTAGCTTGCAAGTGTAAGCTATAGAGCAGGCTGTCGCATTGGTTTGTCTTGTTAGCGTTAGTGCGGAGTCAATGTAGATGCCTATTGTTTTCACATCCTTAGAGGCCTTAATGATGTTGCTGTCTATGATATGATATGATATTTTATTTGTATCGCGCTCGTACACAAGTGTTTCAGAGCGCGACTAGGCAAGGGAGGGGAACAAGGGAGAACACAGCACAACATAAAAACGATCTTACTAGGCCCAGTGACATTGAGAACGCGCAAGTGCATGGGAAAGGGAAAAGGGAAAAAGTGCATGGAAGGAGGAGAGTGGAAAGTGCAGAAGCCGAGGAGCGCAGATAAATAAATAGAAAATTGAGCCAAACTGTGGTAGTGCAGCCAGCAAGTGGCAAGTGCTGTGTTTGAGGCAGCAGACTGGGTAAGTCTGAATAAGTGCAGAAAAAGAAGAAAAATGGGGGGGGGCTGTATGGGTACAGATACAGTCCCCAGTGCAAGGGGTGGCCAGGAGGCGGTGCAGGAAGGTGGTAGGGTGAGCAGGTACCTGGGCCCAGGGGACAGAGGGTGGCCAGGTGCACAGTGCCAAGAGAGCAGATCAGCAGCGGAGAAGGGGATGAAGGCAGAAGCAAAGAGGAAGGTTTTGAGGTGCTTCCAGAACCGGAGATGGTTCTCCTCAACTTTTAGAGTGGCAGGGAGGCTGTTCCAGAGGGAGGCCCAAGCCGAAGATAGAGATCTACCCCCAGCTCGTTTCTTTGAAAAACGACTGACCCTGAGGGAGTTAGAGGCAAAGGAGCGAGAGCTCGAGAGGGGAGGTATTTGCGGAGGGATAGCTGAAGGTATTTTGGACCCAGGCACCAGAAAGCCTTGTGGACAATGCAGAGGGTTTTGAATTTAATCCTTGCATCCACTGGGAGCTAATGGAGAGATTTCAAAGCTGGAGTGATACGATCCCAGGGCTTGAGGCCAAGGACAAGTCTCGCAGTCCTGTTCTGGATAAGGTGTAGAGGGCAGAGAGTAGAGGCAGGTAGATTTAGAAAGAGGCTGTTACAATAGTCCAAGCTAGAGAGAACCAGAGCTTGGGATACCATGAGCTTCTCGGGGAAGGAGAGGAAAGGCAGAATACCTCTGAGGAGGTGCAGTCGGAGGTTTGACTTTTTAGAGACATCAGAGAAAAGGGCCGAGAAGGAAAGTGTGGAGTCAAAGATGACGCCAAGGTTCTTAGCCTCGCAGGTAGGGGTAGGAGGAGGGCCAAGGGAGGCCAGCCAGAGAGTGAGGGAAAAGGATGGAGATGGTGTGCCGATGAGGAGGATCTCCGTCTTGCTGGCATTCAGACAAAGATCATTGGCGGCACACCAATTTTAAATGGCAGTTAGGCAGTCAGAGATGAGAGAGGGAGAGGAGGTGGCCGAGGGCAGCCAGAAAATTAGTTGAGTGTCATCAGCGTAGCACTGGAAATTTTAGCAGAAAATGGCAATGCAGTGAGCGAGAGTTGCCAGGTATTGGTTGAAAAGCCAGGGTGAGAGGTTAGACCCCTGGGGAACCCCACAGGTGGAGAGGAAGATAGATGATAGGAAAGACCCCAGTTGTACTTGGGAGGGTCGATCAGAGAGGAAAGAGGTCAGCCAGGCCAGAGCCTGATCAGTGATAGCCAGACTATCACGGAGATGGTTGAGCAGAATGGTGTGGTTGACCGTGTCGAAGGCAGACGAGAGATCAAGAAGGATGAGGACAGAGGGAATGTTAGAATCAAGGTTGGAGAGCAGATCTTCACGGATATTGAGGAGAAAAGTTTCCGTGCTTCTGGCCGCTCTGAAGCCAGACTGGTGGTCATGGAGACAAACAACAGAATCTGAATGAAGGTTAAGCTGAGAGATGGCCAGCTTTTCCAGGAGTTTGCCCAGAAAGGGGGTAATGGAAATTGGGCAATAGTTTGCCGGACAGGAAGCATCAGCTGTGGGTTTCTTGAGAAGAGGATGCACAAGGGAGTGCTTCAGAGGGGAGGGGAAGGATCCTGAGGCAAACGAGTGGTTGCAAAAATCAGCAAGGGCAGGAGCAAGGGTGTCAATGTGGTCTTTGATGGTTTTGGAGGAACAGGGATGAACCTGTTTTGATGAGGCTTTCATAGATCGGACTTGTCTAGTGACCTCGTCAGGGGAGAAAATAGGAAAGGAAGAGAAAGATGGTGGGGGGGTGCTTAACGGGGGGTCTCCAAGCACAGACTGAGAGGGAATAGGAGGGGCAGGGGAGGCGAGGGTGGACAGGATGTCCTGGGTTTTAGAGATAAAGTGCGAGGCAAGGGCATTGCAGAGAGCCTGGGAGGCAAGAGGAGGGGAGGAGACTGCTGCAGGGTTGGCAAGCTCCTTGCAGATTTTAAAGAGTTTGGCCGAGTTGTTGGATGCCGCAGAGACACGGGCTTGAATGTGGGCTCTCTTCTTAGTGCAGACAGAGAGTCGGTATTGCCTTTGGAGCAGGCGACAGGCCAGTTTGTCAGAGGATGAGCAAGAAGACCTCCATTTCCTCTCAGCCACCCTACACTTACGTTTAAGTGTAGCTAGGTCGGAATCATACCAGGAATTGCACTTGGCTTTGGACTTCAAGCGGATCCTCATGACAGGGGCAAGAGCATCAAGAGTATCAGAGATGAAAAAGTAGAGAAGGGACAGGGTTGTGTCGGGGTGTGAGTCGGCCAGGGGAGGAGGAGGGAGAGAGAAGGTGGCAGCGAAAGCCTCAGCTGACACAGGCTTCATAGGTCAGATGTCCGAGAAGGTAAGTGGAAGTGTTGGGGTGTGGTTGGCTTGGGGAGAAGAGAGTGAGAGATGGGAGGAGAGGAGGCAGTGGTCACTCCAGGAGAGAGGAGTGGTCAGAGGAATAGAGAGGGGGAAGTCAGGGGAGATCAAGACATCAAGTGTGTGTCCTGCAGAGTGCGTCGGGCCAGAGGGGAGGATAGAGAGGGAGAGGGTATCACAGAGGTTGCGAAAGAGCAGCGATGAGGGACAGTGAGAATCGAGGTGAATGTTGAGGTCACCAAGGAGGAGGAGTTGAGTGGTTGAGGCCAGGAGGGAGGAGGAGAGGTCGGCCCACTCAGAGAGAAAAGAGGTGATTTGCCCGGGGGGCCAGTAGAGAGTAGCAACAGTAAGAGAGTGGCTAGGAGAGAGTGAGAGTCTGCAGACAAGGCATTCAAAAGAGGAGTAAATCTGAAGGGGAATGTCTGTGTCAAAGGATTTTAACTGTCCGTCTAATCTGTTGAGTTTAGTTTGGGATCCTAGGAGATGTAACTCTGTCTTATCATTGTTTAGACAGAGTCTGTGATTAGCCATCCATGTTTGTATGAGGTAGACGTCATTGAGTGATTTGGCGTCGGTTTCGTAGTCTCCGGTGATGGGGATGAGTATCTGGGTGTCATCTGCATAATTAGTATAGGTGACACCAAGATAGTAAAGGTCATCAACCAACGTTTTTGTGAACACATAATATAAAGTAGGAGACACGAGGGATCCTTGCCACAAGTGACTGGTGCTGGTTCGGCAGAGGCTGATGGTGCAAAGACCCTCATCGATCTGTTATCTAGAAAAGACTTGATCCATGTATTGGTTTTATCAGAAAAATGTGCTGCTGAGGATAGATGATTACAAAGGATTTTGTGATTAACTAAGTCAAATGCAGCCGATAAGTCTAACAATAGGAAGAGGGCCAGTTTACCTTTGCCCTTAAGGTCTTCAATTTGTGTCTCAAGGTCATTCAAAGCTGTTTCCATACCATGTTTGGGTCTAAAGCCTGATTGTCTTAGACCAAGGAGGTTATTGATTTCTAAATGTTCTTGAATCTGCAGGTAGGCTACTCTGTCCAGAATTTTCAGTAGAAATGGTACTGTAGTGATTTGTCTATAATTAGTGGGGATGTTAGCGTCAAGAGTCCACTTTTTTAGTAGAGGAAGGACCCATTCATCTTTTAGGTTATTGGGGACAATGTTTGTTTCAAATGATGCATTGATTAGGGAAGTAATAAATGGAGCAAGTTCCTTAGCTGCCTCTTCGATGATAGGCGCGGGGCAGATATCACCCTGACATCTTGATGGTTTTAGTTTTAGGATTATGTCCTCTACCTCTTTAATAGAAAGTGGAGAGAAGTTAAATAGTTTGTGAGTAGTCCAACACAAACATTCCCTAAAAAATTCAAATTGGCGATTACTTTTCAGAATACTAAAACTCATAGTGATCATATATTGCGGTCACATTTTAGGGAATATTTGGCAGGAATTGCTCCCATTCTGCTAAATGCCTTATCTGAAGACCAATGGGCTAAGTTCATTACTCATCTATACTATTTAAATAATCAATATAAAACTGAGACTGACAGATATATCTCTTCGGACAACGTATTTGGTGAAGATTACAAGGCTGAGGATATTGTTTCCATTATAGAAAAGTTGAAACCTTCTTGCGTGCCTGGCCCAGATGGTATAGCCAATATCATCATGAAAGCAAACCCAGAATTCTGGGCAAAAATATCACTATCGCTATATAGACAAATAGAGAAAAGTGGGATAATTCCTGCTAAGTGGGATAATTCCTGCTATTTGGAGACAATCCATACTTATTCCGGCACATAAAAAGGGCAACAGAAGTGACCCAACCAACTACAGATTATTGGCTAATCTAAAAAATATTTTCGACTATATTGTTGGGCAAATTGAACAAATGGGCACAGGTAAGGGGTCTGTTAAAATCTTTTCAGACAGGCTTCAGGAAAGAACATTGCACTTTAAACAACCTTGGAACAATATAGTACTTGATGGCAGCAGCTGGGCGAGGTTCTGGTTGTAATCTTTACTGCTGTTTTATTGATTAAAGTGAGATTTTGATTTAGTATCATGCTCGCTACTATGGGTTAAACTGGTTTCTCGGGGGCTTGGTTCACATCTGTTACACTAAATCTTTATATACGCAAACGACTCTTGCTGTACGCCTGAACCAGGAAGGTGAAATAACAGTCTTCAAAGTCAATGTCAGACTTAAACAGGGGTGTGTCCTTGCATCCCTACTTTTTAATTTATACTTGTCCGATATGGCAAGTATGATAGATGGTGTAACAAATTTCCCCCCTAGGATCAATAAATGGCAGTGTCATGGCTTGGCTACATGGACGACAATGTGCTTTTTGATCAGACTCCTAAAGGACAGTTGCAGAATTTGCATAGAGAAATCACATGAAGGTTAACATCACTAAAATCAAAATAATGTGCCTACAGTGCAATGTTCCAAAAAGGCCCACATTTACTTGGAAACTGTACAATGCTAAACTGGAAATGGTCGATAGCTATATTTATTTAGGCTTTCCCATCAGGCTCAATCCCACAAACCAGTTTTATAAGGACGCCATAGCTGCCAACATTTAAAAAAAATGGCTGGTTATAAAGTGTTAAATTGCTAGTAAGGGGGGGTAATAAAATCGAAGGGTTATTGACAATCTATTGCAGCAGTATTATTCCTGCAATGACCTATGGGTTGCAGGCCCTGCCTTCAGGACATGTTAAAGTGGTTTGGAAAGTTTGAAGCCAAGATCCTTCGCTCTGTGACGAATCTGCTGAGCTCTGTTCCTGTTGAGGCATTGAGAATTGATTTTGGTCTATACTCACTCACAATGACCCATCTGGTCCATTGTACCAGCCTTTATTTCAAATTGTTATCTCCTCTTAGCACTTCAAATGAGCGCCTCAGATTATTGGGCAAAAGTGCTCAATCCCATAGAGTACATTCATTTATTTTGGACCAGAAGCTGACGGCCAACTCCCTTTTGACTAAGATGGGACTATCATTGACTTCTGCTTTTGACATACCTAATATTGAACAAATTCTGAAGCAACAGTCGAGACTTTGAGACAGAATAAGAATCTGGGAATATTAGCTGACAAGAAGAGATAGAAGGCATTCTCCTCACAGAGCGTTCTATTAAATCAACCTTGTACTAACTTGACGAAGCCTAGTTTTCCAGTTTAAAAATTATTTATCCTGCATCTCCATCTTAACCTGCTGCCCACACTTGAGTATGTAGGAGCATGGAAGAATATTCCCATGATTTAAGACTCTATCGATTGTGCAGCTTGGAAATTGAGACAACTCGACATATATTAACAACGTGCCCCAGGCTCAAGTCTGTTTATCTTAAAGGATATGGGAAATGTGTGTCATCCTAAAGATCCTAGACAGAGTGGCCTACCTGCAAATACAGAAGCACCTGGAAGACAACAACCTCCTGGGTCTCAGACAATCCGGCTTCAGGCCAAGGCATGGAACAGAGTCAGCCCTACTGGACCTAAAAATCCAGATGGACGAGGCAAAGGACAAGGGTAATCTAGCCATTCTCCTACTGCTAGATCTATCAGCTGCCTTCGACCTCGTCGACCATCAGATCCTCACAGAACATCTGATGACCTCAGCGGCCTTCTCTAACCAGGCGACTGCCTGGATCCAGTCCTTCCTAACCAACCGAACCACCCGAGTCTTCTCCCCAGGGGCATCAGCACTCCCTGTCCCCATCACCTGCGGCGTTCCTCAAGGCTCGTGCGTCTCGCCGACCCTATACAATATCTTCACAAAGCTATTGTTTGACCGCCTAGATAATCTAGGTGTCACTTACACAAACTATGCTGACGATACCCAGGTTCTCATCACCCTATCAGGGTGCTACGACGAGGACTCCACCAAAATCAACAACCTTTATTTAGAGATCCAAGCCTGGATGGCAGAGCACGGCCTATGCCTCAACGATGAGAAAACTGAGCTCCTCATTGTCGGCTCCCAACCCCGGCTAAACAAACTAGACCCCCGTTACGCGTCCTTCAACATAGACGGTAACCTAATCACAGTAGCCAAAGAAATTAAAACCCTTGGGGTTTATCTAGACTCTACTCTCTCGCTCAAAAGACAGGTGAACGCAACTGCCTCTTCAACCGCTTACACCAATAAGCTCATCAACGCCTGCAAACCTTTCCTATCACCTTCTAGCTGCATTACACTAGCCAGAGCGTTAGTGCTCTCAAAAATTGACTACTGCAACACCCTCTTTCTTGGCTCATCAGAACACAACCTGAACAAACTACAGGTACTTCAAAATAATGCCATCAGAGCAGCCCTCAGTATCCCACGAAACGCCCACATCTCCAGCTTCAGACAAGATGCTCACTGGCTCCCAGTACGAGACAGAATCTCCCTCAGATCCCTCGTCATCGTCCATAAATGCCGCTCTAACGACGCACCCAAATACCTGGCAGACAAGTTCCACAATCACACCTCAACTAGACCAACTAGAACTCCATACGCACACTGCCTCTCTGTTCCCAAATTCTCCCTAAAAAAAGCAGGCGGCGCCAGCTTCCCGGTCCTAGCTGCCAAACTATGGAATGCTTTGCCACCATACCTTAGAGCAGAACCCTCATTTTGGACTTTTAGAGCCAAAACAAAAACATGGCTTTCCAACAAAAATGCCGTTTAATGCACTTTCTCTCTGCTTGCCTTTGTTGACCACCTGTAACCCGGTCTACTAAGCCGTTGTTGTTTTTTTCACAATCTGTACTGTATATTTTTGCCATGCTGTAACTGTTTTTAAGTCTCCGGCGCCCAGCTACCCCAGGGTTCGGTGCGCGGTACAAATAAATAAACTAAACTAAACTAAACATCCTCACTGTTTTGAATCTGATCAGTTTGGGAACACGCTCTTCAGAGCAGACTCAATTGTCATCACAGCTGCCGCGTACTCCATTCGGAAGGAAGCACTGCACTTTTTCGATATCCCCTCAGTCAATCTCTATGTGTATATCTTATTGAAGTATATATAGAGTTTTTTTTATAAGTGATAGGAAGGTTTGAATAGTATTCAATGACTTTTGATTGATCTGAATGTGAAAATGGATTTGTGATGTATTAATGGTTTCTTTCTTCGTTTTGTGTTCCTTCCTTTCGATTAATTCAACACAGTTTAATTACTGTTATGTTTAATGTGAATTAATTGTGTTTATGTCTTTTAAATGTGCTCAAGGTTTGTTAAATAACTAAATGCACAATAAAGTTTTTTTTTTTATTAAAAACCTGCACAAAGACAGACAATAATATACAGAGGGACGGGTGCCTGGCAGAAAATGCATTTGTGAATTACAATGCATACAGACACAATATGGCCAGCCACACATACACCACACATTGGAACTGAGAACACTGTGGCCTGCAAAGGCACCAATGAAAAGCCTGGAGGGGAGTATCTGAACTCCTGCCCACTATATAGTTTGGGTAGGGACACAGATCACCACAGCCAAGGTTTTCAAATGGTAGCTATGGAGCAATCAAGGCTGAGACTCAAAGGAGGTGATGCAGGCTGGTTCTTAGGTACACTGAGTCCCCAGGCTACGCACAATGGAATGTCTATACACTGTGTTAGGTGATAACACAGTGATTTTATTACAGGACAAAAAGTCAGGTAGATATACACAAATAAATAAGACTCGCTTTGTACTAGAAATCTAAAAAGGTAATCCAAATTAATATATACAGTTCTATGTGGCACCACTGTTAACTTTAAATTCAATTGAAATGCAGCAACTGAAGACAGTTATGAAAAAGCATTAAAAGTATTAGGCAAGGTTCATAAAACATTACTGTAAAGAGGCAAGTAATAAGTAGAACATAGAAAGAACACTTTCTTTAGAGTAAAAGTGCAATACTATGTGAGGATCCCCCCCAGCTGGGCAACCTGTAAGGAAAGGCTAAGATATACTTTATGTTGTATATTACAGCCCAGTAGAAATATATTCAGTAATAGTCTGTTTCTCTTTCTACAGAGCCCACTACCCCCAAAGTACCTGGGAAGCCACAGGAGAACAGGATCCAAGCTGAATCTGGGACCCCTAGATGAATCCTGAGGATGGAATATTCTCTTCCTCGTCACAGTACCAAGGGTGCCTTGGCATGAGAAGTGATTGAGTTTCTGGGTTTCACTCAACAATGCCCCTCGAGGATGGACCCCCTTTGGAATAAGGAGCTACTGGGACATTGGGGTCAAGCAGGAGAAAGGAATCAAGTAGTGTTAGAAAGGCAGCAATGAAGGTCTGTCACAGTGGTCTCTGATGTTGGGTTGTTACGCCGGCTCTGGATGTCCCACGAAGATGAAACTTGCTGTGGACCTCGACAAGGCTTGGATGAAGAAGATACATTCTTTGGTGGTCGTCAATGACTTTCGTAGATGTTGGGTTTCAAGATTTTGCAGATCACTGCCTTTCGGTTATTTCGTGCTGTATCCACATTACGGACGTCCGGATGGCTTCTGGTAACCTGGACAAGACTACTTGAATGGACTGCAGACCCTCCCCAAGTCTGGACCTTCGAGATGCTTTCTTTGTGGATTGGTGGGCCGAAATCCCCCTGGTGAACACTCCTCTGCAAACAGCAACCCTGGATCTTTTCCAGCATGCAAAAGTGAACAGATGTTGTGGAAGCAGTGCTCTTTCATTTATTCTTTACTTATTTGGAGCTTTCTCCACACCGGGTGTCAGGCAGCACTATGCCAGGGTATCCCCTCTTCTTGGTGATACTCAGCAGTTTGGCTTCCAGTGGTCACGAACACGCCTCCAGACCCTGGGTGACAGAGATGGACTTCTTGGCTTCAAGATGTCCAGGCACTCCTCTTCTGGACCCACGAAGATTCCTTCTCCAGATGGCAGGTACACAGGACTGGCTTCCAGGACACTTTGGGTCAAGACTGTTGCACAATGTTCCCTTGCAGCTACGGGAAGAGGTTGCCTGTCAAGATCCTCTCTGATTCAGTCTTCGAGCCAGCAAATCAGCCTTTGGATTACAGTGAAGAGTTGCAGCCACAGACGTCTTCCCCCAGCTGGACGCAGGATAAAAGGTTAAGATGACTTCAGCTTCTTGCTTCAGGTTTCTTGTTTCAGCTTGTGGCCAGGAAGTGTGTGCGAGGTCCTCTGTTATACAAAACACTTCCCATTCACCCAGGCTGAGCCAGGCTCAGCCAGCCAATCACAAGCAAGTGCATTCATGCAGGCAGCACCCAATCAGGCTCACAGGCATTCAGGCCATTCACCTAAACCCATACACCCATAATACAGGATGTGGATTGCGGGCAACACCCCAGCCTTTCAGAACACTACACTGCATTAATTCCAGTTTCAGTCAGGGCTGGCCCAAGCATTATGTCACACAACCAAACCCAGACACAGAATTCACATTGACTCAGCACTGCATTCATTCAGGCCCTACCCCAAGGGAGTAACCACAACAAGCAGCAACTGGGAAGGCTCCAGACAGTCTTGCAGCTTGCCACCCCAGAGACATATATGGTCCACCCACCCAACAATCATTCAGGGGGAGGGAACAGAGTCAGGGTTACTCAGGACTTTGAGAAACAAGGGGGGAAAGGCAAAGGAAACCAAGAGACCACCTGTGGCCATCTTGCCTTTGTATAGGAATCCATTGATGTCTATGGCATGGCCTGGGTATACAAAAATGGATTATACCCAGAGCCAATGTCAAGTCAGCCTATAGCTGCCCCCAGCCCATACCCAGCTCTGTGGGCAAACGCATGTACCCAAAAACATACGCTAGGGATAGACCGGTGTACCTCTACCCATGTGTGCCCTAAGGGTATCCCATGGGTACTGTTCACCAAAAGGTAAAAGTGAAGATCTGCACCACCACCAGAGGTCTAAATTGGACTCCTGTGCATAGTAACACTAAGAAACACCAACAGAGAAGTGGCAGAACAGGGACAAGGAGGCCCTGTCCCTCCAAAAGCATTTACAGCATCACAACAGATGAGTGGCATTCGATGACCTGTAAAATCATGTCAGTGCATATTAGGCCCTGCAGCATGCCATGGTTTGGAGGATTAAGATAACACATATATACAGAAATGAATCAGAGTGGAATTCCACTCAAACATCCATTGGCCAGCCACAGCAACTCCTGTCTGGAACAATGCATATTTGCACTGACATTGCTGTTTATCCATGTCCATTGGCGACCAGGGCCAGTGAATGGATGACTCTGACAGCATCCACACCTTGGTGTATTTCCGTTTGAGTCATGATTTGCATTCACAATTCACTATCCACACACTATCCACATGCAGGACACTGTGAGCGTGTCCAATGAGATGTGCTTTGCATGCCATTGCCACACATGAGTGTGTTGGGGTAGCAGTGAAATCTTGTATATAGTGATGTGTACTGTGAGATCAATGTAAACCACACAGGGACACCATGAATCCACCTCCCCGAATGGAGAACATGTGTTGAAAGTGACCATGGTAGCATTACTGCAGTACCAACGGATTGGTGAGAACATTTGACAGCATATCATGCATAAATGTAAGCACATATGACATGCACACATGGCATTCAACTGATGTGGCTGCATAGGTGCGCGTGCCTCCCACGCCATCCACCTGCTAACTGCTGAGGAGTCCACTGGTGACCTCTTCAAATGGGGTCAGCTCGTTCGCCTGTGGTGATCCGCCTCCATTAGTCTGGGCAGAGGCGACGTTGCTGCCGAGCTTCTCCTTGGTCCGTCGCATGAGGTCCCCCATCTTCTTGTGGACCTCTACCACAGTGCGTCTTTCCAGCCACAGGCATTAATGTGGTCTGTGACCTGTTGTGTTTTACACCTGTCTTTCCTTGGCTCTCCCTGACCTGTGAGTGTGTACGTACTTAGGTTAATTTGAATATGGAATGTTGAGATGTAAGACTCCCTGAGATTCCATCAAGTTTCAGTTGGGAACTGGAGCTGGAGTAAATGAGGGACTGGTGGATGTCTCCCTACATAAGAACTTGACCTATATGTAACTTACCTGTTTCCTGTGTACCTACCTGCTGTCCAAGTGAACCTACGAATTTAGTAAACCTGTGTGTTAACTCCAAGTGTCTCTGTGCAGTCTGTACCTCAAGGGTTAAACATAATATGACCTCCTGCCACATCCTCCAGTGCTGGCTCAGAGGAGGGCTACTGACAGCAGAAGGGTACAGATCGACCCGGTGTTCAGCAATGTAATCAATGAAGATTGTTATCTCCTCATCTGAAAAGCGCTTCTTCCTTGGTGGCCCTTTCTCCTTCACCGGTGCCTCTTTGTGGGGTGCTGTCTCTTCCTGCAATGCAGACTGGCCCCTTCTGACCCGTGTGGACCTTGGTGGTGCAGGGGAACCTGTATGTTCACCTTCATGTGTAGCAGGTGGATCCTTCTTTTGCTCTCTTCCCCGTCCTCGTCCGCTCCCTCTCCGCAGAGCCCACCCACTGTGTTTTTCTATTCCATTACAAGCAGAGCACTCATTTGAAAGATCATTTCGTCATCACCAGACCTATGAATCAACAATGAATACAAAAGAAAACTGGTACTTTCCCATGCCTGCACTGCACCAACTGCAGTTTGTAACCAGAGGCAACATACGGACCCACCCAAGATAAGGAGAAAAAATTAAGGTCTGTAGTTTTTCAACATGTGAAACAAGTAATGTCACCTATACTAGTAAATGCCCTTATAGAACGTATTATGTCAGGCAGTCCAAAAGACAATGGGGGTCATTACGAGTTTGGAGGCAGCCATGGTGCTATTAGCACCATGGCTGCCTCCAAAGTTGTGTCCGGGTTCTCTGAATGGGGATTTACCGGGTCATTCCAACCTTGGAGGACCCGGTAACTCCCCATTCAAAAAACCCTTCCCCATTCCCATTCGAGCCCCCTTAGGGCTCAATGAGAATGGGGATGGGGCTACTGACGGGCCTGTTGTTAGCTCCCTGGTGTCCTCGCGGGACCCGGAATGGACGCCTGGTTTTTCCAGGTGCTCATTGCGAGTCCCGTGAGGAGACCTTGTGGTAGGGCGGAATGGGTTTACCGACATCAGCACCTTTACCGGTGCCGGTAAACCCATTATGCCAACCTTGTGATGAGGGCCAATATCATTCAAATTAGATTCCATATTGTGGATGTGGTCACTAGAAGAGATACCCAGTAGGGCCACTAGGGCCTGCCAAGGTGACTCAACCAGAGAAAAACCTTTTAGACTGAGATACTTGATGCAATGAGCCCTAATAGGATCATTGAAGAAATCAATTATATGTGGGTTTTGTGATGGATCAGTTAGATCTTAAATTTACTTACAGACACCATGATACCTCATGGCAAAGAAAGTTTAATGTGTATTTTTCTACGTAGACATCGACTTTTAGAGGTTAATGAGATTTTGAAACCTATTTTTATAAATAAATGTGTGTGATTACAGCTTTTTATGTATAGAAGTTACTGTGAAACATTAGTACTCCCTAAGGTATTGGGATGGTATGTGGTAAAGGTCAATATGTTTTGACTCAAGTTTCACTAAAAATAAAACATAGTGCTGTTTAAATATATAGCACCTTTTCCATAGTAATGCACTTTCTAATGGGTATGCACACTAACCATTAGTGATGTGTGAATTTTAAATAAGATAATTCTCATACTATGGCACCACTATATGAATATATGAAAGAGTTAGAGGTTTGATCCTCCCCTTGACTCATTATTTTGTTTACAAACCACGCTCGTATAACGCAAGGTCACTGTACTGTTGCGTTGCGCATGCACCCGGGTCATCACGCTGCTCGTGACATAACAGGATGGAGGTAAGTCGAGGCTGTGATACACGCACGGCCTCCCGGCTCCGAGTTTTAACTCACGCTGAGCCTATTTACATTGATATAAAGGTAAGCACTCTCTTTATTAAATTCACCTTAGAATCTTTGCTTTATTGAATAACGACCCACTAGTAGACCTTCTATTTTCCTTCTCTTTCAACATGCTAACACCACAGAAGAGCGTGAATTGCTACCTTATGCAGGTTTGGAGAACTAGCACTGGTAAAAACTGCTTATCCAATTACCATGTCCTTGAGCAGTGAATGAGTTTGGAATTATGGAATCACAAACTAAATAGAGGTTCTGATTTTGTTTCTTTTTTATATCTTTAGTTTGATCACATATGCAGGTAAATAATATATCTTTTTGAGAAACAGTTTTCCCCATAATTTTGAAGAACTTGAGACTAATCATAATATTATTTGTTTTTGTCTTTTAATGTTCTTATCTTATTTAGTTTATGTTGATTGCTGATCATGATTTTATTGAACTGATTTTGCTGTTTATACTGTTATAGTGTCTAACCCTGAGGACGGACTGAGTTCAGAAATGCATTGGCTACACAATGCTGTTTCTGTATTTAGAATTCCTTTCATGATGGATTAATAAAGAACTAAGCTAATGAACATTGATCTGTATTGAATGGTTTAAGTATAATGTGAACTGTATTGAATTGGCTTACAATTGATCGATATATTTTTTCAGCTAGATATAGAGATTAGCGAGAGCACATGATTGGTGTAGGGGCAACCCTGGAGCTTTCTTTTATCCCCTACATAAAATACCCAGCTCCGCGAAGTGCATGTTGCACCCCTAACAATGTCCATCTGCGCAGTGCGCACATGACAGGAACATGTTGCACACCCTAACTATCTTGTTCAACTCCCTAAATGTGAGTTGCACGCCCTAAATGTCTCTGGCACTGCGCACACAAAGTAGTGCATGGCATATAGAGCATCAGGAGCGTAGGCATGCTGTATGCAGCACATAAATTATGTACTTAGGCTCCATCCTCTAATCTTCACACGGATGCCTCGTGAATTCATGAGAGACACCTGTACTTCCTGCCCCGTGCCATTTCTTGCCTCCTTATGCCCTAGAATGTCTCCAAACCTCACCATCTCCTGCTGCTCGATAGTGTGTTAGTGGCTGCTGACCACCAGCAAGGGCTTTGAGTGTTTATTCCCCCATTGTCTGTTCTCCCGTGGCTCACATGTCAGGCTATGTGACCACCTCATCTGCCATCTTGGGAATTCCACCCCTCTGTTCCACCACCACAGCTCAATAGCACGCTTCGTCAGGGCCCGGCTGCACCTCACCAGCCTATCATCTGCCTCGCCACAGTCCACCGGATCGTTTTGCGCACTTGGTCCATTTACAGTTGAACAGCTTGTCTGGCCTCAGTCATTGTTACAGGCAATTACCTTCCACCCACCTTGGGATGGTGTTGACTCGTGAATATGCCCCCTCAGAGTCCCCAGGCCACATGCAAGGGCACTGTTCTAGGGCATCAAAGGCAGAGCCCCGGAAAAGTGGGGTTCTATGCGCGACTCCTCGTGCCAGTCTTGTTTGTACTCTTTCCCACAATGCATGTCTATGGGGGCGGACAGGGTGATATTGCGAGCCATGCTATGGTGCTACTGAAACATGTGCCGGGTGCACTTCCCATGGTCCTGCCTGCAGGATACACTTGGGTCACCACAGTATTGATATTGCAATGTGGAATGAGTTGTTGCCATGGGCCTCATTCCGAGGTTGGTGCCATGACTATCACCAATACCGGTACGTGTCCGCCCTTGTTCAATGGGGACTTACCGGTCTAGTCCGACCTTTGCGGGACCGGTAAGTCCCCATTGAAAATGTCAATCCCAATTCCCATTTGAGCCCCCATAGGGCTCAATGGGAAGGCGGCAATAACGGTACCGTAAATTACGTTACCGTTATTGACCCTGGTATCCCTTTGCGGGTCCCGTCCTTAACGCCTGCTAAAACCAGGCGTTAAGGGAAGGACCCGCAAAGGGACTTCGGAATTGGGCGCAAAGGGATTACCGGCACCAGTGTCCTTACCGGTGCCCGGTATCCATTTGCGCCCGGGTCGTAATGACCCCTCATGTGTATGAGGCCACACGTCAATGTGCTGGGTTCACATATGCATGTCTCGTAATTCTGACTCATAATGTTCCTTACACTTGTATGACTGTATCTAATCTGATTGCAGGGCATATGTATGTGTGCGGTAGTTGCTGGTTGGTTCATGCCGACTTCATGCTACTGTTAGTATTGTGTATACCACATATATATTGTCACTGTTGACTGATGGCTATGTTCTTTGTTCCCTTTTCCACAGTTTCTGTGGCTGGGAAAGAGGGTGCAAGCAGTGCTGTGGAGCAGAAACCCAGGGACAAGGCCTCCAGGCGCAGACCCTAGCCATGCCCGGTTGTGACAACCTCCTCAGCAGGTGATGTGGCTGGGGGAGCATTGCATACATCGGGCAAATCCCAGGATATAATTGTTGTGGAGGACACCTTGGTAGTGGTGGGACAGGGTGGTAGTGACGTAGCCACATAGGTGCCCCAAAGCATGGCAACCTCTCTGGAGGCATCTGGGTTGATGAAAGAGGAGGAGGCCACTGCAGCCCTGCCCATGGTGTCAGGTGGGGTACAAAGGGAGGTGTGTAGGCTGCACACCTAGCCCTGAGGCATGAGCATGTACAGTCCACTGTGGAGAGGTTGGTCGATCCCCCTGTCCCAGAGCCGTCTGCTGCAGCGCTAACCACCTTCAACCATGCCTCCACCCAGATCGAGGCTGCACTTCCAGCTGATATGGCCATCCGGGATACGGTGCTGCCCCTACTGATGGGTGCCTAGAGGCGCAGGCTTCGATGCGTGATGCTGTACAAGCATCTTGTGAGATGATTGTATGGCATCACGAGCAGATGGGCTGCCTCTTGGCACAATTGGAAAAGATACTTCTTTCCGGTGGTCTCTCTGGGCTGGTCACTACAATGGCTCCCTCCTCCTCCTCCTCTTCAGCTGTGCCCCAGTTATCCTCCACTGAGGCCTCCATGGCAGCTACCACCATGGCCTCCTGTGCACCAGTCCCACCAATGCCCAGTGCAGATGCAGGCAGCGAAGGTAGAAGGTGAATCAGCCTTGGTGGAGGCATTGCCTGACATCACAATGGACTAGCCTTCTGCCGGTTGTAAATAGTTCTTTAGTTGTAGGTTTCATTTGGTACTTATATTTTGTTTCCATTGACTATTTTTCCCATCCCCTTTTTTTACACATAGCTTGTTTTTAGTACAAGTTAATATCATGGTTCTACCACACTGCTAGCTGTCTCTTTGTCCATGTGCACATTTTGTTTGGCCATATTCTCCAAGTGAGTATGTTCTATGGCTGCCGTGTGGGTTAGGGCCTCACTCTGTGTGTCATGTTGTTACTGTGATGTTTTTTGGGGGACATGTGTGCATGCTCTGTGTGTGTAATGGTTGTTGTATCCATGTTTGATGAACATGGGTGGTCTAATGTAGATGTGGGGAAGTGACATGCTTTGGGATTCACATGTTTGACAGATTTTTCTTGCACATGCTTGCTTGCCTACGTCCGTGCTTTGAAGTACAGGCATGTTGGTCAACTGTGTAGATGGTGTGGATGGGTGCATGAAACATGTATGCTGTGTTTGACTTTGTACTCCATAGTTGTATATGTCCATGGGTGTTTAGTGATGTTGTTCGTTGTTAGTGCTTGACATGGTGGATTCATTTTACATCTAGGGGAGGGACCATCAAATGGCTGGAGGTGACAAGAGCTGGTTGTCTGATGCCATTCCTTATGCAGGAGCACTGCATGTTTGGTGTCGGTATGTCAGTGTTGGTTGAGAGACATTTTTGGTGTGTGTGTAATGTTGTCAATGCGAGGATGCTTTTGGTGATGGGTGAGATGTATCATGACTGTGTTTGGAGTCTCTCATTGCCACATGTTCCACATGGTTTAGATGTCTGTTGTATCTGGGGACAGCTCATTCAACTTTTCCTTTCGCTTCTGGAGGTTCAGTTCATTGTGCCTTTAGTTCCTTTTTGGTCAACTGATGTTTAGGTGTTCCTTTGGCACTTGCTTGTCAATGTGGATGTGCCCACACTTCATTCATAAGTATGGCTACCTAGTATTGTGGGTGTTGAGCAGGGATGTGGCCTCACTGTGGATAAGTGGGCTACACTAATCACTTGTGCACTATGTCACAATATACATCGAGTGGCCAAAGTGTAGCTGCTGCAACGGTATGTTGTTCTGTTGATTTGCAGCTGAGTGTGGTCCAACAGGGAACAATGGAAGAGGCTATGGCCCTGCATTCAACGGCAGTGCTCTCAGGTGTTCATGCTAGAGGAAGATATCTGGTAGGTGTGCTTCATGGTTGACCCTACCGCCCCTTGGCTACTGCAAAGCCCTTCCCTTACGTACGTTTGTGAAATGGGTGTGTTTAAGTATGTAGGGAGTTCCATAAATAAATAGATACATTTAAATGTTCAATAAATACATTGGACATTGAATCAATGCAGTGCATGGGATGATTTTCATGGATAGAGTACATGGTATAAATGAATACATTGAGGGGCCAATTCATGGAATAAATGTGCGCTGACATTTGTGGCGCAAGCTGGCGCAAGCATGAAAATCTAGCGCACGCGTGCGATTCATGGAAGGCCCTGCACGTGTTTTTCCCGGGATGTGCGCCAAATTCGCGCGTGGCGCACATGGGCACCAACATCACCGGGGCAATCACGAACGCCGTGCGCGACAGGCACAGTGAAAGCGCACAACGTGTAGCACACACACCAAAAAGGGGGCAGAACATGGGGCGGAACACGCGGAATGGGGAACATGTGAAAATGAGGGCGTAACTGGGGAAGTACTGCTGGGAAATACACGGAACGCCCACACGCTCACAAACTACACGTATTCATGGAATAGAATAGGGGAAACCCATGCACGCCAAAAGACACGCACAGGCCTAAACAGGTCCGCAACACGAAGGCAGGCAGAAGCGTCCCCATGCAGTATAAAAGTGCGCGCAAACAACAAACACGTATATACAGCTACGATGAATGTCCCATTTCTGGCAGCACTGATCATGGGACACCGCAGGAGGAGGAGAATAGCCAGGCCCGCATTTTTTTGCCCAGGACGAGCCTTTTTGGGATGCCTGATGACCAGGTCTATGGCAGGTATAAGTTCCCACCTCATATCATCCAAGACTTGGTCCAGGAGTGGGAGGATGACCTCACATCACCCACCTTGTGCTCCCAAGCACTGAGCCCCTTAGAAAGGGTGCTCAATGTACTCAATTTCTTGGCCACTGGGTCATTTCAGCGGACCACTGCCATAGTGGGGGGGGGGTCTCAGAGCCCACACAGTCACGCTGCCTACACCAGGTGTTGGCAATCATGACTACGCGACTCTCAGTCCGCAGGCACATACACATGCCCAGAACACCCTCAGAAAGGCAGGCCATGGTCCTGGACTTCTACAGGGTGGCACACTTCCCCAAAGTGATTGGTGCCCTATATTGCACCCATGTGGCCCTACGTCCAACTAGGGACACGGAGAATATCCACCGCAACTGCAAGCACTGGCATACCATCAACGTGCAGGTTGTATGTAATGCACAGGGGATCATCACCTCTGTCTATGCTAACTATCCTCAGTCCACCCATGACAATTTCATATAAAGAATGTCCGCCCTGAGCCGGGACCTGGAAGCTGTGAAGCATGGCGACACATGGCTCATTGGTGAGTACAAATGCCTGTGCACATACATGCATGTCACACAAAGACAAATACACAAACCAAACTAATGACAACCATTATCACCTCCGCAGGGGACCGTGCCTACCCTCTCAGCACCCACATGATGACGCCAATACGGAACCCCACCCCTCCACTCCAGGTAAGATACAGCGCAGCCCATATTGCAACCTGGGCCATAGTGGAGCATACATTTGGAGTGCTCAAGTCACGCTTCTGCTCCCTTGACCGCTCTGGTGGGCAGCTACTCTATGCACCCCCCAGTAGTGTGCAGGATCATTGTGGCAGCATGTGTCCTGTACAATGTTGCAACACGGCGGGGGAAACCGGTGGTCATGGTGGTGCCCCCACATCCCCAACCACACGCACAGGCGCTGCACATGGGAGGTGAAAGGGCACGTGGAGGTTGCCCAACTGAGGCGCCCCTCGCCTTTTGTGGCCTCCCAACCATGGCACAGATGTACTAGTACCTATGGGAGGTGCACACAATTGTCCTGGGCAACTTGGGTGAGGGGGGCAAGTTACATGATGCAAACAGCACCCCTGTGCTCCTACACAGCTGCATGTGGCCCCTTAGGAAAAATGACGGGTCATGCAATGCTCAGGCATCCCAAAAAAGCAAGAAAAAGAGATACGCGACCCCTGTAGCCCACATGCATTTAAAAAAACACACGCAGTACGCTGTGGCAGCCAGGAACACAGAAAATGCATACGTGAACAACATGCAGGCTAGTATGCCCGGAAAAAAGGGGTACGTGACAAACAGGGACACCTGCAGTCGGAAAAATAGCATGTGCGACTCACTGTCTGCCTTGCGTGTAGAAGAAGAATGCGTAGGCAACACCCCCGCCAAAAGAAGAAGTACACACTGTAGCTGCTGTAAAGTAATCGCGTGTGAACCCCAACGTCTGGAAAACACATGCACCGCTCTCCACGAAAAGCACGTACAGAGCGATGGAAACCCACGTGGGACCTTTAACCTGTGCTGAGGGTAACGCCTGCGCGTGTTACATCACATACACGCTTACACGCTAAGGCCCTTTCCTCAAATTACACGCTGACATGCTGTTTTTTCATGTGCCTATTCACTCTGCATCAAGCTGGCCAAGCGACAACACACGAAGACCACGCTCCTGCACAGAAAGCCATTTACCTGCCCCCTAGACCCCCGGGGTGCCTCCTACAAGCCATCTGCTGCTGCCTGCCTGCCTGCTGCCAACAGTGCCCTGCCATTTGGTGCCTGCACATCAGCCATCTGAAGGGGTCCAGTTGCTGTGACCACCCCTGCTGGAACAGAAGACTCCTGACTGGTGTTCCATTGCTCCACAGCCCAGCCCCAGGACACAGTTGCCCACCCACACCTGCCTCGGGGGTTGCCATGTCCGAACCAACACCATCTGGCACCAGTGGCAACCCCCCAGCAGAGAGGCAGGGGGCTGCCAGCTTCACATCCAATGAAGTTGGTATCCTGGTGGAGCAAGTCCAAGTGCATTATGATGCCTTCTTCTCACCATTGCGCGCCAACAAGGAAGGACGGAGGAGGATCTGGACGGACATAGTGGGTGCCATCAATGCGGAGGGGGTGGCACCCCGCAACATCAAACACGTCCAGAAGCACTGGGAGGACTACAAGTCCAGGACCCTCAAGAAGGCCCGGCACCTCTTAGATGCAGCGGATGCAGTGGGGCACCGGGCCAGCTTACCACCCAGCAGATGAGGGTCCTGGAGCGCATTCACCCAGTCCTTCACCACCAGATCCTCAGGATGCAGGCCCGTCTGGAGTCGAGCGGTAAGTGGCCATGCATTGCCGTGTAAAACAGTGCATGTTGCAGTGTGGTGGTAGATAGCTACTTGGCTGTATGTGTGGCATGGGTCATGTATGGATGTGTGTGTGCAGGGACATGATGGTGCTGCATGTGAGTCCAGTCAGGCGTGAACCACATGGATGGTGTATGTGTTACAATGGATCATGTGGAGCAGCATGCGGAATGCACACATGTGTGCATGCCTGTTTCTGTACTTAGACATGTTTGGGGTGTGAGAGATGAGTGCTGCTGTCATGTACATGCATGGTGTACATGTCTGTGTGTCTGAGTAGTGTGTGAGTGACTGGTAAACGCCATGGATGCATGACACATGTCTGTGACGATGTGTTGATTCACTGATACACCCTAGTCATCCTTGTATCCACTGTGTCTGAGGGTATACAAGGCCAGATGCATGACCCTGCGGTGATGTGTGTGCATGTGATCACCATGTCCTATGATGCATGCGAGTTTCAACCCACCATTGGATGTTTCTACAGTGCCTTGGACATGGATGCAAATGTTTGTTGCATGTGCCATGCCTGTTTCTGCATGTGTGTTGCCTGCACTGACCCATGTGTTGTGTAGGGACATGATGGAAGTGACGTTTGACAGTGCCACTCATGTGCTATTGCTTTGTGTCTAGGGGACTATTTTACAGTACCCTGATGCTTGTGTTCTATGTCTCCCTTTACACAGCGGTGAGTGAAGAAGAGGGCGGAGATGGTGCTGTGGAGGAAAGCGGCAGGGAGGCCTCCAGCGGCCGGCGACGCAAGGCCCAGTCACCCTCCCAGGAAAATCCATCATCCGGGGGCGAGGGGACTGGTGCCGCGTCTGCCACTACGGCTGCAGCAGAAGGGGCGGGTGAGCCCCCACAGGGGCTTGCGACGGCAGAAGACGGTGCAGAGCCATCCAGATTGGTGGTGTGTACGGAGGAGGAGGAGGCCGCATCCAAGCTGCACATGGGGCCTGGTGGGTGTTGTACCACTGGTGCAAGTGGTGCAGTCCAGGGGCAGCGGCAGGAGGCAGCACTGGTCGCCGCAGAGGGGCCTGTGCATGTCACCATCCCTGACACTGTGCCTGCATCACCATGCACCAGCAGGGATGGCCCGTCCAGGCCCGTCCGCAGGTAGGGGGGAGGTCCACGTCATCTGGCACTCCTCAACCTGCGGAAGTGGGGACCCATGACAGGATCAAGTCCGTCCTCATTGGTGTCACGTTGCGCACACGTGTAATTCGTGATGACGTGCATGCTTCCTGGGGGGACCACGCACACCATCACGAAGAGACGTGTGCCAACGTGGCCCAGTTGAGAGGGCTCGTGGTCGGGGTTTTCCTCCATGTGTCGCTCTGTCTTACGGCCCTCTCCTCTTCTGTGCACACTATACGTCAGTCGTTCTCCGTGCCGTCTTCCGATCCAGATGCCACCAGAGCCCTCTGTGGAACGCAGCCAGGCTGGTGGAGATCCCATCCTTTCCAAAGTCGGGAGTCGGAGCTCCAGCACAGGTGGTCACCCCAGCAACTGGACCCCTGGCAATGGACGATGTGCAGGCACATTCAAGCAGGGCACCTGCACAACGGCCCCGGGTGTTGCCATCTACCCGGAGGCAGTCGTGGTGGCAGCAGCAGGCAGCAGAAAGGCGGCAGCGGCAGGCTTGGCGTAGGAGGCATGTGGCCTCGGCGCCATCAACATCATCGGGGCAGGCATCTGCTGGCGGGGGGGCAGGCATCGGCCGGCGGGCAGGGGGACCCTGGATTGGGAGTGTCTTCCGTGTGGCAGCGGTTGGACCAGCAGATAGGTACAGAGCAGCGGCAGGCGGAGAGGGCACGGCTCACAATGGTCAGGGCGGAGAACTCCATTCACAGGGCATTGAGGCGGGCTGAGTGCCTCGAGGCAACTCGCAGGGAGTTGGGGGAGGCGATGGCTGCATCCCTGCGAGACCTCGAGGCCAGGGAAGAGGCCCGCCTCCGGAACATCGACATGGAGTTTGATGATGCCCTGGCCCGGAACATCAAAATGTGAGCCATCGGACTAGCCCACCGCCTTTGTATATAGTTATTTAGGCTTAGGTTTCATTTGGCTTATATTTTTATTTGGAGTTCACAGACTTTGCTCCACTTTTTGTATATAGTTGTATATTTAATAGGTTTATTGGTAGGTTTCCTTTTGTTTTGGGATCATGGACCCTTCTGACTTTCAGTGTAAATAGTACCAGACTTGTACATACTTTCGTTATTTCATCACCTCATGGAGCAATGGTTTTTTGTGCTTTTGTTTTTTATGGACTTTATATGGACTTTGGCGATGGACCACTTTTCAGTTTTCATGTTGTGGATTTTTGTTTTTCATTGGATTTTTGGTATTGCTTTCATTATTTCTTCATTTGAATGTGTGATTTTCATTATGTCATTTTTTATGATTTTTAATACATTTTATATATCTTCATTATTAGTGTTGTGTACTCTCATTGGTTTTGTGCATGTCTCTATGAGCATTGCCTCAGTCATGTGTTGCCACTGTGTGGCTCTGTTGTACATTTATTCATGGCCATGATGGTTCTTTTAAGACTCTCATGGCATGGTTAATTTGGGAGTGGGTCCAGTGTATGGTTGCGTGCTTTTACTGGGAGGGCGGGGGGGATTTGGGTTGGCATTAGGGCCATGGGTCTGTTTTGTTATGACATGGTGTTTGGTGGGCCATGTGTCTGGGCCTGCTGGCAGGTGCCCGTCACTGGGGGTGAGGTGGGGAACATGAGTCGGGGCCTGCTGGCAGGTGCCCGTCACTGGGGTTGGGGGACATGAGTCGGGGCCTGCTGGCAGGTTGCCATCACTGGGGGTGGGGTGGGGGACATGAGTCAGGGCCTGCTGGCAGGTTCCCGTCACTGGGGGTGGGGTGGGGGACATGAGTCAGGGCCTGCTGGCAGGTGCCCGTCACTGGGGGTGGGGTGGGGGACATGAGTCGGCGCCTGCTGGCAGGTGCCCATCACTGGGGGGAGGGACATGAGTCGGGGCCTGCTGGCAGGTTGCCGTCACTAGGGGTAGGGTGGGGGACATGAGTCGGGCCTGCTGGCAGGTGCCCGTCACTGGGGTGGGGTGGGATGTGAAAGCAAACGAAAATATCGAGGCTGAGTACCTTCAAAAGAAATACACCAAACGCAGGTTATAAAGATACACAGATCTTTATTCAAAGTAACTGAACAGTTTTCAAAGAAACAGAGTATCAGATAACTATCAGGCCCTCAGTTCACCACAGCAAATACCAGCACGTTCGGTGTGGGAAGTGAGTGGGGCTGTACATCAGAATAGTCGTGCCTTTTATTCAGTATGTTATCTGATGTTCAACCCACTTGCAGGTTAACCATTTCCATGGGCTAGAGGTTCATGTCGAGTTTGTGCCCTAATTTATGCAGCTATACATTTAGGGGTTATCCTTAACATATTTGCATACAAGTTATAATAGCAACAGTGTGTCTTTGGATTTCGCATTGATCTTTCACATATATCTTAAACAATATAGTAAAACAAGTGTTCACATTGGATGCTCGAACAGTATTGTGCACAATTTACGTTCATAGATTAGTCTTGTTGGTACAGGTAATCCTTTATACACAGGTCAACGAAGGACAAGGTCTCAGTACATGACCCTAACATTTGGCCTGCAGGCAGTTTACATATTAGCTTGTACACAGAGGTCAAGACAGCCATGTTACATTCGGAATGACACTGTCCACCATTTAAACACAGGGTGACTTTAGAGAGAGAGAGTCTAAAATGGCGGATGAACCTAAAATGGCGGCTAGCACAGATTTAAGGTCAGGACCTTGCAACGCGGATTCCTTCGCAGAATGACTTGGCCTAGGCCAATATATATATATATATATACACGTTCTAGAGGGTATAATATGATTTCCCGTTCGACAAACCCTCCTTTTGGCCTATGGCAAGTATGCCAAGCGCTAAACTACTTCTAATCACTTTACAACTTTACAAATAATTCCACGTCTCAATGTCCACACACCCTCGATCACCATCGGAGATATCAATCGCCATTAGATCGGTTACCAGAATTTCTTTCAGAACATATTCATTGGAGTTTTGTCTGGGGCATATACCTTGCGTCCTAATGTACCCATCGCCTGTGCGCAACATCCCCCTAGCATCGAACATATACCAGGAAGACACTGTATACAGCAACAAAGGAACAACAGAATTCCCAAAATGATCAGCAAGAACGAGAGTACCTTCCATTCCCAAGATCGCAAGAAGTCCCAGAACCAAGTGCTAAGATCCCAGTTTCCCTCGGGAACATGCACTTCTGTACTTAGGACATGCAGATTCTGTATTGCCTTGAAGATAGTTGGGGAGGAATCTGGCACGAAAACACAGCAGGCGGACCCCACTAATTTACATACCCCTCCACGTTCAGCTAGGATGACATCTAATGCCATCCGTTTCTGAAGTGCTACTAACCTTATTGCTTTCTGTTCTAGAGTCATATTATAGAGTATGTCAGTGGTCCGGTTGATGGTTCTCTCCAGTACTCTCGCAAGTCTCCTGATATCCTCCGAGTTCATTATTTGTCCCCAAAATGTCACAAAAGATTTTGCTATGTCTCCCAGAACTTGTGCTAGATTGTCACCATTCTCGTCCCGCCGTGGACGAGCCTTTGAAACCTCTACAGTACTGGCTGTGAATACCCCGGGTAACAGGATCCCTAAATAACAAGTTCCCTGCCAATCCCTGGGTATCCATGGAAATGCTACATTACCGCAAACAAAGTAGACAGGTTCGCCTACATACAAAGGTCTGTCTTCCCCAGTCAAATTTGCAACGTTGGCGCAACCTTTAAAATCACCCATTGACTGAGTACCATTCCTCTGTATGCAGAAAGAAACCGAATCGGGGCTCTGGCTAACAATGTAAGAAGGAGGCGTGGCATCCTTATTGCCTATATGAGCCATTTTAAAAGAAATCAAAGATTGGAAAGGACGAGACAGTCTATCAGAAGGCCCAATAGAAGCAACGTTGAGCTTACTCCTATTTGCAAAAAGCAAGCATCCTAAGGGAGTCAAAACACATTTTTCAAACTGATTCAAATGAGTCCCATCGAAGTTCCCTGAGATTCTATCATTCCAGCGACCAAAGAATAGTGCTCTAAGAGAAGCATAACATGTACTCAAAGGTAAGGGATGAATATACCAACCTAGCCCCTTATCCCCATGTTGCGGTAAATGCAAGCAAACCCAACAGTTGGACCTATTAAAGATGGAATGGGTAGCATTCATTATGAGTAATAGCGTATTATTATGATATCTCTGTCTATGCTGTGAATCCCTAGGAGATAGAGTGTGCAGATGCACAAAAGGAGTAGAAACAGTAAGTACATTTTCAGTCGGTAACAAATTCTTGAGCGGATGTGCTTCCTCTAGATACCAGAAGCCTAAAACAATTACTATTATAAAACCAACGAACATTATCAACAAAGAGCAATACGTTCTCGGGGCCCATGTTGTAGACTGTCCTTTTTCACAGCTGGTCACAGGTTCACTTATCAGTCCTGTACGAGCGGTAGCGGTGGCAGGCATTGTAATCTTCAAACGAAGACGCCAATGTTTTCAGCTAGCGACCTCCAGGCCGAGCGTCTTCTTAGTCCTTCCACAAACCCTAGCCAACAGCATCCCCGTGTAGACAATAGATCGGGCCAAAAAAGGCAAGCCCTTGATGATTTTCCTTGATCGCACAGCTAAACCGTGCAGTAGGTCTATTTCCTAGGTCGCAGATCGTACCTCGTGCTTCCTGGTACTGAGTGATCTGAGAACAACGTGTCGTCACTTCCTGTTGGAAGTGACGTATCAAGAACAAGAGAGGATGCAAGATCCGGAACAACAGCTTCCAGCAACAAAACTGTTGGAAAGTGTGGAGGCAAAATGGCTGTTTCCCCAGGCCCCACGGGCTCAGAGAGAGTCTCTGACGCACTCTCGATGCTGTTTACTGCTTCGGGATCGTTGATTGCAGTACTGATGAGGGGTTCTGTTTCTTCTGTATCGTATGGCACTGCATGTGGAATCTTCTTGGTGTGTGTTGCATGGATCCAATTTTTCCTGCCTGACACCCGCACCGCCGTTTGTGTGACCAGCAGGACTTGAAAGGGGCCCCACCACCGAGGTGCAAGGCAAGATGATTGCTCAAATGCTTTTATGAGAACCCAGTCACCGGGCCGTATGCTGTGACCGGGGCCCTCGTATCATACAGGTAAAGCCTCTCGCACCTGGTGATAAATCAAATGCAAGTTTTTAGTCAACTGGGTACAGTAATCTGAAAGAAATAAATTTTCCACATTTCGCAGTGAACGATTTTTCGGAAGGTTCCAGATATTAGTAGGCCTCCCCATAACCACCTCAAAGGGTGAGAGCCCAGTCTTAGTTTGAGGGGTCGTGCGCATGGATAACAACACGATCGGTAATACGTCCGGTCATTTTAGTTTAGTGCCAGCACACGTCTTAGCGAGCTTGTTTTTGATGATGCTGTTGTGTCTTTCTACTAGTTGGGCACTCTGAGCGTGTCTGGCCGAATGGAACCGTTTATCGATCTGTAATCCAGCGCATATCTGCAGAATTACAGCAGCGATAAAATGTGGACCATTGTCCGACCAGATGACTCTTGGTAGCCCGAACCTAGGGAAATATTCTTTTAACATAGTCTTTGCAGTAGTCATGGCTGTAGCGTCTTTAACAGGAAAAGCCTCAACCCATTTGCTAAAAGCACAAATGACAACTAACACGTATTTCAAGTTATTACATCGTTCCATTTCAATGAAATCAAAGTGTATAACCTCGAAGGGGACAGAAGGTGGACCAAAACTTCCCCTAGGAGTTGGCATTCCCTTTCCCACATTATGCTGTAAGCAGATCATGCAGTTTTGGACAAAATGTTCAGCTACCTTAGAGATTTTGTCATTCACCCATACATTTTCCAGCATTTTGGTAATCTTGCGGGCACATATATGTGTAGGGCCATAAGCCATGCCAACCATCATCATAATATATGCGGCAGGAAGTAGCCATTTCCCTTGAACTCTGTCCACCCAACACCCATCATCATCAAGTTTCCCCAAGCCCTCAGCCCACTTTTTAGACTCTTCCAATGTGGCATCGGCTTGGATATCCCTCACAGAATCGATACACTCATCCATAGTACAGGCATTTGTGGCTTCCCTTGAAGTATATATATCTAAAGAGAGGTCAGTGGCAGTCTGTTTAGCTATCTGGTCAGCAAAAGCATTCCCTTTCCCTATATTATCTACAATCTTTTGATGCACTGCACATTTTACAATAGCTAACTGAGTAGGGAGTGCAAGCGCTGAGAGTAGCCATACTATCAAGGAGCCATGCAGGATCTTTGTACCATGTGAAGTTAAGAACCCTCTTTCTGACCAAAGTCTCCCAAAGTTGTGAACCACCCCAAAGGCATACTGACTGTCAGTGTACATATTCACGGTAAGCCCTTTGGAAAGTTCGCAAGCTCGGGTCAATGCTATAATCTCTGCGGTCTGCGCAGAGTTATGCATGATTCTCTTGGTTTCCACGACCGTGCTCAATGTAGTGATTGCATAAGCAGCTGTGGATGTACCACCTGGAAGTTTGAAGCAGGAGCCATCACAAAACAGCTCCCCTTGTGGATTGTTCAAAGGAGTATCTTTTAGATCAATTCTACCCTTTGTCTCTTGTTCGGTAGTGAAAAGACAATGGTGTGACTCTTCGTCACTGCAAGCAGTACCTTGCGGAAAAGGTAAGAGTTCAGCCGGATTAAGAACACAACACCTCTTAATTTGGATGTGTGGTGCAAACAAGATCAATTCATATCTTGTCAACCGTGTGAAAGTGAGGTGTTGCGTTTGAGTTCTGTTCAGTAGAACATCTACAGAGTGAGGTACCATCAGGGTTAAAGCATGGCCTAGGACCATTCCCTCACTCTGTTTTACAGACGCAGCTGCAGCAGCGACAGCTCACAAACATCTTGGCAAAGCGCATGCTACAGGATCAAGGGCGGAAGAAAAGGAACCGTAAGGCCTATTCTTCCCTCCATGTTCCTGCGTTAACACAGCCAAAGCACATCCATCACATTCATGCACAAACAACACAAAGGCCTTTTCATAGTTTGGTGTGCCCAAAACCGGTGCCGAGCACAATGCAGTCTTGAGCAAATCAAATGCACGCTGGTGCTCCATGTTCCACGGCTATGGCGAAGAAATGCCCTTCTTCGTCAAAGCCAACATCGGCTTAATCGTTAACGAAAAATTGGGGATCCGCTGCTTACAGTAGGAAGCCATTCCTATCAAGGCTCTAACTTCCTTCTGTGTATTTGGGACACAGTAAGAAGCCATTCCTCTCAAGGCTCTAACCTCCTTCTGTGTATTTGGGACAGACATGCTAGAAATGAGTTTTAATCGTTCAGGTGTCAATCTTCTTCCCTCCTTTGACAGGAGATAGCCTAAAGAGGTGACCTACTGACAACAAGCTTTATGTCCATGTTTAGCCAGGTGAATAAGCAACAACACAGTGCCCTCTTTACAAGCGCTTTCTGAGTCGGCACCTAAAAGCAAGTCATCAGCATATTGAAGCATATTGAAGCAGTGTACAAGTAGAGGGCAACTCAAGGGTATCGAGTTGTTCTTTCAGAGCCCTACTGTAGATGCTAGGACTTTCTGTGTAACCCTGTGGTACACTGGTAAATGTGAAGGAGCGTCCCCCTAAGGTGAACGCGAAGAAATATCTACTGTCGTTGTGTATAAGAATACTAAAGAAAGCATTCTTTAGATCCACAACACTAAAATGAGTAGCTGAAGCTGGAATCATAGTCAGTATCGTCGTCACATCAAGCACAATTGGAAATTGTGGAGCGACGATCTTATTGATGGCACGTAAATCAGTTATGAAACTAAAAGGAATTGCATTATTGCCTTTTTTGTGCACGGGCAAAATCAGACTATTACATAAACTACCTGCAATTTCCTCAATCACCCCTCGATGTACAAAATCAGAGATGATGCATTTCAAAGCTTGCTTACCTTCAGCTGAAATCTTATACTGCGGAATGCGCGGCAGTTTCAATCCATGTTTCAAGACAATCTTAACAGGCTCAATTTGTAAAACACTGACATCATTGTCATCAGCTGCCCATACACACTCCGGAAAATCACTAAATTCCGGCAGCAAAGGTCTAGTCAAGAATTGAGAGGCAGAAAGTTGCTGTGGCGAAATCGTTAAGCTCATGGACTCGAGTTGGTCAGCCACCACGGGAGCCCATACAAAGGGAGGCCATTAACCGACCAAGTGCCAACATGACGTTTGCATCAAGGGATGCCGGAATTGCCATCACTGGGGGTATTATTTGCCCAACCGAGAACTATCACAGTGCACCGAGATCAGGGACTGGGGAAAGTGTGAACAATAGCAAAGAACATGGGGGCGGAAGTAGGAGCACAGTATTCCTGCATAGGGTACCAAAGCTGCACTCCAAACAAAAAGAGCCAAGGGATGCACTCCTCAATAAATCTATGCACTGGCTCCGCACTGTTCTTTTCCAAACCGAGAATCAATTATGACCTGTTCTAGACTATGCTAGGAGGGTGACTCAACTAGAGACTCAGTGAATTTCGTATTTAAAGACCAGAGATGGGCCATTGGTGTACTGATTAACACTTGAATCATGGTCATAACTCACAGAGCTCAATTTTTATTAGCTCCCATCCCTACAGTAGTATCACTGACCTTCCTGGAAATAACCGTCCTCAACGTGCCAAGATCAAGATGCAACAAAATGATTGGACGAAAGCAATAGAAGAAAAAGGAAAATATAGCATGAGCCTTCAATGCACAACTGATATTCGTGCAATCAATGAACTCCCACAATATTTGGCACTTTTTCCGGACCCACTCATATGCACTACATATATGAAAATTTGCTTAAATACTCTGCCAACCAGACAAAGACTAGCCAACATTAGACAAATACTGAAGCAACTAGTAATGATATGCCCTGCCCTTGCCGCTAAGAGAGCCCTCTTTGGCGATCTATTTAAAATCTCTGCTCAGCAAGAAGAAGGCGAATCCAGAAGGACAAAGATTCTCAGAGGACAAGATAGGAAACTGATATATACAGTTGTTCAATTTCTCACTGACATTTTGGATCATACCAAAGAACTGCATCCACAGATTTAACTTGACAAAACTTGTGGCGATTTCCTTTCTTTTTTTTTTTCGTTTCTTCTTGATAATTGATGAACTATTTTGTATGAGAAATAAGAGATGTAAATGCTAAGTTATCTATGAGATATAATTTCATAAGTTCAAATGAAACGTTTATGTTTAAACTACATCATTTTAAATAAAAAAGAAAAAGACAAAAAACTGTATTAATTCTATCCTGACTGGAGCAAACACTATGCCACTGTGGAAAAGGTCCATGGTTAATTGCTCCAGTATTGGGCTTGAGGGTTTACCATTCTGCAGCTGAGATGATAGGGGGTTTGCTTTGCAGTGTGTTAGCATTATTATTTAGTAAATCTACCTGTCTGTGTTATATTTGGAAATACTTTGATGGCCTAAGAGCCGAGCAAAGTTGTAACACATACATACATAAGGAAATACAGTGTGACTTTGAAACTGTACCAGCCTTAACATGCCCCACCAACAGAGTACTACCTGGGAACAGGGAGAACGTGAATAAATGCATGTGCGCTGTGAGCACCCTAATACAATGGACATTGAGTAACTTAAACCAGGGGTATCTGAGTGGAAACCTTCGACTGTTTGTTCAAAACCTGTTGTTTCTTCACGGCAAAATCCTATGAAGCCACAAATGAGTGCGGATGTTGGTAACCCTTGTGGAAATTGCAAAGTATGTAACTTGCAAAACATTTTCTCGAAATCAGCTACTGAGAGGAAATGTGTTACTGTTTTGAACAGGAATATTGGGGTGGGGGAACCTGTGGTAAGGCCTTGTTGGGAGTCAAAATAGAATCAAAGATATGAGGCCAATGCTCCACTCAGAAATACCAGCAACGATTCATAGCAGCATGTGGAAGTGGGTGCACAGAAGCAGGGATGTCATTTCACCAAAATGCCAGGGGTAGCGGAAGTGAAATCACATGTCCATTGACCTCCGATGACATCACAGGAAGTGATGTCATTTGACCCCCCCACCTCGAAGTGACATCACGGAAAGCTATCGAACACAACCTTTCACCCCTTGACAAAACAGGAAGTGACATCACATATTGTTCCTAAGTACACTACGAAAAATATGGTTGCAATATCACAATAATGTCATATATATTTCATACAAGAATGGATCACCATATGTATCGTTAATATCATTGTGTATAGGACCATATTACCAAATTACTGTGAATGCAAGCAGACGTCCAAGGCCAACTGATAATAATACGTTATTATAAAGCACTTACGCTTCAGCGTTTTATATAGATCAAATATAAATACAATATCACCCAACCTGTGTTGGTACTCATTTATCGACCTCAGAAGGGTAAAAGGCTGAGTTGAGGTGTTTAAGAAAAGGCTAACACAGAGACTCACCAACTGAAGTGTGCCTGAAAATAAACCTTTATGAGTCTAGCAATTATTGGATAGAATTCCAGAAAGACAAATTATGTGTTATTCCTATTCTTTCTTATTTAGGGTCACTGTTCAAAGTGATACACTTGTGGAACCCTGTTTTTTTTTAAGAGGCCTGAACAAGAAAGTCTGACACTCCAAAAATAAAAAGCCACACGACACTGACCACAACCCAGGAGCATACATTTAAAAAAAAAAGTTTAAAAAAAAAGTTTCAAAAATTATCTTTTTTTTCTAGGGGTAGCAAGGGAGACCACAGGGGTAGCAAGGGAGACCTCAGGGGTCGCAACTGCGACCCCTAGCGACCCCCAAATGATGTCCCTGCACAGAAGGTTATTTTGCCACGGAAGGATAATTCCTCGTACATGGTTTTAGAACGAAAATTTGATAAAAGTCTGCGTTCTGGTTCGGTGTTGAATCGTAAAAACATTTTCTCACTTTTCAATGAAATTCCAACTCTACGGTTGATTTCCACGAAGGACATAGAATGATTGAAATGTCACAATGATAACAGAAATGACACTTTAACGATAAATGTACCATCAAAGATCGTGTATTCAATGTTGCTACACAAGGTTGACTCGTTTAGATCCATGGGTTTTTTCGATCCATGGGTTTTGACCTCAGACCATGTGCAAATTGTCCTTGGCCAGTCTGCAGGGATAACTGTAGTACGGGGCCCCTGGGTAAAGGACCACACACGATACAAAATCTAATTGCATCTCACGCCCCAAACCCACAGAGTAGATGTGCTTGTTTTTTAGATTAACATGTAGAGGTACCAAGGGCACAGGAACTTCGGCATTGGATACCTTCTCTCTTGGCCAACCAAGTGTGCATCCTAGCAAACGATTTGTAACTGCTCCGGAACTGGCAAAAGAATCCATTGTTTTGGCCTCATGGAATGTTAGGGGTTTTGGCAAGTTGACCGAAGATCAGAAACTGATGGAAAGTTTGAATAGTTAATCAATTGTATGCCTCCCAGAAACCTGTGCACTGGATAGCCTGGTTTGGGACGGCTACCTTATTTTCCAACAGGGAACATTAAGAGCAAATGAAGGCAGACCATCTGGGGTCTTATGTATTGCCATTAAACATGGCCATTAAACATGGCCATGGACTGAAGGGAAGACTGAGTTTGAATGACTTTAGGGGGGTGTAAGCGGTAGAGCTGGAAATTAAATTAAATTTAGTCTGGAAACATACACTCCTGGTTAACGTGTACTGGCACTCCTCCCACTGTGAACTAGCCCCTATTTTGGGGACTTTAGAGAGGATTTTCAAAATGTTTAAAATAGACTCCCCAGCCCAGAAATAATACTGGTGGGGGACTTTAATTCTCTCTCTATGGTTTTGGGCAGAAATGTGGATCTTACAATTACTTACGGCAAAGGAACACACAAAGACTTATCGTTCTAGGCATGAAGACATTTCTGATAGTGCAGGGATCAGACAATAGGTGAGGGAAGGAAGGGAGGGAGGAGGGAGGAAAGGAACAGGCAAAGACTTATCGCACTAGGCCTGACAACATTTCTGATAGTGCAGGGGATCAAACAATAGGTGAGGGAAGGGGGAGGGCAGAGGGAGGATGGACAGGACAAAACAAACAGTGACTATCTTAATCGGCCTGATGACATTTCTGAGGGTGCAAGTACATAGTTTATGGTGAGGGAGGGGGGAGAGGAGAGAAGGTAGGCAAGTGAAAGGAAGAAAACAGAGACAGTAAGTAGGGTGAGCAGAAGAAAAGCAGGCAAAATTATGTGTTAAGGAGACCTCAACAGATGGAATGAACACCGCCATTATACAAGAGTCAAAACAGAAACACATGTGATGAAGAGTCCTGCAGGACCATGCCATGATGCAAAGTCGATGATAGGCCCAAACATGATTCAAACTCATTGTTATTAAGTGGTGATCCAAAAGGTCCAGCATGAGAATGACAAGGTTCAGGATGGGTGAGCCAAAGTACGTTAAAAGTCAATTCAAGGCATTAGCAAAAGGAGGTGATGGTTAACATCAAGTGGCATCATGATCAGACTTTAGGCAATGCGGGTATAGTTGAAGCAAAAAAAGGCATTGCAACTGTGATATGAAGAGGAAGGGGAATGGACAGTGTGAGAGACTTTAAAGCAAACAGGCACATAAGGACAGGAGAGGGGGAACATCTAGGTACGACTTTCAAGCAGACAGGCACAAACAGACAGGCACAAACAGACAGGAGAGAGGCGACAGCTAGGTATTACTTTCTAGCAGAAAGGCACAAACAGACAGGGGATGGGGGAGCAACTAGGTACAACATTCAAGCAAACAGGCACATACAGACAGGGGAGGAGGAGAAGGTCTGTTCTTTGAGTCGAGCCCCCTTGCGCTGGTAAACACTGCGTCCAGTGATCATGATATTCTGGTTCTGTACCTTAATATTGCAATCAATTGTCCTGAAATGACAAGTTGCAGAAATATTGTACTGAAACATCAAAATAAAAGAGTCAGTTGGAACCCAAAGAGTCTGGCGAACTTTAATAGGCTTATTGGGGACTTCTGGCATTCTACAACATTGTCTAATACATTTAGGGAATTGACTGTAGAACGTTTTCCAACATTTGTAATGTCCATATCCAATGTAAATTCTGAAATCCCTATTCGATCAAATCACCTTCACCCCTATGTAAAGGAGGTCCAGTTAAGAAAAAATCAAATGCACAGAAGAATTTTGGAATTGTGCTTAGGGATAATTTGTGAAATGGAAAAAGATGCCCTAATTAAAAAAGAAAGGCAATACTTCAAAAATGTGGGTTAAAAGTCATAGGTATTGGTTAATACAAAGAGATGGGGAATTGATGTTAGAAGGCATTCGGAAGAAAACTAGTTAACATTTTTGGACCCTCATTAACAATAGAAATGGGAAAGTCAAGATGGATATGATGAATTCTGTGCCCGAAGAGTCTTGGGTTTCATACTTTGTAGAGTTATATAAAAAAGTTAACTTCAAAGTTCTTAGCTTTGTTTGTAACGACTGTTGGGAACTAGACATCTTTATTGAACACCTATGTAGATTTATAAAACTCAGTTCTAATTCCCAGGATCCAGGTCAAACAGGCCTATGTAACTTGTAAAGAATTGTGACCCTGATGTTTGGGCTTTGATGTTGCACATTCTGTTCCAAAATATTTTAAACCCCAAAACTTGACCAACATCTTGGAATACTTCTATAAGTGTGGCCATTTTTAAGAACGGGAGCCGCTCAGAGCCACTGAGTTACCGTCCAATTGCTCTACTGGATGTAGAGAGCAAAATGTTTGCTATATGCATCTTAAAAAGTATTTAACAGTGGATTACTGCTACCGGAAGATTATCCAGGTTCCAAAGAGGCTTCAGGAGGGCCACAGGTACGGTTGCCAGTGGCTTATTCATTTAATCCCTAATTGATCAGGCTACCGTTGAGGGAAAGGACCCTCTACACGCGGACAGTGTTGACCTGAGTCTTTCTTTTCATAAGGTAGACAGAGCAAGGCTCTGGGCAAAATGTCTGTGGTGGGGCCCCCCTAAACACCCCTTGGATATTCTGATTCAACTACACAGTGACACTGGGGTTAAGGTGAGACTAAGCACAATGGAAGAGGTGTCTGACCCATACAAACAGACAGTGGTTTGAAGCAGAGGTGGGTATTGGCCCCCTGCTTCTTCAACTTATATCTTGCAGACCTGAGTGAGTCTTTGGAGGAAGCATCATTTGTGCCTCTAAGGATAATGGGAGAACACTGCTTTTGGGTGGCATATGCAGATGGCATGTTGTTGTTGGACAGGACCCCAATAGGTCTACAGAGGCTTCTGAACTGTGTTGAAGATTATTTAAAAGTGAATAGTTTGATGGTAAATCCGAATAAATCTAATGTAATGTTCAGGAAACACAAGCCAACGCGATTCAAATGGATATTGGGGTCAACCAGATTATCAGTTCTTCCGACAGTGAAACACTTGGGATGTATGCTTGTTAGGCCATCAGAGCATGGTTGCAGGAAAGATGTAGTGTGGGCCAAAGGTAAACAGTATGCTGGACACATGTATTATATTAGGAACAAATATTGTCATTTTACTTTGTGGCCACTGACTGTTTTTTACATGTAAGGTTGTCCCATTGTTATTATATGGACTGGAGGTTTCTGGTGGACATGAGAAAATGGAGCTGAGTGAATTGGAGGGATTGATTTGGAGGAGAGCATTGTCCCTACCAACTTGTGTACCAATTACCATGCTCTGTTTTGAACTGGGTTTGAACTAATTGGCTTGCCTTGTGCAATTGAGGATCTTGTTATTGGATCGAAAATTGCTCGTAAGTGAACCAAACATGTTGTATGCCCCAATGGGGAGGCAGCTGGAGAGTACGCAAGGAGAGCTTTTTTTTGCTATAATGTGAGTCTATGTAATGTACTCTAATAGTGAGTCTATAATGGTAAAATGTGAGGTAACCCTCGAAGTCTTGTTAGCAAATCCAGGTCAAGTGAGAAAAAATTAAAATGTAGACCATGGATAGATTAATGTCTTGAGTCCAAAAAAGGGATCTTTGCAGAAGTATCCAGAGGGCAATTGTAAAGTGCAATATGTCGTTTTTGCCAAGATGTAACTAACCCTAAAACACTTGATGATCACTTGTTCAATGCTAAAAGACATCAAGGAATTGTTTTGCATATGTGTACACAAATCAACATTTTTAAATGGTGAAAACCTCTGGTATTACATTGTATAAGCCTTTAACCTACAGAAGCCATGGAGCACTGCTAAAATTCGTTAGTTTTTTAAGATTAAAAAATAAGTAGGTGGTGCAAGGGAGATTAACCAAACCTGATACTAGGTGGTATTTAAAATGAAAAAGCAACAGATGTCCACACTCTTGTGGAACTCTCCCGTCCCTCGCAAACCCAATATGTGTTATACAACTACAAAAAAGGTTTGATGTGTTATTCCCAGTGTAAAAACAATAATACAAGGTTATTTGATAGTAAAAACTAATGATGATTTTACTGTTCTTGTGAAATATCTGACATATGAATAATCTTACATCATATATTCAACATAAGTTTCAGTTTGATAGAATATCACAGAATTGTAATATACATAAAAGAAAGAGTCAATTTCATAGTTATACATAGTTCATAGTTATACAATTATTGTTGTTTTTTCATCTCCAGATTATAGACAGCAGTAATATGTCCAATGTAGTGTTATCAAATTCTATCCATTTGAATAAGATGTTGGATTTTTTGTAACTGTAGTATTCTATTGTCTTGGATATCTGCTCAACGTGTTTCGGGAATTTGTTCCCTTCATCAGAAGCTCTTAGTTCAATATGACGCTATTCAATTTTTCTTATCTAGAGATAGTAATATACAGAAGTCAACTATTAGTTTTCAACTTCTTATTTTAATAATATCAATGGTATTCTGTCATGCATCCTACCAATAATCGCCTAGATGATGCTCTTAAATCATACGTATTTGTAAAAAGGATATTGAAGAATTCCTATCTTCCTTATCTCTTGGTGTCTTTTACAGAACCTGCAACCTCCTGTAAGTAGGAGAATTGTGATTACTAAAAAAGTGAAAAGGGCTATATCTTATCAAAAACTAAAATGATACAAATCTGGGCCTCAAAATGGACCTTATTATATTGCAAAAAAACAGAATGGTTTCAATAAAGTATACCTATGCGTGCTTGAAGAGAATACGCTGCTCTATGTTGAATCAAGTCAATATGAAGTTTAGCTATTTCAGAATACACATCTCTTGTGTTTGTTTCAGATCTCTTCTTGTGGATCTGCTAAAGGAGACTACTATTAATCACATATGTTGCGTATATTTTCTAATGTGCATAGTTTGTAACCAATGACGTGGGCTTCCACCTATTAGATGTTTAGTCCCCACTGACTATTTAGACTTGAAGGTATGGCACCGGATCTGTGTCCTGTGGATACATATTTATAATGAGATCTTAGGGTCCCATCTACACCTTTAGTGATTCACACATGGTTATATTAGGTATCACTACATATTATCCACACCAAAAATATCGCCGTATATATGGTCGTCTGGAAAGGTCAGAGGTGATATTTTGGGGTTTTTGGGAGCGGGGTGTCAACCGCTCCATTAAAAATAATGCTGGGGTTGTGGGGGTGTCCCCTGCAGGTTGCATGCCTTAATATCGCCGCAAAAATATGGCAATATTTTTGTATGGCAATATGTTTGCAGGGATATTAACACATGGAACCTTCTATTATATACCTTAGAATCCTTTGTCAATAAATGTTATCTTAGGTTCTTACCTAATAGATGCGCATTCATAAGTGTCTGTATGTTGAAAGGCTCCTAATCTGTAAACACAGATCAAGACCTCATGTTAGTGAACTGCAATTGGCCCCAATATAGCACATTCAGTCCTAGAGTGGCTGCAATTTAGAATTTTATTTCTGCACTTACCTCGAGGATCAGGTGTGTATGTTTCCCATTCTTTCAGTGGAGCCACTAAAAAGCACTCCCAAAATGTCCACCTTTTGTTTACGTTTATCATCACGTTTAAACGTGATGAGTCACATGTTAATTTAATATTTTGTGATGTGGGCCCCGTTTTGCGGATAATGTACCATCTGTAATCATCCTCATTTTAGGAAACTTTAATGTGGTTCCTAAGAGTTGAATAGAGCTATATTTGTATGTCCAATGCAAATAAAAATTGTATCATGATTTAACATCTGTTTTTCAAATATTTTAATGGCTATATTGTTCACCTGGGGGTCGAAATAGCTTTTAGGTTTTATTTCAAGATACTTCTGTTCAGCAGTTCGAGACAAAATTAAAGGTTGTGAATCAAAAAATACCTTCAATCACATTTTCCTTGTTAGTCTATGCAAATCAACAGATTTGAGTTCTGTGTTGCAATGAAAGACAAACCTAGATTAAGTACATCCAATTGGTCCTTTTGCAAAATTCTTTGAAGAAATGTTGACAACTAGCTGTTCACTTTGCTTTTCGATCTTAGGCTTCTTGTTGCCTCTTCAAGTTGTCTTTTTTCTAAAAAAGCAGAAGAGATTGGTTGGGCGTTAGAGGTTAGAGGTTGTAGCTTCTTGTGATGTGTGCAAAACCGATGTTCTTTGGGATCAATTTTTCGAGGTTCTATTTTCTTCCCCACTGCTGGGTGGACTTCACTGCTAGTTTCGCTTTCGTCCTGAGTAGGTGTTTTAGGGTTGGGTGGTGGTCTCCTATTCTGTGTTGGTCTTATCTGATTGTAATGCCCTTGCCATATGTAGACAATGTCTTGAGAATAATCCAAGGTGTCTCTTCGGAATTTCCATACATTTCTATGCTCAATATCTTTTTTTATCATTTTCAAGGGTGTTGTTTATTTTGTCCAAAATTGTTTTTAATTCTTCAGTACTTTTAAAGGTAACCAGTTGTTCAGTAAATTCTTCAATCTCTTTGTCTAGACCATTGACTGACTTTGAGAACTCCTCTATAGTCAGGAGAATTAAATCTAATGAGCATTTGTTTGAAATCTGCTCCCACGTTTTATGAATTCAGGGTTGTCTTTACACAGTGTTGGTCTCAAATATACTCTTAAGCCACTTGGGATCCACGTGAGATCCTTTGGGCCCAATAGTACTGTGCCAGTGTTATTGCATTGAGTTTCTGTGATATTTCTCTCCTCTTGACTCTCTCCAATTGTGTTATACATTTTTCTGGATTATATGTTGTTGGTATACTACTTTCAATTTCCTTAATCAATCCTAGAATGTGATCTGCTTCTTTCTCATCAAATGCAAGTGAAGTTGCGTGTTTTTCTGCTATGTTATAAATTTTTGAAAAAGACATGTCCTTTCAACCTTTGGCGCGGGTGCTACCCAGACTATTTCGTCACTCCCTGTTGTCATGGGATAGACAACAAACCTATATTCTACAGAAGCTAAGGAGCACTCCTAAAATTCGTTCATTTTTTAAGATTAAAAAATAAGTAGAGGGGTGCAAGGGAGAATAACCAAACCTGACACTAGGTGGCATTCAAAATGAAAAAGCAACAGATGTCCACACTCTTATGGAACTCTCCCGTCCCTTGCACACCCAAAAGTTTGATATGTTATTCCCAGTGTAAAAACAATGATACAAGGTTATTTGATAGTAAAAATGTGTGATGATTTACTGTTCTTGTGAAATAACTCACATATGAATAACCTTACATCACATATTCAACATAAATTTCAGTTTTTTAGCATATCACAGAATTCACAAAATTTGCATAGATTTGTAATATATATAAAAGAAAAGTCAATTTCATAGTTAAAGAATTATTGTTATTTTTTCATCTCCAGATTATAGACCACATTAATACGTCCAATGGATTCTTATGAAATTCTATCCATTTCAATAAAAAAGTTGGATTTGTTGTAACTGTGGTATTCCATTATCTTGGATATCTGTTCAACGCGTTCTCTTCATCAGTAGCTCTTAGTTTAATATGATGCTATTCAATTTTTCTTATCTAGAGATAATTATATACAGAAGTCAACGATTAGTTTTCAACCTCCTATTTTGTTAGTATCAATGGTATTCTGTCATGCATCCTATCAATAATCACCTGGATGATCCTCTTGAATCATACATAATTGTAGAAAGTATATTGCTGAATTCCTATCATCCTTATGTCTTTGTTTTTTTACAAAACCTGCAACCTCCTGTAAGTAGGAGAATAAACAGTGAAATGGACTATATCTTATCAAAAACTAAAATGATACACATCTGGGCCTCAAAATGGACCTTATTATATTACAAAAACCATAATGGTTCGAATAAATTATACCTGTGCGTGCTTGAAGAGAGTACACTGCTCTATGTTGAATTAAGTCAATATGAAGGCTAGTTGCTTCAGAATACACACCCTAGGTGTTTGTTTCAGATCTCTTCTTGTGGATCTGGTAAAGGAGACTACTATTAATCACATATGTTGCGTATATTTTCTAATGTGCATAGTTTGTAACCAATGACGTGGGCTCTTACATATTAGATGTTTTGTCACGACGTCTGTTTAGATTTGAAGGTATGGCACCGGATCTGTGTGCTGTGGATACATATTTATAATGAAGTCTTAGGGTCCCATCTACACCTTTAGTGATTCACAAATGGTTATATAATATGCTTTAGAATCCTTTGTCAATAATTGTTATCTTAGGTTCTTACCTAATAGATGCGCATTCAAAAGGGTGTGTATGTTGAAAGTATCCTAATCTGTAAACACAGATCAAGACCTCATGTTAGTGAACTGCAATTGGCCCCAATATAGCACATTCAGTCCTAGAGTGACTGCAATTTAGAATTTTATTTCTGGAATTATCTCGCCGATCAGGCATGTGTGTTTCCCATTCTTTCAGCGGAGCAGTAAAAAACGCGGTCCCAAAATGGCTGCCTTCTGTTTATGTGCGTCATCACGTTTAAACGTGATGACATCACATGTTAATTTACTGTTTCGTGATGTTGGGCCCATTTTGTGGGCAATGTACCATCTGTAATCATCCTCATCCTAGGAAACTTTAATGTGGTTCCTAAGAGTTCAGTCGAGCTATATTTGTATGTCTAATGCAAATACAAATTGCATCATGATTTATTTCCACAAGTGTGGCACAATTATTTCTCTTAATAGTAAATCTAATTTGAAATATTATTCCAAATTGTAAGAGTGTGACTCAACTCTATAAGTATATTGAATGTAATTGTAAACTACATGATGATTTGTTTATTGCAGAAATACTACAATCAGCTCCATGGTCATAATTGAGGTTACTTATTGGGCAATCCATGATCCATGTGCTTGTTATATGGAACATGCTCACAATCTAAGTATCAATCTAAGGTCATGTATTCTACCAAATGTAGGCTGTAAAGTTAACACAACTGATTGAAAAAGCTGTTGAAATACACCAATGTATGTACTCTGTGATTAGTTCTACAGCGTATATATTCCAAATGTTAGTTCAATTCTTCCCCGGTACTTTCTACATAATTATACTTATTGTTACAGTCATTTGGTAAGTATAAACCTTCACACTACATTTAGGGTACATAGTTCTGTATATTACAGTAGTGTGCCCTGACTAATGCATTATCCAAATTACAGTTTTAAATAAAGGAGCCTAAAGTTAACTCCTTAATCATACCATCAGGGGTTGGACTGTTCAAAGTTTCAATTCAGGAAATCTCTCTTTGATCCATACGTTTTGCATGGTTTCTGCCCCAATGTGCATTTTTGACTACATCCACGATAATCACTTTAAGTTGTGCAAAAGTTTGTCGGTTTTCATTGAAATGTCTAGCAACTGATGATCTAACATTGTTGGTTCTTATGTTGCTTTTATGTTAGTTCCACCTCTTTTTCACCTTTCTCGTTTTTTTGCCCACATAGAAAATTCCACATGGGCATTCCATGGAGCCTGGGAATTAGAACTGAATTTTATAACTCTTCATAGGTGTTCAATAGAGATGTCTTGTTCGCAGGTAGGCAGACCCAAATCCTTATTAATTACAGTTGTGCAATTTTTAAGAAAAATTAAGATAATCCAATGAATTGTTCAAATATGTGTGGGGGGCGTGGCTACGAAGCCATGTGAGCGGTCGTGCTTCTCGTCGGGCTTGTGGCGATCCTACATTGATCCTGGAATAAAGTTCAGTTGCACTGGACTGGCGGGCGCAAAAACATAAGCATTTGCTTATGAATATGCTGCGATCACTCAGTGCTCCTGTTGAGCGGGCGCGACACCCGGAGGAAACTCGCTGGAGGCGCGCGGAGTATGGTGGACACGGGGGACGAGAAACACAAGATGGCGACCCGCCGTGGTGGAGAAGAAGTCACCGCCGAAGCGTCGGCGGCGCGACCGGGAGATGGACTGAAGCGCCTGTAGAGCTGTGAGGGCGCACGCTGGGGTGTCGCTGGAGTGTCCGGGAGCTGGGAGCTGCCCGTTGCCTAGAACAGTGAGTAATATCCCCGCGGGCAGAGAGACACGGAGAGGCTGCAGGCGCTAGGACCGCGCGGGAGCCAAGAAGACAAAGCGATCCCCGCGGCCCGACGGCAGGAGAGGCGGCCCCGAGAGGACTGCCAAGGGCTGGAGCCGAGACCGAGGCGCCCGCTCGCTAATCTCCTGTGACACTTCAAAGAGAACGAACAGTGCAAAAATCCTTAAAGAGTCGCCCCGGTCTCCCGTGACACTTCAAAGGGAACAAACAGGGTGAGAAGCCTCAGAGTAATACGCCCCAGTCTCCTGTGACATTTGTAAGAATATAAACATGGAAAAGCCTCGAAGAGACGCCCGGTCTCTGGAGCGGGGACAAGACAACAGCGGGATGGCAATTGTGCACTGAACGCCCGCACAAGCAAGTTGGCACGCATTGAGGTGTGCTGCACTCAGGAAGCAGCTAATTGACACCATTTTGCCCTGTGCCGCAATACCTCTTGGCACACACATGGGCTATCCGCTGGGGTGGACCCTGGGGGCACCACAAAGTGCCTATTGGATGTGCAGCCCAATCATATAGCCAAAGTGCTATGAGTCAGCTGTAGGGTGCGCCTTGCATAGGGCGGACCTCTGGACTGAATGGTGGCGGCCTGACGATCGACACTGGGGCACACAAGTGTGACAGTTACCCATCAGGGGCACAGACACGTGCTAAGGGACACCCTCGGGGAAGCACAAAGGAACAGTAGAGGTGGCTCTTGTGATCAAGCGGGAGCGCATAACCCTCTGCTGTGATTGGGAGCGGGACCCGGAATTTCTCTAAGGTGTCCCCCCTAGACACGTGAAACTGTAGCGGGTTACACCTGTTGGAACAGCGGTCCACAAGTGGCAGGGCTGCCTATGTCCTTTAGTGGTAGCGCCATGTCAAATAAGCCTCCGAGAACGAAGGCGAAGCAGCCTACGCTGGATGAATACGCCAGGACCCTGCCGGGCCCAGAGGGGGCCAGGGGTAAAGACAAGCCCCCCGTGTGTGGCATCGCGGGCACGAGCGCGAATCAGGAGGTCCTGGCTGCGATCGCAGATCTTAAGTTGGCCTGGGAGACGAAGCTGGAACTGGCTGTGACTGAATTGAAGACAGCACTGGACCGCAAGGTAGGAGAGGTGCAGGAAGAGGTGAACCTTCTGCGGCAGGACGTCCGGGCCCTGGCGGAACGCACGGATAACCTAGAGAAAGAGGTGGGCCCTAACACGGCGGATTGTGCATCGCACAAGTCTGAACTACACGCCCTGGTGCAGCGGGTGGGCAATTTGGAGAACAGGGCGGAGGAAGCAGAAGGACGCGCCCGGAGAAATAACATTCGTATTGTGGGTATACCGGAGGGTGCAGAAGGGCACAACCCCACGGAGTTCATCGAATCTATGTTGCTGCAGGAAATACCTGGAGGGGTGCTGTCTCAAGGGTTTGCGGTTGAGAGGGCGCACAGAGCTCTGGTGAGGAAGCCGCCGCCAGGTAACCCGCCTAGGCCAGTGATTGCCAAGATCCTAAACTATCGGGACAGGGAAAGGATACTGGAGCACTTCCGCAAGGGAGGGACAATCCAAAGAGGAGCGGCGAATATAACGGCCTACCCGGACTATACCCTGATGGTGCAGCGAAGTCGGTTGAATTTTGGAGTGGTCAAGAGGAGATTGCGAGAAGCGGGCCGTAAATACATGTTGCTTTACCTGGCAAAATTGAAAGTCTTTTACAAGAACAGAACTCTATTTTTTGATTCCCCGAACGATGCCATGGGATGGCTTGATATGGTAGGAAGCCCGCAGGAATCGGACGTCCAGGCGAAAGGAGGAGATGGCGCAGATAAGTAATCGGCAGCGGGCGCACCTGCACTGAGGGCAGCATGGAACTATGGGACTAGATTATAGTCAGTGATGTGGCCCGGCGGCCGGTAAAACCTGAGACCATAGACAATGAGACTGAGCACTGTGATTGTTGCTTTATTAAGAGCCTGGCAGAGCTACTCTGCATACCCCCATTTAGAGATTAGTTAGGTCACCAATAGTGTGGTGACACCCTGCTGGGGTCTTGACCTGGGGTTCCAGGGGCGGTCCAAACGCGGGGGAGCCTGAGATCCAGGGATGGAGCTGGGCACTTTTTGGGGTGAGGTGGGGCGGGGGGAGGACGGGGGTTGTGTGCAGTGGTTTGGTATATTTGGGTTAAGGGAGGGGACGGGGAGTTTTGGGCGTTCAAGTTTAAATATGAGCCTTTGGGAAGAACTAAAACCAGGAGTCTGTTTGGTGTGGGAGGGTGGGCTGACTAGAAGGGGGAAGGGGAAACTACCGATGAACCATGGGGGACCTTAAGATATTAACTTGGAATGTGAGAGGGCTCAACAGTTATTTGAAGCGAAATAAGGTCATGCTATATTTGAAGCGACATAAGATAGACGTCGCTCTGTTACAGGAGACGCACCTGACGCGAGAGAAAGTGGAGCTTGTTGGGAGGAAATGGAGAGGAACTGTGGTGGGTACATCGTACTCTGCCTATGCAAGGGGGGTTCTGGTCTGGGTGGCTCCGCATGTCCCATTTAAGCTGATGGAAGAAGAGGTGGATGAGGATGGGAGGTTGGTAATGTTGAGGGGGCTGATAGAGAACAAAGAAGTGTGCATTGTTAATACATATGCCCCTAACCAAAATACGGCGGCATACTTTAGGACGCTGTGTACCAAATTGAGTGCGTGTATGGGCGGTGCGATGATCTGGGGGGGGGATTTTAATTGTGTATTGAATCCTAGGGTAGATAGGTCGGATGATAGGACAGACAGGCCCAACCCGGCGGCTAAAGTATTGCAGGCGCTGCTGGATGACTTTGGCCTGGTAGACGTGTGGAGAACGAGACACCCCGGTGAAAGGCAATACTCGAACTACTCGGCTCCGCATCAACTGCACACGAGGCTTGATTATATCTTTGCCACTCCAGACGTAGCCACTGAGAGCACCCATATAGATTATAAAGCGAGAGTCCTATCGGATCACTCTCCTTTGGTCCTAGGGTGGCAGTATTGCCCCCCGAGGGCGCGAATACCGACGTGGCGCCTCCGAGTGGAGGCGCTTAAAGACCCAGTTTTCAGAGAGGATATGAGAGAGGAGATTGTTGCCTATTTCGAGGTGAATACTGGGAGCGTAAAGTCTGCGGGTACTTTATGGGAGGCGTTCAAGGTTGTGATGCGGGGGGCTGCCATTGCGAAGTCGAAGGGACTGATGGGTGGAGTTCTAGCTGACCTGCATCAAGCCGAAATCGAGCTGGAAAGAGAGTTGGGAGGGGGCACGGCTGATACAGAAGTAGTGCTCAGATTGCAGCAGCAGTGCGCGGAATACTGGGATAGGCTCTGTAACCTTAATTACAAAAAGTATGTAGAGAGGCAGCATGCAGGGGGAGATAAAACGGGCCGGCTCCTAGCGTGGTTGTATAAGAGCGAGACCCCTAGATCTCCGATTCGGACTGTGACCAATGCAGAGGGCGTCAAGGTAGACACCCAAGAAGGTGTTAATAGGGCATTTGCCGAATATTATAAGGTGCTGTATGAGGACGAAGAGGGGGGCAGCAATGAGGAGATAAATGAGGTACTGGAAGATATTGGCCTGCCCCAAGTTAGCGACGAGGAGAGAGAAGAGCTGGATGCACCGATTACTTTGGAGGAACTTAAGGGGGTCGTAAGGCAGTTACCCACTAGCAAGGCTCCAGGTGCAGACGGGTTCCCCAGCGAATTCTATAAGGTGTATGAGGAGGAAGTGCTCCCCCCCATGCTGGAAATGCTCAACGAGGCGTGGGAGGTGGGACGGTTGCCAGAATCACTTAGGGAGGCGATTATAATACCGCTCCCCAAGCCCAATAAATCGGGACGAGATTGCGGCTCCTACAGGCCCTTGTCGATGTTGAACCAGGACAGTAAGATACTGATGGCTGTCCTGGCCAACAGAATGCGAAAAGTAATCGGCAAGTTAATTCACCCAGACCAGACGGGCTATGTCCCGAGCAGGAACATCACCCACAATCACAGACGGCTCCATCGAGTGGTCGAATGGGGGTGCAATAACAATGGCGAAATGGCGATTGTGGCACTGGACGCAGTTAAGGCGTTCGACTCGGTTAAGTGGCCATGGGTGCTGGCGGCCCTAGCAGGATATGGAGTGGGGCGAGGCTATATCAGATGGGCTAAGATACTATACAATGAACCGCTGGCTAGAGTTCGAACGGGTTCGGTGGTGTCTGAAAGGTGGCGGCTGGGCAGAGGCACTAGACAGGGGTGTCCCTGGTCCCCGATGCTTTATATTTTAGCCCTGGAGCCCTTAGCAATCTATCTTAGGCAACAATATGACCCAATCGGTATAGAGGTGGGTGGGGAACGACATTTTATATCCTTGTATGCAGATGATATGTTACTATATCTGAAATACCCGGAGGAAAATCTTCAATATGTTTTGGAGGTAATGGAGAGGTATGCCAGGCTGTCCGGTATAGCGGTGAACCCCCAGAAATCTAGTATATTCCCGCTGGGTAGCTATGTGGGAATTCAGGCAGAAGGGTTGCCGGTGTTGCAGGTCCCGTGGGCAGTGAGCTCTTTTCGCTACCTGGGAATAGATGTGTATCACACGGTAGAGGAGGAACATAGGCGCAACACGGAAATAGCTATTGGGAAAATCGGGAAATGCATGAGGTTCTGGGAGAGGTTGCCCCTGGCGATGATGGGCCGAGGTGCTATGCTTAAGATGGTGGTTTTACCTAGGCTGTTGCATTATTTTAACAATATCCCATACATGATACCTAAGAAGTTTTTTGTTAAGCTGCATAGTATGTGCAGGGACTTTTTATGGCACGGTACCCGGAATAGAGTTGCATTATGGAAGCTGCAGAACTTCTACAAGAAAGGCGGTATTAACCTGCCTAATTTTGAGGTTTACTATGTTGCGGCACAACTGCAATACGTGGCTAAGTGGCTCTCGGATGACGAGACCCCCGAGCACAGGTTGTTTGGGAGGAACTGTACTCCTTTTTATTTGCGGGAAATTATCTGGGTGGCTAGCTCGGAAATGAAGGAGCGCCCTAGAATGCTGTTGCTGGGGCGGAATATGTGGCGGTGAGCCTGCCGGATGATGGGGGACCCTTTCCCGTGTGTTCTGCAGATACCGTTGGTCGCACTGGTGGAGGGGGACAGGCAGCTGAGAGTAATTATTAGGACCTATTGGGAATCAGTGGGACTGGTCACGCTAGGAGACATGTGGCGAGACGGGACTATTATGACCTTTGAAGGACTCGGGGGGGAGACGGGACTACACATAGGCTAATATGTCACTTATCATGTACTGGTGCAGAAGATTTGTAGTATGTGGCCTGAAATGTCATTAGATGAGGAACCGGATGCTACGGCGGGGGTAATATATGATATATAGGAGGGCGGGCATGAGGTCTCAAGGCTGTATGAGATGATGATGACCAAGGTGGGGAAGGACTTGGAGCACTTGAGATTGGAATGGGAAACAGAAATGGGAGCCCCGATTGAAGATGGGATGTGGCAACGGGCTTTGGGATATCATAAGATAACTTTGCCCCCCCTTAACGAAACCTCACCAAACTTCACAGAATCAATCTGACTGGGCCATTTTCTGCACAGTTACATGGGGATTCGTCCATGGGGGGTGAAGTTATAAGCTGCCCAAATAGTATTCTTCGTATGGATTGAGCAACTTAACCACAACTACAGGGCCGCTACTGCAGGCCCTGTTATGGACAACATTTACCCTATATCTTTATTGGTTGTGTGCAGCACATAAGGTATTTGGTGTATTTTGGGGGTATTTTTCACAAATAAAGAAATTGCAAGACTTGCTATTGTTAAGTATTTTGCAGATTTATGCAGAGTGTTATTGATTTAAGAAGCCACTATGCTTTCATTATTTATTTGATGAATGTGACTTAAAGGTACTGTGACAAATCCCAGAATATCGTCACTTCTTCCGAAGGGGCATCCCCTTCCTATGAGGCCAGGGAGGTGAGGACACAAACTGATAGTGCTCCTGGGGGTGGTACTCAGCGGGAGGATCTCATGGGAGGGAAAAAACATTTGAGGCCAGTGACAACCACATTGGGAGAACACAGTATTTCCACCAATCCCATGACTCTAGACCCCTTCCCACAATTACCCCACTTCTCTTTCAATGGATATCTACAATAGTGGGAATAAGTCAGTGTTCTGCGCTACAAACAAGGGATAGTGAAACACCCTGATTCGCAATTGAAACAGGCGGATATGCCTCTCTAGCATGCCCCAAATTTGAAATGTACCAAAAAACACACAAGGTCTCAAGATGCACCTCTCACTTAAGAATTCCAAAGTTATGTACTGGTTTTGGTAAGTATTAAATAATGCATTGTGTATTTTACAGTAAATGTAATGATTGAAGATAACAAGTAGTCAATCAGAAAAAACAAGTAATCAGCCACAGCTAATCAGCCAACATGTTATTAGAGCTTTGCTCTTGTTCAGGACTGTTACTGACAAATACAAGAGTTCCCTGTTGGGTTCTATATATACATATTATGAATCACATATTGATGACATTTTAAGTACATGACAAACAGGCAGAAACAAACAACACAAAGAAAAGTAAAGAGAAAATATAAACTCACATTAGTGTCTTGTAGCACTATTATTCTTGATTTTAAAAAAACGTAGAAGAGAGCTAATAGTATTATTCTATCAGTATGCCCTGGGGTTTGTGCAGTGCACATAGGCCGGTTGTTGTATGTTAATAGCCAATGTCAATTCAAGTGAGGTCAGTAGCTTTTGCACCGTGACATGCATACTTCAATTTAACAGTGTACGATGCTAGTTATTTGGTTCAAATAATGTAGCGAATACACCCATGCTGACTGGGTCATACCTGAGTCTATTATTGTTCTCTGATTGGAAATTCAGAGAACAATAGGGGGACATGGTGTGTGAGTGACAGGATAGAGGGGTTAGTGAGGATGGTGTAGAGGTGCAAGGTGGAGGGGGGCATGGCCTGTGAGTGGAGGGATAGAGGGGTTAGACGATTTCCAGCCCCAAAATCATCCATCCTTCTTTCCCCAATTCCCTGAGCCCAGCCAAACTAATCCGGGAGAGGGGAGGCCAAGGGTGGAGGGGTACCCAAATCTTCCCAACCCGGGGTACTACCAGAGAAGGGATAGCTACCCTTCCCTGAAGACATCTGCAATGACTGAACCACCGCTGCAGATCCTCACCACTTTTCTCCAATGACTCGAGAAGATCTTCACCTGCAAGAGTCTTCTTCGCTTGAGCTGGTGGGGCCAACCAGTTCGCCAATCGCCTTCCAGGACCTGCCTTGGTCGAATCGCCAGTGCCCTGCACTCGGAGACCAGATACCCAGCCACCCGTCTACCACGACCGCGATTTAAAGGAGTGTACCTTTTATTTTCATTTTGGCAGCACCGCAGCTGGCTTCATCCCTGGGCAGTGCAGTGACTCGAACCTTCCTCCACGACGAGAGCCTCTCTTCCTCTGCTGGATCTCCCGAACTGCAGGAACTGCCAGGAACTACCGCCAGCGCAGGAGCCTCTTCCACTTTAAAGGTACGTTGTTCTGCCCGGCCTCCCGTTTTGTTGGGTACTGCTAAAGGTGTTTTAAATCCTTTACTTACCTTCTGGGTTGGCGCCCCTATCATCTAACATTGCCTTTTGCCTTCTGCAACCGCCTTTTCAAATCGGGCAGGGGTGTTTGCCCCCCCCCAACTTTCATGGCACACCATTTTGTCCCCATTCATTTGGCTGGGGCACCTTTTCTTCAGATGTCATGTCCCCCGCCCCCAACTTTTTCAGCAAAGTTACTCCATTGATCCTGGGCACTTTGCCTTGTACCACTGGCTCTGGCACAGGCCTATTGACTCTGGCTAAATCTGTTACAACTGCCTTCTCTAGATTGCTTTTCATCAAGCAATGTGTTGATGCACCTAAGTCTCTTATAACCACCTTTCCTTCCCTTTTTAAATATTGTGAAGTGCCATTTTGCTCAGTTGTCACCAAGTATTTCATATGCTGAAAGTACTGTCTTGCCTAACTTGTTCACAATACACTTGGGAAGTGTTGCTGGCGTGTTTTAGAGTCTGAACCTGTATAACTTGTCCTTTCCCTCCCTTTTTGAGAAATTGTTAGAGTGCCATTTCTGCTTGGTTTAAACTGTGCCGCTTTGCTCAGTTTTCACTCTTGCTCAAACTTGTCTACAATTTCAACAGGGAGTTGTGTATACTTTTCTTGACTGTTTTAACTTGCTTTATGGATAGTGATTTGTGTATTGAACTTAGGAGTGTGTAAAATAAATATATATTCTTTTTGATACAAAGCTTTGGTCAGTGTTTCCTTGTTCCATGGTACTGTAGTTCTATTGTGTAAACCCTGAATACTGCTCATCTCCCTCTTGAGATAAGTCTGACTGCTCAGCCACAGCTACCAACTAAATCTGTGTGGTAGAGACTGATACCAAAGGGGATTTATTGCATATACCTGTAGTCCTAATCTTATGTAGTGCTCCCCAAGGGAACTGCATAGGATTCTGCCTAACAGTCATGCGTGATGCTCTTGGCAGAGTGTGTTCAGTGGTCTGCAGTTTGCCCTTCGGCATCGGGATGAAAGCGCTACCTCTCCCAGAGAAAAAGCTGTAGGGGAATACAGCAAAGAGAGCGAGTATACGACCTGACATACAATGTACCTGTGGATATGAACAGCTTCATCAGGCTCTTCCTGAAAGAGCTTCATAAATGAAAGATTGACTGCACTCTTACCACACATGCTATAGTACGCTGTCTGCTGCTCCCAGAGGATTGATCGATTTATATTACTATATACTTCATGTGCAGGTCAATGCATATTTATTTATTTATTTGATTGTTTTTTATAAAGCGTCTAATACCGCACCTGAGTTCAGTTTCTAAGTGAGGATCAGGTATTCAAACCTCTGTTGCGCTGCGTGGTCTTGCTTCCAAGACCAGCGCGATATGTAGTATCTGCACTGATTTTAATTGATAAAATACTTGCATTGGGTTTTACAGAATAGCAGTCATTGGCATATATCATAAAGGACAAAGTGGCCACACCCAAAACATACACTGTCACCCCAGCAAGTGGCACCCACAGATGTGTCAACCGGGACATCTGTGGGAACAGCACTAACTTGAGACAAAAATGTGGGAGTCCGTCTACATAGAACGAACAAGGCCAAATAGCATATTCAGTGAGATTTCGTTTATTTGAAGTATTTCATAAACCAGTCAAGTTCCCACCCACTTCCTCCCCCTCCCGGCCCAAAATACACCCTGAAGGGATCTCTTTGAGCTAGATCCTCAAGCCTTACCATCAAATGGTGGGCTAGTAGTGTCTGCTAGTGTTTTTCAAAGCAGTCTTCTGAGAGTTAATGACTTAATTGCTGCTGTAAACGTGCTTCTGGTGTAATAAACATGTCTTAACCACGTCTGCCTTCCACCACTGGATTTGTAAGCACTCTGCATGCCCTTCACTGAAGTCTAGTTGAACAAAAAACATTGCCAGAGCCAACAGTTTTGGCGTATGTATAGGTATTAGGCATTTGACAGGCGCTGCTATTATGTGCCTAGGTACTCACACCATTTTGCAGCTGCCACCATCGATGGCCAGTTAAAACCAGTACGGTGTTGCATGGCAAATGCCTTTCCCATGCCTTCACAAAACTTTTCATTGCAAGATCATAAGTAAATGTAAATGCTGTTGAATTAACACATTTGCCAGTAAAAGCTAGCCTTCTGCAACTAAAATCCAATGGACACTTGATTAAATTATGACAAAAGTGATATGAATTTCACAGTGTGCCCATGGCACCACTTACAAACATATCCCATAGAGAAGCGGAAAAACGCATTCTGCTGTCAAATAAATTGCACCGAAGAACACGATATTCTACTACACTGGACAAACCAAAAAAAAATTCCTTTTGCACATACTATGTATTGCTGCTAGAAAGTAAATAGGAAACCCTTTTAAGTACTTTGTGAGTTTTAAACCCGTTTCTCTATTGAAATACCAGTAGGACCAGCCCAGTAAAATTTGGCAATATTATCAGTTCATAAAGCTGAAGAGCCTTTTTTATTTTTCAAATCTACGACGGGTTGCATTTCAAAGATGTTTGTTAGCATGTATATTGGATGTGCCTACACCACCTCTCCCACCCTTGCTGCATTCGCCTGCCCCTCCCCCACACACCTTCCACAAACGCTTGCTCACCGGCACAACACACATGCATCTACACACACATGCAAACAGTGCACAAAACACACATTCACACGGGTACACAGAAAAGAAGGCACTCACGGACAGATATACCGCTTGCATGAACTCATGCAAACAAACATACACCAAGTAATTTTTGCATTAATGAGCTCTAGATATCTGCCAGCAGATGCTGCTGCTCCGGATGGCCCACCCTGCATACCCAGAAATCAGGGACTAGGAAGCAGGGGGCGGTGTCAAACACAACTACCAGAGTTCTGGTCCTTGGCTCCCGCAAGGCCAGCCAGTACCACATGTAGGAGCGTCCCATACAAGCGTTTTAGACGGCAGTAACCCAGCCAATATGACAAATGGGCCATGGAAGGCTGTTGAAGCAAAATGCCCCTAGCCATTAATGCCCCTATTTGCCATGCAGTACACAGTGGTTTAGGTCTACTTGATCAAAAATATTTGACCTTTTCCAATATGACCTAATTTCTTTTGGTCGTTTTTTTGGGTCGAAAAAAATACGGGGGAGATCCCCCGCACTCCTGCCCCTACCTCAACCTATTCCCTTACCCCTCCCCATATATTTTTGAATTTGAAAGGAAACGATCCCAAAAATTCGGTCAAATTGAAAAGATAAAGGGCCTCATTACGACCCTGGCGGAAATCGAAAAACGATGGCGGAAATGCAATACCGCCATCGAATAGCGCTCGGTGCGATTATGACCCGTCACCGCAAAGTACGATGCCATTAGCGACACCGTAGTGAACGCCAATGCTAACTGCACCAAGTACGCGCGCGCGCGCCATGCCAAACCGTAATTACCACCATGGCGCAACGGTACGCGAATTCTGACCCTAGCGGACATGCACCTAACGCCATCAAGCACGGCGGAAAGTACCATTCCGCCATGGTGAGAAGTACGGCATCGCGAACCAACCGTAAACGGCCCCACTGAGTGCCTGTACACCGCTCCCTGGCCACATTGTACAACTCCCCGTAGGTGCAATGAAGTCACACAATGCAACCAGTGAAATGTACTAGTCATCCATGCCTGCCAACGAACAAATGAATCTCAAGAGGGGCCAATGGGAGCTGCAGGGCACAGATGGCACGAATACAGAAGCTATCCCAATGGACATGACCTCAGTCTCCCACCAAGAAACGCACGCAAACACAGGCACCTGTGACCAGCAATATTCCGAAAATCACATCATTCCACCAATCCACCTGGCTGACCGGCATCTGTTACACAAAAGCTAATCCCCCGCCCCTGAGCATGACATCATTAAAACAGTCATATTGGCAGCCCTCATCCCTGACCTCACTGGGCTTCGTAGGCAAACGCGCCCAGCACAGTACCACGCAACTATACTCCGAAGCTGGAACCCAATGCAGATCTCCTCACAATACACCGCTCCCCAAATAGGAATATGCCACATCACTTGCAAAGAAGAACGCTACACGGTCCATATCAGAATAGAAATTTAATGCACAACAAATTCACCAAGCCCATACAGCCATTAGGCCATGAACTCCAAAACACATTTCACCATTGTGGGCTGCATCCGCAATAAATGACCAGCTACTTCTTGTGTGACGCCCTGTTCCTTCATGGTACACAGGGGCTACATTCTCGTACGAAAAGGCAACATGGAAGCGCCTAGAACCGCAGGGCCGTCCCAATAGGGAGGCACTAGTCCAGCTGAAAGGCCGAAATGTTGCTCCTAGCCACTAGTACTGCGTAAGGGCATGTGGCCCATTGGCGATCGTCCCATAAGATCGTAATGCTGCTCCACTGATTAACACGAAGCAGCAGGTGTCGGGAGTAAAATCCATCTGCAGGAGTGGCATACAGATGGCAGTGGCAAAAGGGGAGGAGATACCTGTCAACCAAATGAAATGAAAAAGAATAGTATGGCCATCAGAACTACATTTGAATTACTCACTTCAATGATCACACCAAATCCACAGCCATATGCATGCTAGCCCACTCCAAAGGATCATGACCACCCAAAAACCACTTGCGAATCATAACTATCTATATCGAGGTGAAAACACCATCACAAACGAGTGTACCTGTGCATGCGTCTGTTAAAACAGAATCCATCAGATGGGATTGGTAACGTGCATAGACACAAGTGTCTGAAGGCGCGTCGAGACAGGGAGGGCTCAACAAGGCCAGATAGACGATGGTCCCACTATGGCAGCCCTGCATCACATAGCGCAGGGGAGGCGGACAGATTCCAAGAAGCCCTGTACATGGCAAACTCTGTATCAAATCATCTGTCCATGCATCCATTCATCATTCCCTCATCCCGTAATGAAAACGCCTGTTTCCATACTCACATAACATGTGAAATTTCCATTGAGTCTGTGCGTTATGCAGCCTGCAAAATCCACTGTGCCCCAGCCCGTAATTCCAGTGTTGTGAAGTAACATGTATTTGGGAACGTCCGGCCTCATCGTCCACTTCGCCATTGCGCATCCCAAACTATTCATATCAATCATTGCATCCTTGCCATGGCCCCTGTCCCAAGGACATTGAACAATAGAACGTTATATTTGCAGTCAGACCTGTGGGCATCTCCTCGCCGCTAGCTGAAAACCGAAAGCGCCGCCCTTCGAATTCCTCATTTGCAACATCACGTCGAAAAGGCATCTGTGGCCGCTTGAAATCACAAATTAATCCATCTAGTGCGGCTGTGTGTGAAAATGGCAACTGCCTTCACTCACAAATGGGACACCCCGCCCGTCGTTGAACCTCGGTACAGTGATGCATGAGGGTCCACCGTTACTCGAGTACTACGTTCCACTGACCCTTCACAAGTCTGTTCGCGACTGCAAAGATAGTATGTGAAACAATGGGACCATAGCCGAATGAACATATCAACCAATGTTACACTGCCATCGGGTACAAATACATGATTGTAATAGCAAGATGCCATTCGTCGAATTGCAGCGTTGTGTGCGGGACGTGCTCGCCCAAAGGGGAGAGCAGCTTGCACAGGTGGAATGAATCACCACAGGTGGAGGCCATACAGCCTGAAAACACATAAATTGCACACCCAGTCTCCTCCCACAACCACTCCGAAATGCTACCGGCAGGACTAGCTATGTTGGCCCTGGGGGACCTGATAGCACTGCAAGTACTCCAACTTCAAGAAGAAGACGAACACCAACTACAACCGGCCGCACGGAGGAGACGCAGGAGGAGGAGGAGGGCAAGGCAGGGCCAGCAAGGGCCGCCAGCACAGCCACTACCACCACGCAGGCAGCCCGCAATCCCACGCCTCCGAGCACATCCGTTCAACCTCACTGATGAGCAGATCCACACCCTCTACCGTTTGGACCGGGACACCATAACTGCCATTGTGGACATGACACAGGCTGACCTTGTCAGCATGATAGATAGCCCAACCGCCATCCCACACCTACTGAAGGTGGTGTCTGTACTCCACTTCCTGGCCACAGGCACCTACCAGCACACAGTCGGACAGTTGCATGGCATTTCACAGCCACTGTTCTCACGGACACTATTGCAAGTGCTCGATGCCCTCCTGCAGCACGCAGACGACTACATCTCTCTACCACGCTCGGAGCAGGAAATTACCAACACAAAAGTGGGATTCCATGCACTTGCCGGCATACCGGGTTGCATTGGTGCCATCGACTGCACCCATGTGGAATTGGTCATCCCACATGCCATGGAGGCCCAGTACCGCAACCGGAAACAATTTCATTCTCTGAATGTACAAATGGTGTGTGACTCCAACAGGATCATTACACATTGTTGTGCCCGATTCCCTGGATCAACCCATGATTCTATGGTCTTGAGGAACTCTACAATACCACGCTACATGGAGCGACACGCAGGGAACAGATCCTGGCTACTCGGTGAGTCTCATTTCATGCATGATGATGTGGGTATGTGATGCGGCAATGACCTGGCAGGAAGGGAGGGGGTGCGTACGTAGCAATGGCATTCCACATAATTCGTTTATCGTCCACATACAGGTGATGCCGGATATCCACTGAAGAGATGGCTCCTCACACCAGTCCGGAACCCACGGGACCAGCATGAGGAGGACTACAACCATGCCCACTCACGTACCCGTGTAGTCATAGAACAGGCATTCGGCCTACTGAAGACTCGTTTCCGGTGCCTCAGCAGGTCTGGCGGGGCACTCCTGTACCGCCATGTGAAGGTTGCGAAGATGGTGATGGCATGTGTCATGCTACACAACATGTGCGTACGTAGAAATGTGCCCATGCCCCCTGACGCAGAACTGCAAGCACCTGAAGATGGTCATGATGAGGGTGGGGATGTGGCAGCACCTCAAGGAGTCTGCGAGGCACAGGAGGGCCGTGACATTCGTCAGCATCTCATAGATGCATGCTTCTAGCACTCACGCCTGGTGGCTGATACATGGACACGGGACTCGTGGCACTGTGTGTGTCTGGTACATGCACAATATGGACTGTACGCCTATAATGGCCTCGTACACAAAGATCAATGTCCACACATCTCATTGGTTGATCGTGCATTGTTTATGGCATATGTGATATCATGTTAAACACCCTATCGACCCGCCACCCAAGTGAGCCCAACACCCCCCCTCCACCCTCCTACCTCCCCCCCGAACACCAGTGTCCAGAGATGCTCATTGTCAGTGGGCAGTCGCTATTGCAAGCCCCCTCTGCGGGTATCAGGGGCACCCCTGCCTGTGGAGCGCAGGTTCCTCCCAGATCTACGTTGGGGGCTGCCCTGGACGGAACTTGCAACGGATGATGTCTCTGCCTGCTCACGTCCATGCATGTCCCTAAGGGTTTGTGAGAGCTCAGTGAGCACACGGCGCACTGCGGCAAGTTCGGCACATACGTCTTTGGACGTCGCTTGCAGTTCCCCCCTCAGGCTCTCGGTGCTTCTCTCCATTTGGACTCTCAGGCTCTCGGTGCTACTCTCCATTTGGACTCTCAGGCACTCGGTGCTACTCTCCATTTGTGCCCTTAGTGTCTCTGTACTTCTCTCCATTTCTGCCCTAAGTGTCTCAGTTGATGTTTCTATGTCTGCCTTAGTGCCCCCACATTCATCGGCATGGTCCTTGAGGAGCGTGGCCAGTTGCTGCTGTTGCACGATTAACTGGTCGAGGGACTGTTGCCTCTGCTGGGCCATGGCCATTTGCGGTGGTGTCACAGAGTGGCTGTTCGCCTCATGTTGCCCTGCCACAGGGCTTGTGGGGGATGGCCAGTCGTCGTCTTGTGGGTGCCCCTGCGTGGTATCCTCAAGGTGTACGGGATGGAACAGACAGGGGGATTGGGACAGGTCATGGATGGATCTGACTTCGACATCCCCGTTTTCTGTGTCGGAGCATGCTGCCATTAATGCAGTGTCACCTATGGTGCTGCTGCCACCAGAAGCAGTGCCTACTGTGGCATCCATTGGGGGGACCTGTGGTGGTGGTGGTGTGGGCATGCTGGCTGCTGGGGTGCCTGTTGGAGTTCCCTCCTCTGTGCTACCACTTGATTTGTGCTGCTGCCGTGTCTTGATGCGTGCAGCTGAGGTGGAGGGTCTTTGGCCGTTGGTCTTGGCCCTCTTTGCAGGTGTGCTGGTAGGGGTGTCCTGGAGCACGTCGTTTGGATCGGACCCTGTGGTGGAGTAAGGGAGGGCGTGCCTTATTAATGGGTCTGTGGGAATTGGAATGGCAATGTATCACATGCATTGGGGTGGTACCTGAGGGTGATTTGGGTCGGGGCCTTGGAGGTGGTTTCATTTGTGTGTGGAGTGAGGGTGCAGTTGTTTGGCAGCCTGCAGTTAGGGTGTGCCTGCTGCACGTGTAGAGGGTGTTTTTAGGATTTTTAAATATTTATGTATTTGATGTGAGTTTTGAAGTGTGCTATCAGGCCTATGTATGTGGACGTTCTCCTGGACATGTGTTACTGTTGCACTATGTGGGCACGTGGTACTTCACATGATTGGACATTGTGGTTTTGGCATTGTTTTATTTGGGCCACCTACCTGACTCCTTTCTCCATCCCTCCGACTCCCTCTATGCTCTCCATTCCTATGGTGGAGGCACAGATTTCTTCCCAGGGGGTCAACTTGATGGGTGATTCCGATCCTCCCCCGGTGGCTGTGGCAATGTTGCGGTTGGCAGAAAGTATGCTACGGACGCGTATCCGCAGGTCGTCCCATCGCTTTCTGCATTGCTGTGGGTTGCGGGGTGCGGTCCCCACCGCACTTACCCGCTGTGCCACCAGGGCCCAAATGGCCTTCTTGTTCGCAAGTGCCGTCCTGGTCATTTGCGTGGAGAAGACGGCGGCTGCATTCTCCTGGAGGGTCTCTGTGAGTACGGTGAGTTCCTCACGGGAGAAGTGGACCTGCCGCTTGCGGTCGCACGCTTTCTTCGCTACTTTTCCCATTTTTCTTGGTTTCACTAGGGTGGATGACGGGTTGGGATGTGTCTCAGGGTAGTATTTTTAATGGTTGTGTGGATTTAGTGGTTTTATAGGTGTACGGCGTGATGTTTCCCGTTCCGGGACCATGCTTTTACTTCCGTTTCCGTATATTTACGGTCACCGTACTTTCCGGTTGGCGCTCACTGCGGTGTCCGCTAAGATGGGTGGCGGTATTGCACCTAGGGCGCCGTACGGCGGCGGTGTGGGCCGTTTTGGGGTCATTTCCGCCATCGCGGACTTTGCACTTCCGCCATGGCGTGGTGCTCGTGCCCGATGGGTCGGAATGAGCCGCACTTTGCTCCATCGTGCAATGGCGGAAACGCTATTTACGCTGTGGCGGTCCGGTCAGTCACTTTCCGCCAGGGTCGTAATGAGGGCCAAAATGTTTTTTGATCAAGTATGCTAACACTGTACACAGTGCTGGCTACAGGTCTGTCAGCACCCTGTGCGAGATTTTGCGTCCCCCCCCCAGACCACCGCCCCCCCACTCCCCGCCCACCACAAATGCAGAACATCAGGGGGGTTAGTTCTCTTGTTCGGCTATTATCAGCCAAACACAAGAACTGAGCCCTCTGCTGTTCTTGTAAAGTCTGTTTAAGTGCGCCTTGCCGCCAGCTCGGTGTCAAATAAATAGCGTCTATTAAAGAGTCTTAACAGGCGCTGTTTACATGCCATTGAGCTGGGTGCCCCCTTGTGCTACTTCACCATCTGAGCGTACCTTGAGCTGGCGCTGGCCGTACAGGTGACTACTTCTGCATTCACGCAGTTGGTTTGCACTTGGTAGTCAAAGTGACGGAAATTGCACGGAGGGGACGTGTCGCATTTGAGGAACATTACATCCAATGGGTGTTTGAAGGCGCGAAGGCAGCATGCCGTGGTCTGTAGTTTACAATCCCCAAAGTGCATAAAGTTAAAAGGAAACTACAAAAGGCGGAATACAGAGCGAGCCCAGGCTTGATGCTGACTGGCGAATAAACAGCAAAGGCCCATTCACATTTCCTCAGTGTCTTGTGCACACAACCATAAATCTTCACGGAGAGAAACACGGCCCTCGCCCCTCCTGCAAAAGGAAGACGGATCCCAGAGGGCGAGGCAGGGTCAACATCTATTTATCAGCACCACTGTCTGCTTACAGGATGTCACATTTTATCAGCCTAGCCATTAATGCCACAACATGATCTATTTGGCACCCCTTCCCCCCACAAGCTGCCGTCTTCCTTGAGCCTGGGAATGGACTGTTCGTAAACAATGTTGTTTTATTATTAGCAGCATCTCCGGAAGCAGGTGTTCATAACATAGCGGGCTACATTTTCATGGACAATTCCCGCAGAGCCAGTAAAGAGAAAATACCTGTAAGAGGCATATATTAGAAAAAAAAAGTTAGCTGAATGCAGAGGACCACTAATGTTCGCACTTACATGGTCTTGGGTCCCCTGCTTGCAATTTTAAACATTTACAAAAAGAAGTTTGGAAGTGAATACTAAAACCAGGTAAAATCGCCAGGACGCTTCACGTTCACATTCTTATTTTAAAATGGGTGCTGTGTTAAATGGAGAGGTGTAAAAGTGA